>NC_085841.1:158811902-159444014 GCF_035594765.1 Anolis carolinensis
AACGTTTTCCCCTGACGTTAAGTCCAGTCATGTCTGATTCTGGGGGTTGGTGCTCATCTCCATTTCTAAGCCGAAGAGCCGTCGTTGTCCGTAGACTCCTCCAAGGTCATGTGGGATGACTGCATGGAGCAGCGTTACCTTCCCACCGGAGCAGTACCTATTGATGCACTCACATTTACATGTTTTTGAACTTCTGGGTTGGCAGAAGCTGGGGCTAACAGTGGGGGCTCTGTCAGTTCCCCCAATTCAAACCTGCGGCCTGTGCCATCTGGGGACATTATTTCCTAAAGGTTGTGAATATACAATATTTCTGATTGTTGTTTTTTTTTGTCTGTTGGAGGCAAGTATGAATGCTGCAATTAGGAAAAATGATTAGGATGTAATGGCCTTGCAGATTTAAAGCCTAGCTGTTTCCTCCCTGAGTGATTTTTTTGTTGGGAGGTGTTAGCTGGCCCTGATTGTTTCCTGTCTGGAATTACCTTGTTTTCAGAGTGGTGTTGTTTGCGATATTTTATATGCTTCTACTGTCTGTGGCCCTGAGAAAACAGAGGATTGGCCAGACTTTGATGATGGGAATCCTTTGTTGGGAGGTGTTAGCTGGCCCTGATTGTTTTCTGTGTGGAATTCCCCTATTTTCAGAGTGTTGTTCTTTATTTAGTGTTCTGATTTTAGAGATTGTATTGTTCTGTTTTATTATACCACATTAATTTTTATATATTCTGATTTTAGTGTTTTTGAATACTTGGAGCCAGATTATATTCATTTTCACGGTTGACCGCAACACAATAATAATAATAATAATAATAATAATAATAATAATAGTAAGGATAGTAATGATAGTAATAATAATGACTTTGGTAATACATAGTGCTTCACTGCCTTCTCAGCTTCCTTTCTGGAAGAGTCCTTTCTTGGGAGGTGTTAGCTGGCCCTGATTGTTTCCTTTGTGGAATTTCCAATTTCCTTGCTTTATTTACTTTTTTTATTTCTTTATTTCTTTATTACTATCCTGGTTTTAGAGATTATATTGTTCTGCATTATTCTATCCTAGAAATTATTTCATATCAAAGTAGAATCTCACTTATCCAACATTCGATTATACAATGTTCTGGATTATCCAACACAGTCTGCCTTTTCATAATCAATGTTTTTGTAGTCAGTGTTTCAAATTCATTGTGATATTTTACTGGTAAATTTGTAAATACAGTACGGTAGAGTCTCACTTATCCAACATAAGTGGGCTGGCAAAATGTTGGATAACCGAATATGTTGGATAATAAGGAGGCATTAAGGAAAAGCCTATTAAATATCAAATTAGGTTATGATTTTACAAATGAAACACCAAAACATCATGTTAGACAACAAATTTGGCAGAAAAAGTAGTTCAATACGCAGTAATGCTATGTAGTAATTACTGTATTTATGAATTTAGCAATATATCATGATATATTGAAAACATTGACTACAAAAATGCGTTGGATAATCCAGAACGTTGGATAAGCGAGTGTTGGATAAGTGAGACTCTACTGTAATTACTACATAGCATTACTGTGCATGGAACTACCTTTTCTGTCAAATTTGTTGTATAATATGATGTTTTGATGCTTAATTTGTATAACGATTACCTAATTTGATGTTTAATCAGCTTTTCCTGAATCCCTTCTTATTATCCAATATATTTACTTATCTGCCGGCCTGTTTATGTTGGATGAATGAGAGTCGACTGTATATTGATCATCTTATATTATCTGCTTAGAACTGGATTATATGAGGCCCCTTCTTCACAGTTGTATAAAATGCACACTGAAGTGGATTATATGGAAGTGTGGAGTCAAGATAATCCAGTGCAAAGCAGATAATATAAGATTATAAATGGGTTATATAGCTGTGTGGAAGGGCCTTGAGTCTACACTGCCATATAATCTGTGGAAGAAGCCTAAGTGAGGCCTAAATCTGCCTGTCCCCTAACTGAAACCTGGCTGTCCCTTGGTTGCTAGGCAATGAAGTGGGCAGAGATTAGCCCTCTAAACTGGCAGCAATTGGATAAAAACAATTATTGCTCTCCCTCTAATTAGGACTTTATTTTTCTTTTCTTTTTGTTGTATCAACCTAGAGGCGTGGATGATGGGTTGTGTTGTCAAATTTCGAGGTTGGGGGGCCTGTAGTTTTGTTGTTTTGTCCACTGCCCTGATGCCATCACTCTTTTATATATATAGATATGATATCTCATGATTTACATACAATCAAGCAGAGGTGTTCCAAAATCTAAAACATTTCTGGTCCCAAGCATTACAGATAAGGGATACTCAATGTGTAATAACACATTAGCAGATACTACAATTTTATTAATCTTGCATATTTAAAAATGCATAATGTAGTTGGTATTAAAAAAATAAGACATTTGCCTGCAATTGCCTGAACTGATGCTGATGATTTCAGAATGAGACAAACTGGTAGCACCTGCTATCCTTAAAATTAATTTCACACCAAGGGCACATACACTGACCACTTAAGTCAGTTTCAAAGCAGTATTGAAAACATTGGTTTCATTGTGCAGATGATTACAAAGGAAATCCTGAAACTGGTTTGAGGCCTGGATGTTAATTACACAAACCACAGAGCACTGATGAGCATTAAGGCCTTGCTTTTGTGGGCATTCATCTAGCTGCCGCAGTTCAAAGCAAGTATTGAACTGCATTAAATGGTCAGTGTAGCTGGGGCTCATATTCCATGTAAAACTGAGTAACAACACCTATTTTCTGAAGAATGCCAATATTTTCCTATCAGCCCAAAGCTTGCTTGAATGTATTTTGGATAGCATCAAAACCAGTTCACAATGGTGTGTTCTATTGAAAATGATCCTGAAATGTGCAGTGTTTTTTCAGGTGGTACCCAAAGTAGTACCCAAAAGCTTACTATATTCTTTGTTTTGGTCCCATTAGCTAGCACACAAAGAATGTGTTCTGTGGCAACTGTGTAAACAAACCTAAAACTACTTCATAATTTATTGAAAAAGCACATGATCTGAAAGTAAACAATGAACAAATCCTGAAAATCGGCCAAATGAAACAGGATTGTTGAGTGTTATTTTCTGTTCTTTCTACTGTAATTCCTAGAGTTTCATGTGTCTTTTTGTTGAGGAAAATAGGGCGATAATGATATATTTCAGGATTGTCTTTATGCCAGGGAATGAAGAACATAGGCCCCCAATCTACACTGTCATATAACGCAGTTTGAAACAAAATTATATGTTTAGTGTAGATTCATATCATGCAGTTGAATGCAGTTAAACTGCTTTATATGGTGGTGTAGATGGGACCATAGTGACACATAGGTTAACCTGAATTTTGCTTCCTCAGCTTTAGCAACAGAACCACTGGTATTACTACAGAAGTATTGTGATGTTATAAAAAGACCATCAATTATGTCACATGCCTTGATGTCTTCTGCTCTATCTGGTTTTCTTTAATAATGGTCTTATATAAGATACCTGCTGGAATTCAAAAATGTCTCCAGTATTTATGACCAAGTTATCAGAAGAAACAGAATGTAAAGACATTTGGTCATAAATAGCTGCTGGAGGCTGCACTAATTTATCAGCTCCATATCTATTTGTTTGTGGTTCAGGAATACTTAAGAGACAAATTCTTGTTGAGCAATAGCTGAAGCTTTCCTCATAGTGACTGCAACACTGCAGACATCTTTGAAGGTATAGTTCTAGCACTTTAGTTAGAGAGGACTCCACAGCTGTTTGTATGGCTTGGGGTGACACATTCTTTCTACAGGGAGTGAATGCATTAAATCACATTCCACTGTAGATGTGAATGATATACACTACACTCCTCCACATATGTGGAAATCGGTGGCCTAAAAGCAAGATTCCTAGGATAAGGCAGGCTCCCTCAAACTGCTATGGCAGCCAAATAAAAAAAAAATTAAAACTAGAAAGGTGTAAGAGAGAAAAACACTTAATCCAAAACACTGCCTTGACTATTACAGAACAATTCTTCCTACTCTAGTTTGGAAACAGAAACATGTGTACTGTTTTACTGACTATACAAAATCCCAGAATACTTGTAAAGTATCTATACAAACATACGATAGTCTATGTACAAAGAAAAGGTGTCCAAATGACATATATTATTACAGTTCCCCGTACAAAGCTCAATTTGGCCGTACCCGACAAAATGAAATGAAATTTGGTACGGCCAAATTGAGCTTAGTACGGGGAACTGTAATAATATATGTCATTTGGACACATTTTCTTTGTACATAGACTATCGTATGTTTGTATAGATACTGTTTTACTGAGGCACCTTGCAATTTTACTTAGGCAACTCTATTACGTGTAAATATGAAGAGGAAGGATAATGATAAAATAAAAACACTCAATATTAGCAAATAGCAATAAATTACAATAAAAACTGCTGTTGTACCACTAGATGTCAATGGAATTTTGAACAGAAAATACTATTAGCTAAAATTCTTCTACAAAGGATTTCTGTCTTAGTCAAACGTCTGAAAAAACAGAAGGTTGGGGCCCAATAAACTTTCTTATACTGGGAGTTCTGTGACCCAGCCAAAAAAGTCCCGCTCGCAGTGAGAGTGTATCTAAGGCCTCTTCCATACAGCTGAATAAAATCCCACATTTTCTGCTTTGAACTGGGCTAAATGGCAGTGTGGACTCAGAGAAGTCAGTTCAAAGCAGATATTGTGGGATTTTCTGCCTTGATATTCTTGGATATATGGCTGTGTGGAAGGACCCTAAGGGTATATCTACACTGTAGAATGAATGCAGTTTGATACCACTTTAACTGCCATGGCTCAATGCTATGGAATCCTTGGTTTTCTGGCTAGGTGAGACACCATCTCTTGTTGGAAGAGAAGGATTGCGACTTTGTAAAACTACAACTTCCACTTGGTAAACTAGCCACTTGGTAAAAGCAAAGGGATTTTGCAGTATTGTTATATAGCTTAGTAATCAAAACAGCACTATCTAGGAGCCTTGCCTATGCGAAAAATGGCCACTAGCGATCAACCAAAAAGTGAGATCTAGGCCCCTTCTACACTGCCATATAAAATCCATATTATCTGCTTTGGACTGATTATATGGCAGTGTAGACTAATATAACCCAGTTCAAAGCAAATAATGTGGATTATCTGCTTTGATAATCTGGATTATATGACAGTGTAGAAGGGGCCCCAGCCTCGCATTAATGTTTAAAGAAACACTTCCACTTGAGTACAATGGAAGAGATAATGCTTCAATCCAATAGCAATATTTTGTGAAATGCACTGTCCCCATTCCTTTGAGAAACAGCAGGTGAAAGCAGCATAGCTGAAACGTTTGCAAGGATGGAAGTGAATCTGATGAACTAGGCACATGAAAGCTGATGCCAAATAAAATATGTTGGTCTTAAGGTGCCATGAGATTTTTTGTTGTTTTTCCTGCAATAGGTACTCCCACTTGGAAATTTCTGCCATCCATGATGGTGACATCAAGATTTAAGTTGTCAAACAATTAGAGAACACAAAATGTGAGAAAAAAGCAAAATTTGGATTATAGATGTGGCAGTCTCAGGAGACAGCAGAATTAAAGACAAAGAGAGGGAGATGATTCTGACTCAGGGCCCCTCTAGACTGCTGTACAAAATCCAGATTATCTTCTTTGAAATAGATTATATGATAGTGTAGACTCAAATTATCCATATAATCCATAATCTGGATTATATGGCAGTGTAGAAGGGCCACAATGAGACCTACAGACTGAAATTCAACACCTCTGGGAAAATAGAACCAGTATCAATAAGTTCCAAATAAATTTACAAAACATCTGAAAGAAATGAATAGGAACACAATAGTACAATTTAAAAATGATTCTGCTTGGAATGTGCAATCACATTATCTGTCGGTATTTTACTAAATCCTCAAATTTGATACAATCTGAATTAAGGATAATCCAAAACTGAAGTTGGTAACACCATATAGACTATGAAAATGTTGATGGTAATGGCAATAATAATATTAATTAATATCATATCATAATCATCATCACAGTCTACCAGATGTTATCTACTGAAGTTTTGGACCAACCATTATTTGCCATCTTTCAGCCTCTCCTGGGCTTCATACTCACCAAGTGTCCTGCAAATATCTCCAACAACTTTGAATATTACTGAAGAGAAGCTGACGCTCAACCGTACAGTTTTCATGCTTGGCAAGCGGAGGCGCAGCATCTTGTGCTGAACAGTAAACAGCAGCTTGGCATCTGCTTGCACCCCATATTTGTCCAGTGACCAATGAGTCTTTAGAAGCCAACATTGTTTTTGTTCCCACCAAAGGGCATAGTCTGACCAGTCCTGTGAGACACCTCAAAAAAAACAACAACAAAGCAAAGAAGAAATGAGTTATAGCACAGCAAATACGAACAAAGCATTATTTTATAGTTAACAATGAAGTGAGACTGGCAGGACAGAACTGCCTCCTCTTAAATGGAAGGCATCATAATACCCTGTTTACCCCCAAAATAAGACAGGGTCTTATGCTAATTTTTGCTCTAAAAGATATGTTATGACTTGTTTTCAGGGGCAGTCTTATTTTTCCAAATTGACTTAAATGAATTACATCTAGGGCTTATTTTTGAAATAGGGCTTATATTTCGAGCATCCTCAGAAATGCTGAAAAATCATGATAGGTCTTATTTTGGGGAAAACAAGGTAATAATAATAATAATAATAATAATAATAATAATAATAATAACTCTTACCCACCTCTTCTCACTGTTCGAGGCGGGTTACAATATTGCTAACTGGTTATTAGCAACTGAATTAAAATGGGCTTGTTTTCATAGAATCATGGAATACAGTAGAGTCTCACTTATCCAACACTCGCTTATCCAACGTTCTGGATTATCCAACGCATGTTTGTAGTCAATGTTTTCAATACATCGTGATATTTTGGTGCTAAATTCGTAAATACAGTAATTACTACATAGCAGTACTGTGTATTGAACTACTTTTTCTGTCAAATTTGTTGTATAACATGATGTTTTGGTGCTTAATTTTAAAAATCATAACCTAATTTGATGTTTAATAGGCTTTTACTTAATCCCTCCTTATTATCCAACATATTCTCTTATCCAACATTCTGCCGGCCCATTTATGTTGGATAAGTGAGACTCTACTGTAACAGAGTTGGAAGAGAAGACGTGGGCCATCTAGTCCAATTCCCTGCCATGCAGGAAAAGCACATTCAAAGTACTCATGACAGATTATTCTGAAATGCTCTTTCTGGTTAAAACTCCCACCACGGAAAAGCAGAAAAAATACCTTTGTACTCACTGATTTGTTCCACAAGTTTGAGCATCACTCCTCCAATATGAAGATCACCTGACACTTGGAGGGTGCTCTGTTCTGGTTCTTCATAAGGTTGGTCAACAGTGACAATGAGTTCCCAGGAGCTGGAGCCATATTCATTTGAAGAAATCATGCTGCTATTGGGAATTCCACAGACTCAAGGATGGAAAGACACTCAACATCTGTTTAAAAGGAAGAATTCATTTTTGTCAACAAGCATGTCTTTCCCCTGGTGAAGACAGAAATCAGATTCCCCTCTATGCATCAACTTCTGCAGTTTGATTTGACTTCCTGAAATGACTTGACTTAGGGCCCTATATCCCAGAATATCAAGGCAGAAAATCCCACATTATCTGAGTGTGGACTCAGATAACCCAGTTCAAAGCAGATATTGTGGGGTTTTCTGCCTTGATATTCTGGGATATCTGTGTGGAAGGGCCCTAAGGAGATCAATACATGTACCATTTCCCACCTAGGTGCATTATATCCAAGCCAAGAAAAATAATTTGGTATCAGAGCCAGGCAATCCTTCAAACACTTTCCCTAGAACCATTGAATCAAAGCACTGGAAGGGGCTGTGTAGGCCATCAGGCCCAGTCCTCTGCTCAGAGAAAAAACTATAGCAATAGCAACAAATGTGTGCTTCCCTTTCTTGATGCTGAGAATGCATAACTTGAGGAGGCCAGACTTTCTAAAACAGTGTTCCTCAACTTTTAGCCCTTTAGATAGTTTAGATTTCCAAAATATCTTGATCATTGGTGAAAGAGCTAAAGTTCATCCACTCTGTAGAATTAATGCAGTTTGACACCACTTTAACTGCCATGGTTCAAAGCAAAACTGAGGAATCCTAGGATCTGTAGTTTGGTAAGGCACCAGCAGTCTTTGGCAGAGAAGACTAAAGACCGTCTAAAACTAAAACTCCTATTATTCTATAGCACTGAGTATGGCAGTTAAAGTGATGCATGAATTATACGATGTAGATCACTCATCCTAAAACCATAGCCCTTCAGCTGTTTGGGCATCCAAATCCCAGGGTTTCTGCGAGTTGGAGGACCAAACAGCTGGAGGGCCACAGTTGCAGGATGCCTGGTGTAGATGTACTATAACACACTGGAGGCCAACGGTACTAGCTTAAAATATGGTATGGCTCTATTCCTGGATTTCACATGGGTCACACTTCTACTTCACACACTTACCGTTTATAAACCCATTTTAAATGGTGACTAGTCGTTTAATATCTTTACTAGAAATGTTTTTACTTTACACAACACATGATGAAAACTGTCATAACACAATTGAACTTGCAGATTCTTCTCCAGTCTAGAAGAGATAGAGTCAGTATCTCTGGTAACCTACTGTTGTCACTATCTCTGGGGTTTCTCACTAATAGGTCCTGACAAATACTGGGAGTTCCTTAGGTTTGTCACATTCAAGGTAACTATATCCTTCTCAGTGTTATTTTGACATCCAGTGGCAGTCTGTCCATTTGGTGGTGGGTGGTTTTCATCTTGATAGAGCCATAAATTTCAAATGGGGTGAGGGGTTCTGAATTTCAGAGGAGTTATCCATGATGCTAAACTCCAATCCAAAATAGGCTCAATGATTTCGGACCCTTCCACACAGCCATATAACCCAGAATATCAAGACAGAAAATCCCACAATATCTGTTTTGAACTAGGTTATCTGAGTCCACACCGCCATATATCCCAGTTCAAAGCAGAACATGTGGGATTTTATTCAGTTGTGTGGAAGGGACCATGGAATGCTTCTAAGCTTTGGAGTCCTTGAAGCAAGTGGTTCCCCAAAAAGCTGGTCCTCCAGGTGTTTGGGACTTAAACTCCCAGCATCCTCAGCCACTTTGGTCAATAGCCAGGTATTTTGGGAGCAGTAGTCCTAAACATCTGGAGGACCAGAGTTTTGGGAATACTGTTTCATCAGATTGACTATCCCACTGATATATGAACCATCTGCCACCACTGTTGGATCCCAGTTTGAACAGAAAAGAAACATTTAATCTAATGCCTTGTTTCTAAGGGCCTTCTTACACTGTCATATAACCCAATTCAAAGCAGATAATCATAATATGGCAGTGTGCAAGTGGCCTAAAAATGTGGTTTCTAGGGACTTCCGGGTGAGCGTGCAATGGCGACAGACATGGTTCATCGGAGCTCCCGATGAACCACTCGCCGCCACGTCTAGATTGAGCCGTGAGCTCACCCCCTCACCGCGGATCGATACGGGAGGGGTTGCAAAGTCCAGGTGACCACCCGATGGCCCCAAAGACCGTTCACCCCTCAAGGGTGAGAGGTTGAGTGGGTCCGGGAGGTCCAGGATGTGGCAAGACTCGGCGCGAGAAGCGGGGTTTTATCCTCCGCACAAGCTGTTCGCCGCACTCACCACAAAGAAAGAAGAATTGAAGGCAATAAAGTTCCGGAGCTTGGGGGGCCCGGACCAAGGAAATGTAAGTTTCCAGAAGAAGTTTATTTGGCTCTTCATCTCCTAATAAGGATATTAGGTAATTAGAAGAAGTAATTTTCCTTTTTTTTTGGCCAACCGGGACAAAAGATATACAATTAAGTGGGCTGGTTCAAGATCATATCTGGATCCAATAACCCATAATTAAAATAAAATAATAATAGGATATAATAGAAAAGTAGGAATCCTGGGGAGTTAGGATTGAACTGATTGGAAAATAAATAAATAAATAAATAAAGGAGAGGCTTGAATGAAGAATGGGGAAAACCTGCGTTCAATTAAGATTGGTTTTTTTTTTAAATCCTTCTCCCCTCATAGAAAAATGAGGGTTTTAGTGAACCGAAGGAGTTGGAATTAGATAGGCATAAATCATTTACTCCTGACTTAAAAATTCAACATTAACGATAAGGAAATTGCGCTGACAGTTTTTTCGCCAAGGTCAGTAAATCTCTTTTACCAGCCTATCATATCTTACTTATGGAGAGCGTCCATTCAAAGTCAGGAGTAAATGATTTATGCCTATCTAATTGCCAAATCCCAGCTCCATTCAACCCATAGAGGTAAGAGTTTTAATTCAATAGTATCTGCTGGGCTACAGAATCTTTCTACTCTGGATTTATCTACACTGCCATATAAAAATCAGATTATTTGCTTTGAACTGGATTATATGGCAGTGTAGACTCATACAATCAAATCCAAATCAGATAATATGGATCATCTGCTTTGATAATCTGGATCCAGCCTTGGATTTTAAAACTAGAGGCAAAAACTCTTTGCCTTTAAGATGCCTTGTGACTTTTTGTTATAGTTGAATGGGCAGCCTCATAAAAGATATTTTTTCAGAAACAAGGAACTATCTTGCCGTTTTTTTGATCTGGTAATATTTTTTTTCAAACAGAGACTTCCAGATATTGTTGAACTGCATCTCTAACTAACAAAGAAAATGGTTCTGAATGCTGGGAATTGCAGTTCACCAATATTTGGAAGATTTCAGTAAAAATGGCTTTTGATGAAGTGGGTGGAGATTCTGAGTCTATATCTTGGGCTCTTTCGACACTGGCCTAATATCCCAGGATCTGACCCCAGATTATCTGCTTTAAATTGGATTATGTGTGTCTCCGCTGTCAAATAATTTGGAATAAGAAGATAATCTGGGATCAGATCCTGTGATATTGGGACAGCATCTAAGGGGCCTTAGTTACTCTATTACAAGCCATCTTGATCCCTCCCACTGCACCTCCAAGCAAAACTACTACAGGTTGAGTATCTTCTATCCAAAATGCTTGGGACCAGAAGTGTTTTTGATTTCAGATTTTTTTTTAATTCTCAAAATTTGCATGCACATACCAAATGAGTTTTCTTGGAGATGGGATCCAGGTCTAAACATGAAATTCTTACACACAGAGCCTGAAGGTAAATTTATGTAATATTATCAATAATTGTGTACACACTGAACTATCAAAAAGCAAAGGTGTCATTAACTCAGCTATTCATGTAGACAATTTTGGATTTTCGAATACTTTGGAATCCTGGATCTATTCAAATTTGAAATGTGTGAAAAAATATTTTTCCAGATCTCCATGAAACCAACCAAAAAAGCAAGGAATGTTTGACAATTCACAAACCAAAGGTGATGTTTTCAAATGATTTGAGTTTTTGAGGGCACAGCCTTTCTCTCCATGTAAACAACAGTAAGGACAGTGAAGATGATTTTTTTTTCAAGTAGTCAGAATGACATCACTCTGATTGTTTTGCTCTGTTTAATATGTTTTTGAACTAGCAAGCATTGCAAAGGAGAAAACTCTTTCACTGTCTCCGGAACAGAAAAACAACAACGCAGAGGAGATGCATGTCTACATCAGTAGCTGGCGTGCCTTATCAAACATCAAACTCAAACAGAGGAATCTTGGGACATTTCATAATGATACACAGATTTCTGATGAATCTCTGCTGGGTTATGTTCCAACAGGTTAACCCAGCTGCACTGCTCTGCAATAAACTGAACCAAGATAAACAACAGGGAGTTCTATAGAACCTTGAAGAATTATAAAGTTACTACTGAATAATATTCCATGGGCTGTACTTCCCTTTGTTGAAAACCAATGTAGTGTTTTGTTTATCTATGGTCCCATCTACATCACCATATAAAATTCAGAATATCTATTTTGAACTGGATTATATGCCAGTGTAGACTCATATAATCCGGTTCAAAGCAGATAATCTGGATTATCTGCTTTAATAATCTGGATTATATGGCAGTGTAGATCTGGCCAAAGGCCCCTTCTATACTGCCACATAAAATCCAGATTATCTACTGAACTGGATTATATGGCAGTGTGGATCCTGCCTAAGTCCCCTTCTATACTGCCATATAAAATCCTGATTACAGTAGAGTCTCACTTATCCAAGCTAAACGGGCCGGCAGAAGCTTGGATGAGCAAATATCTTGGATAATAAGGAGAGATTAAGGAAAAGCCTATTAAACATCAAATTAGGTTATGATTTTACAAATTAAGCACCAAAACTTCATGTTATACAACAAATTTGACAGAAAAAGTAGTTCAATACGCAGTAACGTTATGTTGTAATTACTGTATTTACAAATTTAGCACCAAAATATCATGATATATTGAAAACATTGACTACAAAAATGGCTTGGATTATCCAGAGGCTTGGATAAGCGAGGCTTGGATAAGTGAGACTCTACTGTATCTGCTTTGAACTGGATTATATGGCAGTGTATATCCCACCTAAGTCCCCTTCTATACTGCCTTATAAAATCCTGATTACTTGCTTTGAACTGGATTATATGGCAGTGTAGATTCGGCCTAAGTCCCCTTCTATACTGCCATATAAAATCCAGATTATCTACTTTGAACTGGATTATATGGCAGTGTAGATCCAGCCTAAGGCCCCTTCTATACTGCCATATAAAATCCAGATTATCTGCTTTGAACTGGATTATATGGCAGTGTAGATTCGGAATTCCTGTGCTTCCATATAAAATCCACAGTATCTGCTTTGAACTGGATTGCATGGTAGTGTAGACCCATATAATCCAGCACAAAGCAAATAATGTGGATTATCTTTGATCATCTGGATTATATATCAGTGTAGAAGGGGCCTATGACTCTAGAGACCAGGGTTCAAATCCCATCCACAGGGTGACCTTGGGCAAGTCTCACTCTCTCAGCCCCAGAGCGAAACCATGGCAAGAGAAACCCTTAGGCCCCTTCTACACTGCCATATCAAATCCTGATGATCTGCTTTGAATTGGATTATATGGCAGTGTAGAAGAGGGTCCGAATGCCTGGAGCGGAGCTTTTTTTTCTGGATTGGAGCAAGAACAACAAACAGAAGTAACAAGAAAGCCTTTCTGGGACAACAGCTCCCACAATCCCCCAGCTGGGCATGGGATGCTGGAGGTGGCATCCAAAACCATGCGGCCTCTCCCAGCCGAGCCCCAGGCGGCGTCCTCCCTACCTGAGAAATGTTCGATGAGAGTCTGATCCAAGACCATCCGCCTCTCCCAGGCCGGGCGGGCAAACTCCTCTCCCGTCCTTCCTGTGGCTTCCGGCTGCAGCTCCAAGGGAGGCGGCGGGGAGGCTTGTCTCCAGCCCCACCTTCTGGCAGGTGACGCCCCTCATCCTCCGCTGTCTGAGACGTCTCTCCGCAGGCAGGCAAGCAAACTACCCCCCCCCCCCCCCACCAGCTCGTCTGGCTCCGGGAGGGAGGGAGGGAGATCTCCACTGGGAAAGGACCTTTGGGGAGTGCGGCTGATAGACTCCTAGTGTGTCCCTTGTGTTTATATACAGCCGCCGCGTATTCTGAGCTGCTCCACAGTGGAAAGGATTTCTGTCCTCTGGAGGATTAGCTATCCCAATTTGGTGTCATCTGCAAACTTGATAAGAACTCCCTCTAAACCTTCATCCAAGTCATTAATAAAGATGTGGAACAGTACTCCATTAGTCACTTCTTTCCAGGATGAAGAGGAGCCATAGCACCCTTTGGGTTCGGTCACTTAACCAGTTACAAATCCACCTAATAGTACCATTACCTAGCCCACATTTGACTAGTTTGCTTGCAAGAAGATAATGGGGGACTTTGTCGAAGACTTTACTGAAATCAAGATGTTCTACATCCACAGCATTCCCTGCATCTACCAATCGAAAAAAGAGATAAGATAGGTCTGGCATGACTTGTTTTTGAGGAATCCATGACTTTTAGTAATTACTGCATCCCTTTCTTAAGTGATTGCAGACTGCCTCCTTAATGATCTGCTCCAGAATCTTTCCTGGTATTGATACAGGCTGACTGGATGGTAATTGTTTGGGTCATCCTTTTTTCCCTTCTCCAAGATAGGGACCACATTTGCCCACCTCCAGTCTGCTGAGACGTCTTCTGTTCTCTAAGAATTCTCAAAGATTATTTCCAGTGGTTCTGAAATGACTTCTGCCAGTTCCTGCAATACGCTTGGATGTAGTTCATCTATCTCTGGAGACTTGAACTGGATTATATGAGTCTACACTGCCACATAATCTAGTATAATCAGATAATCTGGGATCAGATTCTGAGCAGTGTGGAAGGTGCCATAGGCTGGATCTACTCTACCATATAATCCAGTTTAGCAAAACAGATAATACACATTATCTGCTTTGAACTGGAATATATGAGTCCACACTGCTGTATAATCTAATTCAAATCAGATAATATGGATATTATAGGTCAGTGTTGATGGGGCCCAAGACAGCTCCTTTAAATTAAATTCTTTAAATTCAAGTAGATTCCTCATGGCAGGGAGCTGATCAATCATGGTCCAGGGTTGAGTGGATCATCTTGTGATCTCATCCACTCTCTGGACCTTATCCCATTACGAGATACTCCGTTTCTGAGACTGTTTGGGAATGATTTTGAACAGGTCCCATTACACGACGTTTGCTCCACCCAGCCAGCATTCCGCTGGAATCCGTCTGGTGGTTCACTGGCGGGAATTCTTTTTTAAATCAAAGCAGACATTTTGTCATTGGACAATGTTCCTTTTTCCCTGCTAGGTTCCCATGTGTCTATATTATGTAACAAATTTTGAAAAACATTCTGTTCTTAGTTTGAAAGTGTTATTTCGTGTTTAATTGTGCAGTACTTAGTTTGCAAGTAGTTGTTATACTCTGGAAATATTGTTTTTGTGGCTGCGACAAACTATGCCGAATTAGTTAAGACAGAGATATTCATTGAAAAACTATAGCAAAATGTGCTTCAGGATGTCCTGCGAAACAAAGTTCTGGCAGTTTAATAAACTTCCCATGTTTTTATTATAGAACCAATTAGGCAATGGGATTTATAAATCAGGAATAAAAATTGTGTTACATGGTGTAATTAGATGAAAGTCCAGGCCCCTTCTACCCTGCCATATAAAATCCAGATAACCTGTTTTGAACTGGATTATATGGCAGTGTAGGAGTCCCAGTGAATGGAGAAGAAAGAAAATATGCAAGAAGCGACCAAACTCTGTTTTGATTCTGTCTTAAACAACATTAATACAAAAGGGAGAGGTTTATTATGAGAGAACAAAATTTAGGATAGGCATTTGCCTGTGTTTACACAGCATGGAAATCCATGGAGCAGAGCTCATTTCACTGTTCCTGGCACATGGCTGAGCAATCAAGTTGGGGATATGAAACTAGCCAGAGTCCCTTCATGTGTCTTTTGTGCATCTCAGGTGGCCATACATTGGGTGCCTCAACACTGCTGAATTAATATTGTGCTCTGACTGCCCTGTCTCAATGCTATTGAATCCTGGCAGTTGTCATTTGGTGAGACACCAGCACCCTTTGGCAAAGTAAGCCAAACCTTGCAAATTTATAACTCAAGGATAGCGTTGTTTTTCCGTCCTTGTTCCAGACCTCCAGCCCACAAGGCTCATGTAATACTGCAATTCCAGTGTTGACCACATGTTTTACACACAAGTTTCTTCATGTCTAAACTTGACAAGCCTTGACAGAAAGCCATGCAAACCCCATTTCCCCTCCTATGAGTAATCATGACATGTACAAAACATGGCCCAGCAGAATTCTTCCTCTGATTCAAAAAGGTCAGTCATATAAGGAAACTTAACACAATAGCACTGAGTCTTCCATCCTAGACCTGTTAGCGAGTCACATCTTTGTCACAATCTTGAAGATATGAATTCTCAAATGTGGGTCTCAGGCCCCTTCTATATTGCCATATAATCCAGATTATCAAAGCAGATCTTCTTCTTTTTTTTCAGCGTTCATCCCACTTGATGGTGGAGTCCGCTTTACTGGTTTGTTGGCACCATTTCACCCGGTTGTGCGCCAGATCAGGGTATATGGCAGCAGTCTTCAGATCATTAATAATATTATTAAATAATTGTTGTGCAACGTGTCTAGCCAAGCATTGCTTTGGTTGTCCCTTTGGTCTCTTGCCAGGCATTTCTAAATCAAGAGTGATCTTGCAAATGGGCTTGTCTTCACCTTGGAGAGTATGACCATACCATCTGAGACACGACTCTCGTAATTTGTCAGCAATTGGAGCAATGCCAAAGCATTGCCGAATGTCATCATTGCAGATGTGGTCAAGGCGTGTGACACCAGCTGTAAATCATAGCATCCTCATCTCCATAACACCGAGGCGGTGTTCTGCTTCCTTTGTTACCGGCCAACATTCAGCTTCATATATTGTGACAGGCCTTATGGCAGTTTAGTAGAGTACACCTTCTGGTGGTGGAGAGCATTATTACCCCATTTTGTCCCTCTCAGTTGTTTTAGGACCAGGGAAGGCTTTTTTAAAACTACAGTTAAACTGCTCACTTATTACTTTGGGTCTAAAATAGTATAAAAGGAATCCTAAAAAAAGAAAAGAAAAAAAATGTCACTCATAGTTTGTGAAGAACATTTGGGGACATTGGGAATACTTTCTTTTCTTGTTTGTGGTGGGGTATAAATGGGTGCAGCTCTTCAAGATCTCCTTGGAGGGGGTAATGTGGTAATGTGGAGGGGGTAAAGAAAATCTTGTGTTTATATGCTCTTCTTCAAATCCTATAATACCTTGGGGGAAGCAGCAGGGTGGAATCACTGCCCCAAGTTTGGGATGCTTTGAGCAAGAACCCAGATTGCTCATCACAATGGATGTTGCTATCCTGTTCACTCCCTGCTTTCAACAGAAATTCTCCTTGATTGTCCCATTGCTCCTCCCCCTCGACTCTCACATACCTTGATAATGTTGTGATGCCACATCAGATGCTAGCAAGCCTAGCCATAGTTATATTGGTATTAATTCCATGCCCCCACAAGAGTTCACAAATGAAAACTGGGAGTTGTGGCCAACCAACATCAGAATATATGTACTCAATATGGCAAACATTGATGAGTCAAAACACAAAAGCAAGGAGAGGCTGCAGCAGTTTGCTTTTTCCTGGGACTACCAAGAAAGGCAAGTCATTGCACCTAACTCTTCTTGCTAGTTGAGTGTAAACCCTTTTCATATTTTGAACTCAGTTTGTAGCATGCAAAGAATGAAAGGGGAGGAAGAGAGAAAAAATGAGAAACAAGATGACAGAGGATTAATAACAACTGTCCCTGGCAAGTTGGGACAGGTGCAAGGTGTGTAATTTTGCCTGTCATAAAACTATTGTCTAATTGATTTCCTATATGCACAACAACACATTTCCAACTCTTTGGTGCCCTGCGAACTGCCACGGCTCTATGTCTTGTGGAATCCAGGGATTTGTAGATTCATAATTGCTATCCTTAAATATCTGAAGAGATGTCATGTAGAAGATGGAGCCAGCTTGTCTGATGTTCCAGAAACTACAACATGAACTAATGGATTCAAATGACAGGAAAAGAAATTCCACTAAAACATTAGGTGGAATGTGCTGCCTCTCCAGTAATCACTCCAATTATCAGTCACCCATGCTGTTGTAAATTCAATTCAATATTGTACATGGTGTAGTAATTTTATAATGTACAAGATGTACCTTTATTGGAATAGAGAAAAGGAAAGCAAGGTCGGGTAGGATAGGGCGGGTCAGGCCAGATGGCATCAGAGAAGGTGGTTTGGTGGCCTAAGCCCACCCATGTTGGGATGTCATCTGACTCACCAGTTGGGTAGTGGTGGTGCCAACAATACCTTCTATGGCCATTGTAATTGTTGACCTGTGGCCCAGGCCATATAGATGGAAAAGTGATGGACCTTCCTTTCCTGTTTTAGGTGAGTCATAGGTTTCCTTCTATTTTCACCAATGACTCATGAACATGAATACACATTTTCAGTTCCAATGAATGGCTTTTAAAGAATATTGTCAGCCACTTTAGTCATGACAGCAAAGTCTGGACTGAGGTGTTATGGCAATACTGTGAGCTTTTGAATCACTCATTTAAGCAATAAAGGAACTCACTAGTCTTCCTCACACTCATCTAGGCAACCTCTGTGATGAGATATGAATTAATGTATGAGGCATGGGAAACTCCTCGACCAGAACATTGGGTGCATGCACACTGTAGAATTATTCTCATTTGACACCACTTTAACTGCCATGACTCAATGCTATGGAATCCTGGGATTTGTAGTTTGGTAAGGCACCAGCATTCTTTGACAGAGAAGGCTGAAGAACTTGTAAAACTACAGTAAAATGTCATCAAACTGCATTAATGTTACAGTTTAGATGCACCAACCCTATTCAAATGCATCTTCACTGTGATTATTGTTGTTAACTGCCTTCAAGCTGACTTCAATGTATAGTGAGATTTTTTTAGTATTTTTTTTCCCCCTAGAAAGTTATGTCTTCACATGATATGGCCAAAATATGGCAGTATTGGTTAAATGATCTTGACTTTTAGGGAGGGTTCTGACTTGATTTGTTCCAGTACTCATGCCTGAATATTTTGAAATGACAAACTATAGGCAATCCCCAAGTTACGAACACAATACGTTCTGAAAATTTGTTCTTAAGCTGAATTTGTTTTTAAGTCAGAACAAGTACATTTTAAAGTGTAACTCCACTCAAATATATATGGGTAGCATAGGGAAAGGTTAGTGTTTTGCTGTCTGCCCCTGTTCAGAAGATTTCACCACACTTTCTGTCCCTGTGATAAATGGGATCCCTTGCAGAAAACTTAAGGCTCCAGGAAAACATTCACTAAGTAAAAATATTAAATGACATTGTACTTTCCCCAGTAGATGTCACTGTACGCACGTCATACAGCCAATCCTGAATTTTAATTTTTGAGTTGCCCATGAAACAATTTAGTAGTGGAATTCGGTAGGAGATATTCTCATGCACTCTTTGACTCAGGTTTGCTTACGCATTTTGTACAGATTACTCAACACATGCACTCCCTATTGATTGTGTGAACTTATTTCACCTGAAAACATTGTGTTTGGAGTAATGTCAAACTTTAAAGTGCACTTGTGATGATGAAGTTATATATGCCTGTCCCCACTGACTGGAGGTTATATAAATCAACCCCAAGACCTTACCAAAGCTTGGAAATAGTAATAGTAATAGAATGGTGCAGAGGTTTGAGTGTTGGACCATGACTGTGGAAAACAGGGTTCAATGCCCTGCTTAGCCATGAATATCCATTGGGTGACCCTGGGGGAGTCACACACTCTCAGCACCAGAAAGCCCCAGGGTTCGCCTTCGGATCATCATAGGTTGGAAACAAATGGAAAGTATGCAACAAAAACAACTGCAAAATCTATGTTTATCATGGCAAGGGATCTCTTTCATGGGGCAGGGATATATAATGAGCCTAATATGAGAGACATCCTTGGATTGTGCTATTTGTTGTCCATGGCTTGAGATCTTCCTGGCTGTACAGTTTTTGGTATCGAGTTCTTCCCTATGGCACATGTTGAATTTATTTATACTTAAGAATCACTTTCAAGTGAATGGGCATGATTCAGATACTAGCAAGAAATTCATTTATCATGTCAGAAGCGAAATGAGGTTACAGTTATGATGTATTAACCATAAACAAAGTTTAAAAATTGGAATTATACTAAATTTCCTTTGACCGATAGATGGCCACTTGGAGTGCCGCTGGTGTCGCTGTGAGAAGGTCCTCCATTGTGCATGAGACAGGGCTCAGACTGTATTGTAGTAAGTGGTCTGTGGTTTGCTCTTCTCTGCACTTGTGTGTCGTGGGCTCCACTTTGTAGCCCCATTTCTTAAGATTAGCTCTGCATTTCGTGGTGCCAGAGCGCAGTCTATTCAGTGCCTTCCAAGCCACCCAGTCTTCTGTGTGCCCAGGAGGGAGTTGTCAGCCATGGATTGAGGTTCCGGGATTTAACCTGCCACTTTTGGACTCTTGCTTGCTGAGGTGTTCCTACAAGTATCTCTGTAGATCTTAGGAAGCTATTTCTTGATTTAAGATGTTGTTTTGCTGGCTGATATCCAAACAGAGGATGGGCCAGAGATGTCAATGGTTTTGTCCTTTCATTACTGGTTCCTATTTCCCAACAGATGTCAAGTGGTGCAATACCGGCTAAACAGTATAATTTCTCCAGTGGTGTAGGGCATAGGTATCCTGTGATAATGTGAAATATCTCATTAAGATCCACATCCACTGTTTTAATGTGGTGAGATGTATTCCACACTGGGCATGCGTATTCAGCAGCACAGTAGCAAAGTGCAAGGGCAAATGTCATCACTGTATCTGGTTGTGAACTTCAGGTTGTGCCATTCAGCTTGTAGGAAATGATGCTGAAATGGAAATGCACAGGTAATAGGTTGGCCATTTAACTGAAGAATGGATGTCACCTTTTCTTCAGATACCAAAAGATTAGAGTTCAGCATATCAGGAAATGTTGCAAAGCTAAGAAGTGGGTTGTGACTTCTGTCAGGTGACAGATCTGAGCACTTTGTGATAAGCAACTTGTTAGAAATTTCCTTTCAGAATAAGCATTTTAAAGTCTCATGTGTGGAGGAGTGCAGGAAGGAAGGCTCAGAGGAAAGAAAAGGCAATGAACCCACTCTAAATAAATCTTGCCAAGAAAACCCTGTGAAAGGGTCATCAGTGACATGAAGGCACAACAACCACTAATGATGTCATAGGTTTCCCCAAAGCTGCTTTGTTTTTTTTTTTTCTCTCTCTCTCTCCCTAATTACAGTTTTTCTTCTGAAAAATAGAGCAGAAAAGTCTTTGGGCAGGAAAAACAGTATTGCAGCATTGAATCAGTATTGAATCCAACTACTAATTTGCCCCCCACTGCATCAGTATCCCATGTCTTAATATTGATGGGTAAAACCCACCAGTAGCTCACAATCCCACCGTGTTCTCATTACCTACCTTGGTGCAATGGGTCTCTTCTGCCTCTGTGACACCTTGCTGGTAAGAAAGTGGCATCCAGAAGTGGAACTCCTCTCTTCTTCCACTCCCCGGTGATATGTCAAAACTGCCCATTTTCATTTTATTTTACATTTTATGTTTTTGCCCCACTTTCTTTTTTAAAAGCGAGAATTTCAAAATTGCTCCAAAATAATATATGTATGTGTGTGTGTGTGTGTGTGTGTGTGTGTGTATTTATAGTTATATTTATATTTATGTATACATACAGAATAGCAGAAGTACAGGAAGGTGGGGTTATGAGGTACACAGCTCAGTATGTATCCACAGCCCAGTATGTATTCTTCTTCTGCTTCTTTTTTTCTTATTGACTCTGAAATGTTCTGGACCTCATAAGCATTCATACAGATACACATAAAAAAGTACACCTAAGCAGATTTTTTGTTGTCATCTTTCCTCACTCTCCTGCTGCCTTTCTATTGGTCCTTTTAAACCCTGTTTCCCTTTGGGATCACTTGCCTGCCATGCTGTTGCCTACTGTGTAATTTAAAGCTCTGTTTAATTTCTTAAATATGAGAACAAAGGAATGGTTGGAGAGAGTTCTCATGGGGATTGCTTTCCGTTTGTGCTTCCATTTAGACACCTGTGTGTCAGTGGCTCCATTTGTTTACATCTCTAATCAGCTGCTTTGGGATTATAAAATGAGCATATCCACACAAGCATATCACAACCAACTCTCATGAGCTTTTTGACTGCAGAGCTATACAGTCCTCTGTAGCATCATATTTTTGTCCGATCGCAAATTTAAAGAGGTGTGTGATTCCGCACACATTTTTGGTGGCCGTCATCTAGTTTATCCCAGTTTCTTGTGGATTTTAAGGCTTGTGTAGAAAGGGCCTGAGTCTTTGACTGCTCCCTGATATTGGCTGTGAAGGGAGGAGCTTGCAAATATTTAACCAGGGAATTCCTCTGATGCCTCTGACCAAATTACAAATCCCAGGATTCCTTAAGAAGCAACCATGGCAGTTAAAGTGCTGTGATAGTGCTATAACCATGTAGTGTGACAGGGCCTGGCAAAGTGGCCAAGAATTTTGTTTGAAAGATTGTTTAAATCCAATTTAAGAAAGCAGAAGAATGGAAAGCAGAGAAGAGTTGTAAAAAATTCACAGTTTTGACAGATCACATGGTCAAAATATACTTCTCTATGATGTATTTATATTTAAAAGAATATTTATATTTAAAAGAAAGCAGTGACTTCAAAAAATAGCTGCATGATCTGTAAGTAAAGACAACAGTAAAAGTAAATGATCATTATCCATACATATATACATAAACAGTACTGGAACACGGGCAGTGGAGTTGACACTTAATGAATACTTTCATCATGTGTCCCCTCGGGGAGACAGGGCGGGATACAAATAAAGTTTTATGACAATGATGCTGGTTATTATTACTTTAACAAAGGTGGAGATTTAATTGGTAAAGAGGATGTGTCGTATCTGCCTTCCAGCTCAGTCTTCACTAGGGGTATTTCCAGATGAAATTTCCACCTGGAAATGCCCAGAAGATATTGCTTCAAAGTAGTTTGCACTCAACTAAGCAGAGGGGAGAAAAATATCTTGCCTTTTCCCTGTAGACACAGACAAATGCAAACTGCTGCAGCCTCTCCTATTGTGTGTGTTACTCTTCCCTGGTAACTTTTGTCATCTTGACCACACTCTTGGCTATGTGTGTCCCGATCTGTGAAATGCTGAAAAACGAGGAAAAAGTTCATTTCGTTCATTTATATTTATTTATATGCAAAGTAGAAGCAGCCAATGGTCCATATGGGGGGGAGGGGACACATCTCATTATGAAGTGCTAGGGTGAGCTGCTCTTAGTTTGGACATGATTTGCTGAAATGTAGGCTGGATCTACACTGCTGTATAATCCAGGCTATCAAAGCAGATAATCCAGATTATCAAAAGGGATAATCCAAATCTAAACTGGATTACATGAGGCCCCATCTACATTGCCATGTGCAATCCAAATTATCTGCTTTGAATGGATTATATGACAGTCTATGGATGTTATATGGCAATGTCGATGGGGCTCAAGAGATACCTTAAGGTCCTAAAATGTATCTAAGGTCCCATCAACACTGCCATATAATCCAGTTTCTGAATCCAGATTTGCTTTGAACTGGATTAAATGACATTGTAGAGTCCTATAATCCAGTTCTATGTAGATGATCTGGAATCAGTTACTGTGTTATATGGCAGTGTAGATCCAGCCTTACTGAGCTTGTGCATAAAACCAGCAGTCAGAGGTACACCACACTGAAGACACACTGAAGAAGTTTGGACTTCTTTTATCCAAGAGATACAACAATTGTGCATTGAAAGCCTTGACGTGAAAGCATGTGTTCGATTACTGAGTTACGTGAGCAACATGTTCAACAATAGCCACACCATGCTAAAATAAAACACTGGAAAAGTAGAAAGTCAAAGACAAGAATGTGAAAAGTTTCCTTCCTTTGTTATGTGAAGTCTGTGATCTTTTATAACATCTACGTATGTGTCAGAGAAAGAGACTGAATGTATATGTGTGTTTTCTTCAATTCTGGGTCTAGGCATGTAGCAAAACTCTGTGTTTGTGGCTGGGAGCAAGAATGCTGATTCACAGTCCTATTTTTTTTCCTAACTTTGGTTTCTTTTCCCTTGGTAAACAATACAGTCATTCTGCAGGTGGTGGGGATTTCCCCTATTCCATACTCCAGGCAACCGGTTTCATGAAGTAAGGTAAATCTTTGGTTTTTTGGTATCTAAATATTTGCTGAACACTTTCAGATCCTGAGTTGGAAGCAATCAAATGAGATCATAGAAACATCAAAATAGGGCCGGATATTTCTCCTTTCACTGTAATTCACAGGGAGAAGTTTGATGTGTATGTATGTGTGTCTTCAAGTGGCCTTTTGGCTTATGGTGATCCCATGAATTTCAAAGGAAAGGAACACTTTGCCACTTCCTTCCTCTGAAGTGTTCTTTATCAAGCAAATTTAAACTGTCACGGACAGTGAGATCCGGACCGTGGATAGCTTAAGAAATCTCACCAAGTTGAAGAAGAAGCCACCGAGGTATTTTATTCAAGTCAGCTGATTTGAATGCCAGCTCGCGGTAAGCCGCAGAAGAAAGCTGAGATAACATACATTGCAAAACATAATTTGAATTTCCCGCTCTTGCCCCAGCTTCACCGTGATTGGCTGTGGTCCATTGATATCACGGTCAGCTGGTGAGGGCTCCCTGAAGAGGCGGAATTGCGGCACCTGCCAGCCTAGACGTATGATGTATCCCGCTCTCAGTCCCCCACGTGGTGAGAAGAGCGGGATAGAAATGAAGTAAATAAATAAATAAGTTGGAGAGCATTCCCGGCTTCCAATGCAGATTTCTGCTTTCCAGTGTTTGACGGGGACAGGCTGATTAGGAGACAAAGGAGGGCAAAATACTTTGAATGGAATACTGCTGTCCACGATCCGCTATTCTTGGTGGGTGCCTCTTGCCAGACCTCTGTGATACACCTCCCTTGAGGGGGGGAATATCTTCTGGGTCATCGGAGGGCACCCCTTGAGCTTTGCAGTCCCTCTAGCTTCAATCTGCTAGGAGGAGGGAGCCCAAAGCTCTACCGAATCGCTTGGTTGTGCTGGCTCCCCAAGAGCCCTCAGGTAGTTCAGCCTGCTGCCATCTTGCCACAATGGAATGCTTTTTGTAATGTAAAGTGACTGTACAAAGGGTGGGCGGCCTACAAATGGATCCTTTTATCCTCTGCACAGTCGGGGTTTATGGGGTCAATAGAGATGGATTGGCTCCGGTGATGATGGGTGCTTGAGTCCTTTGTGTGGAGCTGATGCCCAATAAAACTGTTGGAGGGGGGTTCCTGGGTCATGAGATGCTGGCGAAAAGTCACCAAGGTCTTGATGGGTGGCTTGACTCTCCAAAGTTTAAATAAGACATGAAATGATACATTACATACACACAAAGAGCCCATGGATACTGAGGGGCACCCCACAAATGGGTATCTGGATATCCATGGAAGAGGAAAGACATACACAGGGGATTTGTGGATACTGAGGGGAACCCTGCGGATGGTTGTTTGGACATCCATGGGGGAGAGATTGGGGTGAAAATGGTCACATTTGGGGTGAAGGAAAAAGAGGAAAGGGAGGAGGAAAGCCCTGTGGTAAGGGCTGTAGGGTCATGGGGCCATATGGTTAACAGGTCCAGCTCCAAAGGTGAGAGGGGAAGAGAGAGTCAAAAGAGTCAAAAAGATACATAGAAGCAGGTATAGAGGATAACTCACCAAGGTGCACTTTTATTAAAGGGTTAGAATTGTAATAAACGAATGATTAAAAAGGGAAAGATGGTTGCAAGAAGGATCACTAGTAGTTGCTGCTGGGCTCCTCTGTACCTCCAATCATTCATAAGACCAATTCCTGTAGGACAGCAGGCTCCTGCTTTCTGCGGTTCTCTCTTTGCCGTTGCTTCACGTAAATTTTAGAAATAATTTGACCCAGGGGTGGCACACTCAGCCCCAGGTAGACTACAGCAACTGGTATCCATTGCCAGTTATCCATCCAAATATTAACCAGAGCTGAACTTGCTTAGCTTCCAAGGTCATGCAGGATCTGGTGCTTTTAGGATATTTAAACCAGGTAGACATTGTATTCACAGACTTCCCTTAGGCTGATGGATTTCCACATTAAGAAAAAGCATGTGTTTTAACACAAACCATTATTATAAGTTAGGCAAAAAACAACTTTGGAAACAATTCAGCATGGGAAACATCCACTTAAACTAGTCCTCAAAGCTGACACATTAAATCTGTATTTATTTATTTATTTAAATCAAAATGTTTATATCCTACTCTTTCTCATGGGATGTCAGGACAGAGTCCAATATCAGCCATTTAAAACATTTCCAGATTAAAATCATAAATAATTTGAACACGTTTATAAACATATCAAAAAGGGAAACAGTTTAAACGATTTGAAATACAACAACCACATAAAACCATGTAAATGTATATTTTGAAGTAAATTAATCCCCGAAGGCTTAAATAAAAAATCATGTTTTGGTTTGGTGCCAGAAATAAACTTGTGTGCGTTGGCCAGATCTCTCCATTATGTATTTAAAAATGTATAAGATTAATAAAATGGAAATATCTGCTAATCTGTACAGGGAAAACATTCACGACCAGTGATGCCATTCAAAATTATTGACCCACACAACTCTGGAGGATCCAGTCCTTTCCTCCATCTGAAGTCCCTTCTATACTGTGCTATATCTCAGAATCTGATCCCAAACCATGCTTTTTCCAGATTATCTGACAATACAGACACATATAATCCAGTTCAAAGCAGATAACCTGAGATCAGATCCTGGGATATAAGGATGGTGTAGAAGGCCCCCTACTCTTTCACCTCTCTATCCCCACCGCTCTGGTCTCTGTTCCTTCTCTCTCCCCCCCCCCCCCCCCCCACTACTCCTCCTTTAACCTCCCCAGCTTCTATGTCTTTTAACAATCTTAACAACTGGTTCTGGTGAGCTAGTTGAATCAGCTGAAGTAAACCACCGGACACCACTGACTATCTTCAGTGTTCTCCTACTTTGTATTCTCAGTGGAATGACAGAGAGGAGGGCCATCTTCCAAACCTCTGTTTTCAAGCAGACACAGGGATCATCTACAGTGACCATTTAATGCAGTTTCGGACTGGCATTGAAGAAAGTGGCTTTGCTGTGCATAGAATAATAGAATAATCATAGAATAATAGAGTTGGAAGAGTCCAACCCCCTGCCATGAAGGAAAAGCACAATTAAAGTATCCCTGACAGATGAATCCATAGGAAATCCTGCAACTGGATGGTGATTATACAAACCACTGGTAACTGAGGGCTTTCCTTTGTATGCTTTTGTGGGTGTAGATGGGGCCATATGCAACATGACCCATGTAACTGTGGGTTACCAGTACCTGTGATTTCACTTACCCACAGCCCAAAGAAAAGGTATTCCTTGGCATTTTCTAGATCCTCCAAAACAATTCTACAGTACGTTTCCCCTGGAAATTCACCCATAGCATTGTGCTCAAGGACTTGGAAATGCTTACTAAATAGATGTTCTCTCGAGATCTTTTCTAGGTTCTCCAGCACATTTCCATTAAATGATTTGCACAGGAAGGCCTCCATTTCAATAGAGTTTACTACAAGTCTAAGAACAGATCCTCCCTGGATAGGCTGGTGGGCATACTGTTTAGGGAACTGTGCTATATGAATATGTTTTGTTTTGAATATGTTACTGTGGCTAATAACATTGTGGTTGCATTTTGCATTAACTTCCAGGTCATCTTTAAGGGCAATCAGATGTGACAACACAGTACTTCTTTAAGGATGTCATCACAATATCCCCCCCCCCCCGATGTTTTGGGGGCTAGAAGAAGGCCGTAGGGTGACTCGAGTCATCCCTTGAGCTATGCGCCCACCCTCCTCCTCGTGTGATGAGAAGGGAAGGGTGGAGGAATCCCTATGGGGGAAAGAACAAAAATAGCGGAAAAAAGGTAGAAAATTGTGGAAACCTACATATTGGGCCTGCCGAGACAGTACCTTTATCCCTGGAGCTCCTGCTTCAAAATGGAGGGTGGCTAAACAATGTCCCCTGAAAACGCAAGAGCAATCGCTACAAAGGCCAAAAAACATGAGATTTTCAGGTACAGGAATATGCCGGTTCTAGTCAGAAAATGAGGATATTTGAATGTCTGGGTGGTTTCAGATAGTACCAAATTGCGGGTTTTAGTAAAAAAAAAAAGTCCACATACAGACCTGTTGGTCCTGGGATTTCTGCCTCCACAGTCCACACTTGCTACTTTGTCCTGAGATTTTGCAGCCCCCAAGACGGCCACCGCAGGATGTTTGTCAAGATTTTTTGGCAGTTAAAAAACCCAAAGATGCAAATATGCAAATAATTGTATAAGTTCCATTCCTGGGTAATAGAGGCTGCGTGGCCATCTGTGCAGAAAGGTTTTGCTATGTACTTGTGGCTGGGAACTACGGGGTGCTGTTCCTGGGTTATACATGTCTGATCCTCATTGCTTTTATCCTAAAACATGGAGAAAGTTGATTACATGACAAAACCTTTGTTTGTGTGTCACAAACTTCATTAAACATGTGGAGAACAAGTTTCTCATGCTGGGATAAAATTTTCGCCCTCTAGTCAACTGTTGCCATGTTTTTAGGATACAACCAATCAGGAACTGACATGTTTAACCCAAAAACAAACCAACATAAAAATCCTGTATTTTATGAGTGTAGATACATATAGAGATTCGAATATCCCCATTTTCTGGCCAGATCCGGGACATTCCTGCATCTGAAAATCTCGTGTTTTTTTTACCTGTGTTGTGATTTGTTGTGCATTTTCAGGGGATGTCATTTGGCCACCCGCCACTTTGAAGCAGGATAAAGGTACTGTCTGGGCATACCCACTGTATGTCCCTACACTCAGAAAAGATGGGATTTTTTATGTTGGTTTGAACTGGCAAAGCTAGTCATAGCATGTTAACATCTATACAAATCCCCAGGAAGGAAGCCATAATTCAGATCTTAAGGCACATGGCTTGAGGCTTTATCACTTTTTAACTGATGTTGTGTGTACTTGGAACACACAAGGACATTTGTGGTAGAGATGAATCATGGAGAAAGAAGACTGGAGAAAACCCATATAGAGAGATCAAATAGGATGTTTGTAACACTGCTCTTCCTAGAATCCTTTGGTTCTCCAAAGTATGCAGAGTTTCTAATATACTAGAATTTCAGGCAGTTGTGTACGAAAGCACAAAAATGCATGAACAAATACTTGAGACAACACACACGTTTATATAGACGTGTCCATGTACAAGAGAGTATTGGAAATAGCTGTGAAGTTCGGCAAAAGGCATTAACGTGAAAGGCAGGCCGTTAACACGGGTATGCAGTACAACTGGAGTGAGTGATTTAGTTTTTCTTTCAGAAAACCTCAGCTTTCTCCCTTTATTCCCTGAAGTATGTTATTAATTTTCCTGGCATGTAACATAGCCGAATGATTGCACTTATGAGCTTGGCCACTTCTTTTAACATGATCCAATATCTGCTTCCTAAAACTCTTGTTTTTATATCCATTACATACTGTAAGTGCCGAAATCAAGCAAAAAGCAACAGGGGAAGTTTTGCCTGTGTCAAGCAAAGATTGCCAACTGTAAAATATGGAGATAATTTTAGAACATTATTTTATAATTAAGGTAATAAGTGAGGTTTCCTGTGATTGTTTAAAAATGTGTCACAATACATTTAAATCAGAGATAAAGACACAGAAAAGACTCCTAAGTAACATGTTGGCAGCAAAGCTGGTATAGAAGGAAGGAAGGAACTGCAAAGAGACATGTGCAAACAATTTCATTGGAATACTTGTATTTATAGCACATAGATTCTGTTTTAGGAACTGTAACCGCTTGGAAAGTGTTTTCATTCATGCCAGAATGAGGTTAGGTTGTTTGCTATTTACATCTATATGGACAGGGTTATTCTGTTTCCTTGTTTTTTTAACTGCCAATGATAGTCATATGTTGGTTTTTATGAACGAACAATATTTTAACCAAGCTATGAAGAACGCCTTGAAAGAATACAGAAGGTTTGTCAGTTCTGGTTGCAATCTTGCACCTTAGTCATATTTAAGTGCCATCAAAGACAATGGCCAAGATCCAATGAGCCACATAATTAGCTCCATAGTCACAAAAGAAGCTCTGGTTTTGTGGTTGCTGAACAGCAAGCTTTCCATGCTACTCAGCATGCAACATTTGAAACTAACAAGGTTTTCAAAGGCATGATTGATATGGGATAGTGAAGTCTACTGTTCATTAAAGTGAGGTGAGGAGTAGGCAGAACTAAAACTCCTATTATGCATGCCCCAACCCGCTGAATACATCTAGGGATCTCATCACATTGAGGTCCATATGGCAGGCAATAGCAGGGGGATTTGCCACGCATCGTGGTGAATCCGGCGGGCAGCATGGGGAACCTGTCGCCTGCATTGCCCCATACCTATCCCATGGGAGGAAACCTCTTGTGTTCTCGTTGCTCCCTCTTACAACACTTTCACTTCAGTTCAGGGACAGAGCCGCACTGGAAGTAAATGTACATCATATGATAGGATCCAGTGGGCTCTGTCCCTGAACTGAGGTGAAAGTGTCATCACATTTGCCCATGTGATCAAGTTGTAAAACAGCTCTCTAGAGTTCCTACAGTTTGCATAAGCCACTGGTTCTCAACCTGTGGGTCCCCAGCTGTTTTGGCCCAAGACTCCCAGAAATCCCAACCAGTTATGATTTCTGGGAGTTGAAGGCCAAAACATCTGGGGACCCACAGGTTGAGAAACACTAGCATAAGCAAAAGTAGGGTGGCACCCTGAACCACAAGCACAAGAAATTGTTGCCACTAATTTATTCAGTTAATGATGCTTTTACTAGGGTTGCCAGATATTCAGTTTTCATGATTCATCTTCAGGCAGCAGAGAAGAGTGCAAATTTTCAAGTTTTGGTGGGCTCTGCTTTGGCTAAGAGGAAAGAGCTTTGTACAAATCTCCATCCCGGCTAGTAAAGCAGCAACTTGCTACACTTTGCAAGGATTGATTTGTCGTTGCAATTTGCAAAGTGTCTATGTATTTATTGTGTTAGCTTCCTCCTCCTTCCCAGTTGTGGTGGTGCCGGAGTTCATCTTATTATTTTCCGCATCCGCCTTCTTATCAGAAAAAAACTAGGGTGGTTTAAATGTTTAATATCCTGTTTACTGAGGCAGGCGAGCAGTTGCGGATGGTATTTAATGCATAATACAGACTTCTTCAACATGTGCTCCCCCAGGTGTTTGTGCCTTCAACTCCCAGAAGCCCTAGCCAGCTTGTTGAATGGTCAGGAATTCTGGGAGCTGAAGTCCAAAACACCTGGGGGACTGCAGGTTGAAGAAGTCAGACATAATACTTCATGGCATGACCAGGAGCTGTTGCTAAGTCTCAGGATTTGCCTTTGAAAACTCTCGGTCTGAAATTGTGGTTTTAACTTATATACGAGGGCTATCCACAAAGTAAATTACATTTTGGAATTAAAAATTAACAACATATAGGAAAAAATATTTATTATATACATTTGAAAGCCACACTGCCATAGTACTTTTAAACATAGTCCCCATTCAAAATTTGGCACGTTTCATAACGATTAGTGAGTTTTGAAAGTTATTACCCTCAGCGCTTTCCCGCCGCCGCCCTGAAGAGTGTGGGGCCCGCACACACTGGGAGTTACAGTCCCCTTAAAATCAACTTTTCCAAGTTCATGATTACTACCAGCCCCCTATAACGCCATCAACTTCCAAGCTCAAAATATTTGGTTTGTGTTCATCACTTTGCATGACAACTCAAACTCAAGCAACAGGTGGCACTGCAGGCTCGCATTTGTGCAGCTGCTCTAAATCAGCTATAGCCTGCTGGGCCAACTAAACAGTCACCTGCATTTCCAAAAACAGGAGGGGCAGAGTTGTTTCTTGCTATTACAGAAATATATACAATTCTGTTTGGTCATTCATAACCATATCTTTGCAAACATCAGATAATTATGCTCACAAAGAGGCCATCAGAAGGTAAGAGATTTCTAGAATTCCTAGCACCCTTAGACAGCCCTTGGGCAATAAATGTGTGTTGACTGACATTTACTTCTCCTTTGCACCATAATGGCTATGTTAAAATTGATAGATTGATGGATGTATGGAGATTGACGGATGTATGGATCCATTACCTACATCCCTTGCTTCCTTGCCAAAAAAGGTCCTTTAAAGTGGCTTTAAAAAACATGATAAAACACATAGAAAATGAGAAGTTGGGAAATTCAAACCATAAGCTGAAAACAAGATAACATAAAAATGAAGTCAGACATTCAAAATAAGAAATTGAGAACCAGTTTTTGCAATAAATGTAAAAATAGCAAGCTTCACTACAATAGCCCTCCAGTACAAGCTCCAATACCATACTCAGAAGGGTTGCCAGATGTCAGGGCCCAGCCCTCTTCTCTTAGGGACAGTTCTCTCTTGAAAGGGATGTATGAGCATTCTTCTTTTCTAAGAACTAGTTTTTAGTTAAATTGTACTCTTTGTACAACTGTATTTGATGTTTATTGTATCATGCTCAACAACATGATCAAAGGCTAGAGCAGTGGTTCTCAACCTGGGGTCCCCAGATGTTTTTGGCCTACAACTCCCAGAAATCCCAGCCAGTTTACTAGCTGGTAGGATTTCTGGGAGTTGAAGGCCAAAAACATCTGGGGGCCCAGGTGGAGAACCACTGGGCTAGAGTGTGTGGTTGCTTTGGGGGTGAAAATCAAATCCTCCTCACTCACACCTGTGCCCACACATATACACACAAAACGGATGTCACATTCTAATAAACAATTACTGCTTCCTGAGTATTCCAGGAGCAATGCTTCATGTTAACATTCAAATTGAGAGGATGTTGCAACCTTACAAGGGATTGCAGTTTCCTCTCTCCTGCATCCCCAGCACAGAGAATGGCTTGAGCCAATGGATCTACAGTGTCACCCAATACATATATCTCTCTTGCAGTGACTTAGCTTTAGTCTGTAGTTAACAGCCTGCTTAGATAGGGTGCCCAGAATGGTCAGTTCTGTAGTGCTTCGTGCCTTGTTGAAGAGTTCTATAGGGTCACATACTACACAGTGGTATAACTAGGGCTGGTGTCACTTAGTGTAGTGAGTCTATGATAGCACCCCCATGGACCTAATTTCATACCAGATCAGAACTTTTCTCCACCTCTGGATGAATATTTTTAAGCCATATCTGTTGAATCCATGGATGCAGAATCTGTGGATACAGAGAGCCAACTATGTTCTTCTTCATTAGTAACATTTGCTGTTTTGACCACCCTCTGATTTATTTGGCCACATAGGTTTCAGTTGCATACATACATACTTATTTTTACTGTGAAATAAGTATGTATGTATGTATGTATGTATGTACGTACGTACGTACATATAGGCTTCTATCCAGTGCCATTGTCTATAACCTGACATATAGAAAAAGTCTGCATTGCTTGTTGGTTAAGCTACCTGTACTCTAGATGTTCTCCTAGCTGAAACTCGCTGGTTTTCTGTAATGAGCTGCAATGACTGTGCAGAACTTTTAAGGACATCTGTGCAGGGAGCGCTATGTACATATTATTTTCATGTTCAGGAAATCCCAGATAATTAAACAGTTGCATAGGCCCCTATTTGTCTGCCTCTGTTCACTTGCACACTTAACATGATAGTTAATCCAGCCTTGAGTTCCAAAGAGCTGATTCTGTGAATAAACAAGATCAAGTTGGGAAATGTAGGTGAAGAAAATTGATCAGGACATATCAAACTTCCTGCATGTAAAAGTAGCTTCCCTTCAGCTAGATGTTACTGACCAGCGTCAGTTTCTCACCTGCTTTCTCAACATGTTAACTCTAATGTCTTCTTTGTCTTGCAAGAGAATACTTCCTAGTGCGAACTTCTTTCCCTCTTTACTTCAGTTTGTTTGAAATGCAAGTGAAATACCTGAAATATATTGTGATGTCACAAGATGCAGAACCACAACGAGAACTTACCTGGCAACCAGTCGAAACCCATCTCTCTCTCTCATGGATAGGCAATTACATGGGGATGGGAGAGAATGTTTGCCCCCAAAGCAACTGAGGAGACACATGGATTTGTCTAGGTTTTGTTTTCATTCCTCCTGTTTCAATTTATTTTAACTCTGGAGTTCTAACTAAAAGCTCAGTTGGAGCTCAGTGGCTGACTTCAGGTGGTGACATGGAATTGATAACACAGCAGAATAGATGTAATTCTGGGCCATCTAAACAATGGCCCCAGATTTGGCACAAACTAAATCTGGGAGCCTTTCCAGACAGGCCCTATATCCCAGGATCTGATCCCAGGTTTTCTGTTTATCCCAGATTATTTGTCAGTGCAGACTCATATAATCCAGTTTAAAGCCGAAAACCTGGAATCAGATCCTGGGATATAGGGCCTGTCTGGAAGGGCCCTGGGATTGCTCTGGGGTAGATTTACAACAGGCTAAACTTCCTGGTGTAGATGAGCCCTTGGACAGCAATTGAATGGTGCATTGGAGCAGATGAATGGACACAATTCACCCGGCATGTGCCAGAAAGGGCTGGGACTACATGCTTTTCTCTTGAGTCCACCAAATGCCAAAATGGGCTGGATAGAGCCTTGGTGACTTCACCACTATCTGGGTTTGAACCTGATTACAGCGGAAAGAAACTGTTTTGAGATTTGGGACCTTTTCACACATCCATATAACTCAGGATATCAAGGTAGATAATCCACAATATCTGCTTTGAACTGGGTTATCTGAGCCCACACTGCTATATAATCCAGTTCAATGTGGATTTTATACAGCTGTGTGGAAGAGGCCTTGGTGGCAACTAGCACATTTCCTGGAGTTGCCTACTTCCTTTCAAAAAGCACTTCAGTATTGTTAATTCATGTCTTTAATACTCCAGAATACTTGCCTCTGCCTTTCTTGTGCATGTCATTTTATTTGGCAATTAACTGTAGCACAATCTTAGTTTTTTTTTTATAACTATAGTGATCATACAGCTGTTGTCATAAATATGACTCTTCCTCAAATCCGTCTTGATTTAAAATCAGGTTTCCTCTCCCCATAACCTGGGGTGTTGGTATGCGGGTGGTCTTAATCCTGTAGACATATTGTTCAAAGGGCTTTGATTCAAGAGCTCTCCCTGTCCTTGGTAGCTTTGTTCATATACAGCTGTGCCTTCACAAAAGCTTTCCTCTCCCTTTTCCAAATCTAATAGGAGGCTCTTACTCCAAAAAGTTTTCTCTGCTTCTAGAGGGACTACTATTTGCCAGGCTTTTCGAGCTAGCCCAGAAAATGCAGAAAGCATGAAATAGGGAAATGATTGTGCTCTCTCCTTTAAAGACTCGGCTTCACACCCTGTACATTGACATCTTATGGACCTAATCCTACCTCTCCTCAGCATAGCATAACTATCTATATGTGGGCCTACTTTATGCTGAGCCATATACTCGCCCCTGATTTATTGAAAAGCTTCTATAGCAACCCTTCATGATTTTTTTTCAGTGTGAGGTGCGACTTGAGAAACTGCAAGTCACTTCTGGTGTGAAAGAACTGGCTGTCTGCAAGGATGTTGCCCAGGGGAGGCCCAGATATTTTGATGTTTTTAGCATCTTTGTGGGAGGCTTTTCTCATGCCCCTGCATGGAGCTGAAGCTGATAGAGGGAGCTCATCTGTGTTCTTCCCAGGTTGAATTTGAACCGGCAACGTTCAGGTCAGCAACCAACCTTCAAGTCATCAGTCCTGCCGGCACAAGGGTTTAACCCACTGTGCCATCGGGGGCTCCTTACTCTGCATGATGATTCTGTGTCTCACAGTGAGTAGGCAAGCTTGGAGAAGCATCTGGCTACCTTCTTGTAGCCATATGCCAAATAGTCATAGCAGCACCGAGAGCCCAAGAAAACAGGGCAGTGTCAGGGGATTTTCAGTATGGAGGGGGTTTGGGGCATAGCAGGGGGAGGATAAGGGAATACTAACCCACACACATAGAAGCACCACATGCATTATATCAGTCCCTCTCCCCTGTCCTTTTTAGTTATCCAACTAGAACAAAGCTTTACAAGTAGAAAAAAATGATCATTTTTTTTACTGTTTCTAGACTGAAATCTGCAACTATTGACAGCTTTAATATTCGATTAATGAGAGCTGTTAAAAGAGGCTGACAATGGTAGCTAACAGCTATAAGAATTGTATATATAGAAAAAAACTTAAATGTATATATTCTCATCTAGTTTTAAACATGTGTATTATAGTATGTTAATATTGTTGAGTATTTTCCTTACAGTCCCAACTGGGTACTATCTTATTATGTAACATATAAAGCAAAACACACATCAATCTCCAACCAAAAACAGTCCACAAATATGGTGTATATACAAGCACAATTATACAACCTTATTATATAACATAAAGTAAAGCATACATCAATCTCAACGGAAAACAGTCCACAACTATTGTGTGTATACAAACAAAACTATACAACAACAAGTAATCCTGGGTACAATGCCTCGTTTTGGGAAGTCCTTCTTCAGGTTGTGGATATTTATGTTAGATCTTAAACAGTCTTTTGATGTATGGTAATTCTCTTCTTATTGTGATTCTCAGAATCTTCTCATAGTTATCTACGGTATGCTGTGGATATGTTGCTGTCTCTCTTAATCTTAATTACTTGCTTGGTCCTGCTTCAATTCAAGGCCTTTCAATGTTGTCAATTTTCTAAACATAAACATAGGCACATACTAATAGTAACTGTGATTGTTATACCAAAATAGGTATGTATAAACACCCCATATGTTGTCTAATTCTTAATCTAGTATATAAAAGTTTATAGAAATACAATTGACTTACATGTCATTGCTCTTGCAGGGCTCTGGATGCACAGACTCTACTTTATATACACACTTTCAAGAAAAAGCTCATTCTGATGAGAGTTTTAAGTTTTTTTGTGATAGAGAAAGTAAAACCTATTGGAGATAGTAAAAGACTTCTTCTGCAAAGGGAGTCTTTCTGGACCTTTAAATTAAACTCTGTATTCCCCAAAGGGCTGAATGATAGGCTTGACTTCACCTGCTATCTGTAGTGAGTAGAGTATTTCAGGTCACCGTGCAAGCCAAACAGCACTTGCAACTTAGAAAAAACACAGAGCCCTGCAAGAGCAACAATATGTAAGTCAATTGTATTTCTGTAAAATTTATATAGTAGATTAAGAATATTAGCATACTATAATACACACGTTTAAACCAGGATGAGAATATATACATTTAAGTTTTTTCTATATATACCATTCTTATAGCTTTTTGATATAGATATCTGTGCCCTATCGAATGGTAGCTAACAGCCTGATGCATGGTTGAGTATTCCTTATGCAGAATTCCGCAATCTGAAATGCTCCGTAATTGTCCACAAGGTAGTTCAGATAATAACACGTGCACAAACTTTGTTTCATGCACAAAATTGTTAAAAATGTTATATATAAAATTACTTTCAGCTATGTGCATAAGGTGTCCATGAAACTTAAACGAATTTTGTGTTTAGACTTGGATCCTACTTTAAAGATACCTTGTTATGCATAGGCAAGTATTTCAATAACCCCCCCCCCCCAATCTGACATATGGAACTCTTCTGGTCCCAAGTATTTCTAATAAGGGAAACTAATCTATATTATGTACAGCAGTTTTGATGCAGAGGTTCATGGGGAATCATGGAGAGGCTCCAAACATCAGCCCCACCATCAACCTTCAGATTAAATATATTTTATTTCTCTGTGAGAGTCTGTGTGTGGGTTGTGTGGAATGAGTTGTTCATTTTCTGATTTCAGTTTAATTATTCTGCTTGTGAGATACATTATGATCTCACACATTGCCCAGTAATAAAGTATTGCCTGTGCTAGTTTACATTTTGAGATAGTTGGAATAAATAGAAATACAACGCAACTCACCCTGGTTGGGAAAGCTGTGGGCAAGTGACCCATATATACATTACTAATGGCAAATGGGTCACTCTAAGACTTTGGCTTGTTTTCCTTTCTTATGGTTCTTCATCTTTAAAGTAGACTTGGAGAGGGTAGTCTGTCTTCCCTAAGGACAACTTTGGAAAGAGTACTGTTATCTGTAAATTATGGCACAAGGATACCCTAGAGCCAAGTCATCGCTTGTCTTCGACAGAATTAGCTTCCTTCAGGCTTACAGGGAAAGCAAATAGTGCTATCCCTGTCAGGGACTGGCTTTCTGAATATTGTTGTTCTTATTAGGCCACGGAGCTCAATTTGCAGAGGGGGTTGAATTGGGATCAAAGTTTTGATTGCTTAGGTTTAACAATGGCTTAGATTATTAAGAGAGAAAAGCTTGCCAGTCCCTACTTAGTTGCATATTGGAAGCCACTTCACATAGCTGATGGCAAGATTGCCAACCCTGCTCTCTCTCTCTCCCTTTCTCTCTGCCTCATTATTTTACTGTTCTTTAAAAGCCAGCATTTGCAAGAACCTCAGTGTTCACGTAAAAATAAAAGCTTAAACCATTTGTGGCTGAAAAGAAATGGCTGAGGATATCAATTTTACATGCCTTCAGATAGTAAAAAAGAACAAAAGGAATGTCCACAAATTAGGGAAAAACTACAATGATTTTATAATATTGGGGCTATATCTGCTCAGCTGTGAGTTCTGGGGCGAGATGAAAAATATCAGGCATGGGCAAACTTTGTCCCTCCAGATGTTTTGGACTTGAACTACTACAACAGCTGGTAAGCTGGCTGGGGGTTTTGGGAGTTGAAGTCCAAAAGATCAGGAGGGACAAAGTTTGCCCATGCCTGAAGTATAGGCTGTGGGGGTTGGAAAGAATTACCCTTTTCTCAAAACAGTCCAATTACTCACTTTGAAATCCCATTGACTTCAATGGAAGTACAACCTAGACTTTTGGTCCAAAACTATTTAGTTGCTTGTGATTTCTTTTCTTTTTTTTTAATTTCCATTATTTGAAATGTATTTGTTGTACAATGCTTTTGACACGAAATAAATAAATAAATAACCACCTAGACTGCACCTACACTGTAGAAATAATGCAATTAAATACCACCTAAACTATATCTACACTGTAGAAACAATAGACACCACTTCAATTTGCCATGGCTCAATATTCTAGAACAATGGGAGTTTTACTTTTTAATGTCTTTAGTATGGAGCTGATGTAGCATAATGCAGCTTTGAACCATGTCACAGAATAGTCCAGAACTTTCCCAGAACTCTAGAACAAGGGTTTTCAAACTGCTCCCAAGGGCGGTTCACCTGTTAGGCCAACTAGGCGGTTGCCGAGGCGCTTCTAAGTTGAGCAGCTTCTTGTCTTTTTTTCCTTTCCCCCCTCCCTTTTCCTGCACTTGGATTTGCACCAATATAATTTATGTCAGCGTTCCTGTTGGAGAAACTGGTTGTTTGAGACATTATGAACTGCCTCCCATGGGTATGCAATGAGTTCTTTCTGCTACCATGAGTTTTTTATTTAAAAAACTTTGCTTTCATTGAAAAACATTCAAAGCAAATGGACAAGAGACAAGGATATCCAGATAGAGCTGCAACAAAACTTGCAGCATGAAGTGCTCCTTTCCAGCCAGTACGTTTATTCCCCCCCCCCCCAACTCTCATGATGTCGATTTTATATTTTCCTCCAAATTTTCCTCATTTGAATGAGAATTTGGAAAATTTACATATTGGCTGGAGGATCCTGGGAGTTGTTTTCTAACAAAGTAACCATTCCGAGTTCTTGGCAGCATTCTGTCATGCTCAATTATATTTGGCCTGGTTTGATACTCCTTCCCTCATATAGAGTATTTGCCTCTAAATTATTTTTTAAAACCTTTGCACATACAGGAAATACAGGAAATTGGAGCTGGGATCTTGTTGGTCAATCTCAACCAGTATAGATCTATTGAATTGACTGCTGAATTGTGAGTCAACATATAGGTAAATCCCATTGTTTGAATGTATCTATTGTCATTGGGACGAACAATAGGAATGAGTCTATCTGCCTCATCAGATGGGGGTGATTTTAGTGTTCTAGGACGCTTTCACCCCACCTCAGGTATGGAGACCCACGCTGGACATCACACAACCTTGGGTGTCATCTGGCGAAGGCCCTGCCCCCAACTGGGGACAAGGTGGCACTTGACACTTCCACCCCAACATAGGATGCTTCCTAAAGGGCCTCTCCACAATGGCAACACTTTCCCCAAGTGATGGGGAAAGCGTTGCGGAGAGGGAGCTGTGTGCAGGGTGAAAGATTCATCTTTCTGTTTCCCTCTTTCCTTGCAATAGCCTGGCAAAGCAGTACACTTCACCAGGGCTTTCTGATGAGGTCCTTAGGGTGAAGCCTGAGGAGGCAAATATTTCAAAAGGCTGCACTCACATCTGTACTTGTTTTGACTTGAAGGACCAGATAATGTCCTCTTCATCCTGCACATTTATCAGGGAGAATTGACACACGTTCTTTCCTACCCCCATGAGGCCACCACACCCTGTCCAGTTCTGCTGTGTCCTGGAACAGGTTGGGGTAAACCCAACCCACTTCTCTTCCAACCTGTTTTGAAAAGGAGTTATTTATTTATTTTGTGTCAAAAGCATTGCATAACAAATACATTTAAAAATGATGAAAAAAAATTAGAGGAAATCACAAACAACGAAATAGTTTTAGACCAGAAACGGGCAACAGCAACCGCATTGTCCGTAGCTTTAAACAACTCCTCCTCCGTGCATGAGGCAGGACATTGTGGGCAAGCATACATATGCGGAGTTGTTTGTTCTGCTCCACAGTCACACAAGGTGGACCTCCAGGTAGTGCCACCTCGCCAAGTTGTCTTTAGATCTGCCCACTCCACTTCTGAGTCTGTTCAGGGACTTCCAAGTTGCCCATTCTTGGTTTGCCCCTGGAGGAAGACCATCCAGTTAGAATTGCCAGGTTTAGCTGCCCAGAGGGACACCCTTGCTGCTGCTGGAGGAACATCAAGAGGAGTGGTGGTTCTCATGAAGCCCTTCCTTGATTTGAGTCTACTGGGAGGAGGCTGATAGTCATGCAGTGGGTGGCTTTCACAATGTTCAACCTTTTTTCTCTCACAGTTAGCAGCAACTTCCCGTCGCATGTCAGGAGGAGTTGAAGATGGCAAGTCCCTGTTTGAATGGTGAAAAAGGAGTTTCCGTACCTATCAGTGATTGCATAGGGCAAGAGCTTGTGTTTTCTGCCCTTAGAGATTTGTCTCAGCATTCAGAGAACTAACACTCCAAATTGACTACTAGACAGGAATAAAGGCAGCTATACCTTCTTATCCTGGAAGATTATGTGAGTTGCAGTCAAAAAAAGTTTGCAAGCTCTAGTTTTCATATAAAATGCCCGAATAGTGTTGCCAGCCCAGCATACAGCAGATAGATGTTATCAGAAAAAGGCTAGAAAGGTTTTTAAAAAACACACCCAAAATTGCTGAATTTAACTACTCCTAAAGATTAATGGACATCCAAAAGCATGTACATGATTCTAGAGGGAACCACATGAAGTCCAAGGATGTGTCTGTGGGGGAGGTTGTGGGAAAGCGAGCTCTTGTCTTTCGGAGAAATCTGCTCTAGTAATTGCATGTGATAATTAAAGCTGATTCAATCTTTCTATCGTGCATTAATGCCGTGAGTTGCCAACTATGCTCTGATTCCTAAGTACTGTCAGTCCTCCACCCCCTCTGCACCCCGCTTTTAAGATCGCACAATAAGGGAAATGGACCATTTGGATCACTCTAAATGCAATTTGTTCAGTTCTTTTCAAGCATATAATCCTGGTACAAAGAAAGGATTTGGGGGGCATTTTCAGCTCTGCAGGAACAAAGGCTCAGGCCAGTCAGAAGGCAGAGTTGTCACTTGCAGCTGCGCTGATAAAAGAGCAACCACTAAATGCCTCTACAGTTTTGGAGGCTTCTTAGGGAAAACTGAACTTTCTCTGCAGCAGGTGCTTTGGCCGCAGCTCACCAACTTTCCTTTGGGGTTGGTCATCTCTTTTTTTTTCTAGGTCAGGCTGCTGAGCCAGTTCAGGAACAAGGGCTACTGTGGAAGTACATCATGAACAGAAGAGGTTGCCTCATACTGAGCCAAACCATTAGTCCATCTTGTCTGGTATTATTTACTCTGGCTGGCAGTGGTCTTCTGGAGCCTTGAAACCAAACTACATCGTGCCCAACTGATGGTATTAGGGGAAACACTAAGGGCAGAACCAGAGCACTCAGTGTTATGAAACATAGGAGCTCTCAACCTGTTATTTTCTTTGTGAAGCTAATCCAAAAGGGAGAGGGAAACCAGTGGGCGGAAGGGGGATGCTTAACTGTGATTTACCTGACTGATTCTCTTCTGCAAATGTCTTCTTCAATGGCTATGCTAAAATTAATATTTTCTCTCAGAGACTTCAAAATCAGACTTAAATGCAGTGGAGAATGCAAGAAGAGGGCTGGAGGGATCAGGTTTTCCACATTTGACCCATCTTTAAACATTGATGTTCTTCCTGTTCTAAGAACTTTATTGCACAACCTGCTACAGTCATGCTATCTGTAGCTATTCTGCTACAGGTATGCTGTCATTGATAGCAAATAGATACATGCTGGGTCGAGTACCTTCAACACTGCACTTCTCTTCAATTGTGCAGCCTCGCTGATTTACCAATTTGTAGTCCCACATACTTCCAGACATTCTTGTAACCCTATCTTCCTGCAGTACCTTTGTTCTTTATTTTAAATTTTAGAGTAATTGAGCAATTCCAGCTTTTAAAAACAAAACGTAAATATATCTTTGCAATATAAAACTATAAGAAAATGGCCAGCTTGGAATAGTGAGGGCAGGGAGGGAAGAGGAGGAAAATCCTGCCTCCTGATAACACTTTATTGTAGTGACAGAAGCAGAAGGTAGGTGATGGGAATGTTGTGAGATTAGGAGCCATTGATGGGTTTTACATGTAAATATCAAGGAATGGGGGAATCATAGGGAGGAGTTGTGTAATAAAAATTTGTATGTGTGTTGTGTGTTGTGTGATAAAGTTCTAAATATGAAGGGCATGATTCCACAATGGAATTTAGCTGGAGAAACCGTGGAATCCAGTAGAATTGGGATCTTGGCAGCCCTGCACCCAAGAGAGACCCCTTTCTTAGGGATTCTGGAGGACTGAAAAAGTCTCTGTGAATCAAGCTGCAACCACAAATGATTTTTTCCAACAAATTGGTTCAGCAGTCCCATGTACGGAGAGGATAGTCTTGCCCACCATGTGACTGTTAAAAATGAGGAATTTGTTAGGAGTGGGGCAGAAAGGCAAAGCAGTCCCAATTCAGTGCAACAAACATGGCTGAACAAAGGAATTCAAGATCAGATTTAAGTATGAAGCCCTCAGGCTGCCTTTTGTTTACATGGGCAAATTTGATAGTTTTTTTTTCTTACTTTCAGGGTATGTGTGTGTTTTTTTAATCAAGGTTTTTTGTACCAAATAGGAGAAAAAAGTAATTTTTCCATGGCATCGTATTGGACTGGATGGCTCTTGTAATCTATTAGTTTATTTATTTACTTACAGTATTTGAACCATGCCCTTCTCACCCCAAAGGGGACTCAGAGTGGCCTTACAAAGGCAACTATTCAATGCCATATCAACAACAACAGCTATTCTAGAGTCTATACCAACTTGATAATTTTATGATTCTTCCAGAATTAAACTGGAATAAATTATCAGCCTTTTCTCCTCAGGACAATATTTGTAAAGCAGAATTATCAGCTTCAGGGGAATTATCAGCCTCAGTGAAATACCTCTCCACCCACCAGTCCTTGTCCTTAAGTAATTGTTTTATTCCTACATTCTGGTTCATCCTGGTAACTTGGGAACACGTGTTTGCAAAGTTAAAAAGTTGCTAAAGCCCAAGATTAATTTTTTTTAAAAAATATTTGTACAGGTTTTGGGTGGCCAATGCAACCTTACAAAGTCTAAACCATCCACAGATCCAATCATTCATGGTTTGAATATATATTTAAAAAAATAAAAAGGGAACCTATTTTACTACACCATTGCATACTCACAGATGCAGCCACAGATTTTCATATCCCTGGGGAGTCCTGGAACCAAATCACAGCAGATCTTGAGGGTTCACTGTTCTTGTTTAATCTCTTCCTAACAGAAAGACTTCCCGGATGTGAGGAAGGCATAAGAAATTGAATGTAGGGGCAGGGTGAGATAGGTGGATATCTGAACAGCCTAAAGCACCTCACTTCAACCAGAACCCCTCTTTTCTGTTCCTTTCCCATTCCTGTTCCCCTGCTCTGCTGACAGCCACTATCTGCATCTGTATGTGAGCAAACACCAGTGCCACTTTGTGAGTCAAGTGTCAGGACATGGCATGGACCGCTGCTGTCTGAAGTTGCTCCCTCTGTTTTCAGAGATAGTGGGGCCAGGTGCCCTTGAGAGCAAAAGTTCAACTTCCACTTGCCTCCATTTAGAACTCGGATCTGTAGAGGAGGGACAGTTGCAAGCTACCTGGTGTTGACAAGTCAGAAGAGAGGAAAGGTGTGTCATGGGCCCATCAGTGAATTCCTCAGCAACCAGAATAGGAAGCAGCTGATAAAGCAAGTTATACACTCAGGAGGCAGACACAGTTGAATTGTGGTCTATGGTTGTGTTGCTTAAGCAGGAATATACATTTCCTCATACTATGATGAAGGACTCTCTGCAATGTCATTATTACAACTTCTGGCTCAATAGTTCCACAAGATATTAACAAAATTCTGCTTATTGATAGGAAGGTAATGGTGCTCCATGCAGTCATGCTGGCCACATGACCTTGGAGGTGTCTACAGACAATGCCGGCTCTTCAGCTTAGAAATGGAAATGAACACCAATCCCTAGAGTCAGACAAGACTAGATTTAATGTCAAGGAAAACCTTTGCATTTACCTACCTAATGTCTTGCTCATGCTACATATGAGAAGTCCCTTCTTGCCTTCCAAGGATATCCAGAGAAATCACTGAATCCCAGCAATGTGAATCCATGCCTAGGGCCTCTATGTTTGAAAGATAAGCAGAATGAATTTATCACTGCTGTGCAGAATCTGCAATAAAAATGATTGTATTGCCAAAAATGTTGCTTTTCCTTCAGAGAGTTATATATCTGACAAATGATATATCATTTAAACCAGTACTTCCTAACCCTTTTTTGACCAGGGACCACTCTCCAACATTAGTACCAAAAGGGTTACGAATCAGTTTTTGGTCAACTTTAGATTCAGTTTGGTTATTTGGGGTGCTGATTCAGAAAATTGCATTGGATAGACCACATCATCTCTAGTTTCTGCTGCAGAACATATGCCATCCAGCAGTCGCCATCTTGTCGCCCGCAGATAACCATATTTAATAATCTAGAGCTGATGTGGTCCATCCAGTGCAATTTTCTGAATCAGCACCCCAAATAATCCCAGGAATAGGCCTAAAAATGAAGACACCAAGGAGCCCCTGCATCCAGGTGCCAGAGGGAACAGCTCCGCTCGGGGGGGGGGGGGGAGGAGGAGAAGCAGACGTCAGGAAGCTTGTTGTTGCACCTTTCGTGGGTAGTCAGCCTCTCCCCTCCTGACATCCCCATTACCTCAGCACTATAAGAGGGTTTCGTAAGACCAGTCACTCTCATTGCAACGGTGTAGTAATGGTGAGGCCACGGACTATATTTTAGTTCTTGGGGACCACTGGTGGTCCATGGACCACAGGTCGGAAACCACTGATTTAAACAATGGCAAAAAATCATATCTTAATTTATCAAGGGAAAAAAGCCAAGGAGAGATTTAAGCCACTTTTTTATTGTGTCAGAACCAAATTGAGACAAGTCGCTTCTGGTGTGGGAGAATTGGCCATCTGCAAGGACGTTGCTCAGGGGATGCCCAGATGTTTTACCATCCTTGAGGCTTCTCTCATGTTCCCTCATGGGAAGCTGGAGCTGACAGATGGGATCTAACCCCGCTCCCCGGATTCGAACTGCCCACCTTTCAGTCAGCAGTCTTGCCGGTACAAGGGTTTAACGCATTGCACCATCAGGGGCTCCATTTAAGCCACTAGATGACTAGGTAAGAAGAGGCTTTGGTTTGTCAGATTTTAAATTTTATATGCAGACTGCAGTTTATTGTGGTTAGAATGCTGGCTAATTTTTTTAAAAAATAAAGACAATAATTGTTACTGTTGGAAGGTATCGATTTAACATTTGGTTGTCACAGATTCATGTGGTACGAAAAGATAAAAGTAAATGCAGATTTTAGCAATTATTTCATAAGAAATGATCTGGAATAGGTATAGGTCGAAGTAATATCCAAAAATGCCTCCTTGGGTTTCCTCACATGAAGCATTATTTAAGAGAGAACAAAAAATATGATGAAGATGGTTAACATATAAACCTCTTGATTATGGAGCCAGGTTAATTTAGAATGTAAACTGTGGTAGAACTGGAGAAAAATAAGTTAAATTACACTGGTATTTTTTTTTTACAGACAATTGTTGAAAATGTTTTAATATGGATAATATGATATGGATTTGAATGAAGAAAGTCTCAGTTTGAAATCTAATTTTGTGATAATGATGAACAATTAATAAATAAAACACAAAAGTCATGAAGCATGGAATTGCACAATCAACAAGTTGAATGCATACAGCTGATGTGATGAGAAAAACGTGGAGAAGTTTATGTTACGATTTAAAAGAAACAAATTATAAGTCGATATATAAATAGTATTTAACATGAGAAAAATGTTAAAAAATGTATCAAGGCTCATCAAATATATGTTGAAAATGTTAAGAAAAGAAGGATCCTTTTTTTCTTATAGGGTATACTTTTAAGAAAGCCAGGAAATGTTGGATTTGAATACATTATAATTTGGAAGAGATATTAAAAGCAAAGGGGGAGGATGAGAAGGAAAAAAAAGAGAGAGATTAGTATACAACAAGAATGTGTTCTGATTGAGTAACCAAAGCAGAAGAAAATCAAGTTTGTGGAGAAACAAAAACAAATTGTAATGACCTTGTTTTAGTCTATATTTTAAAGAATATCTCTATTGAGACAAACAAACATTTGCCACAATTACCTTAAGGTGATATTTGTGGCTTTATGGAGTTTATTTTGTTTTCCCTGGTGATATGAATAATTTTGCCTCTATTGTGGACTTCCTCTTTGATGGAAATAAGTGAAAGGATGGGGAGCGACAGTACACAGCTAGGCTGAATTTTAGTGGCTGAGGAACAACTAGTTGAGTATCAAGAATGCCCCCTTTCTTCACACACCAGTGCTTGTATATTCTTCAAACTGGACAGCCAGCCAGCCAACACATCAGAATTCTTCTCTGTGTCATTATCTAGTCACTTCAGAACAGAGGTTGGCTTTTTAAAAGAGCCAAGCTCAAAGTTGCTGAGTTGCCGGCCGACTTTTCTCAGTATTCCTTGAGTAGACTACATTCAGAGTGGATAAAGCTCCAGGCCTCTCTCACTGTTGTTGACAAGGGATGCTGAAAGGTTGTTGGAAGACTCAACCTCCTCAGTCAAAGAGAGAGGGGGGATTCGGAGAGAAGTGAGATGAAAGAAGTGGGAAACATCAGGCCATATTTTGCAATAGCTAAAAACAAAACCCCAGAGAAGTTTTTCTTTGCCCCCCCCTTTTTTTTTTGCTTTTTTGTAGCCGTCAGAAAAAACAACCAGAATGCTATTATCTCTTTTTTGGTTTCTGCAGGTTTTCACTATCCCACCTCTCTCTTGAATCGGGCAATCAATGTTTTCTTAAGGGGGGGGGGGGGAATTAATGAAACAATGTAAAAGGGGCAGTCTACATAGATCACTTAGTGAGAAGAGCTGTGGTGCCTAAATGATGCAAGGAGCTGGGTTAATAAGCTGCTAAATTTGACCTTGAATTGGGCTAATCAAAGTCATGGGTTGCTCTGAATTCTCTCCCAGAATCCAGCTCAAACTGCAACTTTGGGCCTAAGTAAATAATTCAGCTGATTCCAAGATGGAACAGGTTGCAACTGTTTACATGGCCATCCCATGTTCTCTGGGCTTGGGTGACCTGGAGACATGGAGTGGCACTCACTGTCCTCTCCCATTACCTTTATAGGGTGGCTATTAGCAGATGCAACACGGATCGTGTCAGTTGTTTGTCATCTGGAGTGCTATCTGGATTGATGAGGTGATCAGGGAAAGTGGGAAGGGCAATTCTTCCTCTGTCCTCTCCCGTGTCATTCTGGTGCCCTAGTCAATGTCACTCCAGATGACAAGTGACCAGCATTAATCATGTTGTGCCTGCTGGACACAACCATGAGCAGAATGTCAGGGGATGGTAAGGATAGCCATCTGACAGTGTCGAATTGGGTCTGGCATTGCTGGATGGTCAGGACTGTCTCCTGCATCCACCACGGCCAGGGAGTAAGGGTGGGTGGGGTGGCAGTCTAAATTATCCCAGGGCCAATCCAGTGTTTACTATACTAGATTGGCCCCAGAATAAGTGGTCAAAATAGAACTGCCCTAAGCTGAAATGGGTGTGTAGTTTAATTCAGGGGCAGAAGGTAGATTGGTGTTCTTCTGGTACATTCCTAGGTGACTTGAAGTTATGCCAGCAGAAGGCTTCACTCTTTGTTTTCTAACCACATTGAAACTTCCCTCCTCAAAGAGTTTGAAGACATTGTCTCCAGGGCAGTCTCCAGGGCAGCAGAAAACAAGCTTGCTCCCTCCTCCATATGACTTCCCCTCACATATTTATACATGGCCATCATGTCTCCCCTCAGCCTTCTCTTCTGCAGGCTAAACATGACCAGTTCTTTAAGCCGCTTCTCATGGGGTTTGTTCTCCAGACTCTTGATCATTTTAGTCACCCTCCTCTGGACACATTCCAGCTTGTCAACATCTCCCTTCAATTGCGGTGCCCAGAATTGGACACAGTATTCCAGGTGGGGTCTGACCAAGGCAGAATAGAGGGGTAACATGCATTTCCTGGGTATAGACATTATACTCCTATTTATGCAGGCCAAAATCCCATTGGTATCTGCAACTTGAAAATATACCCCCCTAATCCCAAAGCAAACCTTGATTTTGCTACTTTATATAAGGGACAATGTGATTAACATTGTGTACTGTATATAGTGGGACTTGAACATTAGTTTTTCTACAGAAAATAATTTAAAATGTTGAGCATAAATTTACCTTCAGACTATGTGTATTTGATTTTCTTGTTAAGATTTGGGTCTAATTTCCAAGAAATTTCATTATGAACATATATACAAATAGAGGTATCCTGGAATCTGGAAAAAAAATCTGAAATCCAAAATACTTCTTGTCCCAAACCTTTTGGATACTCAAACTGTAAAGATTCTAAAAAGAGTGAACCAAAGTGAGAGGATCTCTGATATTCTCTGCCCATTCCATCACTTTATTTTTCAGAGCTTGAGAATAAGAGATTTTGTAGTTTGCATTGAAAATGAAATTGATTTGACTTCATAAAAACAACAATTAAGGCCTATAACACCTCACTGCACTGGCTTTGGGAAGTTTCTCCTGGCCCACCCTTGCCTCTTTTCCTCCACGGCAGTAGTTTGTGGTCTCTGAGTGGAAGCATTCCTCCCCTCTCCTTCTCGAGGGCGAGGGGCAATGCTTTTGTTGGCAAATGCTTCATACAGCATGCTGAATGTATTAAAATGGGTAAACGAGAGAGGTGGTCTTCTGAGTTACAAGAAAAACACACACACATTGAACATAGGAATATTAACTGCATAAGCCTGTTTAAAATAGCACTTAATTGACTCCTTCCAATAGAACTCAGTAGCAAAGGATATGGCACGGCAAGGAGAGGGGAGCTTGTCTGGCTGGCTGAAAAGTGGGTGGGAGCCGGGTGGTGGGATAGGGAAGCTATAAGGGGTGTGCATATACTTATTATATGAACAATGTGTTCCTTAAGACTTTCATTTAAGCCTCTAGCACAGTAGTTGCTGGCTAGAGTGTGTGTATGTGCATATAGTGGGTCAACCCAAACATACTTAGCATTGTTGAATAGCAAAAAGCTTTAATATCCTTATATTCGAGCCATGTCTCTTTCCTCCCCTTCAAATGTAAAACATTTCAAGGCAGTCCGGGAACTCTTAAAAGGCATGTATGTTTTTAGTTCTATTTTTAAGCAACTAATCCCCTGGAAAAAGCTTTTCTTTTCTTAAATAATTTAAGCTGTCCATCTTGAAAATATATGTACAGTAAAGTCTCACTTATCCAACACTCGCTTATCCAACGTTCTGGATTATCCAACGCATTTTTGTAGTCAATGTTTTCAATATACAGTATTGTGATATTTTGGTGCTAAATTCATAAATACAGTAATTATCACATAGCATTACTGTGTATTGAACTACTTTTTCTGCCAAATTTGTTGTCTAACATGATGTTTTGGTGCTTCATTTGTAAAATCATAACCTAATTTGATGTTTAATAGGCTTTTCCTTAATGCCTCCTTATTATCCAACATATTCGCTTATCCAACATTCTGCCGGCCCATTTATGTTGGATAAGTGAGACTCTACTGTATATGTATATATCCAAGTATGCAACTTATTTTGCACCCATAATATGTCTCTAAGGTGTATTCAGGTGACAGTTTCAGTGTGCAAGTGTCTTCCTTCAAAAACAAAATTCTAATGCTAGGAGTGAGGGAAAAGGGTATCCTGACATTGTCATCTTTCAGTTGTAATCTTTTGGTGTGTTTCCCACTATTTCCTCTTTCTTTTTTCTTCATCCACAAATGATTACGTAAATGAGAGGAAATACTGTCCAATGCCTTTCGGTATGGGAATGCCAGAAGTCCTTTGCCTGGAAGCACCTTTAGTTTATTTCTTCACATATTACGTAGTAAGGATTCCTTGGACTTTACTGTAAGAAACCACTATCCCATAGTATTTCCTCAGGATAATGGAAATTTACCAATATTGTCACACTTTTCATTGTAGCTTTACTGGCATTGGGCTGTTGCAATACATTGGCAGTGCAAAGTCCCATTCTAGGTGGGCAGCATAACTCCAATCACCCATTGTGCTGCTTCTCCCCCTTTTTAATTTTTGGAAGACACTTCACAATTATTATGTGAAATGCAGGACTATTATTATTATTATTATTATTATTATTATTATTATTATTATTATTATTATTGACTGGAGAGTGGGAGAAGAGGACAGCCCAATTCCTAACATCACAAGGTTTGGCCAATCAGTAGCTTTGGAAGGCTTCATCATAAGGAGGTGGTGGGTCAGCAATGGATATCTCATGGTGTTGCATGATAGGTCCTGCTACTATGCTAGTTTGCCACCTCGGCGTAATAGAGTTCCTAATGACCCATATACAGTGATAAGGAATCCACTCATTTAAATAAATGATCTCATTATTTAGGTTAGAAATTTTCTAACAAAAAGAAAGAACTGTATCACATTTATTGATTTTCTAAACTTAATTGTTTGACTTAAATTAGAACCTTTGGATCTATGTAAACTCAGAATTAAATTATTAAATTAAATGACAGAGCCAACAACTTTCACATTTCTCAGCTGGTTTCTTTTCTCTGCTTCTTGTCGGAGTCTTGTTCTTTTGCATTATTGAAAAAAATAATGGGTTCTTGCTTTTTTGTTAGTTCCACAGGGTTGGGAAATTATAATGTTTAAATCACAAAATTCAAATGACCAACTGAAGAATAGTTCTGGTGGGAAGCAGCATGTTAAGGCTTTTGAGGTTAGCAATCACAGTGACTGATCTTCTTCTGCTCTATTTTTAAATCTTGTTAAGAACCCACACTACTTGAACTTGATATTTCTTTATACCTATACAAGTTGAATGCCCTTACGACCTTATCACACAGGTGAATTTGCCCCTTGCCGAGCCCCGAGTCCCTCTGGGGAGATGGTGGCGGGGTACAAAAATAATAATAATAATAATAATAATAATAATAATAATAATAATTATTATTATTATTATTATCACATGATGCTGGTCATGGCCCCGCTCCATTGATTGCCAAAGTGTTAAGGAAGCATCTTGTGATGCTTCTTTGCCAACAACGAGAGATAGGCCATGTTTTGGGTGGTTTCAACAGAGCTACTTGTATTTTTCAGCCCTTTCCTTCATCTGATGGGGAAAGGGCAACGAGGCAATGTGCATTGCCATCCATTTCTCTGTCTGATGGGGACAGGGACAGGGTACCAACCCACCTTGTCCCATTCTCCCCATCTGATGTGGGAAGGAGAGAGGGTACACAGGTTGCTGCGAGATTCCCCGTGTGACTTCTGTTTCAAAAGCTCTGCTCAGTTATGATAGCTCAGGATCTTCTGAAGGTGGTTTGCAAGGGAAAAGACTAGGCTAGGTTAAGTTTTTGGGTGTAAAAATGCTTTGGCCCTGACTTTTAATCCTCATCAAGGGAGTCACACTTAGAGCAGAATGAACACCCCTTGTTTGTAAGGCTCTCCTACATGAAAGTTGGCTTTTGGGTTGCCAGGAGCTGGCAGCAATCTGTTAGGTGATGTCTAGCCATTGTATAAGTGCCTTAGATCTTCATCAGGTGGAAGAGGCTGTCCACTACAGAAGTTCTTTCTAATGTTAGGATGGTTGAGTTTATATTGAAGTGAATACATGTAAAACAAAGCAAACATCTTTGAAATGTTACTCATTTGAAAGGTCAAGACTGCACTCTAAGTATTCCTATCTTGTTAGTATGTTATCTAGCCTTAACTAGAAGAGTTCCCATGGATAATTATGGGCTGAAAAGGCCCAATGACTCAGTCATCAACATATAATTCTGCCTTGATGACAATCTTTTGAAGCCATGACACAAGAATCTACCACAATCTATGCAAACAACTGAATTAAAGCAAATGAGTCAAGCAGAAAAATTCAGCATCTATACTTCCAGTAAGTCAAAAAATTGTGGAAGAATTTGAATATGTAAACATTGTATGTGATTGGCTCAGTTTGTCTCTGCTAATTGTTGAAATTACAGTTTGCTTCACTCTTTCTTTTGTCTTCTTAGGCCAGCATGGAGCCATGTTTATAATGAATTTGGGGGCTTAGATTCTTAGCCACAAAAGTCACTGGATAACTTTCAGCAAATTACAGCATCACTTTATTCACAGAACTGCTGTTCAGAATATAAAACTCCAAAGAGGGGAACATTTTTAATCTGGAAAGATGCAACAGAAATTATTAATTACACAACGGTGATTGCTAGATGTTAGGAAAATTAGAGCCAGAAGTTCCAAGTATTACTAAAGACTTCCATATGGTGGAGATCTGAGAGCAAAGAAATTAGCCAACTGCAATGCCTCTCTCGCTCTTCATTCTTCTCAGTCTTTTCTTTCTTAATGAGAGTTTTAATTATCAACAAATGGCAATTAATTTCCCGTCATGTAAGGGTTGTACTGTAATAGCGCATTAACCATTAAAAACAATATTGACAGTACATGGCTCTTTTCAAAGATGAGAACTCGCTTGGCTATATACAGTTGTCATTGCAATTAACTTGGGCCTTTAATTATAACCAGATGGATGAATTGTTTTAATCACAGCTATATATCTCAGCATCTTAGCAGTAGTTTGTACATTTGACACAAAGTCAAAAACATCAAACAGACAATAAATGCTGGTGCAGGAACCATGCCAGCCTCTAAGGGAAGCTGTTGATCACAACCTGTCATTTTAAAAGGTTTTAAAATGCCCAAGCCAACACTGAGGATTAGCCTTCTGAATATGGTTTATCAAGCCAGCTTGAAATTCATTGCCATCATTTGTTTTGAAAAACTTTGCAGTACATAATTCCAGCTCTCTAATTATACAGCTCCAGGTATTCCCTTCTTCCTGCCTTTGAAATATTTGCTTTGAGGCTCCTCAGAAAAGAAGATATGATGATTATTAGCGTGCTATTTGATGAGCAGTACAAAAAGGCAAGCCATAAAAGCTATCCATCTTAAGGATTCTGCCAAGATTGAAAACAGTTCAGGATGGCCACCAAGATGCTTGCTCACCCACCTTCCTCCAAAATGCCCCAAACCATTTGAAATTTTCTAATGGAAGGTTTATTTCCATTTGCACAAAGTTCAGTGCACAACTTGACAATTTCAGCTAGGTTGGGGCCATGTTGATGTCTGGGTGGTTGATCTATGTGTCACCCAAGTAAGAATGTAATTCACTAATTTCATTCTTGAAGCAACTAATGTTTTTCACAATTTTCTTCATTTTTAAAAAATATGCATTTTGTAGCACAGTCACAGTTTGTTACTTGTTCTGTGAAAAGTTCTTATCAGGTATATTTGCACTGCAAACAGCTTTTGCAGCATAGGAAATAATATAGGTGTGTGCATAAATATTATTTTCTGTATAGGAAATGTTGTTTCATAAGCGGAAATTGCTATATTGCAAAATTTGTAGGTGGTATTTTTGCACATAAACAGCATTTTTCCCAGTAAGAAACACCTTTCTGTGCACAAATATTATTTTCTTTGCACGAAGTGATCTCTCTTAAATATTTATTTATCGTGTCAGAAGCTAATTGAGGGTACAGTTATATTTTAAAAAAACACAAACAGTTAAAAACTTGTCATTATACTAGATTTACTTTGACCAGAAGCTGGACACTGAGTGCCTCTGGTGTCGCTGTGAGAAGCTCCTTCATTGTGCATGTGGCAGGGCTCAGGCTGCATTGTAGTAAGTGGTCTGTGGTTTGCTCTTCTCTTACAGTGCATGTCGTGGACTCCACTTTGTAGCCCCATTTCTTAACGTTGGCTCTGCATCTCTTGGTCCCAAAACGCAGTCTGTTCAGCACTTTCCAAGTCACCCAGTCTTCTGTGTGCCGAGGAGGGAGTTTCTCATCCCGTATCAGCCATGGATTGAGGTTCCGAGTTTTAACCTGCCACTTTTGGACTCTCACTCCAACTTATAAGAAGCACTGCTTGAATATCATGCAAAAAGTGGGTGTTAGAAATAATATCATATGAAAGCTGACTGGCACAACCTGAGGATCACAACCAGATACAGTGAAGACATCTACCCTTGTGCTTTGCTACTGTGCTGCTGAATATGCATGCCCAGTGTGGAATACATCTCATGCCCAGTGTGGAATACATCTCAGCACGTTAAAACAGTGGGCGTGGCTCCTAATGAGACATACTGCATTATCACAGGATGTCTACACCCAACATTGCTGGAGAAATTATACTGTTTTGCTGGTATTGCACCACTTGATATCCACTGGGAAGTAGCAGCCAGTAATGAAAGGACTAAGGCATTGACATCTCCAGCCCATCCTCTGTTTGGATATCAGCCAGCATGCCAATGCCTTAAATCAAGAAACAGGTTTTTAAGATCTACAGAGATCTCACATATTTCTCTTAAGGAGAAATTGCTATATTTGGGGACTTATTCTCCATAAATTTTGCACATATGGTTTTTGTACGGAATAAGTTCTAAACTGTGAAGATTCCCATCTGTCCAGGTTTTTCCTCAGTGGGTTTTCTGACACTTGAGAAGCATGTTTTCCCCCTATTTGGAGGGAAATAGTTTCAAAATTCTTTCCATACCCCCAACAAAGAAGATTTAATAGTGTTTGCAGCATATAAAAATATTGGCGTAGGAATTGTTTAACAAGATTTTGAATTTATGGAGGACCTTTTTGAAGCAATGATTCTTGCACAAATAATTGGAAGAATTACATGCCATTTGCAGAGAAGGGCCTGAGGTTACTTAATGGCATTTCATATTTAAAGGATCAGAGAAAGAGGCCTGCATGACCTCAAAGCTGAGATTCTGAAAGATAGTGGCAATGGCTATTTTAATAGACAGTGCTAATACGTGCAAGTGGGCTGATTCACTCAGAGATTGGGGAAATTATTGTTTTGGAGTACAGCTCTTCATATCTTCAAGCCAGCATGGCCAGGGATTCTTTTAATGTACAGTGCACATTTGGAATCTGCTGGGGTTTGGTTTTAGGATCCCTCCATGGATATCAAGTCCCATCACATACAATGGTGTGATAAAATGGTGTCCCATATATAAAACAGTAAAATCAAAGATTTCTTTTTGATATGATGATGGAACATTTTCAATTCCTGGATTGTTGAACTGAGACTGTTGTGTTTGGGAAATATACTGAGAAGACACAATTCACCAGAAAAGACCATAACACTTTTCTGTCAAAGTTGACATGATAGCACTTAGCAATAATAGCATATGACCTGATGCACTTCAAACATTTCACACTACTATTCCATCAGCTTAAGGACTTCATCAGTTGGGCAAAATTTCCCGTCCTATAACACTTGGACCTCTCTTCAGGCATAGAGTGCACTGGATCCCATCACATGATGTCGATCTACTTCTGGCGGGACTCTGTGCCTGAAGAGAAGTCCAAGTGTTGCAGGAGACAGCGCAGGCAACACAGGAGATTTCCTCTGTCACATAGTCAACAACAGGGGGAAGCTGGGCAGCAATGCTTCCACTTGTGGGATGAGGTGAGAGGTGATACACAGGCTGACAGCTTCCTCATGGTCCCCGCTGGATTCATCACAGGCCATGGTGATTTCCCCCCACTATTGCCCAGGTAGGTGACCTTAATGTGATGAGTCCTAAGTCAACATGCTCAGTAAGGAACTATGGGAGTTGTTGTCCAAAAGATCTTCAAGACAATAGGCTGACTGACCTTCTGTTGTCTATCTATGTATCATGTTGGATTTAGATTTTCTATATCCTCTCTTTTCATTTGCCATTGCTATCATGAGACTCATCCACCTCTTCCACTTTGCTTTATTTAGTTGTTTGCCAGATTCAAGAGATTTTTGTATATGTGGGATTATATTGTTGCAACAAGAGGAATGAGAGCTGTGCTCCTTGGATTGGTTTAATAAAGTAAATAAAATAAACCCAAAATAAGACCTCTATTCATGAGACTAAGAATGATGAAAGACAGAGGGAAGGGAAGACATGGGTTGACAGCTGAAGCTTGTGTCGGCTCTCTTAGCCAGCAAAGTTGACAAGTAGATTGCCCATGACAGGCACTTACAGGTTACCCCATCAGCTGCTTGAATGCCCTATTTTTTTATCTGCCACCTTCATGGAGGAGTTTAAAAAGAGAGAGGATCTGTGCCCATCTGATGAGCTGGCTCACACTGGCATGTCATCAGCTTTTGCTCCACAAGAACACAGGGAAGGCAAAAGTTACAAAAGGATCTTTCATGTACTTGTCGGATTTATACCACTGCTGGATTACACTAAGATCTTTGATGTTTGCAGATAAATATAATGAGCATGGCAGACAGTAGCAAAAAGCAATGGAAACACTATTTGGCCAGAGGTGCAATAATGAAAATGCATACATTTAATGATTTCTTAGAATGAAAATATTTCTGTCTGATATTTCTGAGAATTGTTTTTGTCTCCTTGCCTGCTTTAGATATATCTGGACAACGTAATGGTCATTTAAATCCAGTTGGCCCTTTGTATCTATGCATATCACAGATTTAAGCAACCATGGCTCAAAAATAGGAAAAAATATTCAAAGAAGTGTTCTGTTTAAGAGACATAATTTTACTATACCATTGTATATAATGGGAATTGAGCATTGATGAATTTTGATCCCCATTGGAGATCCTGGAACTAAATCCCAGCAGTACCAAGGACCCATTGTAGACCAATTAAGTAGTGGTTGAAAGAGTATTTACAGCTTCACATAATTCATCATTGGCCCAAACAAATCAGATGGGAAGAAGCCGAATTTTGGCTTAGTATGGACCACATTATGATCTATTGTAGAAAATATCTTATTTAGCAATCTAGATGTGAAAAGGACTACCAAAATAGTATTGTCCTAGTCCAGGCACTGGCATTATTCTTAAATCAAGGGAGGGATTTAGGCCATCTTCCAGATGTTCTTGGACTGAATTTCCAGCAAAACTGCACTGTGGACTTCTGGAGGGACACATGTTTCCCACCTCTGCTCTGAACTCACTAGCTAACATAAATTGAGATAGAACTAGATAGCATACAATACAAATTGAACTTTTCTCTAAACCAAAGCAGTACTTTTAGCCCAGCTATTTCTCTTTGATTTATTCCCCTGTGAAGTCAACTTGAAATATTGGTTAACTTTACAAAAAAATTTTTTTTTACTGTCCCATTGTTTTGTTTGGGTCCTTCCCAAATCTGTAACATAACCATCAGCATGGATTCACTCATCTGTAGCCAATAGAAAAACTAATTAGCAGCTAACTTGTATGTTGTAGGCAGAAACAGCTCTTGAATTCAGTCGGAGGGACATGTGTGTGTTTATTCTACATTTTTAAAAGTTTGCCCTGGAAACCTCCCCATCCCCTTTGGCTTTATGAAGAATTCCATTAATCGTTTTTTTGGGTTTTTTTAAGTAACATCTCTAAAAACGCTGGTTTGGTTGACAAGAAGAGATCATCTAATCAGCTCTGTGCCTTGATTTCAATAAGTTGCAGAGAACCAAAAGAAAAAAAAAGAGAGAAGTGCCTACCTAAATGCTTTTTCTAAATGGAGTTTTGGAGGGAAATTCCTCCCTAAGGACAGGGTACAGCCGTGTTTATATATTATGTCAGCAAAAGATGTGCAAGATACAAGGCTTTGCAGATTAATTAGTTAATGGCTGCGATGCGCTTTGAAGTTAGAAAGCGCTATGTAAACTTTAAGTATGATTACAGTGGTGATGTATTTGTGGTCCATAATCTACTCTCAGCATTGCTGTAATTACTGATAAGTTCTTTATAGCCTCAATAGCTGCTTTATAATTAGCCTCTCTGAACCAACTTATCTACCACATAATCAGGCAATTTTCTTAGGCATGGTTTACACAAGTACTCAAGCTTTGCCATTACAAATAATTTCAGATGATAGTGGTATGTTTAATACCTTTTCTTAATTTTAATAGACTTAGATAGAACTCCACTTGATTCCAGCAGTCAGTTACATGATAATGTGTAGAACTATGATGTATATATACCACACCTGTAAGACTACATCTAATGCCTTTTGTGGGGATGTGCATAGGTAGGATTTTGGCCTACATGTGGGGAGGGGGCTCACCCCAAAACAGCACAAGAGATGCCTCTCTGTTCAGATTACAGACCACAAGTGAATTTATCACAATGCATCAAAGTAAGTGTCTATTTTTTTTTCATTCATGAGAGATATTTGGATTATTTGTAATGGACACCTGATGAAGATTTTCAGATATGAAGATGTATGCACATGCGTGACTGAGCATGATTCATCATGACCACATGGGTCACTCACTGGCCAGTCATGGACCCCCATTCCGCCCGCATTACACCATTTGTCGGTTATGATCGTTTTTGGATATTGTGCCATATTTGCATATATGTTGACACTTCCGTGTACATACACAGCTAATTGAGCATGGTATGACATACATTTTAAGTGCTCTTTGATAAGGATTTACTTATAAGAACATTGAAATACGCCTACTGGATCTGACATAAGGATAATTGAGGCCAGCACCCCCTTTCCAACAGTAGCCAAATAGATTACTTTCAACAACAACAAAAACAAAAACAAGAACAACAACAGCAATTTTTATTTTTATTTCTTATCCACGTCTCCTCAATGCTTGAGCTGGGGTACTGGTTAACATACATAGGTAAAAACATAAAACTATTAAAACATGTATTAAAAGATGAAGTCAAACGATTAAAACACATTAAAATCATTCATACCAGTAAAATGGCAATTTAAATTCATAATTTAAAATTTTAGAAACCTGAAAGGAGGAAGTGAAGGTAACAGCCTTTTCTCATCATTTAGTCCCCTTTAACACAGCTGTATAAAAATCTACATTGAACTGGATTATATGGAAGTGTGGACTCAGATAATCCAGTTCAAAGCAAATATTGTGGATTATTTGCCTTGATATTCTGAATTAAATGGCTGTGTGGAAGGGCTCTTATTTGATCATCTCCATGTTCCTCTGGGTGCTATTCAACAACTGGTGTCCTGAATATGGAGATTCCATTTAGCTAAGACTAGGGATTGGCATCCTGTAAGTGACTTACAACAGTGTTAAATCACACATATGCTATTGTAACCCAAAACAATTATCATATCTGTCAGACATTCTGGATTGCCAAACAAAGAAAAAGATACTCTGATTCTACAAGTCAGAAAATCAAAGCTGTTCAGGAATTTGTGCTCAAATTTTGTTTTATAAGAATGTAATTTAAGCTGCCTTGAAGATCATTCAGTTTTATTGCATAGCAGGTTATAACTTTTCTAAAGATTAAATATGTATAGGATGACATAACTCATTGGAATAGATAATACTGCTCAACAAAATGGAAGACGGTAGGAAAAGAGGAAGACTGCCGTACAGGTGAATAGACTCAATCCAAGATGTCACACCCCTGAGCTTGTAAATTCTTAACAGCTTGTTAATAACTAGGGGCCTCATCACATGAGCAAAAAGCCCCTTCTTAGGATGCTGCCAAAACACAACCAGGACAGAGCCCGCTTGAGTGCATCACATGATGCAAGGCTACTTCCAGCTGGGCTCCATCCCGGCTCCCCCGCCTGCATCTCAGCAGCATGTTGAGAGGCTGCCCTGAGAACATGGGCAGTCACCCATGTTCTTATTTGCTAAACTGGGGACAGCGTGGGACAAATCTAGGGGCAGACGGGAAACTGCATGTGATGGTAAAGGGGCGATGCGGGATACTGCTCGACGGTTTCCTCCACTGTCCCCTGGTTTAAGGACCTCCATGTGATGAGGTTCCAAGTGTCTAGAGTTGTCAAAATTCAAAGCCAACTTGATGGCAATTGAGATTAACAACAAATATATTGTCTTTCTGCTAGTACACTCCCAGTGATCTACAGGTTAATGTACGGGTTTGTACATTACTAAGCTGAGATTTTGCTGCAGTTTGGGACTTTTTTAAAACTCCAGTTTGCAAAATATAGGAAAAGTGAAACTGACAGATTTTCCCACCCCTATAATGGACAGAGAGGTTTAAGGCTCAGCAACAGGTAGACCACTGGGTCGTCTTAATGCATATAAAGTAGAGGACTGGGAGAGAAAAAGAAAATGAGTAAACTGAAAACCCACGGGCATCACCTGAGACAGCCTTCCTGAGGAAGACAACTAGAAGTCGGTCCGAGCTGAGTCAGGGCAGGGACTTTGATATCTCCTCTTTCTTTTTCTCTCAGTCTTCTAATGTAGTACATTGGAAGAGTCTAGGCTAGAGATGGAATTACAAGGGAGGCAAGGGGGGGGGGTTGCTTTTTACCTCTTGGAGTGTTCCCCTGAGCTGTCCCTAGAAGGCTCAGGTCCCTTCTACACAGTCATATAAAATCCAGATTATATGCTTTCAACTGGATTATATGGCAGTGTAGACTCATATAATCCAGTTTAAAGCAGATAATGTGGGTTATCTGATTTGATAATCTGAATTATATCGCAGGGTAGAAGGGGCCTCAGTGTTTGAGTAAAAGCGGGGGAGAGCTGTGCTATTGTGGATCAATAGCAGTCCTCTTAAGAATCTACAACTCCCAGAAATCCCAGCAAGTTTACCAGCTGTTAGGATTTCTGGGAGTTGACAGCCAAAAACATCTGGGGACCCCAGGGTGAGAACCAGTGATCTAAGCCATTGAATGCCTGTATGACAAGTCAAAAGAATCAAGTCATGTTCATGGTCCTCCAGCCAGATGCAGCATTTTAATATGAATTTTTACACAGGTCTTTGCAGAGATAAAGGATGACAGACCAAATGAACAAATATAACAAAATACTTCCACCAGGGCAGGGCAGGGCAGGGGTGGGGAGGAATGAGGGTATTAATTCGTAAAAATTCTGCCTCCCAGTTCATGTGTTGTTCAATCCCCATTTTTTTTAGCATTGCAGTGGGCAGACATCAGAAAATATTCACTCCTAGAATCCTTATAGGCCCCTGGTTGCGCAGTGGGTTAAACTGCTGAGCTGCTGAAATTGCTGACAGAAAGGCCGGTGGTTCGAATCTGAGGAGCGGGGTGAGCTTCCACTGTTAGCCCCAACTTCTGCCAACCTAGCAGATGAAAACATGCAAATGTGAGTAGATCAATAGGTACTGCTCCAGCAGGAAGGTAATGGCTCTCCTTGCAGTCATGCTGGTCACATGACATTGAAGGTGTTTATGGATAACGCTGGTTCTTTGGCTTAGAAATGGAGATGAGCACCAACCCCCAGAGTCGGACATGACTAGACTTAATGTCAGGGGGAAATCTTTACCTTTTTAGAATCTTTATACTTACTGTGTTCACAGTCTCTTGGTAACTTTGCTTGACCCTTCCTTTGATGCTTACAGTGTATTTGTAAGTCCTCAACTCATTGCTAGAAATTTGGTCTCTGGGGAACATTTCATTGGACAGAATTATTTTTGGGAAGATAATCCCACCTGCCAACCCCAGTTACACCCCTGCATTGGGACTTGTTTTCTTTTTTCATTGATATCCTTGCTGGACGAAAGTTATATGTACAAAGCCTGGTGAGGAGAATGCACATGACATTGGTAGCATTGCTCACTGAACTGAACTACATATTGTTGCCATTTGAAAAGAAATGAAACGTGGAGGCATGCCTTCTTGAATTTATGGGGAAAGCCTATTTGTTTTTCATACAGTGGAGAAACTGTCTAAAAATAGTTCATCTTTGTGAAAACATTACTCCTGGAATGCTACCAAGGGCAACAAGAGTCTGAATTATCAGCCTTGTTAACGTTCACATAAATCCAAGCTGTCAAGCATTAACTTGTTCAACTGAGATTTTGTAAAAGGCCTTCCTTTTTCCTGCCTGTTCAGAAATTCCCCTTCTCCTGTCTGTTGCATTTCAGAAGTTTAGTTGCTTTGCTAAGATACAAGTTGAAATCTTTAGCTCCATAGATTTAAACAAGAGAATTCCACTTGGCTATTTTCTTCAAACTGTTAACAAGTACAAACTGGTTGAAAGTTTGGTAAAAAAGAAAGATAAAATATTTCATTTTTAAAAAACAGCTTCAGAATATTTTCAGGTATACAGAAGAATTGTATGAAACTCCATGGATAAAATTCAGCTGCTCCTCAAATAAGAAAACAACTACACCTTTATTCAAAGATTAATAAATCTAGAATTCAATTGATGATCTCGCCCACTCATTTGTCTGTATTGAAAAAACAGTCCCCATAAACATGCTTTGATGAAGCGGACTGTAAGCATCAGCACTCTTTTCTAATTTAAAAATGATCTACAAATACATTGTTTTTGTGTGTGTTTTGGAGGATAAATGTGCTGATACTTAGGTATTCATCAGATAGGCTTCATGCTCCATTTCCATGCACTTAAGAAATGAAGGCCATCACATGATGTAAGGGCATTTCCGGTGGGGCTCTGTGAGGCTCCGTTTCCGAAGTGCATGGAAACTGAGCCCGAAGACCATAACCCCTGACACTAAGCAGCAGAATGTAGGGAAAATTGGGGAGACAAGAGAGCACATATTGAAAAAAAGCAATCATTTCAGAGAGAGCTTTGAACCAGGGGCACTAATTTTTAGTAAGTGAATTTATTCCTTTAACACACTAACACTCACATAACACTGCAAAGATCTGAAAGACTTGGATTACCTCATCCAGCCCTTTGAAAATCTAGGGCATGGGATGTCTCATCTTTCTGGATCTCATTATATTCTGTTCTGCTCCCAGAACTCAGTATTGCTTCTAAAGAAGTGAACTTCATCCATGAAACTCATGCTGAAATAAAAACTAGTTAAGATTGACCCTGCAACTGGAAAAGCAGGCAACCTAACACTGCAACTGAAACAACATCTTTAGTGATGGTACCTATCACACGATGCATTCCACTTCCAGTTTACTTCTTTTCTGTAATTCCCCTGTTCCTAGGTATTGATGGGTAAAACCTGGCAGTACCACCCGCCCTACTATGTTTCCATCCCACCACATTCCTACTATCTGCTCAAGTGCAATAGGTCCACTCCACTTCTTAGTCAGCATGCTAGCAATAACAAGCCACCAGTGGGTGGTATTCGCTTTCTCTCCCCATCTCCCTATTCTCTTCCACAATTATATATCTTTGCTGATGTTTTAAATTCTAGAATTGTGCAATTGCACTCAAAATAAAAATACTATGTATATAAATGAACTTGTAGGGAGTAGTGCAGGAAGGCAGGGTTACAAGTGTGTGTGAAAGTCTTGTTGTGGTGCCACAGATTGCGTTATTGAAGAAAGGTGCAACTTTTGCAGTACAACAGGTTGGTGTGATAAATTCCTTAGTTTTAAAGATGCTGCCACACATTTCCCCCCTTCTCTCCCTCCTTTTATGATTTAACATACAAATCCTTTTTCAGGTCATATTGATGTGGATTGGTATAGGCATTCTTCTGATCGTGCTGAAAACCTAACATATTTACGGTAAGCACATTCAGTTGCAGTACAGTGCTGATGAGGGAAAAAGGAATCAAGATAATATGCCAATGGGTAACTCCTGTTCAAACACTAGATTTTCACAAACAAGTGTAACAGGTTAGCACCCTTAAATTTGCCTGATGCATAAAACTAGGTTTTCACAAGTCTGGACTGTTCTTTTGAATGCATGTCATGCTGGATAGCTTGAGGACAAAACATATGGTTTAGTAACAGAATGAGTGAAAGCAACGGTGTTCATCAGAGGTCAGTTTTTTGCTCTGATCAACTGACAAGACAACTAGCAAAAGAACTAAATGAAAATATTGGTAAAGGAATGTTCCTTCAATTCCATTTTGATGAACTTTCACCTAAAACAGCATTGAAGGTCGACTGCTACAGTACATGTGCTGCAAAAGTCACAGGGTGACAGATGCTAAGCAATAATTGTTGTCTTGGGTATTTGCATTTACCATGGAAACATGTAGTGTTTCCATTTTTCTCATTTGGCCTCAAGCAGTTCTAGGGTGTGTAGCAAATTTACTAAGATGCCGCATAGTCTTTTTGTGAATGTATTTATGCTTTATGTGCCTGTGCATCTCAGATATCAGTGTGCAAACCAACTGTTTGGATGGCATCGTCTTTAGACAAGTTCTTTTATTGTTTTAAGTCTGGTGGTTAGAAAAGCTTAACTCTAACATGGGGTAGGGGGGGAGGAACCTTCTTTCTACAACTCTGAAATCTCCAAAGGCTTATAAGCCAGCATGACATATTGACTTAATGGAGCAGTATATTTTTTGATTCAGGAAAAAATCCCTCAATCCTCTGATTAGACTGATACATAGATTTTCCAGAGATTAGCAAAATCTGAAATGCGTTAAAATAATCCACTGTGACAAAACAGTTTTGGCAGCATAAATAAAACCTAAACCCAAAGTAAAACACAATTATTGTAACGATCTGAGCAGCCCTTCATCATTTATTGCTGTTCCTCTATCCCTGGAAAGCAGGCTTCTTCAATTGTTATTCTTTGAGCGGATGCATGTTTGATACAAGGTGTTTCTGCTGCCATTTTATTTCCACCTGTTGGAACTGTTTTAACCCTTGATAATTCTGCATATTTATTTACTATTGAACTGGTAAAACAACAAGACAAGCAAGAGAAGGTGAAGCAGAAAAAAGACTAGCTTGAGTTTTCTTTGTAAAATATATGAACTTTAATACTGGCCAGGATCCAAAGCATCATGAAACTGTGTCTGTGAATAGCTGAAACTGCATATACTGAGTCAGATCGTTGCCCCTTCTTGCCCACTCTTGTTTTCTACCTTTACTTCCAATTCTGTTCTCCAAAGCCCTTGAACTGGGCACACTCGGCAATCAAATCTGCTATCTCTTGCATGTCAAGTTGATGATACCATCTCATCTCCACCTAACTCTTGAGGCAAAAGGCCCTTCAGGACTGCTTTTACCAAGCAGCATCTTTCGCCCACCCATATGCATATGCACCCAATGTGTTTGTGAAAGGAAATTGGAGAGAGTTTGTGATATCACACAGAGCCTCAAATATTCAAAAAAGAAAAAAAAATGCATGTGATGAGGACAATTTGTTTTATGTAACTCAGATCAATCCCACCCCATTTCTGTTCCTTTGCCAAAGAAAATGCCTTATAATATATATTGTATGGTAATTTCATAGTTTTCCAATGCTCCTGTAGTCCCAGGGTGCATTTGCACTGTGGAATTAATGCAGTTTGACACCACCATAGCTGCCATGGCCCAATGCTATGCAATCAAGGGAGTTGCAGTTTGAGCCTTTTCTGCCCAAAAGTGCTGATACATCATCCAAACTACAAACCCACGGATTCCATGCCACTGAGCAATGGCAGTTAAAGTGGTGTAAAACTACATCCATTCAACACTGTTACTATACCCCTAGTGTATTGTCTCCCTTTATATTTACAAAGTGGGATATATTGCTTATACAAACCTGCATTTTAAAAAAAGGAAGCCGTAGTATGGCTTATACAATGTCTCATGATAAAGCATCACGCTTATAAGAAAGAAGATGGTTAATCACATTAACAACAATACAACACTGGTCCAGGAAAACACATGTAGGTTCTACTGATTTCAGGGCTTAAAAACATACATTTATACCATGAATAGTATCTGTTTACACAAATAACAAGTTAAATGTCTTTTAGAAGATTGGAAGATCATCAAAGCTCACTGAGGAATTCATGCAAAAAGTACGACACTCTCTCCTCTCCCTCAACACACATACTGTATCAATGTGGTCAAATGGTTCCAGAGGCTTGAAATATAATGAATTTTAGATTTGATAATCTCTGGAAAATCTCTGTGTCAGTTTAATTAGAGGATTTGGGCTTCTTTAGCAAATCAAAAGTACACTGCTCAATTAAGCTAGTGTTTCACACCAGCTTACAAGTCTTTGGAGATCTGCAACTTCTAAAAAAAAGGAAGGGCTTTGTGTAGGATTTACACTTCTCTAACAACAACAGTGGCTCACAAGTCAGGCAAGATAACAAGGAAATTAATTAAATTAAAGAATAAAATGGGCGCCTTCCTACATGGCAAATTTGCTGTTTCAATGGTTAATGCAGAAGATAGTGAAACAACTGCATTCCTTAGTTAAAGGACAATACTCCTGCATCTATAATTTCAAATATAAGGTGAAAATGTAGCAAGAACATATTAGTCACATGCAGATTGTGGGTAGTGGGATGGATTTGTAAAACTAAAACATCCAGTTTGGGATTTTCTTCTTCCAATTTTTCATTTTTATCTGTAACGTTAAATACTATTGCATTGATCGCTCAAGGTAAGAACTTTCTAATTTTAAATGTTCTTGTGTGTGTATTTTTTTTCTAAATGTCTACTTTGATACAAAAATAATAAAGTCACATTTGCATTTAAAAGTTGGAATTTTTTTTGTGTCAGGAGCGACTTGAGAAACTGCAAGTCACTTTTGGTGTGAGAAAATTGGCCAGGGGATGCCCGGATGTTTTAATGTTTTTGCTATCTTTGTGGGAGGCTTCTCTCATGTCCCTGCATGGAGCTGGAGTTGACAGAGGGAGCTCATCTGCCCGCTCCCCGGGTTGTATTTGAACCGGCAACCTTCAGGTCAGCACCCCAACCTTCAAGTTAGCAAGGGCACAAGGGTTTAACCCACTGCACCACTGGGTCTCCTAATTTAATATAATATACTAATCATGAAAGGAATTTTTTTAAAAAAAATTGATGGTGATGGTGGATTTTGCACTATACAGTTGCAGCACACTGGTTCCATTTTAATTACCATGGCTAGATTTACACTGGCATATAATACAGTTTCAGAATGTAGATTAACTGCATTGAAGTGGATTATATGATTCTATACTGCCATATAAGCAAGTTCAATGAAGTTAATTCGCATTCTGAAACTGTATTATATGGCAGTGTAGATTCAATCTATGTTCACATCCTATGAAATACTGGAATTTCCCATTTAGGTAGGGATCCTCAATCACAGCCAAAAAGCTCTTCTGGTGCCCATCAGAAGCAACGATGGCAGTTGAAGTAGAATCATAGTGCTATAATTGTATATTATAATAGGGCTTCAGGCTGACCTTCAGGATATCAATTGTGACTATAACAACAATGAGTACTGTGGTTATACCTTTACCCAACAGACAACTTTGTCTTCTATAATACTGCCTCTCAGAATTTCCTTTGTGCAAGAATGGGTATTGCAGGCATAGCTCCTATAACTCTTTGCAATTCTCATATCTTTTTATCACTGGGACATGCAGCAGGACAATCCAGCTATGTTTTAGTTCTTCTTATTCTAGATTTTTACCCCTCTGAAAAACAAACATTAATTTCAGCCAACCTTTCTCCAAATTGAACTCTTGAGGGAGTTTAATTTAAGACAGTATATTGGTACTGAGCTTCCACAGCCTTGACCACAGAGATACTTAAGGTGTATCCCTGTGGTCAAGGCTGTGGAAGCTCAGTACCAATATACTGTCTTGAAAGATGTGTGTTTTCCTTATTTCTTAGGGTTCTTCCAGACAGGCCCTATATCCCCGGATCTGATCCCAGGTTTTCTGTTTATCCCAGATTCTCTGGCAGTGCAGACTCATATAATCTAGTTTAAATCCTGGGATATAGGGCTACATTGAGCACTTAGGTTGGTGTGAGGTTGCATCAGCCAGGAGGTGTCCTCAAATTGCTTGCAGGGTGATGCAGTTTTACCTGGGGAAAGCTGTTTAATGAGGCTGCAGTAGGACTTGGTTTATCTGCTGTGTTTGGCTAGTGCTGACACTCACCCCTGATTCCAATGCGTAATAGGGCTGGGTGGCTTGACATCCATCCTACACTCCTTGGTCTCAGGCAGCCCAGGGAGATGGGATTGCTGTCCCTTCCTGTCCTCTCCCACCCCCATTTTATACTCAAAAGGCAGAAAAAACATCATGTACCTGATTTACTGTATCTCTTCTTCCTGGCTCCTTGCCATATGACTGACATGAGGAGGGGATTAATGTGGGTTTCGACCTGTATCGTATACCAGTGTAAAACCAGGCTTGGTATTTTTATACAAATGGCATTCTTTGTGCATCTGGATCTGATGCTTAGAGCCATGGCAGTTACAGTTGTGTGAAACTGCATTAATTCTACAGAATGCATGCACTCCTGACTATCTTTCTGTGGTCTCATAAAGAGGTCTACCATCAAGCTTGCCCATGCAGATGTTGGTTGGGTTATTTATTTTGTATAGAGATACCTCTCCCAATAATAACACCACACCACGTTTGGAGTGGAATCTGAACTCCTACTTGAATCTCACAGCTTTAAACTGATTTGCTGTACAGCCCTCAAGGTTGAAAGAAACAACGTTCATCTGTTAAGAGTCTGAAGAGCTGTGGTTATAGTAATTTTGTTCCAGAATGTTCAAATATTCAGGAGTTCATAGCCACTGCAGCAGGAAAATGTTAGAAATGGAAACTGCAAGAGGAGAAGAACTGATCTGTTAGAAAATGGAGGCTTGCATTTGAATATCTAGAAAAGAAGGCCAAGGTAGACTTTAAAACAGCAGCAAGGGGAAATTATTAATGTATTATTTTAATATGATATTAGTTTCACACTGAATGGTGTCTGAAGTCATGGGTGGTGGTTCATGGGTGGGGGGAGGGGGTGAGTCTTTGTATTATGCGTATTTGATGTACTGCCTTTATTTTCTTTTACATTCTGTATATCACCTTTACACAATAAAAATCATACAGTTTTTTAAACAAGAATTGATTTAACTGCAAAACAGAGGCTTTGATTTGATTTGATTTGATTTCAATTCAAACAATATGATATATAGAACAGGTATGAGAGGCAGAACACAATGCTGACTTTCCTAAGGAAGGGTTGTGAGAACTTAAAATGCCAAAAACAAAGTCTTCGATTTCTTGTCAGTTTATACAATTTTTTCATGATGTATTGTAGACAATGTGTTACTTCAACTGACAGATTGCCAAGTTTTTCCATTAGAGTATGTCTCAGGTTGGATCTACATGGCTATATAATCCAGTTTTGACTGGGTTATATGAGTCTACACTGCTATATAATCTAGTTCAAAGTAGAAAATTTTGGGACCAGAAACTGGACTATATGGTAGTGTAGATCCAGCTTCTTCATCTTGAATTGACCCAGCTATGCCTGTCTTACAACCTCTTCATATTAGTGTCCCGCTTTGCCTGGCATCCAGGAAGAAAGACGGAGCAGCGGGGCAAAACTTTTTCCCTGCATGCAGCTCCTCTCAGCGATGCTTTCCCTACCACATAGGGAAAATATCGTCCTCCTGGAGAGGTCCCATGCTGGCTCCACTGGAGCCAGCCCAACACAGAAAGCCACCTGTGTTGAGAAGGAAGGTATTGTTTGATGGGCAATGAGTCCATCAGTTGTTCAGCTGGAGTGGAAGCATTATAGGATCGTAGGATGCTTCCCAAGATAAATGTGATGAGGTGGTTAAACTAGCATGATGTAGTGGTTTGTGTGCTGGACTAGAAGGCTGGAAGATCAAGATTTGAAAGTTAAAGTGGTAAAAGAGATTATTAAATTCATGATCTTAAAGAGTGATAAACTGGGCTAAGAATTTTGGTTGTACTATACAGACATATTAGCGGTCTAAGAATAGACACCAGAGGAGTTGCCTAGAAGGTCTAAGGATGTTTCTAATGTATACTGGAAATGTGAACAAAACACAGCATTTTATCATACATACTGGATATGTGGAAAAGCCAAAAAGTTTGGAATACAAATACAGTAGAGTCTCACTTATCCAACACTCGCTTATCAAACATTCTGGATTATCTAACGCATTTTTGTAAATGTTTTCAATATATCGTGATATTTTGGTGCTAAATTCGTAAATACAGTAATTACTACATAGCATTACTGTGTATTACACTACTTTTTCTGTCAAATTTGTTGTATAACATGATGTTTTGGTGCTTAATTTTAAAAATCATAACCTAATTTGATGTTTAATAGGCTTTTACTTAATCCCTCCTTATTATGCAACATATTCGCTTATCCAACGTTCTGCCGGCCCGTTTATGTTGGATAAGCGAGACTCTACTGTACAAACTTTGATGCAGAGGATTTTAAAGAGTAATATGAAACTAATACCAAAACCGGGACATTTGGGACATTTAGGTGCAAGGTTGGAGAAAACTGCTTCAGTATATGACCTCAGCAACAAGACTGTTGTACACACAAAGATGGAAGTATTCAATATTGCATACCTGGAGCAATATCTTGTGAAATTGATGGATTTAACCGAAACCAATAAATTGTCATGTTGGACTGAAGAAAGGCAATTTGTGACCTTTTCCAAGCACTGATAATTTTGGGTTTGGATGATTATAATGATTATAAAGGTAGGTGATGGGAACATAGCGGGATTGGGATTTCTCCCATGAATAGCTAGGTATGAGGGAATCATGAATAGAGGGACGGGGGTGACAAACCGGTACTGGGATGCACGCAGTGTCATGCAATACAGACTATCACCAATGGTGATGATCCAGTTGCCAGACTGGTTTACCTGTTTGACATAATGAAGTCCATGGTCCAATCTCAAATCATTGCACTACACTGGCTAAATATGCCATGCTAAGATAAAATGCACAAAAACATACAACATAAAAGTTTAAAAGTTTGGATTTGTGATGAGGAAATTGCAAATTTATTGGTAGTTATACCCCTATGGGAAGGGTATTCCACAACTGTGGAGGCCCTCAGGACCTCATCATAAAGGGCTATGGATTTGTCAGGCATCATGGCAAACCCATGAGGTCCTGGCAGGAGGCATGGATGACCTGTCGCTTCATGCAGTCTATCACCAGACTTACCTGGACCCCATCCCAGGGCATTGCTACCCAGCTTCCCCCCATTCCTCCAAAGGCAATACAGGAAGCCTCCTCTGTTGTCACAATGGTGATGTATGCCACCTGATTGCACCTTTCAGCGCAAAGTTTGTCCAGAAGTCCCTGTGCGTCATGTAATGGGCTCCATGTTGAAAGTGGAGAGCAAGCGGCGTACGACGAGCAAACAAGCCCGTCTGATGAGGTCATCAGACCTGACTGAAATAATGCAAATGTTTTATGTGAGATAAAAACTAATAAACTATAGGAAAACTACTAAAAGAGGCTCCAACTAAACATTACTAAGTAATTTGACAATGGCATCTCCTTCTGTGGAAATTTTTAAACAGAAGCTGCACAGTCATATGTCGGGAGTGCTTAATTTGTATATTCTTGCATGGCAGAATGAGGTTGGACAGGATGGCCCTTGGGATTTCTTCCAACTTTATGATCCTATGATTCCAAGCTATACCGCTTAATTATACTTCTAAACACACGTGTGTAAAGTGCACATTTTGGGTGCAATCCATTGGCGATATACTGCAGTACAAGTCTTTCTGGATCAAAAGCCACCGATCTGCATCCCTTGTACACCAGCTGCATTTGGCTACATTCTTTAGGATCTGAAGAGTGGAGGGAATAATTATCTGCCGTGGGTTTGTGCTCATTACTGGGTTGTTAATGCTTTGATACTGATAACATGGAACAGTTCACAAGGCAATATCAAATGTTTTCTTTCAGACCTTCAACAAGCTTTACTGATAATATGACAGCCTAATATAGAGTTTGATGTATGTGTCTGGAGGTAAAAAGGCTGAGGTGCTTTAGTCAGGGCAGTGTCTTTAATGGATTCTCTAGATTAAAGTAATCCCTATGAGAATCCACTATGACAACAGTTCTTATACAGATTTTCCAGTCACTGCTTCTGTGCCACAACTGTTCTTTGAAAATGTTTATAGTAGTGAAAAGCCAGATTCTCATTTTTCAAACAAAAAACCCTTGTTCATTAATTCTGTTTTGAGTGTAATAGTGTTCTCTTTTTCTGAATCTATGTGTCCTGCCTTTTTCTTTTCTTTATCACTCTAATCAGAAATGACTTTCACTTTTCTTATTACAATATAACTTTTACACATGTATTTAAACACAGCAAATGATATAACATGGGAGATGTTGTGCTACAGTGCTAAATTTATGTGGTATTCACTTTTTTGCAGGAATTGACACCTACCTCCCCCCGAAAAACACAACTAGATAGATTGAGGGAGAGCTGTAATCTATCTCCCTCTTTTTATAACTGTGTTGGACAACATGTTTTAAAAAATATTATTAATAATAGAGTTGGGCAATATGTAACCTACAGGGTACATAGATCTGCCAGTGTATTTTTGTGACTTGTGAACATCTCCACGATCCCCAAGGACCTCTTCTCATGGGGTTTTTTTAGCTCTATTTTTGCAGTTTTGGATGGGGCCTGCCGAGCGTCATCAGACCACGCTTGGCAGGCCCCTTCCATATCCCTCGCGAAGTGGAGGGGAAGCGTCGCAAGAAGCTTCCTCCTCCACCACAGGAAGGAAAGTGTTTTTTGGGTAGCTCCAATGGAGCTACCTGCACTTTCCTCCCCTTTCCCTCATATGATGGGGAAAAGGGAGACAAGAAAACATGCATTGCAGTGCTTTACCATGCTTTGCTGGCCTTTCTCCCATCTGATTGGGACAGGGCACCAATGCACCTTGTCTTGTTCCCCACCATATGATGGGGAAAGGGTCACGAGGCACCCTGCATGACTTCTCATTTGCCGGTGACTGCCGGCAAAACAGCACGGTCCCAGGGGCCATGTGAAGAGGTCCCCCTTTAAGGTTACCAAAGTGAAAACTGGAGAATACTCTTGTACCTTTAATGATTGTGTAGAAGGTGGAACTTCAGTTAGAGTTATTTCCTTGTTATTTCCTTATGACATCCTGTTTGCTTTGTCTCCATCGCAGTGCATCTTAGAGCCCTTCCACACAGTCCTATCTCCCAGAAGATTAAGGCAGAAAATCCCACAATATCTGCTTTGAACGAGTTTATCCGAGTCCACACTGCCATATATTCCAGTTCAAAGCAGAAAATGTGGGATTTTATTCAACTGTGTGGAAGGGGCCATAGTTTGCAAGCAACAAGAACTCTTTAAGTGCTCACAAGGTCATCTGTCCTAAGTGGAGAAAAAAAAATAAGTGAACCTAATTCAAGTCACACATTCTTGATAAAGAGGGAAATGATGACCAGGGCCATAGCCAGAAAAAAATTTCGGGAGGGGTTTTGAAAATTTGGGGGGGGGGTTGAACCCCTGACCCACTCGCCCCCCGGGTTCAGACCTGTCAATATCTGCTTGAGATAGTGCCTGGAGGGACTCTTAATGTTTTACGTCTCATAGACTTAGCATGGGGATTGGGTTAACCAGTTAAAATTCATGAGTAAACCAGGTTTTTTTAACCTGAAAAATTTCGGGGGGGGGGGGGGGGGTTGAACCCTTAAACACCCCCCCCCTCGCTACAGGCCTGATGATGACTGCATCTATATATATAAAAGGGTAATGAAATTTCAGCCTAGAACAAAACAACAAAACTACACATCCCAGAAACACTAAACTTGGCAGCACAACCCCTCATCCATGCCTCTACGTTCATACAACAAAAAGCTCCAGCTACTCCAGAAAACGGCCAGGCTTTGAGACTGCAAGGCTATTCACTGCTATTCCACCTGGCCAACAAAGGATTCCCATAAGCCACAGCAACGCGTGGCCGGGCAAAGCTAGTACTATATATACTAACGGAAATTCCACCTAGACATTGGAAGAACCTTTTGACATGGAATATGCTGCCTCAAAGTGTGGTTGAGTCTCCTTCTCTGAGACTTTTTAAACAAGGGCTGGGTGATTATCTGTGGGGATTGCTTTGAAGGTGTGCTCCTGCGTGGCAGAATGGAGTTGGGCTGGATGACCCTTGTGGTCTTTTTACAACTTTATGAATCTATGATTCCTCTTCCTCTCACATTGAACTCAAAGGGTGTTGATAGAATTGGAGCCCAATTAGGGCTACTGAGAAAGATGAAGAAAGTATGCCCAGATACTTGGGGCAATGCCAAGGGTTTCAACACTATACCTTTTTTCAAAAAAAGAAAAGGCCTTTCTTCATAGTCCAAGGACAGCTCAGTGTATTCAGTAGTCCTCAGGTGATGATTGACAAATGAAAAAGAATAATAAGAGAAAAAGCAAAGGGTGTGCAATGGTTTGCTTAGAGAAGATATGGCTGACTGACATATTAGCTGAATGGGAGAATGTGTCTGATAGTGAGGGGAAAAAGGCTTTTGTTACAGATTTTACTGAAAAGGATGTGTGTCTCATGATATGGGGATACAGTCGGCCGTCCATATCCACAGATTCAACCATCCATGGCTTGAAAATATATTTTAAAACCCTCACAAAGCAAACCCTTTCTTTGGTAATCAAGAGAGTAGAAATAGTACCACACTGTGATTCTTTTTCTTATAAAGATGGCCTCTCAGGCTACTTCCCCACAGCTGAATAAAACTGTACTGAACTGGATTACATGGTAGTATGGACTCAGATAATCCACTTCAAAGGAGATAATGTGGATTATCTGCCTTGATATTCTGGGTTATATGACTGTGTGGAAAGGCCCTCAGAGGTACAGCAGAAACCCATGACACAAACACTGCCACAGACCACAGAGGTGTCCACAGAAGTGTTTCTTCCTCTGTGGCTTTAGAAAGAATCGAACATTTTAAATCAGAGTGGATCTTGTGTTTCCAAGCTCTCTCTCTCTCTCTTGAAGTAATCACTTGACATCTGCCTGATCTGAAGATTTACCTTACATGTCTTTCTCCAAATCACTGGAATCCAAAGAACCCTCCCACTCCTAAATATCTTGATGCAAGACTGATGACCAATTCCAGACCTGGCCCTAGGTATTTTTCAAGTGTAGGCTCTTACTCCTTTAAGAACATATCTCAAATTTTCCCTTATATTATAACTTTTCCACGCAGCTAAAACTGAGTTGTTCTTTGATTCATGCCTCTGCTTTGCTGGTACAGATAGCGCCAGCTTTCATCTTTTGTTTGAAATATTCATGGTTTACCACTAGAAAATCAATGAAGCATACAGCTAAAGTAACAGGGGAGGAAAGCAAAACATGAGGAAAGCGAGAGAGCTATATAACCTCAATTTAAAATAAAGAGATTGGCAGCTGTAACCAGCACAACTTCTCCTGGGTATCGTCATTGTGTTCCTTCCTGAAAAAGATTGCCTTGGCCAGTTTTATTTATGTTTGAGTAAGATTGAGATAGGATTACTATAATGTGCTTTACCTGTCTGTTTCTTGAATGTCTCTGGAAATGTGACTTGGTTCAAAATGCTTATTCCTAAATGGTCTGGGAGCAGAAAAGATCAATAACCATATGTTTCCATATGCGTTTACCAGTAGAGTCACATCAAGATGGATAACATGTCCTCCTCCACATATGGTTTTGATGGTGAATTCTGGAAAGAGTTTATGCAGAATGATACTGAAGGAAAACTATGAATTGAACTGATTATGGTACTGAAGAAATGCAACTTGGAAATGAAGGATTTTGACTAGGGTCTGACTAAGCATGTTACGCAAGTTTACATTTTGACACCTTACATAAAATGGGAATTTGAGATGGAATTTATAACTCTGATTAAATCATTATTATAACATTTATTCTTCCATACAAATGCATTTACTTTGTCTTCAAAGAATCACTATAGTATATAGTAATTATCTCCCCTCGATGGATTGTCACTTTGTCGTGGTGAGGGGACTTGCATGTTCCAATTAACCTATGGGCGTAACCACCTGAGTCATGCACTCCCAGGGGTGGCCGCAGGGGAGGTCCCAGACTAAGCACAATCCAAAGACCTCAATAGCGGATCAGGCAGAAGATAACATGGTATGTGTTACAATGACTGTGAAGGCAGAAGAAGGCTGCAACAGATTGAGAAGCCACCATTGTCGGGTTAACAACACCACTGGTTGGAACCCTCATTCTGTGAAGATTGTGTGTTGATTGGCTGTGCACCGACCTCCACACATTAAAAAAACTCACGCACAGGCATCTTCCAAGAACTTGGAAGGCCATCAGACTCGGACAACGAGGGCTCACCTAAGTAAGTAATTACTATCAGGTGTTAAAGTGTAGTGTCTACATTTTTGGTGACATCCTGTAGAACACATGTGTCAAACTCCAGGTCTGTGGGCCAAATCTGACCCGCCAAGTCACTTGATGTTGCCCTCCAGATGCTGGACTCCAACTCCTGTATCCCTCATTATTAGGCATCATGACTAGAGCTAAGTTGGAATACAGTACCATCTGGAAGGCTACAGTTTGTTTAGTTTAGTCAAGAAAGTGGGATTTGGATTTAGATACAAGGCTTGCGGATATGATGTTTGACTTTAGAATGTCATTTAATTTTTCTCTAACCTCAGAGACACAAGTCTTGTTGGGTTGCAATTCCCATTATTACTAATCCGCACGGCAGATAATAAAAAGTGATGGGAACTGTGGTTCAATAACAGCTGTGAACCAAAACTGAGAAAAGCTAGCCACTGTGTAAAAATATAGTTGGCCCTCTGTATCCATGGATTCTCTCTCTTAAACAGCCCTTTGAAGCAACTGTAAGACTGATGTGGCCTTTGGTGAAAATGAGTTTGACACACTCCTTCTGTAGAAGCACTAACATCAAATATATGAAAACAAACCAAGAAGTTCCAGGATAAATGAATGCAGTAAACAGAATGTCCACCTTTATGTATCATTTTATGAACACAGCAGTGTGAGTGTCCTTTGGGTGGGTATAGGAGAACCAGGTGGTCAACATGATGTGGGAATGGGCTCTTACATCACTCAGTATCTGCCTTCTGTCAGCCTTAATGGGCATCTGGGCTTGTTGACTCATTCACAAGAATCCTGCACACTGGCAAAGATAAGTGTGTGAAGCAGAGCCAACAGCAAAGGATTAAGGTGATTTGTCTTTAAAAGAGACAAAGTCAAAGTTAGCAAAATAGTATTTAATCAAAATATCAGTCAGAAATGTTTTGGTTTGCAGTGGCCTCCCCCTCTACTATTCATCTAAACAAGCTGTGTTGGTTAAAGTGCAAGTATATAGCTATATTATTTCAGAGGTTTTTGCTTTAATGTGCATGACTGTAAAAACACTTTCTGTAGCACTTCTGCAACTGGAGCAAAGATTCACTGTTTCATTTGTTTTAGGAGCCTGAAACATCAACATCTCAAGTTCTTTTTCTCACCAACAGCATTGTCAAAATGCATCCCCTTTCCATACATCCCACAACTTGAGTTTCAGCTTCTCATTTGTCTTTCCTGTTTCCCACACACTACAGTCAGAAACCTTTGACCAGGGCACAAAGTGACCACTAATTAGCTCAAAGAGCTCCCGGTCTGCTCATAACCTCATGGATGCAATGGCATAGAGAACAACATTTCATGACCCATTTCTGTACTTAGACAAATTAAAACAAAATGTGAATAAACAAAAAAAAAATTGTATTGGAACCGCGCAAGTCAAAAATAATTGCTTCATTTGGCAGTCTCTCGTATAAAGTTTTGATGTCATCTGTAGTTCCCTGAGAACTGGCATGAAATTATGTGATACATTTATGGAAATAAATTAATACAGTAATTTCAATTGTGTGTTTCACATGAATGATGAGCTCAGGCATCATCCACGTCATAACATATTATGAGAAAACAAGTAGTTCATATGCTCTTCTACGATATGGGAAAAAAAGGAAAGCAATGACATGCTTGTGGGTAAATCTTGGTGACTGCAACAGGAATCACAGTGTCCTTGTGAACAGAGCCTCTCTCATTTAGAGGGAAGAGGTTTCAATGGCATCCTTCCTTCCTCTTCCCAGTTCAGTTTCTACTCAGGCACCTAGACAATCCCTGAGGGAATCTTTCTTTGCCTCTAGCATTTAATAATGATCTCCCTGCTAACATCTACTTTCTTGTCTTCTCCACAGATCCTCCCATCTCTGGACTCCATGTTCCACAATAGTATGGAATAGATCACCCATCTGTTGCCTGACAATTCAACCTGTGTTTCTTTCCTGCCGTTGTCTCTTGAACAATGTATAGGCTTTAAGATAGCAGGGCAGCAGAAGGAAGAGTAAAAAGGAAGCTATCTCACTCACCCCCACCCCCATTTAAATTAATACAAAATAATGCTGCTAAATTATTAACTCAGAGTGTCCTACTTTGGCCAAAGCTGTATCATCTTTGTTAACTACCAGGCTATGTCAAAGCCCAATTTTGAATTAGAGAGCACTTAAAATATACTATAGTATTAAATACCAAAATCTAAATCATCCATGCTATAGTATTGCCAAGGAGCCTCGGTGGCAAAGTGTGTTAAAGCACTGAGCTGCTGAACTTGCAGACCGAAAGATCCCAGGTTCAAATCCCGGGAGCGGAGTGAGCGCCTGCTGTTAGCTCCAGTTCCTGCCAACCTAGCAGTTTGAAAACATGCAAATGTGAGTAGATCAATAGGTACCGCTCTGGTGGGAAGGTAACAGCGCTCCATGCAGTCATGCCAGCCACATGACCAGCTCTTCGGCTTAGAAATGGAGATGAGCACCAACTCTCAGAGTCAGAAATGACTGGACTTAACGTCAGGGGAAACCTTTACCTTTACCTAGAGTATTGCCAATTTCTATTTATAGCTGTGAAATGTGGACAATGAAGAAAGCTGACAAACTGCTCTCCAATGGGAAAAAAAACAATTACAAAAACATATAAAATTATCCTAGAATGGAGTACCGAATAGGAACAAATAAAGGAGTGCATAACAAAATGGGCGAGGGATATAGGAAGGACCATCTTATTTGAGTGGAAGTTTATTTGAGTGATAATGTTGTCACATCAGATGCTGGGGCAGAGTTGTCAGCAAAGGCTCCAGCAGAACATAGTTCGTATTATCAGCAATTAAGATACCATAGATTCTTCTGCATTACAGGAATCAGTGTCTTGACAGCACACTTCTTCAGGGAGAGGATTAGCTACCGAAAAACAGGGCATCTTGAATATTTCACGTAAAGCTGGTTAATACCTCTGAAAATATAACTTGCATGCTCATTCTGAAAATAAAAGTGTTTCCTGTTTCTATGATTCTTTTTTTTTTGCTTCCACCACTCAGTTTACAGCTAATAGACAAATTAAATCCATTAATTGGGTCTAATTTGTCAGTATCTTTCTGTCTGGTGTGGAACCACCCAAAAAATTACCAAATCATGCAGAGAAACCGCAACAGAAAGCAGAAAAACGAAGAGGTTGGTTTTTTTGGCTTATTTTGTTAATTCAGGACAAACAACACATGGGACTAAAAGCGTCTCTCACAGTTGTGTTAATTTGAAAAAGCATTTATTTTAGGCTTTCCTAAGGAAGCTCATGTTGAAAGTCCCCTCCCCCTTTCACAGGTTGAATGCATTGTAAAGGTACAATTATTCATTGTTATCCATTCTGATAACAAGCAAAACTAATATAAGTATTAGACTGACAACCTCATCAGGTGGGCCAAATTTGGTGACATATGCCGGTTCCTCTTCACTTTTGTCACGGAGTCCGCTGGTTGCCATCCCATGATGTGTATTTACTTCTGATATGGTTCCGTGGCAAAAGTGAAGAGAATGCCACCACGGTGACAACACAGGAGGCTTCCTGTGTTGCATTGGCAACAGTGGGGGGAAGTTGGGCGGTGGATGCGTCCCTCCATGGGATGGGGTAAGGGGTAAGCTGGGTGATGTGGGATGTGGGGTGACAGGTTCCCCTTGCCCCATATCAGGCCCCAACAGATTTGCCAAGATCTGTGGTGAATCTGGTGGCTAATGGCATAAGGTTTTTGAGAGAAAGAAATTGGTAGCATAAGTCTTCTTCATCAGATGCATGGAGTGAAATGCCTAGGGACATACATTTATACTTATGAATCAGCAGGCTGTATGCGTGAATTGTAATAGAAATGTAAAACATGCAGGTATGGTGATGAAGGGACAAATTTAGCTTTAATAATAATTGTTGGGGAACGAAGGTGGGAATAAAGTTATTGCCTAAAATCAAGGTGAGGAGATAGCCATGTCAATGGTTGGGTGAATTATTGGAATACGGCATGATGTTGACTGGGAACCAGAAAGGAGATGTTCTTCAAGAGGCTCTGGTGTTAACTTGTGTTATAATATAGGTAGCATGCCTGAAAACAATGGTTTTTGTTCAATTTATTGAACAATTTATGGACTAGAATTTGTGGCTATATTTCAATTATGCTGTTTACAGTCTTCCTTTATAGGTTTTTTTTTTTGTGATGTAGCAATTTCAAACATTGGACTATAATTCTGGGAAACAGGTTAAAATTTCCACTCAGTCATGGAAACCCAGTGGGCGATATTGGGCAAATCATGATCTTTCAGCTTCAGAGGAATATAATGGCAATTCTTTAATTACAATTTCTAAGTAGATGTATGGGTAAAGTTGGTATCTCTCGGCAAGGTCCTGTACTCATCTCCCCATCCTAATAATAATAATAATAATAATAATAATAATAATAATAATAATAATAATAATACCCAACTTTCCTTGTGGCATGCAGCATGTAGATGATAAAAATGAATCACAGTCATTTCAATTTATCTCGGCTTTTAAAGGCATTCTTTTTTGGGGTGTGGTGGGGAGTGCAGAGCAGCCTATCCATGTACGATCAAAGCCTCACTCCGATATTGTGTAAAATTAGCAGCCAATCAGAAGCAACTGGCTCTTAAACCACAGAGAAGCAACAGATTAAACTTGAGAGGACACTTCTGATAATGTTGCATTCCTTGCAGATCCTAAGATGATACTGGAAATGATAAGAGTGTGTGTGGGCTGGAAAAACATGCAATCTGGATTACAGAAGGTAGTAGATGGTTCCTTATTAACTTCTCATTAGATTTGATTTGCCTTCAAATGTTGTGTTCTGTGCAACACACTTGATTTCACATCTAGACTGTGAGTGCATCTGCACTGTAGAATTAATGCAGTTTGATACTACTTTAACCGTGCTGCCTTAATACTATGGAATAATGGGAATCATAGTATATAAAGTCTTTAGCCTTCTCTACCAAACAGTGCTGGTACCTCACCAGACTACAAATTCCGTGATTCCATAGCATCGAACCATGGCAAAGTGGTTTTAAACTGCATTAATTCTACACCCCATTTTGAGCTGTTTTATCCTCCACAGATCACCAAAAAAGCAAAGGACCCTGGGCAATCCCTATTGTTTTCAGGAGAAAGAAACGTTTGGCACACCTATATATTTAATACAATGCCTTCTGGCTTATGTATGTGACTTTTTTATTGTTGTGGAAAGGCCTTAATGAGGAAGAAAAAAATATTTAATAAAAACGATCAAGTGCCTTTGGGAAAAATTAGCACACAATGCCTTCTTGTGAAGCCAGTTGAAACAACACACTGATGCAGTGATCGACCTTACAGGAAGTATTTAAAGAGCACAGATGGCTCAGGTTTACATGTTTACAAAAAGCTAGAAAGGCAGTTAAAGTCTTCAAATGTGGTATAATTTACTAGCAGGTCATATACTCAGTGGTTGAAAATGAACCCAAAGACTATTGTAAACACACTTATTAGGGTTTCTGAAGGTTTAATCCCCGCATATTTAATTCTTCTCTGTAATATTAGAGGCAACTGTGTTCATTTCTTTGGTGAGAAGAAATCCCTCGAGCATGGAAAAAATGTAACTTTTCATTTAAAGGTTTTGGAAGAATCAAGTTGTTGCCATATGCTGGGGAGTCTGTTATGCAACCGCTACTGTTACTATATAATTAGAATACTTTTGACACTAATTTAACAAAATGGCTCATGATGTGACTGAAATAAAAATTCCCCGGGTGGTGGGGAGGCAAAGAGTGATTAGAATCAAGGTAATAACAAGCAGCAGTAAGGAAGCATGTGCCAGTCAATTTTTTTTGCACTGATATTTTCCAGCATACCTAAAGTGAAGGGCAGCTAGTGACCCCCCAAAGAATTGGCACCAGATTTCAAGCTGCTGTCCAAATTCAAGGTAATTGAGGCTTTTGCATGATGGGATAAGAGTTTGAAGTTTCTGCTGTCTGCTTCATATACATATAAAACCTGTTCCCCTTGTCACCCTATGCATTGTATTTAAGCACATGGTACAGTCCATGTGCTGTAGGAAAAAATATTTGCTTCAGTTTATACGGCTTATCTATACTTCTCAAACTTTTTCAGCAGTAGAGTAATTTATGAAGCAAAGCTTTCTTGTCCCAAGAAATGTGTGTGTGTGTGTGTGTGTGCACGTGCATATATATGGCATGAGCTGGGCCAGTGGCAGATGGATGGAGAGTGTTTGTGTGAACTAATTCACACAGTGCAAAAAAAGAGAGGAAAGAATGAACACTACAATATTTAAAATGAACAATTGTAACCAACATAAATGTACTGGTATTTCAGTGAAAGACCCCCAGGATCAGTTTTTGCGAGGTTCTTGCAACACATTTTGCTATATTTTTTCAATGAATATCTCATAGAGTCTCAAACAATTCAACATAGTTTGCAGCAGCCACATAAACAAAGTTTCTGGAGCATAACAACTATTTTCCAAGTAAGTACCAAACAATTAAACAGGAAATAACACTTTCAAACCAGGAACAGTTTTTTCCCCAAATTTTGTTACATAGTGTTATCATGCAAAGAAATCCAGCCATTCCAAGAGATGCAAACTTTTGCGTGGCTTCTTTGTTTGGCAATATTTCGTATTACTATAAAAACATCTGTAAGAGATGCAGATGACATCAGTCCTATTTTAGTTTGCTTATGACCTACACTGGAGACACCCCCACACCATTCATATTTTTTAAAAGAAAATTAGAACAAGGAGAAATGTGCTCTAGCGAGAATTTTTTTTGATGGAATCGGGCATCTATCCACTGCACAGCTTGTTGTGTACAAAAAGTTGCCTTTCTCCTAAAAAAAAATTCAGAGATTTTTAAAAAAGGAAGTTACTTTCATGCACTTTTGGTTTTGATTTTCAGTGTCTTTTGGCACTGAATGTGTGTCACCGTGACAAACCCCATAGGGCATAAGGCATATGAGTTAAGTTAAATATGACTAATCTGTCCTATTAATTTTAATGTACTGAAACAGCCTTTTCTAACCTGGCACTTTCCAGGTGTTGTCTGCTATAAACCCCATCACCCTCAAATAACATGTTGGGAATTATGAGGATTGCAGTCCAATAGATTTGGATGGCCCTGAGGTGGAGAAAACCAGACTCAAGCACAGATAAATCCTGTTATACACTTGGAAATATCTTATCTGCTTCTGCCAGAGTTGTGACAATGCTTCAGTGTGGGGGAGAAGCAGTGGCTTTGATCTACCTGGTACCAACCTGTTTGTCAAGTCAAGTCTGAATACCACTACCAAGCATGACTCTCCATAGTGAAAATCCTAACAAAACAACAATGAGCTCATTCAATAACAACAAGGAAAAAATGGTTATCCTAGCAACTAAAATACAACACATCAACAATTCCTGATGAGCTTGAAACATCTGGGTGAAAGGAGACGCCTCCCTTTGTGTAGCTCAATAACCACTAGGACATTTAGTCCCGATAACAAGGATGAATTTGGGGCCAAGATGCTCCAAATGTTTGCATTCTGGCTAAAGCATTAAATGCATCATTCTTGAAACTTGATCCTTTCAAGTCTAGATGAAGCTCACTGCATCCTGGTCTAACATTTTATCCTGACATTATGATTAATAGGGTGCTATGTCTTCAATCTCTCAGAGCACCAAGTTTTTTATATATAGTTAAGTGGTTTGTGTATTGAATGTGACTTTAGGGGCTCATCCACACCAGGCAGTAACTGTGGCCCAGAGCAGTTCTGGATTTAATATGTTTGTGCTGAATCTGGGACAGTTACTTGTACACAGAGCCAGCCCTAGGTATTTTTCAAGTGTAGGCGAACAGAATTTTGGCGCCCCCCCAAACCAATCACTGAAAAATGAAAGTGTTGGATAAGCGGAAATGTTGGATAATAAGGAGGGATTAAGGAAAAGCCTATTAAACATCAAATTACATTAAGATTTTACAAATTAAGCACCAAAACATCATGTTTTACAACAAATCAACAGAAAAAGTAGTCTTGACTGCCCCCCCGTATGTTTTGCGCACAAAGCGACCACTTAATTCGCCTCATTGTACATGGCTGGGGAGCACAACTATGCACCTTTTCTTGTTGCGGTTGTTGCCACACTTAGGTGACTATGGAGCTCTGTGCGAACTTCGTGGCCATCATGGCTATCTCTGCTGACATCAGAATGGGGACCCTGCATCATAAGCATGAAGGAGAAACTGAGTGTTCAAAAGTAGTATACTTCCCAAATTCTGTCCAAAGAAGTATAAGGCTTTCTAAACTGTGCAGTTGGCCATCCACACTTGCAGGTTTCACTTCTGCAGATGTAATTATTTACAGATTTGATTTAATTATTCACGGATTTGATACTCTCCCTTAGGAAACTCTAGGTCATCCAGCACAATTCTAAGATCAGTTTCTCCCAGATGTTAACCATAGGGTTATGTTGGAAAATCTGCGACCTCTTCATTAAGGCTCATGGATTTGTCCACATTGTGGCAAATCAAAGGGTTCCTGGCAGGGGGCATAGAGAACAAGTCGCTCCATGCCCCGCATTGCACCCCTCATCGCATGGAAATGTAATCGCCCTACATCCCCCCATTGCTGGGAAAGCAACAAGGGAAGGCTCCCGTGTTGCTGCAGTGGTGGTGTGTGCTGCTTCCTCTCTTCTTTTGGCATAGAACCCAGTCCAAAGTGCCTGTACATTGTATAATGGACTCCGTGCTGAAAGTGAAGGCAAAGCAGCGTACGACTGGCAAATTGGCCTGTCTGATGAGGTGACTAGAGATTCCTAGTGAGAACACTTCTATAGGCATTTATAGGTTCTCCAGCTTGATTCTATGGTTACCTTGCAGTGGAAGTTGGTCATGAACTCACACTGGAAGCCCTAAAGCAGGCATCCTCCAACTGTGGCCCTCCATCTGTTTGAGCCTCCAATTCCCAGAATTCCTGATCATTGAACATACTAGCTAGGGCTTTTGGGTGTTGGAAGTCCAAACAGCGGGAGGGTCACAGTTTGAGGATGCCTGCCCTGAAAATTCTTTAGAGAGATGTTCCCTCAGATTAAAAAAATAGCTTTTTGAACACAATTTTTCAGCTTTTGAGTGGTTCTGCACCCCTGACTTCTGCAAAGGTAGAGGGTCCATTGTACTTTCTGAACTCATTGTCATAGAACAAAGATGCCTTAACAGTGCATTTGCTTTCAAAGGTAGCATCCAATGGGATTCTGAAATCTACAGCTGAAGTACGATTCTTGACCAACACTGTTATATTTGATTACTCTGTGCACTGCAGGAAAATATTTGAGACCTTCAAATTATATTGTCCAAATTGCAATGCAATGACTCACATGCAATGGATATGGTAACATGTACAGACAAGGCTGATAGGGCGTGACAGGGAAGCAGATACAAATAGAGGGAAGTGACTTAGAAACCAACTACATTGCAAATCATTTTGTCTTTCTCAGTAGTGTTTTTATTTGTTATTGTTTTTGACATTTACTGTCTTCAACATCAATTGTAAAAGAAAGTTAGTAACAATGATATACAGAATTCTAGTATACAAAGGCTTTTTTAGCTGCCCAAACTTGCTGAAAGAAAGAGTAGGAATGGGGCCCAAGTGAGAGAAAGGGAAGTCACAATGGAGCAAAGGGATAGAATAGCATATCAAACAGAAGGGAGGGAATGAGAAAAGCAAGCAGAGTGAGCAGCTTTAAAGGACATCACTGGAAAAATGCAAGACTTCCAATGATAGAGATGATGATTGGAAACAAGAGACCTTGAAGCCATCAGCCTACTATGGGTGCATCTAGACTATAGAATTAATGCCATTTGGCAACACTTTAACTGCCCTGGCTCAATGCTATGGAATCTTGGGGTTTGTAGTTTGGTGAAGAACCAGTGCTCTTTGACAGTGAAAGCTAAAGAAAGGAAACCTCCATTTTTCTGCGAGTGCAGGGATATACAGTGATGCGAATATGCACATTTTCTGGTAAAAGGGGACCTTTATATCCCGTGCTTTTCATCCATTGCAGTGAATCAGCTCACATGTAGCCACACCCCCCCCCCTTTTAACTTGGGAAATCCCATGTTTTAGGTGCTGTGTAGATGGGTCCTGAATCATTGTGGGTGCTCTGGCAGTAGAGACTGCCATTCATGATCACTATGTGTGTCCCCACAACTGGGCTGTATGGCTGGTCCTCTGCCAATGAAGAGGGGTATAACATCCATGCATGACCAAGATGCGGATCAAAACCAGCATTTTTAATACTGGTTCATCCCACCTTTTATGCCAGTATAGAAGTGCCCCCAGGATAAGAAAAACCCCTTGGAGAGCTTTCCACTATTTTGCTTTCTGTTTTTACTGTGAACGGTTGGCTTCCAGTGCTGTAGGTTGTTTTGGAGAATCTGCTGGAGATACTCCAAGGGGTGGGGTATCTCTGTGTGTGGCATGCTTGATCACCTCCTCTTCATCTTCCCCTTTCAATGTTTCTCAAATCATGGCCAGTACTAGGGCTCAACAGAAGAGAGGAGCAGTGTGAGAAATACTTAGGTACTTCAGGATTTACTGCTTCCAAAGTCAGTCAATAGATTTTGTGGCTTTTCCCACTCTTACTATGAATGTCGAAATAAGGCTGAATACTGTAAAAGCCATCCTCTGCATGGCTATCAGCTTCCTCCCCGTAGACTCAAATCAAGGAAAAGCTTCATGAGAACCACTACTTCTCTTAATGTTCCCCCAGCAACAGCAAGAGTATCCATCTGGGCAGCTAAACCAGAAAATCCCAATTGGATGCCCCCCCCCCCCCCGAGGGTCTGCTTCCAGGGGCAAACCAGGAATGGGCAACTTGGAAGTCCCTGAACAGACTTAGAAGTGGAGTGGGCAGATCTAAAGATAACCTGGAAAAAGGGCACTACCTAAAAGAATCCTCCACTTCGTGCGACTATGGAGCAGAGCAGATGACTCCGCATCTGTATGCATGTCTACAATGTTCTGCCTCATGTACAGAAGAATTGTTTGAGGCTACAGACAATGACGTCGCTGTTGCCCATTTTTGGTCAAAAGATATTTAGCTGCTTGTGTTTCTTCTACTTTTATCAGTTTTATACCAATTTACGCAGTGTTTTTGATAATAAAATAAATATCTATGAATATACCCCTTCCTTTTTTCAGCTGTTGTTCCCTTTATATGTTTGAAGCCACAGTGAATTTTTTGTTCTTGGTTGGTGGTGCTTGTGGCTTGAACCATTACAATGATTAGTAAAGCAGTTAGTAATTGAAACCTTATCATACTATATTGCAATAATGCTATAGTTCCACTTTACCTGCTATGACAGCATCATGTGGAATCCTGGAGTCTATAGTTTAGGGAGGCCCAAGAAATTTCTGGTTTAGAATTATAAACTGCAAATCCCAGAATTCCATGAGGCATTGCCATGGAAGTTAAAGTGGAATGTAGTGTTGTAACAATGTGGAGATTTTAGCAGTTAGCAATTTGTGAATAATACAAATGTCTTCATTTCACCATAGACATTTTGGTTACTTTCTCTTTTAAAACATGATTTCATTTCTACCTTTCTCATCCACTTTTTCCTTCTCCCTCAAGTTGTGGCTTCTGGCTAAATGTCTACACTCTTTCACACCCTTTTTTCTTCTACCCCCACTCTTCTCACAACTAGTAGCTACACCCTTCTTTCTGCCCATTCCTTCTTGTTCCACAATACTTAGAAAATACTTTTCCTTCCTCATTTAGTCTTGACTACATTTATACTGTGTCCTATTCAGGACACCGCAATTTAAGGGAGATGTTGACAGGCTGGAATGTGTCCAGAGGAGGGCAACTAAAATGATCAAAGGGTCTGGAGAACAAGCCCCACGAGGAGCGGCTTAAAGAGCTGGGCATGTTTAGCCTGCAGAAGAGAAAGCTGAGAGGAGACATGGTAGCCATGTATCAATATGTGAGGGAAAGTCATAGGGAGGAGGGAGCAAGCTTGTTTTCTGCTGCCCTGCAGACTAGGATGCGTAACAATGGCTTCAGATTACAGGAAAGGAGATTTCACCTGAACATCAGGAAGAACTTCCTCACTGTGAGGGCTGTTTGGCAGTGGAACTCTCTCCCCCGGATTGTGGTGGAGGCTCCTTCTTTGGAGGCTTTTAAACAGAGGCTGGATGGCCATCTGTCGGGGGTGCTTTGAATGTGATTTCCTGCTTCTTGACAGGGGGTTGGTCTGGATGGCCCGTGAGGTCTCTTCCAACTCTACTATTCTATGATTCTATGATCTTCTCATTTCATTCTTTATTCTTCTCTTTGGGCCCTTCCATACAGTCATATAACCCAGAATATCAAGGCATAAAATCCCAAAATATCTGCTTTGAACTGGGTTATCTGAGTCCACACTGACATATATTCCAGTTCAAAGCAGATAATGTGAGATTTTATTCAGCTGGGTGGAAGGGGCCTTTCTTTCTCTTCTCTTATTTTTTGACTTAGCTTCACTCATCATCATATATATCCATCCCCCATGTCCCTTGCAAAGAAAATTTGGGAGTCACCACTTTTCCCTTCCTCAAAGTGTTTCATGAGCATTGGCAGCATTGTTTTCAGCATGGTGCTATTATTGCAGATTGAAGGATTCCATAACCTGACTTTAAATGAAGAAAAAGCACCCATTGAGCGATACAGGCTAACAGGCCAACGGATGAAGAGCAGAATGAAGAAAATATGTTTCTTACCTGAGATGTTTCTTTGGTTACACAAAAACTCCCATGTACTTTTTAAAACGGTGCTTGTAAATAGGAAAAACAGAGCTTGGGAAAAGTAGGACTTTATTGCATGAGGGAGGCAAGCTGGCATTGAGTATCTGAAATTGGATTGAACTTTTTGGTCATTTTGTTAATATGAGCAAATGCAGTCATTTTGGTTTTCCATCTCTGTTCATCCTCATTGCCAGCAGGAATATTACTCTTATTTTCTCATACCGTATAAGCTTTTATTGTAGTTATTAAATGATTTCATTTTCTTTATGCTTTGAAATGACCTAGACCACAACACATTTGACGAACACCGTTTCAAGTAAGGAGATACAGCCTGATCCCTCGCAAAGCTGTCAATTCTCAGAACAAGAAAAGTCTCTGAATCAAAGCATTCAAATAACTGAGCTCTAGGTTTTCATTTTGACAGTAACCCCAAGGAAATGACTTCTGCCTTGTTACTGCCAGTGCCAAAATCCATCACTGAGAAATATCAAAAGGAGGTAGGAAGTTATTAAGTGGAATTGTCATTAAATTGTTCTGAAAAGTGTTCCCCCCACCCAATAACTCATCATAAATGTGGGTGGTAGAGAATGATAAAAAACAAGAAAACTATGGACTTTTTCCAGTGACTGGCAACAGCAACAGCAACTAACAGCAACAACAACATCAAAAAATAAACAAATACCGCCCCAAATTCCTTCATCCTACCTTTTCCAAGTCTTACATAATGACATCTTTCCAGTTTGTTGTTAGCCGCAGATCCTCTATTCTTTTGTGGTGTTCTTGTAGTACTTTCTTGGATATGTACTAGAGCTCTTCAAGGATGTTTCTTTCCCCAAAATGGTACATAGTTTTCTGCAGTGCTACCTACATTTTGTAGGGCAATTTTCCTCCTTTCTGGAGTTTTAATTTTTTAAAACCAGTGACAGTGACATTAAGAAACATCAGGAGAGAATGTTTCCGGAACATGGCCATTCAGCCTGGAAAACTCACAGCAACCCAGTGACAGAGTGTTTATAAAAAGTGCCATTTCATTATTGCACTATAGCTATTTATTTTCTTTTTTAGAAAAAGGAGATGAAGGGTGCCTCTACAGTATAGAATGAATGCAGTTTCCACCACTTTAAATGCCATGGCTCAATGCTCTGGGATCCTGAGAGTTGTAATTGTACAAGGTCTCCCTCTGCCAAAGAGTGCCGGTGCCTCACCAAACTACGTATCAATATTAAGATTCCATAGCATTGAGCCATAGCACTTACGGTGGTGTCAAACCGCATTCATTCTACCACGTAGATGGATTTGAAGATTAGAGAATATATTTGGATAGGATAAATCTCAGAATGATTATTGATTTTACATGGCTCCTAAGAGATGCTGAACACAGGGAGAAAGAAAAAGGCAATACAGGCAGCATAGTGACACTGTCTTTACATGGTATACCTTAATTCTAACTCATTTTGGTTGTGACTCTGGAATGAAGGATTCTGGAATCTGGACTTGTGTCTTACTCCAAGCTTTAAAGGAGCAATCCAAAACACAAAATCTATCTTGGGGATAGGGTTGAAACATGGAATCCAGTTGCTGCTATTGTTGGGGACTTTCTTTATAAACAGAAGGCTCCAAAAGAAGGCAGCAAAGATACAGAATGAGGGACACCTGGCTCGACAGCAGTACGTATGAAAAAGATCTTGGAGTCTTCGTGGACAACAAGTTAAACATGAGCCAACAATGTGATGTGGCAGCTAAAAAAGCCAATGGGATTTTGGCCTGTATCAATAGGAGTCTAGTGTCTAGATCCAGGGAAGTCATGCTACCCCTCTATTCTGCCTTGGTCAGGCCACACCTGGAATTACACTGTGTCCAATTCTGGGCACCGCAGTTGAAGGGAGATGTTGACAAGTTGGGATATTTTAGGAATTATACTCTAAAAAAGTACTTTCTCAGGCTCTATATGTATAAAGCTTTCTTCTACTGGCCACCAGGTTGACTGGGGAATTCTGGGATTTGTGATCCAAAAAGTTATGTTTGTAAGCATTCTAATAAAACTGAACAAAGTAAAGCAGATTCTGTAAGCCCAATTTCCATCCAGCCTTGCTCTAACATCTCTTACGGAACTACACTGATGGTTGATTTTTTCAAAATTATATTTCAGGAGTGTTTGGCATGGCTGTAACTTTCTTCCTGCCTCTTCTCTCTGACCCAGCTTGGATCCTGCCTTTATTCATGTTGGCTTCAGGAAGAATTTGATTATCTACAAGCTTTTAAGTACCTATGTTCTTTCCTGTCCACAACATCCGTGTCCCAAGGGTTTGAATTCTAAATAAAGCAGACAGGGCCCTATAAATCATGATCAAATACATCGTCACCACAGTGTGCAATTCATTTCGAGCAGCGGGAAGGAGGGAGGGGAGGGAGAAGAAATCTGAGGAAAGACAGGATAAAAGCACCTTCGTGAAAGACTGAGTGTAGATCAGAGATTAGTTGTCAATTTGAGCTGCTGGCACGTTATCGCAGGAGCACAGGCAACAACTAGTAGTCCTGTGAAACTGCTCTATTCAAAATGCTTAGATGTCTCCTCTAAGGAGTAAGATTTTTTTTTAAAGGCTTGTTTCTATTTATCTGAGAAGGTGGGGGAGGCAAAGCACAAATTTGAACCCTAAGGGGTATTATGTCTATTTCCATAAAGTTCTTAGTGAACACTTGCCTTAAATTAAAATGTTCCTTGGATGAAAGCAATTAAGTGATTTGAAGCAAGGTGTCTGTGCTTTAGGTCTTTGGAAACTCTACACCCCAAGTTTGCAAAAAGTATGTCACAGGAAACAACGAAAGCCCTCAGATTCAGTCAAAGGGGTGAAACAGAGCCATGACACAGGAGCGGAAGCCTGCCTTTAGATTTTGCCATCTGTAAAACTTTCTGAAACTTGCTTATGTCAGGCCTACTTTATGATATGAGAGAATTCACAGTTCAAAGAGAACAATTTATGAAACATACATCAAAGGCTTTCCGTCCCAAGTATCAGACCATAAGCTTATTACCCATAATTGTGAGCAGCTTATATTGGGGTAGACAGACATTAATGTCTTACATAGCACAGACTGCTATTTAATCTGATCAGGCCTGTGTTAACTACCCTGTAAAACAGATTGTTATTTCCATTTTGCAGGTAGGAAACTGAGTCAGAGGCAGCAGGAATCTGAACTCAAGTTTAAACCTAGTTTACTGTCTAGGTGTGCATCTACACTATGTATTTAATGAAGTTTCACAGCACGTTAACTGCCATGGCTCAATGCTATGGCATCTGGTGATTAGTAGCTTGATGAGACACCTGCACTCTTTGACGGAGAAGGCTAAAAACCTGTAAAACTACAACTCCCATTATCCTCCTGCATTGGGCCAAGGCATTTAATATGGTGTCAAACAGGATTAATTCCACACTCTACACTCATATGCACTCTAGTTTACTGTCTAATCTCTGTATGGGTCATGACTTGCCTGCTTCTGAAATACTTTACATCAGAGCGCCAAAAGATATAGTGCGTGCCACTGATTAAATATTTACCTTTGCCATTTTTTTCAGTTTGGAAGTAAGTGTACAAAGCATAAAAGCTCACATAGACATAGAAATAGAAGTATATGTTATTCAGTAAAAGTTTGAGGAAGTTGGACAAGGGAACATTTATTACCATTGGCTGGGTGGTTGGAAGCCATGCTCTTTGCTCCATTTTTCTAGGTAGTTTTGCATTTTAGGGGTTTTTAATTATTTAGTTTAGCGATTTTTGTAATTATAGTTTTATTGTGTGATTCATTTGTTTGTATGTATTTATATTTGCCTTTATGTCTACTTTTATGTTATAAAAACTTTTTTCTTATTCAATAAAGATATTTCAAAAAAGGAAAGAAAGAAAACTCAGAGAGAGAGAGTGGACCCAAATATTCTTTCAGTTCACCTATCACTTCCAAAGAAGCCACTTGGGAGGGGAACTAACCTTACCTTGTGCATGGCTTTTGCCATTGTTCCCTTCACTCTTGCCTCTGCACATTTTTGTCTTGGTTTCATTGTCATAACATAGTAGCTCTGTATTGGAGCCTAAAAAAGTTACTTTCTTGGATTTCAACTCTCACCATTCCTTAGCCCAGTGGTTCTCAACTGGTGGGTCCCAAGGTGCTTTGGCCTACAACTCCCAGAAATCCCAGCCAGTTTACCAGCTGTTAGGATTTTTGGGAGTTGAAGGCCAAAACATCTGGGGACCCACAGGTTGAGAACCACTGCCTTAGCCAGTATATTCACTGCAGATAGCCTTAGAGTAATTTTATACATATTATTGTTAATGATTTAGTTCATAAACCAAAGTTGTGTACATTGGACCATCAAAAAGCAAAGGTATTACTATCTCAGCCACACATGTGGACCATTTTGGACTTTAGAGTACAGTGTTCCCACACTTATCGCAGGGGTTACATTCCAGGACCACCCACGATAAGTGGAAATCTGTGAAGTAGAGACACTATTTTAATTTTAATATTTATACATTATTTTATTTATCCCATTGCTGCTGCTTCTCCTCCTCAGGGCTGTCCCCTTGCTTCGGCCTTGCCACGTTGCTCTGGCTGCCTCTGCCAGGGAAGAAGAAACACCACTCCACTCCAGACTCCTCTTCTGCTGCTGCTCCAGCCGGCCATGCCAGGAAGCATGGAGGACTCAGAAGAGGGGGCGGGACTCATGGACGACTCTAAACATGAAATCCAGTTATGTTTCATATACATCTTATACACATAGCCCGAAGGTAATTTTATAGACAATTTTTTCAACAATTTTATGTATAAAACAAAATATATTTATACGTTGAACTATCAGGAACCAAGGGGGTCACTATTTCAGCATTCAGATTCCTAACAATAGGTAAACTGGTTTTCAGAATTGCAGATAAGGGATACTCTACCTGTCTTCCATATTTGCTACTATCTCTTATATTGTAGTATTTAATATTGTATCATGGTTTTAAAAATATGTATTTGTGATCCGTGAAAAAGGGAGGAAAACCAGTTCTAGTCTAGTCTTTCACATTTCATGGTTGGTGGGGACGAGAGAGAGGGCCTTCATGGTGGTGGTCCCCGGTGCTCTGGAATGCCCTCCCTAGAAAGATTAGGTTAGCCCCCTCTCTCCAAATTTTCCAATCTTCAGATTTTAGGGGTTAGTCTGAAGCCTTAGTGTTTGTTTCAGCTCGACACTTGGCTCGTTAATTGAAAACAGTCCGTTTTATCCACAGTCATGACTGCATTTTACAAATTTTAATAATTTATTATGTGATATTTTATGTGTGTTTGCGGTTATAATCTCATGTTATTATTGTTTTTATATCTATGTATTGTTTATTTTATGTGTGGCACTTCGGAGTGCTTTGCCAGTCCCTTTGGGGAGATGGTGACAGGATACAAACAATATTTATTTATTTATTTACGTATTTATTTATTTATTTATTTATAGAACTAGATGTAAAGGCTCAAGGGATGGAATTCAATGGACACTTACAAATGCATAGCCAATTTGGCTCCCAAACCTACATTTTCTAATACATATTGACCAGGCGGCAGCAGTTGCAGTTGACCAAGGTCTGTTACTCTGTTACCAAGGAAGCAGCTAACTGAAGTTTCTACACTCTCCTGTGAGTGCTCTCCATTGCATCAGGCAGAAGCGAGGGCCCTGTTACAATTTCCTTTCACACAGGTATCAACTGTGTGAGAGGGTCAATGGCAATGTCAGTCAGCTGCTTCCTGAGTAGCAGGGGAACAACACACTACAGTACACCAGTTACAGTGTCTGCTGAGGGAACATTAATGTTTTTTTTGTATTGCTACCCTAGGGAAATATATAGGGATGATAAATATGAAACAATCACAAATGTGTTATTCTAGGTTACACATTTATAATTGCCCAAGTAAATTCTGGTCTACAACTTTTTAGGCCTACACAGCACTTATATTTCCTTTTTGTGCACTAACACATATGTATATAAATAATGGACCCTTTGTATCCACTGCGGTTTGGTTCAGAGTCCACGCAGAATCTAAAATCTTTGGATGATCAAGTCCCATTTTACACGATGACATACTAAAATTGTGTTCCTTATATAAAATGGCAAAATCAAGCATTGCTTTTCAGAATCTTATTTTTGAAATATTTTCAAACCATGGATGGTGGAATCTGTGGATGCAGAATCTGGGGATACAGAGGGCTAACTATATATTGGTTGCTATAAAACCATAATAGAGAAATCACCCAAAGGTGACCTTTCCATCACACGAGAGGCACAGGAAATATAAACTAAATCTTTTACATGGGCAATACAAATTAAAGTGTCTTCAGTACAGCTCTGCTTTGTGGAGGAATATATTTCAAAAGGTTTGAGGAAGGGGAGGGGAGGGTGGGGGGAATAACCTCAACCTTATTAACCCACATAAAGAGCAATCAATATAGCAAAAAAAAAGTCAGTAATGTTGATGTTGGCATTCAGCAGAGAGAAGGAGATCAAAGGCCTTTTGGCTACTCTGCAGAAAATGTTTCTTATTAGTTTGTTTGCAGAGCTTTAATGTGAGATTGCATTTACCAGCTCACTACTGAGGCGATATTGTTGCCTTGCTCAGTAGGCCTTTTATAGTCAGTTAAGTATGCTCTCATTTATTTAGCTGCTACTTTGGAACTTTGAGGCTGTCATTTCCTGAAGAAATAAGGAAGTTCTCCCCTTTCTTAAGGAGTTGATATTTTAAGGAATGAGAGGGAGCTAGGGTTATTTACTGATTTGTAAACTTTCCAGTTCAGGATGACTGGAGGAGGCCATGTAATTGTAAAATGTGCAGAAGGATATCGTCAGCAAATATATTTCGTAGCAAAATAAACAATATCATGGAAAGGAAACTGCTTGAGACTGTCAAGACACACTGATGTCACATTCATGACACAGTGTTGTTGACAATCCGGAGGTAAATATACTATCTGCATGAGATTATCACATTCCAGCAATGTTTTGGGATGGATGCCTTGCAAAACATCATTTTCTACCAAGTAAAATACATGAGTATTATACCTCGGCCCACAAGGTTTTGCCATACACTTGAGATCTACTTAAGATCTTTTTTCCCCGTGAACACATGATGTCAGACAAGACCAGCTAAAATGTGAAATCTCTTTTAGGCTAAAATCCTAAACACACTTATTAGCAGTGAGTAAATAGTACTAATCTCAATTGGATGTACTTCTGTGTAAATATGCTAAGGACAGCATTGAAAATCTGTGAGAACACATCTGTAATAACACTTAGCAATTATATAGTGTTTTTCTCTGTTCAAAGACCTGCATAAAGACATATCCAAAAAAAATGTTGTGTAGTTTTATAGTGTAGTGTAGTTAAATAGTATAGTATGGGAAGGTGCATTGGATTGAGAGAATGAAGTGTCTGAAGCCACCTAGCAATTTCATGACAGGAGAGACTCAAAGTTGAACCTCCTCCTTCTTGTTGATCATTTGGTTGTACCATTCGGACCTCAGCAGATGAGATTGTGATAACAAGACACTTGTAGGGAGCTACATGACTGGCAAGGAGAGGCAGCAGCAACCATGAAGATGATCCCTTTCCTGTGCGGGTCAAACCAAAGAAAAATGATGATAGTGGTATATGTGTGGACAATGGATTGGGCTGAAATGGACCCAATCCAGCTGTATGGATTGTCACAAAACACTAGGATACACCAGAGTTTCCTGAAAAATACCAGAGTATCTCCCAACTTTGCTTAGTTATAAGTAAATTGGGGTGAAGGACAAAAATCTCTGGATACTTACAGGAAATCGCTGTAGGTTGTGAAGATTGCCAGTGCCATATTCTGGGTGAATTTGGGGTTGTTGTTGTATTTTTACTAGTGTAGACAAGCCCTATGTTGACTAGATCGGATAAGATCTAAGTATGGGAACATGACTTTTAGGATTACAGCTGTCAGAATCCCCTAGTCAGCATGGCCAGCAGCCATTCTAACAGGAGGATTTGGGGAGCTTCAATATGAAATTAGTCAGTTCCCCAGCTTTGAGGAGTTTCAGGCCCGAAATATGTGGAGGGCTAAGCTGCCTATCCTAGTCTTAAACTATCAGGAAAGCCTCACATTTGCATTCTGTTCTGTCCACAACTATGCATAATATTTAGTTCATCATAGTTAGGGATATGTCCCATCATGTTGTCCTACAGTCAAATATGTTATTTCCTCTTTCTTATGAAAGCTTGACAAAATGGTAAGCCATACTGAGAAATATGTCAGGGCTAAGGAAGAGGCCAATAATATGCACCAAAATTGAGACATCGAGTTCCTTGTTTGGCAGTGGTCTGTAGTAAATTGGCTTGTTCCCCTTTCCAGCAAACGTTTACTCCGGCATTCTTATACTATAATTGCCTTCCCTGTGCATGTCAACCTCAAGTCCAAATAATTGTTTGAAAAATGGTTATGTCCTTAGAAAGTTATTTTATTTATTTAGATAATAAAGGCTCCAGTTATGTATAGCTTCACAGACCTAGTATGACATTAATCTCAATGGGGAGAGAGTAGGGGAACCTGCTCACCAAATCCATCCTATCAGACAGATTCATGACCTAGTTCCTAACTTCCTCTGCAACTCATCCATAGTCAACTCCAATGAAGTGAGTCTCTCTTGCACTCAAGGGGGCTTACAAAAATTGAAATAGATTCATTTAAAAGTTCTCATCCCACAAAAGGGAAAAAGATAATTAAACCATCAATTAATGAAACCAATTAAAATACAACCACAGAAGAATAGTAACTTTGGATAGACTATGTTCATGCACTTGGGCACTTTACCAACTATAAGGCTGTTATAAGATCACTATTTCTGGGCATTTTAACTGTGAATTTATTATTGCCTTTTAACCTCCAGCTGAGTTCCCTTTCCCCCAGTGATTGTATTATAGAAATTGACGAATTAGATCCCCCCATCTTTAGCATTCTGCACTTCAAGAACTTTAAGGCAAGAAGGGAGGGAGTTACCCTATTCATATATCTTGTTAACTCCTAAGATGGGGGAGTTGGGGAAGGAAAGAGGTATCTTTGAATGAGGCTGGAGTATGACATAGCAAAAACAGGACCCATGCCCATATTTAGAAGCTAGCGCCAGCTTTATGATGGACCATGTAGAGGGGGGTGGTGGTCTTCTATCAGTCGGGGGACCCCCATAGAGGTGGTTCAGGGGACAGGGAGATATGGGAAAGGGAGGCCTAAATTAATTCGACCTAGGGAAAGGAAGAGAGTTCTTGTAGATCTAAAACGGCCCCCTGACATGGTAAACTTGGGTACCCAGGCTGGCAGTCCCTCTGGATTAAAGGTGGTGCTGTTGAATGCCAGGTCTGTAAACGGAAAAACAGTGATCATCCAGGACCTCATCCTGGATGAGCAGGCAGATCTGGCATGCATAACAGAGACCTGGCTGGATGAGGCTGGAGCGGGGGAGGGGGTGTAATCTCACCCAGTTCTGTCCACCAGGTTACATCGTGCAGCACCAACCTAGATCTGGAGGGCGGGGAGGCGGTGTCGCAGTGGTCTATAAGACTCCATCCCCCTGACCAGGTGCCCCATCCTGCAGTCAACCTTGTTTGCATGTGTCCACCTGAGGGTAGGTGACCAGGACAGATTAGGGCTTCTGTTAGTGTACCGACCACCCTGATGCACTACAGTCTCCCTGCCTGAGCTAGTGGGGATGGTCTCGAGCCTGGCATTGGAGTCCCAATGACTCATTGTGCTGGGGGACTTCAATGTCCATGCTGAGACCACCCTTACTGGAGCAGCTCAGGACTTCATGACCACCATGGCAACCATGGGGCTGTCCCAATTAGTATCTGGTCCCACCCACAGAGCGGGACACACACTTGACTTGGTTTTCTGCCAGGTTTGGGAGGAAGGTGTCGGTGTGGAGGAGCTGATTACCGCTCTGTTGCCATGGACCGACCATCACCTGATCAGGTTTAGGCTTACTGCACCCCCTAACCTCTACAAGGGTGGAGGACCTATTAAAATGGTCCACCCCAGGAGGCTTATGGATCTGGATGGATTCCTGACGGCTCTTGGGGAATTTCCCGCCACCTCGGTAGATGATCCTGTCAATGCTCTGCTCTCTCTCTGGAATGGGGAGATGACTAGGGCAATAGACATGATCACTCTAGAAAGTTCCCTCTCGACTACCCGAGCTAAACCAGCTCCTTGATTCAACGAGGAGCTGGCAGCGATGAAGCGAAAGAAGAGGGAACTAGAGCGTGTGTGGTCTTCAAGGCTGAATGAGTCAAACTGAACATGGCTGTATTCCTATCTTAGGACATATGCCGTGGCAATAGATGCTGCAAAGAATTCCTTCTTTGCAGCTAATATTGCATCCGCAAAGAACCATTCGGTGGAGCTGTTCCAAGTTGTCAGAGGGTGGTTAAATCCCGTCTCTCGAGACGGGATCCCTGACAACTCGGCAGCCCGCTGTGAAGCATTTGCTTGGTCCTTTGCAGACAAAGTCGCTTTGATCCGCTCTAGTTTTGACACCATATTAACGGCAGCTTCTGAGGATGTAGCACGAGCACCAGCTTGTCTGGTTTTGATGGATTATTTTCAATTGGTTCAGCTCGAGGATGTGGACAAGGTGTTTAGAAAGGTGAGGGCTACCACATGCATCCTAGACCCCTGCTCATCCTGGCTGGTGAAGGAAGCCAGAGGGGGTTTGGTGGAATGGGTGAAGGTGGTGGTGAATGCCTCTCTTTGGAAAGGCAAATTTTCAGCAAGCCTGAAGTTGGCTGTGATCAAACCGCTGTTGAAGAAGCCATCACTGCACCCCATTCTATTGGACAGCTATCTGTCTATTTCCAATTTCTCCTTTTTTGGCAAGGTTGTGGAATGTGTTGTGGCTGCACAATTCCAGGCATTCTTGGTAGACACTGATTATCTAGATCCAGTATAGTCTGGCTTTAGGCCGGACATGGTACTGAGACAGCCTTGGTCACCTTAGTAGATGATCTACAGCGGAACTGGACAGAGGGAGTGTGTCCCTGCTGGTTCTGCTGGACCTCTCAGTGGCCTTCAATACCGTTGACCATGGTATCCTTCTGGGACGCCTCGTGGGGATGGGGCTTGGAGGTACTGTTTTGCAGTGGCTCCACTCATTCGTGGACGGCCGGTCCCAGATGGTGTCATTGGGGGACACCTGCTCAGCCCCATGTCCCCCATGTTATTTAACATTTACATGAAGCCACTGGGAGAGATCATCAGGAGTTTCGGAGTATGGTGTCATCTGTATGCGGATGATATCCAGCTCTATCACTCCTTTCCACCTGTCACTAAGGAGGCTGTCCAGATCTTGAACCAGTGCTTGGCTGCTGTGTCAGACTGGATGAGAGCGAACAAATTGAAATTGAATCCAGACAAGATAGAGGTCCTCCTGGTCAGTCACAATGCTGAACAGGGTATAGGGTTGCAGCCTGTGTTGGATGGGGTCACACTCCCCCTGAAGACACAGGTTCGCAGCTTGGGTGTTCTCCTGGACTCATCGCTGAGCCTGGAGCCCCAGGTCTCGGTGGTGGCCAGGGGAGCATTTGCACATTTAAGACTTGTGCGCCAGTTGCGCCCATATGTTGGGAAGTCTAACTTGACCACGGTGGTCCACTCTTTGGTTACATCCCGTTTGGATTACTGCAACGTGCTCTATGTGGGTTGCCTTTGAAGCCGGCCCAGAAGCTTCAATTAGTACAACAAGCGGCAGCCAGGTGTATAACTGGAGCTTCGTACAGGGAGCACACCACTCCTCTGTTGCGCCAGCTCCACTGGCTGCTAATATGCTACCTGGCCCAATTCAAAGTGCTGGTTTTGACATATAAAGCCCTAAATGGTTCTGGGCCAACTTACCTGTCTGAATGTGTCACGACCCAGGCTGCAGAGCACCAATAACCATACACAGAGGCCAGAATCTATCTAATATCTTTATTGAAGGAATATATAAAGTTAATAAAAACAAGTGTAGAAAATAGTTCAGAATTAGACCTTTCAGGAAAGGTCAGAATTAGTCCAAAAAAGCAATGTCCAATAAGAAATATTAAGGTCCAAAGTTGTAATCCAATAACCGAAACACTCACTTTGCCAAGCAAAGTGAGGGGAGATGACAAGGTCCTTTAGTCCATGAAACTTGAGCGAGGCTAGGAAATAACTTGATACTTGAAACAAGGCTTGAACGTGGAACAAGGTAACTAAGAACAAGAACAAGGTCCGTGGAATAACTTGATAAATCCGTGGAACAAGGCAAGGATTGATCCTGGGAAACAAGGCAAAGTCCGTAGATAAACAAAGGCTGGGAAGCAAGGCGAAGGCTGGATAGCTAGGCAAGGCTTGAGCAGGAGCGAGGCTTGAATCGGAGCGCGCTGTCCAGACACAACTCGCTCCGTAGGCTGACGAATTGACTCCGCGAAGTTACTACGCGGGTAAAACACCTAAATAGAGTCTAGCTTTCCCGCCGAAGCAGTTCTCTGGGAATCAGAACCGAAAGCTAACTCTGAGACCAGATGTGAGACTCCCCAAAGATTCTCACGAGAAGCAGTCTTAATTGGCCACATTCTTAGCTGCAATCCTTGCACTCCTGCGCGAAGCTGAATCCAAACTTCTCTGTTGTTTACAAAACTCCCGGCGCAAGAATACGGGAGAAGTAGGCTCTGGGCTTGTTTGACATACTTCTGGGAGACAACTTTCTTGCAGGTGCAAGGTTCCCAGATCTGCCTGGGAAAGATCTGGCTGAGAGGAATCCAGTTCAGACTGGGAAGGTAAAAAACCCAAGTTTTCATCTTCATCAGGAATTACAATGTCCTGAGCAGGACTACAAGGCCCATGGGTCATCACACTATCCCCCTCCTCAAGGCCCCTCCCAAACTGGGGCCCTCTCCCCGAGGCGCGAGGTCGTGGTTTGGTGGGATAGGTCTGATGAAAGCGACGGGTTAGATCAGGAGCATGGACTGTGGAGGCGTCTTCCCAAGAGCGTTCCTCAGGGCCAAAACCCACCCAGTCAATGAGATATTGTAGGCGGCGGCGGTGAAAGCGAGAATCCAAAATGTCCTCAACCTCGAACTCCTCCTCCCCATTCATCAAAACAGGAGGGGGGGCCGGTTGGTCTGTATCAGGACGCACACCATCCGCCGGAAGGAGCAGGGAACGGTGAAACACTGGGTGAATGCGCATTGAACGCGGAAGTTGGAGTTTGAAAGTCACGGGGTTTAATTGCGCCACCACTGGATAGGGACCAATGAAACGGGCATCTAACTTCCGGCAAGGGCGGTGGGAGGGCAGAAAGCGAGTGGACAGGAAAACCCGATCTCCTACCTTGATTTCGGGGCCCGGCTGGCGATGTTTGTCAGCGTGGCGTTTATAGTCCTCCTTGGCTTGATCCAGTTGCTGGAGCAAAAGTTGTTGCACCGCTGTGAGTTCCTGCAGCCAATCCTCTGCTGCGGGAACCTCTGAAGTTTCAATGACAGGGGGGAAGAAACGTGGATGGAAGCCGTAGTTTGCAAAGAACGGCGTTTCTTTTGTAGAAGCTTGAACTCCATTGTTGTAGGCAAACTCAGACAGTGGTAACAGAGAAGCCCAATTGTCCTGTTGATAGTTTACATAACAGCGAAGATACTGCTCCAAAGTGGCATTGGTGCGCTCCGTTTGCCCATCTGTTTGGGGATGATGAGCTGAAGATAAGCGAGAGTCTATGCCCAATAGTTTTTGTAGTGCCTTCCAAAAACGAGAGGTGAATTGAGATCCACGGTCTGTGACTAAGCTCTTGGGCAATCCATGTAGTCTGAAAACATGTTGAAGAAATAGATCCGCAGTTTCCTTGGCCGTGGGGAGGCCTTCGCAGGGAATGAAATGGGCTAACTTGGTGAATAGGTCCACCACCACTAAGATCGTGGTGAATCCACAGGAAGGTGGTAGGTCAGTGATGAAATCCGCGGAAATTATTTCCCATGGGCGAGATGGGGTAGGAAGGGGGTGTAAAAGCCCTGAGGGCTTCTCCCTTCGTATCTTGGAGCGCTGGCATACTGGGCAGGTGTTGACATATTTTTCCACATCCTTGCGGATCTTGGGCCACCAAAAATCCCTTAGGATCAAATGCATAGTTTTAAATAGTCCGAAGTGTCCTGCTGGTTTGCAGTCATGACACAGACGAAGCGCTTTTTCCCTGCCCGGTCCGGGTGGGATATAAACATGATTTCTATAGCAGAGCAGCCCATCTTTAAGCGAAAAGGGAAAATGCAGACCTTGGCGAAGTTGGTCCTGCGCCCAGGCATCTGCTTGCTGACTAGCCCTGATTTCTTGAGCACAGATGGGTCCTGGAGTAGGGGAAGTTGAACCAATGGGAATGGATTTGGTGTTCCCCACCGTGAGCGTGGCAAAGTTCTCAGGTTGTAGCAGTTGGGATTCAAAGGTCTCCTTGCGTCCTGCAGCGTATTCCGGTTTACGTGACAGGGCGTCTGCTTGCTTGGTTTGGGCTGGGGTCACATAATGGATCTGGAAGTTGAAACGTTCAAAGAATAAAGCCCAACGTTGCTGCCTCTGATTTAGTTTGCGGGCAGTTCTTAGATGTTCTAGATTACGATGATCAGTGTGGACTTCAATGGGAAATTTGGCCCCTTCTAGCCAATGTCTCCAAGTTTCAAAGGCTGCCTTTATGGCCAGTAGTTCTTTTTCCCAAATGGTGTAATTCCTCTCTGGTGTGGTTAGTTGACGAGAATAAAAGGCACAGGGGTGGAGGTGATCTCCCACCGGTTGTAAGAGTACAGCCCCAATTGCCACATCAGAGGCGTCCGCTTGCACCACAAAAGGGGTTCCAGGATTTGGGTGCTGTAGAATTGGCTGGGAGGTGAATAGTTTCTTTAGTTGCTGGAACCCTTTCTCTGCTTGATCAGTCCAGCGGAAAGGCTGCTTTCCACGGATGCAGCTAGTGATGGGGTCGGACCAGCGGGCAAAATCTGGAATGAACTTGCGGTAGTAGTTCGCGAACCCCAAGAAACGCTGCACCTCTTTCTTGTTAGTTGGCGCCCGCCATTCCAATACTGCTGAAACTTTGGCTGGATCCATGGAAAGCCCTAGAGGCGAGATGCGGTAACCAAGGAAATCTACCTCTTGTAGATCAAAAGCGCATTTTTCCAGCTTGGCATAAAGTCCATGATCCCGCAATCGTTGTAACACCATTTTGACGTGGTTCTCATGTTCTGATTGTGATCTGGAAAACACCAAAAAATCGTCCAGGTAGATTATCAAGAACCTGTCTAGATAGTCCTGAAAAATGTCATTGACAAAATGCTGGAACGTTGCGGGGGCTCCGCATAAACCGAAATTCATAACTCGGGACTCAAATAATCCGAATTTGGTCTGGAAGGCGGTCTTCCACTCGTCCCCTTCCCTGATGCGAACTAAGTTGTAAGCCCCCCGAAGATCCAGCTTGGTGTAAACCTTGGCTCCTCGAAGCCGATCCAGTAGATCCGAGATTAAGGGCAGGGGATAGCTGTTCCGCTTGGTGATATTGTTCAATGCTCTGTAGTCCACCACCAAGCGTAGTTCCCCTGACTTCTTCTTCACAAACATCACTGGGGAGGCGGCTGGGGATTGAGAGGGTCTGATGAATCCCTTGCGAAGGTTTGTCTCTAGGAATTCCCTGAGAGCTTCTTGCTCTGGTTCAGTCAGGGAGTAGAGATGCCCTCGCGGGATCGGGGCCCCCTCCACCAAGTCAATGGCACAGTCATAAGGTCTATGTGGGGGTAATTTTTCGGCTTCTTTCTCATTGAATACATCCCAATACTCGGAGTACTTCTTTGGCAAGGTGATGATGGGCTCGGTGTCTGTGGCATGGCATACCTTGGCTACGAGGCAATGGTTTTGGCAATACGGTGAAGCAAACTGCAGTTCTCTGTTGGACCAGGAGATGTTAGGGTCGTGGAGAGTCAGCCATGGAATTCCCAAAATCACAGGGAAATGGGGGACCTCGGTAACAAAGAAGGAAATCTCTTCCATATGTTCCCTTATCCACATCCTGGTGGGTTCCGACCACTGACTTACGGGGCCCGTCTTGAGGGGACGGCCGTCTATGGCTTGCACCACACGGGCATTCTTGAAGTCATGATATTGTAATCCCAGAGAGTCGGCATACTCTCTATCGATGAAATTGTTGGTAGCTCCAGAGTCTATCATGGCGTGGATCATGACGGGTCCCCTTTTTGCTGACCATAATGTGACCACGAGAAGGAACAGGACCCCGGTTGGCGGCTCTTGGATGGATTTTCTGACCGGGTTGGCGAGCCTCTCTACACCCGGTCGTTGGCTTCCCCCGCCGGCTGTGTGCCAGTCGGCTCAGACGCCTTCGTCTCCGTGGAGGACGCCGCCGCAAGACGGGCGGCAGGCTTCCCTTTGGCTGGGCACTCTCTGGCGAAGTGGCCCCCGTTCCCGCAGTACCAGCAGAGGTTTAAGCGTTGACGACGGGCCTTCTCGGCGGCATCTAGTCTGGGACGCACATTGCCCAACTGCATCGGCACCTCCTCGCCTCCTCTGGGGTATGGGGTTGGCGGTGGGGGTCTCCACACCGGACGTGGCTGAACGCTGGCGGGAGCGGGGGGTTTTGCCCCGGCTCTACTGCCCTGGCCTCGAACCCACTGTTTCCTGTTGGCAATCATGACTTCAGCCCGTAAACATTGATCAATGAGTGCCTCGAGGGTCTGGGGAGGATCCACCTTGGAGATTTCTTCCAGCATTTCAATGTTGAGACCCTCCCGGAATTGTCCCCTGAGGGCTACATCGTTCCAGCCGGTGTTGTGGGCCAGCACTCGGAACTCGGCTATATACTGAGACATAGGTCTGTCTCCTTGGAAAAGGCGACGGAGTTTGTGACCGGCTGCCTCCAAATTGTCCTCGATTCCCCAAGTCTCCTTGAGGTGGTCCAAGAAGTGTTGCGCTGATCTTAGGTGTGGAGAGACTTGGTCGAACAGTGCCGTCGCCCAGCTGGCCGCTGGCCCGTCTAGAAGACTGTAAACCCATGCCACTTTGATGTCTTCTTGGGGAAACTCGGCAGCACGGGCCTCCAGATAAGCTTGACATTGGCGACGGAAGACATGAACCTTAGAAGCTTCTCCAGTAAACTTGGTTGGCAACGCCATGGCCGGAAGACGAACTCCGCGTTCCTTCAAACCCCTTATTTCTCCATCCTGTGCATTGAGCTTATCACGGATTCGGTCCACCTCTTCCTTGTCGATGGTGTAGGTAATCGGCTGGCCGCTCGGCCCAGGTACGACTCCGGTAGACATTCTGGCCGAGGTTAATTGGTGCTTAGGGGGGCGCGGAGTCAAACTGTCACGACCCAGGCTGCAGAGCACCAATAACCATACACAGAGGCCAGAATCTATATAATATCTTTATTGAAGGAATATATAAAGTTAATAAAAACAAGTGTAGAAAATAGTTCAGAATTAGACCTTTCAGGAAAGGTCAGAATTAGTCCAAAAAAGCAATGTCCAATAAGAAATATTAAGGTCCAAAGTTGTAATCCAATAACCGAAACACTCACTTTGCCAAGCAAAGTGAGGGGAGATGACAAGGTCCTTTAGTCCATGAAACTTGAGCGAGGCTAGGAAATAACTTGATACTTGAAACAAGGCTTGAACGTGGAACAAGGTAACTAAGAACAAGAACAAGGTCCGTGGAATAACTTGATAAATCCGTGGAACAAGGCAAGGATTGATCCTGGGAAACAAGGCAAAGTCCGTAGATAAACAAAGGCTGGGAAGCAAGGCGAAGGCTGGATAGCTAGGCAAGGCTTGAGCAGGAGCGAGGCTTGAATCGGAGCGCGCTGTCCAGACACAACTCGCTCCGTAGGCTGACGAATTGACTCCGCGAAGTTACTACGCGGGTAAAACACCTAAATAGAGTCTAGCTTTCCCGCCGAAGCAGTTCTCTGGGAATCAGAACCGAAAGCTAACTCTGAGACCAGATGTGAGACTCCCCAAAGATTCTCACGAGAAGCAGTCTTAATTGGCCACATTCTTAGCTGCAATCCTTGCACTCCTGCGCGAAGCTGAATCCAAACTTCTCTGTTGTTTACAAAACTCCCGGCGCAAGAATACGGGAGAAGTAGGCTCTGGGCTTGTTTGACATACTTCTGGGAGACAACTTTCTTGCAGGTGCAAGGTTCCCAGATCTGCCTGGGAAAGATCTGGCTGAGAGGAATCCAGTTCAGACTGGGAAGGTAAAAAACCCAAGTTTTCATCTTCATCAGGAATTACAATGTCCTGAGCAGGACTACAAGGCCCATGGGTCATCACAGAATGTATCTCCTCCTATGAGCCAACAAGAACTTTAAGATCATCTGGGGAGGCCCTGCTCCTGGTCCCACCTGCCTCGCAAGCGCGGCTGATGGGGATGAGAGACAGGGCCTTCTCAGTGGTGGCCCCTCGGCTGTGGAACACCCTCCCTAGCAATATCTGGCATGCTCCATCTCTCTTGGGTTTTAGGAAAAAACTAAAGACTTGGCTATGTGCACAAGCATTTAATGAGTAAACTTTATGGCTCGACATGGTCTGGATTAAGGATAACGCACAACATTATTGGACGAATAGACTTAAACAATATTATATTTTAAATTTTGTATACTGTTTTTATTTGATTATATTTAGGTGTTAAAATGTTTATGTTTTATTTTATTACTGTGGTTTGTATTATCGGCTTTGAATTTTGCCAGTTTTATAAGCCACCTTGAGTCCCCTCGGGTGAGAAAGGTGGGGTAGAAATGTTGTAAATAAATAAATAAATACACTATTATTTTAAAAGAAAGACAATAAATATAGACAACACAGTACATGGTAAAAGGCTCTTTTGCCTGAGCAATTAATCCTTAAAGGTCTATTGAAACAAAAGCTCTTTGCTTGTTTATGGAAGGAGAATAAGGAGGGAGCCAGGCTAAGCTCTCTAGAAAGGGAGTTCTAGAGCCTAGAAGCAACCACGAAGATGGTCCTCTCTCATGTTATGAGGGTGGTGAAACATACAGAAAGGCTTCACCTGAAGAAGGGGTAAACATTTAAAGAATGTTTAATATCCCATTGCCACATGAGATATTAAATTACAGACTGCATTCATACTTAGATATCCATGTACAGTACTTACTCATGCTACAGATGGCTGGTAACAGCTTGTAGGGAGAGAAAAACACAGTGAAGAGTTGGTTTAGAAACAGAGCTGTTATTTTTTAAAATAGGAAAATACATTAATTTCTACAAGTTCCCACTCTGTCAACTGTTTACTCACACATTTGCTGAGTATGCAAACTCATGCTCTTGCAGAACAACACACATCTAATAATAGATTTAATAAGGGAACAAATCCGCCCCAAAACGATATCAATCAGTGCAAGCATTTGCATGTGGCAGATAAGGATTTGGAAAAAATTACCCATCACATCAGTTGCCTTTGAAAATTGATTTTATTACAATGTCTAACATGAAGCCTCTATTTCTAACATATCCTAGATAAATAGGAACATAAATTGAAATCATGTTAGCTCTGGGTAATAAAAAGTATTATGAAAACAATGCTTCACTCAAAACAAAAACATTCTTTATAATACAGATGATAACAGCATAACACGAGCCTTACTTGTCTCATTGCTCTGTCTTCTGATCTTACTTTTGAGATCAATAGTGAAAAATTACTTCATCAGTTCTTGTAGAGCTGCATCATTTTATTTTGAGAAAGAAAACAATGCTCATATTTTACTGGCATGACCTTACAGGATCATGGATCAAACCTAAGATCTTCAGTCTAACAATTACCTGCCAAGTCTGGACTCATGACTGGAGACGTCATTGCTTTTGCCAATTCCTCAGCTTAAACATAATTCAATTTCATAATTATCTCATAGAATCATAGAGTTGGAAGGAACCACAAGGGCAATCCAGTCCCATCTGATTTGTCATGCAAGAAAACATGATCAAAGTACTCCCAACGAGTGGCCATCCAGTCTCTGTTTACAAATCTCCAGAGAAGGAGACTCCACCACACTCCAAAGCAACATACTCTACTGTTGAACAGCTCTTACCATCAGAAAGTTCTTCCCAATATCCAGGTGGAATCTCTTTTCATGCAGTTTGAACTACCGTATATGCTCGAGTATAAGCTGACCCGAATATAAGTTGAGGCACTTAATTTTATCACAAAAACTGGGAAAACTTATTGACTCGAGTATAAGCCGAGGGTGGGAAATGCAGCAGCTACTGGTAAATTTCAAATAAAAAATAGATACCAATAAAATTACGTTAATTGAGACATCAGTGGGTTAAATGCTTTGAATATTTACCGTATTCCAAAGAAAAACAGTAAACTAAATCTATAAGTGGAAAAGTTGGGTAAAAAAAAACAATGTGGTATCAACAATAACTTTATAATCATCATCATAATCAACAACAACAGCTTCCTTTGTATCCCAACTCTTTCTATCTCCCCATGGGGACTCAGGCCGGCTTCCAACGTAGTAACAGGCAAACATTCAATGCCTATATAAACAATGCAGAGCTAGATATAGATCTATAATTATATATACTAATTTCACATTTGTATTTCCCCCTGAAACCTTTGCAAATCCTTTATGTGCATTTTCCTCTTGCAATATTTGCAAGCCCTATTTATCAATGTTCTCTCTCTATATGTGTGTGTGTGCGTGTGCATTTTCCCTCTGAAATATTTGCAACCTCTATATGTATATATTAATATATATCTATCTAGACATCTATCTATCTATAGATAATTATATATAGGACTTGCAGATACTTGCAAACATGCAAGTAGGGTGAGGGTAAAATTCATATATAAAATTAATATATACATATAGGTCCAGATATACAGGTACATGGAAATCTTTAGATATCTATATGTATATAGGATTTGCAAAGACCTGCAGACATATGAGGGGAAAATTCATATATTAATGTATTTGTAGGGGGAACATCTATATAAATATTTACAAGCTTTGGCGCATGCATTTGCCCAAGGAAGAAAAAAACAACTTTGGCCTCTTTTCTCCTGTACTTTCCCACTTCTTTTCTTTCTCCCTTTTTCAAACTCTAAAAGTAGCCAGAAAAGGCTTTTTAAAACTTCTTTCCCCCTCCTAAAAAACCCACCTCATTTTTGTTTCCTTAGGAATAAAAAGAAATACACACCTTCTGTTGCTCTCTTTTCCCTCCTTCCCTTCCGTTTGACTCAAATGTTCTTGCAATAGTAGTAGTAGTAGTAATAATAATAATAATAATAATAATAATAATAATAATAATAGTAATGAATCCTGCAAATTTGCAAGAATCTCTCTTTTTCTTCCCCTTCCACCCATGCAATCTTTTTCTTCTTCCTGGCTTGCAAGGGTTTCTCTCGTACTCTCCTTTCGCTTTTGAAAGCATTCCCTTCTTCTCTCTCTCTCTCTCTTAAAAACATAAGATAACTCCAGCCTTGGAGAAGAAGTGGAGGAGGGAGGTTTTGGAAAAGAAAACATACTGTGGCCTCCAGGCTCCACTGCTGGCTTGACCTTGACCCCATTATAAGCCGAGGGAGGCTTTTTCAGCCTCCAAAAAGAGATTTAAAAAACCTCTTCGAGTATATACGGTAATTGCTTCATGTCTCAGTCTCCAGAGCAGCAAAAAACAAGCCTGCTCCATCTTCAATATGGCATCTTTCCAAATAGTTAAACATGGCTACCATAACACCTCTTAATCTTCTCTGAAGTGGTGAGGCATTAGCTCTATAGGGCCAGTCATTTTTTGTAGACATGGAAGCTGGTGGTGCAAATGGAAATCATACTCAGCAAATATCATAGCCAATCCTTTGCCTTCAAGTAAGCAACATCAGCAACACGAGGACAATATGGTCAAACTCCCTCTTTCTAACTGGCAGACTCTCTCTCTTTCAGGCAGGCAGCATCACCATGAGGTCACAATGAACAGTTTCTCTCCAGGTAGGCAGCAGCAACATGAGATCACAATGGTCAGCTTCTCTCAGGAAAACAGGTGGTGGCAATGACTATTTCTCTGAAACAAAGAGATGGGCACGAGCTCTTTTTTATAAAGGAAGGTGCACACAGCTTCATTATTATTAAAATGATGGGCATAGTGACAAACATTGTCTCTTAAAATATAGCCAACGGTATACAGAGAAGAAAAACAGGCAAGAATAACTAGCACGTACCACCACTATTTGGAGGTTCTAAGTGTAACAAGTACCCAGTGGTGGTTGGTATCTTAAGAATTACTGGTGAGTACAAAATTTGGGCCTAGATATAATATCGCCACAGCTTGTAGGGTATACTGGAGTTGAACAGTTGTTGAAAGATACAGCAGTAGGTGGACAGAAGAATAGCATATGTTCTAATACAATGGGAATTTCACTTCTAATGTATACCAACATTGGGCAAATCAGGGCTCATAGGACAGCCAGAGGCAGCAGGGGACAGGAAGTAGGCAGAAACTGTCATGAAGCTAGCATGACACTCCAGTGGGACTTCTGCTTGTAGCCTGCACTCAACAGTGAATAGTCTAAGGGAAAGCCTAGCCCTCCCTCAAGGCTTACCCCAGGGGCCTGCCAGCAGCACAGACCCGCTCAGAGAATCCTCCTGACACTTGGAAATGATGTATCAGGAGGGGGAAGGAGGGATTTCCCTCCCCCCACCTCCTGATGCATCATTTTCAAGCATCAGGAGGACTTTCTGAAGGAGACTGTGCTGCCAGCAGGCCCCTCAGATAAGTTTTAGGCATGAAAAGAAGGGCTGGAGGGGAGGGGCTGGTGCCCTGAAGAACTGGGATGGTAGTGGGATTGTCCTCTGGGATTGCAGAACACGGTCCCGGAAGTCAATCCTTACAGGCCCAGCACCTCAACAAACTCGGGCTTTTCAGTAAGGCCCAGATCTGCTGAGGTGTTTCATTAATCAGAAGTAAGCTGGGAAAACCCAGTATACTTTGAATTGATCCAGATTTACCTCAGGCCTCATTTGAATGCTTCAGGTATACACCTATCACTGGTTTTGGGCCTGTGTAGAAGGGCCCCGAAAAGTTCATGGAATTCAGATGTAGAAAGCGAAAAGTCAGAACAGAAAGAGAGTAGCATGTTTCGCCCAGCATTTGTGCAGGTGGAGTTACAGTACGCAGTTTTATACTCAATTTCAGCATTGTGCAATGTATGTAGATCAATGATCATGATATTTAGGTGGGACAGACCTCAGATTTGGTTGCTACAAAAAATACTTTTCCAATGCCTTTATAGTTATTAGCCAGTCCTCTGTGACTATGCTCCATAACTAACTAAGCAAAGGAAAACGACATTTGAGAAGAGGGAAGGGATAACGACGCAAGGGTTTTTTTTGGTATAGACTGGAAAGACATTATGGTCTCCTTTTGGCTGGGAATTGTATGTCAAAACATGAATCCCTGATGAGATGTGTTGATTTCTTTGTGACTTGAATTGGCTTTTTATCAAAACGAAGAATGCATATTAGTTTTAAGTTTTTTCTCCTCTCTGTTTCCCACTGGTTCCCTTTAATGCCCATGTTGTGTTGAATTTTAACATATACAGTAGAGTCTCACTTATCCAACACTCACTTAGCTAATGTTCTGGATTATCCAACACATTTTTGTAGTCAATGTTTTCAATACATCGTGATATTTTGGTGCTAAATTCGTAAATACAGTATTTACTACATAGCATTACTGCGTATTGAACTGCTTTTTCTGTCAAATTTGTTGTATAACATGATGTTTTGGTGCTTAATTTGTAAAATCATAACCTAATTTGATGTTTATTATGCTTTTCCTTAATCCCTCCTTATTATCCAGCATATTCGCTTATCCAGCGTTCTGCTGGCCCGTTTATGTTGGATAAGTGAGACTGTACTTTACTGTAAATTCAGGACAGCCGTTCAAAGTAGCATGTATAGTAATGGTACAATGATGCCTGTGCTGGATCGGAACAAATGAATCATTTCTTCCAGATGGTGTTTGTTAGTGTGATCCCAGACATATATACACTCATGGAAGGAGCCCAGCCTTGACCATACAGCTAATGAAGACAACATAGACCATTCTAATATAGGAGCCACAGTTTATATTATGTGTGCTTCCACATTATCTTATTTCCCCAGCAATGAGCCTGCTTATGGTGTTATGTTTGAGCCTTCTGGCTCCGGTACTAGGAGACGGGGTCGTAAGACTCCTCGAGAGTCAGACTCTTTTGAGGAGCGCGAAAGGAAACGGCTCCGGGACTTATTTGCAGAACCAACAGATGAGCACTCATTTGAGGGTTTTACCGAGGGAATGGAGGAAGAAATGGTCAGCTCGGAGGAGGATGACATGGAGTGGACTCGTGTGAGGGAGGATTTGGGTGTCACCGGCAGTGAAAGCATGGGAGGCGATTGGCGGGTTGCAGGATCAGACCCATGGACGGGCTGGAGGGATGGAGCGGGATCCACAGCTGGGGATGCTGTGGGGCGTAGTCAAAGGTGTTTTAGCTCTGATGAGGATGATGATGATGGGGCACCTGGAATTGGGAGGGCAGCTGACAGCGATGATGAGTTTGAATTGTGATAAAATGGGGTTTAGGATCAAGGTCTAATTGCGTTGGGCAAGGTAATCTGGACGAACGCTTGGGCTCTTGTTGGGGAACTTCCTGAAGACGGGTGTGATTTGTTGCTGGATACGTAAGTTACCAAGGACACTGGGCATAGACGGCGGGAGGAACTGTGTGGGGTTTTTCTGTGCAACTTGTGTTTAATCTTGATAGCTTGGACCTCCGTCGTCTTTTTGACGGACATTAATTACCTACTCTGGATTGACGCTGGACTGACTGACTTCGACCCCGGATTATCCCTTCTGTGGCTATCGGTGGAACTTGTGGAATTCTAGACGTCTGCACTTGGCTTTCGACCTTGGACCGGATTGGGACCCTGCTGACCGCCGTTACCCTGATTGATGTGCCTGGACCCGGATTTCGCTCGTTGCACGGAGGAGTAAACAGCCTGATTTACTCATCTGTAGTTTTTTGAGTAGCAGAGAGGAATCTGCTGCCAGTTTATTGTATTCATTCTGACCTCTGTTAATCCTCTTTTGTTTGTTTAGTTTGCCAGGCTGAAGTAAGCACTTTTGATTTAACCCGGATTAAACTCCTGTTTAATCCGGTTTATTCTTTGGAACCGTTTTAGTTCAAACGGAGCTGTTTTTGTTACTTTTCACACTGAAGTCAAGTGGTTGCCTAGTCTTTTGTTTCCTACGGGCATTTTTAGTTTTGTAACCTCAATAAACTGAGTTTTACTCTATCTGGTGGCGTTCTGTCTATGACATATGGCCTCCTGCAGGTGGCAACAAATTAGAGTTACAACTCTGATGATGATTATGACATAAACTATTATCTAATTATCTGAAATTTTCCCACATAAGGCAGGTTTGAAACAAGTCTGAGAGGGCCCTCTCCCTAGTTGCTTTTGGACTATGGAACTGCCCCAATGTAGCCTTGCCGGTTCTCACTGTTGTCCTTCTGCCGGAAGGCAAATATTTTCTATGGAAGCAGGCCATTAGTAACTGACTAATGGATATGGACAGAGCTTTTAAACAGATGACCTGGAATTTTCAATATTTCAATCTGATGTAATATTAGAAAGAAGTTTCACCATTTTGTTTACTCTCATGTCCAGTTTAATTTGTATTTTAATATATATTGTATTTTTATAGATAGCTCTTGTGGTGATGATGATGATGATGATGATGATGATGATGATGAAAGTCATCTTGTATGCCAGTCATGTAAGGGAGGAAGAATAGAATGCAAATATGTAAATACATATTGGCTGGCATCCTACATTGTAGTTTCAGATTTGTAATTTTAAATTATAGATCTGTAACTGCTCTGTATTGAGCTATGATTGCCACAAGGACAAATGACACTTTCAAACTTACTTGAATAGCCAGCAGCTGCATTGAGAAATAGGGGTCTTTTCTTCTGATATCTGGGGCACAGCAGGATGTTGTTTCTAACCCACTCCCATTAGTGATTGCCAATGTGATATTCAGAAGCAGGACCTCTGTTTCAATTCCTTGTTGCAGCAGACATTGTTGGTGGGAATGCAAATGGACTGAAAATAACATCTTGCTCTTCCCTGATCACCAATTTATTATGGCTGTTGGTTTTCAAGGTAGGTTTGGGGCACTGGTTCATGGAACATTACATAACAGATTAATTGTTTAAACACAAAAGTAAATACATACACTGTTCAGCAAAGCATAACAGAGGAACACTAGCACATATCCTAGTGAAGTCAGCTACTAATGAATCTAAGAAAGTAGATTAGTGTAAAATACAGGGATATCACAACTGGTCAATGGTAGGCATAAGAACGTATTTCAAAGACAGGGCTTTTTGAATTAACTATATTCCATTTCCAGATTATTTAAATTGACTCTGAAGCAAATCCTGAATTGGTTACATGAAGTGATGCAGAAGTCAACTTCTGCAGGCACTTGAGAGAATGACATGTCAGAAAACCGTTGACATGTCAAAGACCAGCGAAGAAAACAGTCATGTCCTTTACTAATCAGACACTCCATAACACATCCTCACAGAGATAGTATCAGCTAATGGCATCTGAAAGACACTTTGAACATACCATTGCACTTTAGAGATGAAAGCAAATGAACAATGTGTGAAGCACCAGAAGGAAGTAGAGACGAAGTCTATAGCGCATGCTGGAACTTGCCAACAGACAACCTGTAACTGGAGACAACAGCTTTGTCCATAGACAGAAAGGAATGAATGGAGGGGGGCTAAAAGATGCATCTGATGAACAAGGCTCTTGCCTGTACAGTTTAGATCCCCTACCAACCCCCAATGAATCTCTTAGAAAATCTATGTTTCAAATTAATGGTCAGAACTGTCAAGCAACTGCATTATTTTAATAAGGTTCTTTTTAGTATAAACAGAGTAGCAGATAAGGCTTCCCAGGCAAACATCTATGGTTCTTTTTATAGTCACAGGAATAATGCCTGATGTTCTAATGTTTAAAGACTTCTAGCAGTTTGAAAATATAGCACTGGAATAAGGAAACATGAGAAGGTTCACAGAAACTCTTAGGGATATGTAACTGGACTTGGTATTGTGTCTGGCTTCTGAATATGTTATAAAAAACATACTATAAAATATTATGAAAAAAATTCTTGTTGACTCCAAGGGCATAGATCTAGATAACATAAAACAAACACCCAAACAGTTTGGTAAATGAGAATTCAGATCACAGATTTTCTACTTTTCTTCTGTAGTTAACATTACTGATTGGTAATATATTTACCTACAGAAATGTTAGATTAAAGGTAGGGTCATAAGAGTGCTGTACAACATGACAACCTTGTTTTTTCCAGCCTTTCTCTGTAGCTTGAAGATATCACGCCCACATTTCCCTAGGATTGTAGGCTCTCTAAAATATTTTTTGTTGTTGCCAGAATGAAAGCAACAATGCCAGAGATCTAATCAGGTGGTGACACAAAAGATTCTTATGACATGTTAGGTACATGGAAAAGGCAGATTCTATGGCCCCTTGTGCCAATGAGTTCTTTAGAAACAGACATCGAAGATGCGGAAGTTGGTTCTTAAAGGGACCTTACAATTATTCAGCTTTAAAGCTGCAATCCTACACATAATTTCTTTGGGCCCTGGTGGAGTTGGGGGGTGGTGGGGGTGGTTCAATCTCCCCATGGTGATTTCAACTGAGCTGCCCAACACCAAAGGGGTGCCTTTGGTGTTGGGAAGGAGCAGGGTAAGGAGCAGCCTCAATTACAAGGAGAGGAGTCAGGAGCGGCAAGGGATGCAGTGATTGCTAAGAGGCTGTTAAAGCCTTGCATCCCACTTGAGGGAATTCCCTTTCAGTTGGCTGATTCTGAGCCTTCTTCCCCAAGGAACATCTGTCTGCTTGCCTTTGGTTGCCTTGTTCCTTTGGACCAGGGACCCAGCTGCAGGGCCTCCCCTCAAGAGATCAAACCGCTGGACCTGTGAGCATTCTATCCGGATCTGTTATGGTTAGGACACAGTCCTGGCACCCCTGGACTGTGCAAGGCATGCTGAAAAGACCCCCAAAAGATCCCTTCATGGTTGCCAAGAATATGAGATTTTAGCTAGGACCATGGATAAGGAGGTCCATGCCTGGTAAGCATCTGCTATACCAGATTAGCCAGAACAGAAAGCAAGCACTCTGTGTTGAAAGCAAACTACAGAGGTTTATTACAGTTTTGACTAAAAGTGATGAAAGTCTCAGTCAATGCTTAAAACGTACAAGCAAAAATCAGAAAAATACATGATATTTAATACAGTTCTGAAAGTTATTCAGACATCTTGCGCCGCCTCCTGATTGAGTGAGAAACCGGGCTGGCTAGGATTCAAGCACAGATTGGTTGGAAGTTTCCCTGGTGTCACTGAAGGAGGAGGGGATCCCTGTGGCAGGAAGAGGTACAGCTGATCATTGGTCAGTTTAAAGGTCCACTCCATTGCAGAGACATCCACAGGGCATGAAACAGAAGAGGGTGATGATGTGGGTATTCAGATGATTTCTTGATTGACTTAAGTGTCTGGTTCTGTAGAGACAAAGATGCAAGACCAAATATCCAGATGCTCAGCTGCCCATTCAAAAGACTAGTTTATTCATATCTGCTTAGCCTTCTCTTCCGTGGGAATGACAAGCCTCCAACCTTAGTCAAACAGGTAAACATCCTATACTCATCTTGGTGACAAAACATCCTATACTCCTTTTGGTGTATGCATCTGTGTCACATATATACAGAAAAGGATTTGTTATTATCTGGCTTGTGAGATTCCTGGAGGGAGCTTTCTTTAATTATACAGCTGTCTCTGTTCCCAGGAGTTTATGCAAATGGGGGCACTGGGGAAATGGCTACCTTCAGGATATATTTGATACAAGTTTATACATTTAGAAATTGATACAGTACACAATCAATACAAGTTACACAAGAAATATCAATTTTATATATTTATTAAAGGGTTTAGTCCCAGTGGCGCAGTGTGTTAAAAGTGCTGAGCTGCTGAACTTGCAGACCGAAAGGTTGAGGTTTGAATTCGGGGAGCAGAGTGAGCACCTACTGTTAGCTCCAGCTTCTGCCAACCTAGCAGTTCGAAAACATGCAAATGTGAGTAGATCAATAGGTACTGCTCCGGCTGGAAGGTAATAGCGCTCCATGCAGTCATGCTGGCCACATGACCTTAGAGGTGTCTACGGACAATGCTGGCTTTTTGGCTTAGAAATGGAGATAAGCACCAACCCCTAGAGTCAGACATGACTGGACTTAACGTCAGGGGAAACCTTTACCTTTACCTTAGCTTTGATATAATTTGGGGTACAGTTGCTGCTAGTTCCTCCTGGAGCTTCCAGCAGCTTTGACATTGTGAAACTTTGAAAGAGAGGAGAATGTTTAAAAAATAGAGAAAAAATATTTCTTGCTTAAAGTCTTATTGTTCATAAACCTTTGGGGGAAAGTAGTTGTGGCTTGGCAACGCTTCTAAATTCAAACATTTAATGTGCTTAGAGTACTACAATTATTGCCTTAGAGACGGCTGCAAGAATTAGCCTTCTGGATAACAAGGAGGATAACAAGGAGGAGCTTGTGGGTGAGGTGTAATAGGTTGGAAATTTGTCACTAGCTCAGATATAAATCCAAGCTGGAAAAAACATGGGTAATGATTGCAATGATTTTTCATTTAGGCAAACATTACAAGTGCAGACATTTGTCTTCCAGCTTGAATTTAACAAATTTCACCAGGAGTATCTCTACTCATGTCTTCCAGTCTTGCTGGTATTGACCACAACAAATTCCTTTTGCATTACCCTATTTCAAGTGACTCTTCAATATCAAGTCTGAATCATCTGACAGGCAGCTTTCCAGATGAGCCCTCTTGCCTGCTAACACACACCTGTCTTAAGGTTTGTTGTTTGCCATTAAAAAAAAGAGGTTGGACACCAGGGTTCTTTAACACAAAGTAGAATTAAATTTGTAATTAACAACCTTCCTTTAGAAATGAAAGTTAATTCACATTGCTCTGGGACCTTGTCAGATGTGCTGCTGGAATGAAAGTGCCTCGCCACATCCTGGTAGCGGTTGCACAGGGGCGTGGTGACCTGTTACCCTGCACCCTACTCCATTGCAGCTTCCCTCCTGCCCCATCACATGGGGTGAAGCCTTTTTTTGGCGGGTGGCCCATCTTTCCATATGGAAAGACAAGGTGCCTGCCTTTGGCCTCCGGCACCATTTTTTTCAGCAGTCGTGATGGGAGCTTTCAACTTCAGCTACAGAGCCATCCCAGAAGTAGTTCTCCAGGGTGTGATGGGAGCCATCAGGCTCTGTGGGTGAAGTTGTAAACTACTGTCACCATCACCGAAAAACCTAAGCGTGAAAAGTTCCCTTGGAGTCACATCCCTGCTACATGTTTTTCTTAACTATGTTTTATTTGGAGTTGAAAACAATTTTTCAAAAAGCAAATAACTAGAGATGAGATGTGTGTGAAATAGCTCTTCCTCCTTTGCCATTTTCCTAAGTTGCTCGTTGTTCCATAGAAGAAAATATAAGAGATATATAATTTTAACTTGGTAGAAGTGATATCTTCCTATAACCTGTGAATGCCTAAGTGTCAAACCTTGGATAATTCCTACAAGGAGAATGTATCTATGGGATCACTATAAACAATGCTCAGATCTGAGTCATATCATTCATAGCCCTTGGCATAAAAAATGCAAAACAAAACTCCCTTTCTAATCCCTTCAACTGGCAACTAACTGGAACCCACAGATTTTTGTAACCACAACCTTAAACTAGGCAGGGTGGGGCAAATATGCCAATCTCCCAAATCTAGTGATCAAGCCTGATACATTGTTGAGGAGAATGTGGAATTCTGCTTTTAAGAATGATGAAAACTGTGAAAACCTTCCATTACTGAACAACAATAGGACGATGGAGGGTGACCCAGAGCACCATTTTACTGCTGCTCAGTTTTGGGTGGTTGCATCATGTTATTATAGCCAGTCTTCAAAGTTACTTTCCAAGCTCTGCTTTGTGGGAAAAGATATGTCCTCTAGTCTCCAAACAACCCCACGTTCTAAGGAAGCCAAAAATTTGGTTTGTGGTGATCTATTCAAAATGATGTGTTCAACGTAGGAACCTTTTCTGCTGCTTTATTGTATTGTCAATAGCAGGTGTTTCACAAAAGTGAATCAGCACCCCATTCCCTGCCACAGACGCTACAACAGTTAATCTCAGCTTTTTCATAAACAGACATTTTGTACTATTTCCTGGGTTTACAGGAATAAGCATTTTTTTTACAAGCAGCAGTGATTTCCCAGATTGGATGGGTATGGCCCTGGTTAGACAGGGGAACAGGTGGGAAAGCTGATCAAATTAGATGAGGTAATATGTTTGATTAAGGTTGTAGTCAAAGTTTCAATTCTCAATGTCTTGTATAGTGCAAACTAATTTGATCTGACAGTGTTTACTCTCAGTGAGGACTAGACTGCTGCTAACTAATGCCTGAAACAATCTGCCTATTGTATGTATGCTGTGCAGTAAATGGCAGTGACAAACCACAAAATATCTGCAACAGGACAACAGAAGTTCTTTGCCTTACAGATCTTTTAGACTCAGGTACAACAAAAGAGAATAAGTCTCCATTGTTAATGGCTAAACTTAGAACACTGTTCTGCTTGCCCTCAGCCTCCCCCCATTCTCCACTCTGGCACTACCGTAATATCATCTTGTCAGTCCTGAGACATGTTGGCCCATGTTGCAACCACTGATGGATATTCAGTCTGTGAACGTACTAAAATGACTTGCTTCTGTTGATGTATGGCTTTGTAGAATACTTCAGTGGAAGAGCAAATAAAAGGAAACCTCAAGCAGTTCTGATTTTCAGGAATGCCCAGTCTTAACTCCTAAATATCTGTCCATAGGTGGTATTTAACTTTTTCCTCGAATCATTCATATAGCAGATTTTAAAGAAAGGACCTGTGTTTAGAATACTTGGAGCTTGCAATATTTTTTCTCTCTCAAAAATGTAGCTGGGGGAGGGGGGGCAGATGCATGTTTTCATATGAACTATATAATAAATCATGCGAATTGTCCAGGGTAAATTACTTGTATCTCTTGGTGAAGGTATGAGATAGAGTATTACTTGCTATGTTGACTGAGTAAGGATATAAGATGCATCATTCTAATTCAATGAGGCAACTCAGTAGGAGGGAAGATTATACTCCCTGGGAAGAAATGAGTATTCTACTGTACAACTCTTGTATCTGTTGGATTGATATTGATGGTTTTGTTTATCCACATATGATAAAATATGACCTCGCTAGACATTTTCTAGCTCTTCCAGCACAACAGATGTTGTGGACTAGAAGACCTTCATTTCAATAGGGTTCACTATTATCCACAGTCTCAAGTATCTACACGAAGTCTAGGAACTTGCCTCTCACATATTTGGGGGTCATACTGATTCATGATTTCCCACATAAATTGTTGGACAATGGATGCTCTGAACACTCAAAGGACAACCAACTAACACAACCAAGTGACTTAATGGCTCAGTATATTCTGTGGCATTATAAGATGAATGCAATTGGGTCTCGAGGCAATTGTCACATAATAGAACTCGATACTGTCCATCACATAAACCTGCAACATTGTGGATTGTTATGGAACCAATTTTCTCTAACTCTATTTTTGTTCTGAGTGCTTTTTTGACTTACGTACTTTTCTATTAGGATGCATATGGGCTGCCATTTCCATACTTGCTTAATCATTATTCTTGGTGTCCAATAGTTAGCATTCCTCAACATGGCTGGATGTATCATGAGGCACAGTGATGTGGCAGATACTGGGAAGGATATAGGGCAGTAGCAGGATGTTGTCTTGTCATCTGTATCAAAGCAAGAGCCAATGGTCACACTAGCTGGCTTCCGTAGACAGAAAAGGGAAGGAGACCTTTTCCTTTGATGCCAGGTAACAAATTACCTTGGGCCAACTATGTTGCTTAAGCTTATAAAACAGAAAAATGTAAAATGTATTTGTGAGGAATAGAATTGTAGCTGGACAAAACAAGATTTTACAATGTTTAAGAAGAAAACCGGGAACTTTAAAAAACCAGCAAAATGAAAGGCTTATTATAGAAATGTCGCCATCATATAGTAGCTAGCTACAGAGACACTCAAGAGCTCGTTCCCAACAACTCTCTAGTTTGGTTAGAACATAAGGAAGTCTGAACTGTAGCCAATGTGACCATGGCACACAGTTTACCTATCTCATTTGTATATCATGCGCTAGACATCTAGCACTGACAGATTACATTCTGAATCTGTTTTTATGATTATTATAGTAGCCTGAGAGATAAAAGAGCTCTTGTGCTTATACTGTACAAACAGTGCCTGCCCCAAAGACCTTGCGGTCTAGGCATACAACACAGACAAAGGTCCCATTGTCACCCTTATTTTATGTAAGGGAGCTCAGGCCCCAGAGCAATGAGGTGAAGAATTCCAAGATGATACTGCCTGGTCTCCAACAGTCAATGAACTGCATGGTCTGAATGAACAGAGCCCACAGAGATGCTGAAGGACAAAGTGGGCTCACTGTCAAGCCCGGCTGATCAGAAACATGCGACAACCAAAGGCTGCTTTGGGGCTGCTGATAAAGATGAATTAATATGAAGGTGCACAGAGAAGAGAGGGCAGAAATAAACTTTCTGAGGCTGCTGGACAATCAAGCTAGCTTTTGTTAAGATGCACTTACTTACCAGTTGTGCTGAGGAATTAGAGACATCATTGTGTCAAACACTGACCCTGAGCCCTTAAGGAGAAGCAGAGGACATTAACTCAAAGGTTTCATGGAGGAAGAATCCTTCTTGGGATTGGGCCGTGTGAAGCTTCTGGGATTATGAGTATCGGGTTGTGGGTGACAAGAGTTTTCATTCACATGGTAAATTTAGGAATCCCACAATCGTGAGTATGGGGGAAGTTGTTGCCACAGGCAACCAGAGAGGATGTGGAAAATACTGACTCTTCTCTCCCATCTGATCAGCATTTCATTGCTTAACATTTCAAGGTCTAAACCCGAGAGCAAAGTGCAGGTTGTTGCAAAGTCACAGAGGTAGTCACTGCAAGGTACCACATCTTCCGGGGCTTGCACAAGATACAGATTCTTATGTTGCAGTTCTAACAGTCTAGTTTCTGCCCCAGAACTTTATCGCACGAGGAAAGCAAACTGGCATTGAAGCATATTGAGAGGGTTTTTATTTTATTTTTATTTACTTTATATTAATCCTGCTTTTCTCCCAATATAGGGATTTAAGATAGCTAACAATAATGCTAATGAAAACAATGTAAAACCATTAAAATATACATATAAACATAATAAAAGAAATCATGTATGTAATTTAAACCTTTAAACATTGAAATATTCAAATGTATTATAACTTTGTACCCACCTTAAAATCCCAATCACATCATCTTTATAGGTCCACTCCTCATTTATGTACACAATAAAAGTTAAAATATGTATGTATCTATGTATCTATATGTACAGTATGTATTTTCCAGGATGGCTCCCAAGTGTGGAGAGCCATGTGAATCCTATCAACAACATATCTGAACCAAACCTGGTACACAAACTCACCAATGGAAAATACTGGAGGGGTTTGAGGGGAATTGACCCTGGATGTTGGGAGTTGTAGTCCACCCACACTCAAAGGACATTCTGAACCCAACGGACGATGGATCTGGATCAAACTTGGCACACATACCCACCATGACCAACTTTAAATACTGACAAGGTTTTAGGGGAATTGACTCAAGGTGTTGGGAGTTATAGTGCCCACAATCAAAGAGCATTCTGAATTGGTGTGGTTTGGGGAAATGATAGATGATGTCAGAAGTTGTAGCTTACCCACATTCTTATACCTTTTCTAATGGCACCGTTCATTAAATAAAAAAATCCCACACAATTGTTTTTTCTAATAGTGTTACAAATTATTTAATCTAGGCATCTCTGATTACCTAAACTAGTCAGTTTATACATGCCTGATGGCAGAGAAAAGTTTTACTTGTCTTTCAAAGGCAAGTTAGGATAGAGCCATCCTGGTTTCTCCAAGGAGGGAGTTTCAGAGTCAGGATGCAGCCAATGAACACCCCCCCTCGGTTCCCACCAAGCAAACTTGACAAGGTGGGTGGATTAAGGCCCCTTCCACACAGCTGTGTCAAATCCACATTGGACTGGAATATGTGGCAGTGTGGACTCAGATAACCCAGTTCAAAGCAGGTATTGTGGATTATCTGCCTTGATATTCTGGGTTATATGCCTATGTGGAAGGGCCTTAACTAAGGCCCTCTCCAAATGATTGTACTGTTCTGATGGGTTCATAAAGAGAGATATGGCCCTTTAAACAACCTGGAACAAACTGTATATGGCAGAACTCTACACATTGTGCTGCTGGTCTTCCTCCTCCCCGTGATTAACCTGTCCCCTGCTATTGACAGGAAAACAGTCAATATTTGCCAGTCTCACAACGTTTCCATCACATAGCTTATGCAATAGGTCCGTTCTGCTTCTGTTCAGCCAGCAATGATATGATATTGGGGGTGGGGTTCTTCTCTCGCACTTTCCATGCTCACTATACCTGAGCTGTTTGTTTAATAGTTTACCATAATTATTGAATGTTTAAAGTTAAACATTTTTGGAACTGTGAAATTACTTTTATTATTTTTAAAAATTTTTGAAGCAGTAGAAGTGTGGGAAGGCAGGGTTATGAGGGTATGCTGAAGTATAATTGCAGGACCATGGATCATCAATTCTTTGCTATTGTGTGAATTTAGAGAGGTGTGATAGCATAGGTGCTCATGCCGGTTTGTATTGTTAAACATAGTGTCATACAATACAGGTCTGCTAGGGTGTCTTTTCACAAGTTTTCTGATGTTACAGAGTGATCCTGTAAATTACATGTTTCCCCATTCCTTCAGACTTAATGTTGCCTTCCCAAGAATTACAATGTCAGTCTGATTAGGAAATCAGCCGCACAGCAGTAGCGTTTATGTAAGATTGAGGCCCTTTCCACACTGCCCTTATATCTCAAGATCTGATCCCAGATTATCTATTTATCCCAAATTATCTGGCAGTGGAGACTCATATAATCCAGTTTAAAGCAGGTAATCTGTGATCAGATCCTGGGATATAGGGCAGTGTACAAGGGACCTCAGACCTGCTCTTGTAGCATTTGAATTAATCCACAGAGTCTCTAATTCCGAACGGTGTAAACCACACATGATTAAATGATGACAATCTATAACATGAAGGATTTGATACTGTCTAGTTATTTTTTGTTTCTTATTTTCCAATAAAAGCAACAGAATCTGCTGGTACATTTATTATAGCAGGGACTTTGATGAATCATAGCCGGCTTCATTTCATATACTGCACATTCTTAGTGTGCCCCAGGACACACTGACTTAAACCAGCTAGAACAGAGATCAGAACAGCCCTCTCCTCCCCCTTTGCTTCCTCCTTTTCTTCTTTATTTATACCCTGCATTTCCCCACAAACGGTGACTCAAGGCAGTTTACAATTTACACTTGATAAATCATGATTTGTATATATTATTTCAATACAATGGGTCCACTTTAACCTTGATGAACAACTTGATTTAGACTTTTTGTTGCATCTGCTGCAACAGACTAATATGGTTAGTCCTTTGGAAATTCTTTTCCAATGATTCTCAGTAGCCTTAAATATCAGAGGAAATTGCTTGTGTGTGGTGATGTAATGGCACCTCCCACCATGAATATTGTATAAAGTTATAACATGAATAGTGGAAGGTGTTGTTTCTGTTCAGATATTCAAGGCAATTTTTTTAAAAAAATTATGTGGTGTTGGATAGGTACCAGCATGGAAAACTTTTGGAAAGTGGATTGGAATTAATGAGATGTCAGATGTACAGTTCCTGAAACATTACAGTCTTTGTTTATGGAATGATGTTTAAATGATATCATTCATAGATGGAATATTAATATTTGCTAAGGAAAATAATAAAGCTGGATGACTAAGAAAGAGATAGAAGATGGTAGATCATTCTACTATATAGTACATATATGGTCTGTTCCAAAGGTAATGAGAATGATTTCAAAAAATATTGGACATACATGCAATTTATGTCCATTTTTTTTTTTTGCAAAAATATTGGATAATTACAATTTATCCCCTTCTAAATGGGCTCCTCGTGATTGAATACAGCGATTCCAGCCATTCTTCATAGCAGTAGAGGAAGTCTTCACTTGAGATGTTGCTTAAGGCCCTCATTGCAGCTGCCAGTTTTCAATGATGTCCTTTGAGGCAGGTTTTGAGTTTGGTGAAAGAAAGCCCACAGAGTCAAGTAAGCTGTTTGGTGGGTGGGGAAACATTCAGAACCACTTTCACATGAAGATCCACATTGCTTCTAGTTTTTGAAGTTGAATGCCACTGCTCCAGACTCTTCTGCACTTTCACCCATGACAATGCACATTCCTAATATACCAAATGCTACAAAGGTCAACTGAGGAAGGTCAAATAATATTCCTGGGTTTCCCTTCACCTGCCTCAATCACCACTTTCCTTTCCTGGCCCTTATGTGCTGTGCAAAAAATAATTAATATAATAACTTTATTCTCGTATCCCGCAACAATTTCCCTGAAGGGACTCGGGGCAGTTTAGACAAGGCACAAGGTGCCTAAAAAGCAGAACATGAAATAAAACACAATATAAAATACAACTGAATAAAACATATAAGCATGTACACAACAAAATAAAACTCAGAATAAGCACTCATTTGTCAATGGCGGTAGCTAATGTAAACATGGCCAGACTGTAAACAATAGGGCAAGGGAATGAGAATAAGTGCAGAGCTGTAAGTATGGGACAAGGGCATGGGATAAAGTGCAAGGCTGCATAACAAATTCGTAGATCATCTAGGGACTAGGAGTTCTCAAAAGCTTGTTTAAACAGCCAGGTAATGAAAACAAAATTATTCTCATTACTTTTGGGACAGACCATGTATATTAATGGTGCCCCTTATTCTAATATAGCATTTGATATTTTATTGTGTTTCTATGGCAAGGTTTATTTTTCTTGAACAGAAATATTAAATTAGTATATGGAATTGTACAAGAGATTGCCTGTGGCCTAGAGGCATTTTTATATGAATGCATACTTTGGTTCTTTATTGGTGTTGCTCACTAGTCCACAGGTTCAAACAATTTAGACGGTTACCACCCAATAATATCAAAAGATAAAAGTATGTGCAAGGAAATTACATAAAAGGTGGTTTGAGTGGATTTTGAAGCTTAGAGCGTATGAGATAAAAAATCTGGGAAAGCCCCCTATTTTTCCCACCCTGTGCCCAGCCCAGAAGCTTTTCATGATCATCTCATTTCTTTTTGGATGAATGTTTATCAGAGCAATCTATCTTGAGCTCATAGCTGTTTTCCTCACTGCGGCTTCATCATCTATGACACACGGAAGCCATTCATAATTGCATAGTGATAGGACAATGCTCTGGGCACAAAGCACTGTGCTTCCACTGCTTCAGTATGAATGACTTTGGCATGCTAGTATATTCATTCCTAAAAGCAACTTTCCAATCTCTGTCAGTTTGAGTATATTTGAGATGCATTTCCTTATAAGGCTCTCTTGAATAGTTGACTGAAACGAACATGTTAAAGCAATTCATGTCTGTAGAAATATCTACATGAAATCTCAGGTTGTATATTTCAGTCTTAACTGCATGTGGGCGTGCGTCTGTTAGAATACATGTTTTGAACTTTCAAAAAACTTACTTGACATTCCAGGCTTTCTCTTTTAGCTGATTGTGCTAGATTGATATTTCTGAGGACTGTCTTCATTTTAAAAAGAAAGCAAATTCTGAAGATGGCAAGTATTGCTAAAATTTGTGTCACACAGCTCACAAATTATGCTCAGCTCAAATGCCCAAAGAGGAAATGAAGCAGAATGTTTTCTAGGTGAAGCATTAACAGTATTAGAAACCATTAGTAATCACCAAGCTGTTAGTGAGTCAAAAATGTGACGGAATGAAAAATCACAATGTGTAGTCCACGCACTGCTTTGCCAAAGAAAGAAGATATGTGCCACACAGGTGAACAATGAAGAACAAGTGGTTTATTCTCCTTAAACCCAGAGCAACATATGCACAATGTGATCAGTTGCACCAACTCACATAATGTCCTTTCATGAGAGATTTTAAATAGTCTTTCCTTTGACCATGTGGATAAATTCCTTCCAGCAACTCATGAAGCAAGAGCACATTTCAAATTCTGTCACTCTCTCTCTCTATCTGCTTCTCTCTTCCAACTGTCTCTGAACCTGTTTAGCCCAAGCCTGAACAAAATTGCAACAGTATCAAAAACTCCCAGGCTTAACAGCTCTCCAGACATGGCTAAGCCAATCAGCTTCATGCATCTTATTTTGCAGTTCACACACACATTAAATGATTTCTTACATATTGTGACAAAAAAGGCCATAGACCAGAATATTCAGGGCCCATCCGGACAGTATCTAAAACATGGGATTTCCCATGTTAAAAAGGGGGTGGCTACATGACAGTGGTAAATGTGTGCTGATTCGCTACAAAGGAGGAAAACTGTAAATTTAAAAGTTCCCTTTTTACCTTGATTCCAGCCATAAAATGATTGTATTCACATTACTGTATATCCCTGCACTCACCAAAAACATGTAATTTCCTTCCCTCCTCCCTGTGGAGACTGCTTCAGCACATGTCCACTTTTATAAAGCCTGAAACCGCTGATCAGCTGATTGGGCTGTCAAACGGGCACACAGCTGATTTCAAGGAAGCAAGAATGGAACACAATTAGAACCCTCTGAAACTCCTTATTTTAAACTGTATAATATTAAACAGAGCTTGAATAAACAATTAGGGGAAGAGAGAAATCTGGTGGAAGTTTAAAAAAACTAATTCTAGTATGTGCTGAACTTTATATACATACATGCCAATCTGCTTATATTAATATTCAGATATTTGCATGTGCACATATATGGTTCAGTACATAATGGAGTAATTATTTTAATTAAATCTTCAGTCGTATGCCCCATCTTGTTCTGATACAGAGGAGGCCTGTGAGGATGGCGGGAGAAGAATCCTGGGACCTACAGGTCTGTGTGGGGACATTTTCTCAGGTCCCGGATTTCTTTGTTTTCGTGCTGTCTGGAAGTGCCCTCAGAAGCATCCCATTAATTAATATGCTCAATGGATCTTTCATGACTCTTGAAAATGAAACATATTCATCAGCAGACAGGCAAAAAAGAAATAAAATCCCCAGACAGATATGTATGGTACATGTGTCTGAATTGTTACAAATGTTACCACCTTAATGTTAAAAGCAACTGTGCCACTGAGCTGCTAAACAACACATTATACAATATGACCCTTGTATCCATTTCTGGACTTTGCTTGAACATGTGAAACTGTATATGATAATCAGAGCTGGCCCTAGGTATTTTCAAGTGTAGGCGAACAGAATTTTGGCGCCCCCCCAAGACCAATAACTGAAAAATAAAAGCATTGGATAAACGAAAATGTTGGATAATAACGAGGGATTAAAGAAAAGCCTATTAAACATCAAATTACATTAAGATTTTACAAATTAAGCACCAAAACATCTTGTTTTACAACAAATCAACAGACAAAGCAGTCTCGAGTGTGCCCCCGTATGTTTTGCTCCCCAAGTGACCACTTAATTCGCCTCATTGTTGGACCGGCTCTGATGATAATATACTCTATTGAGATGAAGGACTTTTGATCCAAGAATACCATAAAGTTAGTCATGCTAGAGCAGAAGTGTTCAAACTTTTTAAGCCGAGGGCCAGTTCATGATCCCTTGGCCTGCTTTGGGGGGGGGGGGGGGGCAGATTATAGTTTGAAAAAACACATTGCATATGTGTTAATTGTAGTGCAAAAACACCATGAAAGAACAATACAATATATAAAACCAAGAACAATTTTAACCAACATAAATGTACCCATCTTTCAATAGGAAGTGTGGGCCTGCTTTTGGCTGATGAGAGAGAGAGAGAGTCAAGATTACTAAGATTGTTGTTCCTTCCAGTAATTTCAGACAGTGGCATGTGCTGACTAAGTCTGGTGGAGTCTCCTTTTCTGGAGGTTTTCCCCGGAGGCAGCATGGTCATCTGTTAAGAGGGCTTTGATTGTCACAGGGGGAGCTTATAGTTGCCTCCGGGATCTCCCCTTTTATTCCCAAGGGAGGAGCCGCAGTGAAGGTAGCCTTTTTGGAAAATGTGGGAGAGCGATGCAAGTTGAAAGCAGGGTGGCGAAGGACGGGAGAGAGGGAAGGAAGCCAGGCAGGTGCTCAGCATCTAGGGCAGCCCTACCTGGGAATGCAGCAGCAGTGATGGATGCAGCAGTGAGTGCCTGGGGCAAGAAGGGCACTTGGGGATTCTTCCCTTGCAAAGAAATAAAGAAAAAGTTGTAGGGGAAGAGAGAGAAAGGAGCCACTGGGACGGGATGCCCAAGGCCAGAGCCACCCGGGGAGAAGGCCATGTTTAATCAGTGTGAAGGAACGCAAGAGGCAGCCATCTCCCTTTCTCTCCTCCCAAGGAGCTCGCCTTTTTGGGGGCCTGCTCCCCAAGAACAGTGGTTCTCAACCTGTGGGTCCCCAGGTGTTTTGGCCTACAACTCCCAGAAATCCCAGCCAGTTTACCAGCTGTTAGGATTTCTGGGAGTTGAAGGCCAAAACATCTGTGGAACCACAGGTTGAGAACCACTGCCCAAGAAGGAAGAAAGTAAGAAATGAAGAGAGGAAGTAAGTCAAGAAAGGGAGGGGGGGGGGGGGAAAGAAGGAAGCAAGGGGGGGCTGAAGAGAGAGGGCCGGTGGATATTTGAACAAGGGCCACATTTGGCTTCCAGGCCAGACTTTGCACATGTCTGTGCTAGAGGATCTAGAAAATACCTAGAGATGACATATTTTGTATGACATAAATAAATGAAACTGTGGATACCAGTCCCACAGATACAGGGGTTGTTCTATATTTCTTACCCGCTTTGAACAAACTGTACTAGGTGTAAGCTGTCACTTTTAGGGTATTCAGTATGGCAAATGCAGGACTGTGGAAAATATGCCCCATTGAACTGATACATCATCATCATCATCATCATCATCATCATCATCATCATCATCATCTCTCTCTCTTTTTAAAAAAAAGATGCATTCTGGTTGAATAAGAGAGAAAGCAATAATTCTTGGGAAGCTCTGTGTGACCTTGAAGGGTAGCATTGATTAGTATGGGACCTTCAGACACATGCAAGCATATGGTTAATAACATCTTCTTCAGAGTATCAGGATTCTGGCAACCAATTAATCACACTTTCAGTACCCTGCAATCTCCTAGTTCAATTACCTCCTAGCTAAGTAGTGTTATTCAGCTGGTCCTCTTTTCCCTGAAGATATGGCATATCTTGAGATTAGCTAAGATCCATAGTCGGCACTGATTTAGAATAAAGCACTAAGAATAGTCTGGCTGACTGGAAGGGAACTGACATAGGCTCAGAAATATTTAATCACAAAGCACCCAGGCACAGAAAGAAAATCTTGTTATCTGCCACCTGGTTCCTTTTAGCTCACTGCCTCAGGTTGGGTCTGTTTGACCATTCACCATTTGAGGATGGAGGGTTCAATAGTCCACTAAGAATGGGTCACTGATGACAGACGGTAGCTGGTGTTCCCCGATAGCCTTTGGATAGAACTACATTGTGAAGAGTCTATGGGAACCGTTTAGGGAACTGTAACAGTGAGGGACTGATTAACAAGTTACTGTTTTTGAATACCTGTTTACTTGACGAGGGTTCACTTGCTGTCCACTTGACTCACTATATTCTGCACATGAAGCGGGGAGGACAATTACTGGAGCTTGCATGCTGGCACCTAATTCAGATTCCAGTTTTCTGTCCAAAACAGAGTTTGGGTAATGAACGCAAAAAGTTAAGTCATAGGCACTTTGAGAATCTAAGGAGGAAAAAGAAGAGAAGAAGGAATGAAATTCCGGCCTTATGCTCTTTAATTTAGTTGTTGACATAGCAAGGTGTGTGTGTATGTGTGTGTGTGTGAAGGCCCACAAAGGAGTGAGTAAACAAGCATGCCTGTATAAAATACAGACAAGACACAAATTTCATTTAAACACTACCAATACACAAATCCCACATTAACAATTCCCCCTCTTTAAATGTAATTTTGTCTTCTTAAATATATACATCATCTAAGCACATATGAATCAACTTATTGTACATTCATTACATTCAATTGTTTTCTTAATTCTACATGTTTGGGGATTGGCAAAGGCTTCATCAGAATATCTGCCACATTGGACTTGGTAGGACAATATTGTAACTTCACCATATTGTCATCAATCATTTGCTTTACTATGTGATATCTAACTCCTACGTACAAGTTTTACTGTAAGCAGTAATAAAGACAAACAGACTTGAAGACAATGGACACAGGACTTGACTTCTCAGCAGACAGCACTCGACTCAACTCAGAACAGAACAGATCAGATCAGCAATGCACACACACTTATGTCTGGACACTCCCTAGTTCCAGCCACACATCAAGGTCATCACAGCTTCTTAGTAATTAACTCTTTACAGACTGTAATACACTCTGGATGATGCAATCAGTATGCAATACAGGCCAGACACAAATTTCATTTAAACACTACCAATACACAAATCCCACATTAACACTCTCATCTGTGCAATCTGAATGCATTTTGGATTTGTTCAGAGGAGGTCTATGGTTACCCAATATATTTCCATGACTAAAGATCTCATCACAAAGATTGCTGGAATCGCCATGCATTGTGGTGATTCCGACGCTGTATGTCAGCGGATGTGAGTAACTCATCGCCCCATCTCACCCATCGCCAGACTCATCCAATTAACCAGTTCCTCAGGGAGAGGCATAGATTGACTGGCTTCCCTCCGTTGTTCATGGTAGAATATGGGAAATCTCCTGTGTTGCTGCGGCGGCATGCTCCACAAAGTGGTGTGTGTCATGTAATGGGTGCCGGCGGACTCTGTGCTTAAAGGGGTAGTCAACGTGGAGCATGCCGTTAAATTTACCCCTGTCTGATGAGATCATTAGAGCTGATTTGAACTCTGGTCTCCAGTCATACTCCAACACCATACCACATTTACTCTCCTCCCAGAGTCTTCAACAAATGTTGTACTCGTTTCTTGCTATTTCAATTGCAATGGCATGTTTTTGATGTTAATTTTCACTGTTCATCTTTGACTTTGTTTGGAACTTGTGTCCTTAACATTAGCAATGCCTCCCTCCCAGCACCTGCTATCTGAAGCAGTCATTTTACTGCATAAATACATAATAGAACCCCCCCCCCCAAATTTAACCTTTTATAACCACCTAAATAGTTAACTAAAAATCTTACTACTTATTTGAAGTGAGAAGGGCCTAATCCTTATTCTTAGAGATCCAGTTCTCCCCTTATTGAAATGAACTACGAAGCATAGCCCACCATTTTGGATTTCGGAGTATTTTGGACTTTGTAATTGTGAATAAAGGATGCCCAACCTGTACCTACAAGCTAGGAGTATTGCTAAATTCAAATATTTCTCTACGGAAAACAGTTCCTGTTTTCAGGCATCTAGTGACCTCATGAGATGTTTCTTTATATCAAATATATTTTCGTTAAAATTCAAAGTGAGCAAAGAATTCACACTTCCAAAATATTTTTTTACCTTATCTTAATCTCAGTGCTGCTGGAACACATGATATTCCTCTGATTTTAAAGTGAAAGCACTTCTATGATGCATTAATGCAATTAAATATTTTTTTCAACATGTGTCCTGTGCCTTGAATTGGGGTCAGAGGGGATTGAGGGGATGGGGTTATTGGAGAGCAGGCAAGTTGGTGGGTTTGGCAAGTGTCATGTCCAGGCCCCTTCACACTGTCTTTCCCACTGACTTACACATCACCTGCCCTCCATTCCCATGTGTGTGTGTCTTGTTGTGAGAATTAAACATCTTATCTTAGGCCACAATATTTAAAGTTTCCTATGTTCAGTGAGTCCCTGGTGGTGCAGCAGATTAAACAGCTGAGCTGCTGAACTTGCTGACTGAAAGGTCAGTGGTTCAAATCTGGGGAGTGGGGTGAGCTCCTACTGTTAGCCCCAGCTTCTGCCAACTTAGCAGTTCGAAAACATGGAAATGTGAGATCAATAGGTACCACTCTGGCAGGAAGGTAATGGCGCTCCATGCAGTCATGTCGACCACATGACCTGGGAGGTGTCTACATGGCTCTTTGGCTTAAAAATGGAGATAAGCACCAACCCCCAGAGTCGGACATGACTAGACTTAATGTGAGGGGAAAACCTTTACTTAACCTTATGCTCAATGAATCACTTAGACAAGGTGAGTGAGAGAAAGCAAGTTGCTTCTGATGTGAAAGAATCAGCTGTCTACAAAGAAGTTGCCCAGGGGACACCCGGATGTATTACCATCCTGTGGAGGGGGGGGGCTTATCTCGTGTCCCCCTCTCATGTCTCATGTTCAAAGGCACTCGAAGTGCCAAGCTTCTGGTCAAAGAAAATTTAGTATAATACTAAGTTTTTAACATTTGTGGGTTTTTAATACATTATACATTACATTTATGCATTATACCTTGCCCAGAAATGGGAGATTGGAGACTGATTTGTAGTTGTCCAGTACAGTGGGGTCAAGAGGATGTTTCTTTAAAAGATGTCTTACCACAGCTTCTTTCAGTCCCACAAGGATTCCCTTACCCACTCCACCAGTTCCCCATCCCTGCAGAGTTTCTGAATCCCAGAAAGTGTAAACCTGACCAGATAGTGACCAGAAAGTGTAAACCTGACCCAGATAGTAAACCTGACCAGATAGTCCATGATAACAGAATCACAAGGAGCTCCTCCATTACCAGATCATCATCATCTCACCCTCCTTACAAAATATAAGGTCTAGAGTGTGTCCAGCAGTATGTGTGGATACAAATACCATTGCGACAGAACTATGGTTGTCATGGTAGATATGAAGTCAGGAGCCACTCCCGACAGGGCAGTCTCAGCATGGATGTTGAAGTCCCCCAGTACTACAAGCCATGGAGACTCCAACCCCTTCCCCGAGACCACCCTGGCTAGCTCAGGAAGGGAGACTGTTGAGCAGTGGGATGGGAGGTACACCAACAGAATCCTTATTGGGTTGTTGTATGTCTTTCAGGCTGTGTGGCCATGTTCCAGAAGTATTCTCTCCTGACGTTTTGCCCACATCTATGGCAGGCATCCTCAGAGGTTGTGAGGTGTGTAATACCTCTGAGGATGTCTGCCATAGATGTGGGCGAAACGTCAGGAGATAATACTTCTGGAACATGGCCACACAGCCCGAAAGACATACAACAACCCTGTGACCCCGGCCATGAAAGCCTTCGACAACACAGAATCCTTATTCTGTCCCGGCTCACCAGCTTTAGGTAAACACGCTCAAACCCTGCCGACTGAGGGATAGGACATCTAGTCAGAGGGATGTTTTCCTGGTAGACCATTGCAACCCCACCTTCTCACCTCCCAGACCTTGCCTGCTGCTGCAGAGAGAATCCTGGTGGGCAGAAGTGAGAGAAATTAACTCCCCACCCCTGCCTCATCCAACCACGTCTCTGTAATCCAGGCTAGGTCAGCATGCTCATCCAGGATGAAGTCCTGAATGGTTGTGTGACCTCAAATTATCTGACACATAAACATGCTAGAAAAGCCCTTCTATATAGAGGGGGCTTCTGGGAGGAGAAACTATGTGGCTTTCAAAACAAATTTGACTTTGGATGAAAATTGGTCACTGTGACCTTAAAAAGTCAAACCAGGCCAGGATACTGCAGACTTTAGCTGGGATATAATGCTTGTGTGGACTCAGTCTTAATGTAGATGTTATCCCAGCTGAGAGCCAGAAAAGAGGAGCTATAGAAATATGTTCCAGAATTTTTCAGCAGTATCATCTCTGCCAGAACATGCATTTAAAAGGATAATAATCAAAGCCTGAGTTGTAAATAGTTTCCCATAAATATTCCAGAGGAACAGTCTTCTCAATCTCAAATCTTAACCTTTGCCTACAGCAGGCCTGGCATTAGAACATAACATCTGGTGCTTTCGTCAAGGGAGATACCGAAGTTAACACATCGAACAGCCTATATAACAATGTTAATTAAGAAGATGACTTGTTAAAAGTCTGATGAAACTAGCGTCTGTTTATTTTCTTGGTGTGTCAAGTTGCTTGGGAGATTCTGCCTAGGCTTTTTACAAAACTGTCAGCAGCAAAAATAGATCCAGTAATTCACAGTCTGGCATAAAATACAAACACTAGTCTTACTTATTAACCGGGATATGCATTTGGATTATGAAATGAAAAAGACTCATAGGTGAACAGATGTGAAGGAGGCACTGATCAAAATATATTTTTTTTATCCACACTGTTTCCACTGCTTCCACTGAGGGGACAATTTATCTAGTAGACAAAATAACACATAAAGATCAGGATTTAAATCCCTGCTTGAGCATGGAAACCCACCAAGTGATCCCTCAGCCTCAGAGTAAGGCAAAGGCAAACCCCTTCTGAACAAATATTGCCAAGCATGATAGGATCATTATACTTTCAATTAGACCACCAAAAGTATTTTGGCTTCAAATATTAAACATTAACTATACTAACAGGACAACTGTTCTAAAAGAGAGGAAAAGAAGTGGTATCTGGTAATCAACATTTTTTAAAAAAAAATGCTGGAAATATAAAATAATTTGAAATCTTGCTTTTAAAAGGTATTGGCTGGTATGGCACAAATTTTGAAATCCATAAAAATAGAATTAAAAAAAACAAGTATTTTGTTTACGGTCTTATTTTTTGGGAACATTTTCTCTCAGCGGCTAGATTTCTTCTTATTTGCTTAGAGACTGATGTGAAATGCATTTTCAACAACTGCCATTTGTCCTCAACAATGGACCCTTTCAAGAAAAAGGAACCGCTTATCGCAGTAAATTTTAGAGGTGAAAAAATCTTCTGCTTATCAGGCCTTCTCATTCCCCTTGTAGGGAAATGAAAAACGGGAGAGCAGCTATCACTATTTGCTTCAGTGACTTACTCTTAAACTTATTAGTGTTGCGCATCTCACCTTGGCAACAAACAGCCACTGGGCTGGCATTCATTCTTCCTCTTATTTCATAATAGTTTGATCTAAGAAGATTTAGGCTGCTCATATCACACACAGCTGACTTGTCTAAATAACTAACCCCCACATTCAAGGTCCAAGCAGACATGAATGCAAAGGGAAGCTCAAGGAAAAAGGAGATGAGATCATTCCTAGTTCTTTTGTATTTGAGATACAGATATCAAAAGGCAGCTCATTTTCAAGAAATGGGAACAGTAAGTATTGAGATAACCTGAACAAGGAATTAGAACTTCTCCCATCCCATTGGAGAAGCAAGAGGGGGCAGAAGAATAGCTCCGAACCAAGCATAGTCTCAAGAACTGCTCCTTAAGAAGGTGGTTCAATATAGATTGCTCAGCATAGGTTTGCCAATTCAGGAGTACCCTAAGCCCCGAGAGTTCAGAGTCTGGACCCCTTCTCTCCAACTGTCCCAATTTGGCAGGGACTGTTCCGATCAATCCTGTGTCAATCAACTTTTTTAACTTTAATTTTTATTCAAAAGTACCAAAATGGAATAATATAAAGAAACAGGAAGCAAAAACAAAATAAAAAGTTTTTCTTGATACATAAAATGTTGTAGTACAGCCTGTGGCTGATGGTTTAGAGAGATTTCCTGGGGCACAAAGTGAGAAAGATTCAAGTCAGGGAAATTATGGTTCTCTCTGACTCAGAATGTGCAGGGCCTCAAGGTCAGTTAGAGAAGCCAGAAACTGCAACATTAGATAAGGACCCGAGCGAAAAGCTAAGTGTTTCGGAAGGCTCCCAGGGAAAAACACCTGGAGCTATGGAGGTCAACAAAAGTCTTCGTTTACAGATTAGAGCAGAAAATAGGCAGCTCCGATCAGAGCCCTTATGTGGGAAAGTTGAGGAGAGAATTTGTGGGAAAAGAAATGACTTCACGGGTGTCTATTAATTGGCAAGTTGTTTACCTAAGAGTTAGTTCAGGCAACATAGTGTCTAAGAGAGAAGCTAGGTCTGAGTTCCCTGATTCTTGTTTCAAGTCTAGACTTGGTTTTGGATTTAAGTATCCTGGAAGTTCTCTAGGTTCTTGTTTTTATATTCCTTCTCAAGTTTTACTAAGTATACCTTTGCTTGTGGACTTACGCTGTGCTTGCGACTTTCTGGCTATTCCAGGACTATATCACCTTGGGATCTGCATGAGCCATTTGGATTACTGCCTGATTATCATCTATTGCTTACTCTTTTTTGGATTATACATCTTCATTCCTTATTCCTGATTTTTCACATATTTTACATGTTTTTACAATAAACTGCTTATACTTTGGACTCTTGTGTGGTGCTGTGGTCATAGGGGTTTCCATGCCTGGGGTGCAACAAAAAACTAGACTTCAACAGCTAACAAATCTATATCTAAAACAACAATCCTATTCTATACAAACCCAAACCCTAGTAAACACATACTAAACATATAAAAACAAGAATTAATCTACATTGCCTGTTGATTTTTACTTATTTTCTGCTCCTGTAAAACATTGGTATACACCCATCCTTCTACTTTTAACAACGTCTAAATTGAAAAAAATTGATAATTTAAGCTTTCCCCTATGTTTGCTGTATAGAATCATAGAATCATAGAATAGTAGAGTTGGAAGAGACAACATGGGCCATCTAGTCCAACCCCCTGCTAAGAAGCAGGAAATCGCATTCAAAGCACCCCCGACAGATGACCATCCAGCCTCTGCTTAAAAGCCTCCAAGGAAGGAGCCTCCACCACGGCCCCGGGGAGAGAGTTCCACTGTTGAACAGCTCTCACAGTGAGGAAGTTCTTCCTGATGTTCAAGTGGAATCTCCTTTCCTGTAGTTTGAAGCCATTGTTCCGTGTCCTAGTCTGCAGGGCAGCAGAAAACAAGCTTGCTCCCTCTTCCCTATGACTTCCCTTCACGTATTTGTACATGGCTATCATGTCTCCTCTCAGCCTTCTCTTCTGCAGGCTAAACATGCCCAGCTCTTTAAGCCGCTCCTCATAGGGCTTGTTCTCCAGACCCTTAATCATTTTAGTCGCCCTCCTCTGGACGCTTTCCAGTTTGTCAACATCTCCCTTCAACTGTGGTGCCCAAAATTGGACACAGTATTCCAGGTGTGGTCTGACCAAGGCAGAATAGAGGGGGAGCATAACTTCCCTGGATCTAGACGCTATTCCCCTATTGATGCAGGCCAGAATCCCATTGGCTTTTTAGCAGCCGCATCACATTGTTGGCTCATGTTTAACTTGTTGTCCACGAGGACTCCAAGGTCTTTTTCGCACACACTGCTGTCAAGCCAGGCGTCCCCCATTCTGTATCTTTGATTTCCATTTTTTCTGCCGAAGTGAAGTATCTTGCATTTGTCCCTGTTGAACTTCATTTTGTTAGTTTTGGCCCATCTCTCTAGTCTGTCAAGATCGTTTTGAATTCTGCTCCTGTCTTCTGGAGTGTTAGCTATCCCTCCCAGTTTTGTGTCGTCTGCAAACTTGATGATCGTGCCTTCTAACCCTTCGTCTAAGTCATTAATAAAGATGTTGAACAGAACCGGGCCCAGGACGGAGCCCTGCGGCACTCCACTTGTCACTTCTTTCCATGATGAAGACGACGCATTGGTGAGCACCCTTTGGGTTCGTTCGCTTAGCCAATTACAGATCCACCTAACCGTAGTTTTGTCTAGCCCACATTTTACTAGTTTGTTTGCCAGAAGGTCGTGGGGGACTTTGTCGAAGGCCTTACTGAAATCCAGGTACGCTACATCCACAGCATTCCCTGTATCGACCCAACTCGTAACTCTATCGAAAAAAGAGATCAGATTAGTCTGGCATGACTTGTTTTTGGTAAATCCGTGTTGACTATTAGCAATGACCGCATTTGTTTCTAAGTGTTCGCAGACCACTTCCTTAATGATCTTTTCCAGAATTTTGCCTGGTATTGATGTGAGGCTGACCGGACGGTAATTGTTTGGGTCGTTCTTTTTTCCCTTCTTGAAGATAGGGACCACATTCGCCCTCCTCCAATCTGCTGGGACTTCTCCCGTTCTCCAAGAACTCTCGAAGATAATTGCCAGTGGTTCTGAAATAACTTCCGCTAGTTCCTTCAGTACTCTTGGGTGTAGCTGATCTGGCCCTGGGGACTTGAATTCGTTTAGAGAGGCCAGGTGTTCCTGGACAACGTGTCTCCCTATTTGGGGTTGGATTTCCCCCAATCCTTCGTCCATTCCGTGTTGCTGAGGTTGAAGATGGCTTTCTTTTTCTGAGAAGACCGAGGCAAAGAAGGTATTGAGCAGTTCTGCCTTTTCCCTGTCCCCTGTCGCCATCACCCCATCTTCTCCTTGCAATGGCCCTATCGCCTCCTTTTTCTTCCTTTTTCTACCAACGTAATAGGCTTGCTCAAATAATTCGTTTTCCCCGTTTACCGTTATTGATTCGTTTTTTTCGATTGTTTTGAAGCAATATCGAACCTTGGTTGTCCACACGTCTGGATATCGCAGTTTCGAATCGCGAGAGGCCGTTTTTTCTTATTTCTTCGTTTTTTTCGAAAAGAAAAAAAAGCTTTTGCAAAGCACCCAAACTCCTTTCCTTTTGCCCCTCAGCCAATGGGAGGCTCAGCCAATGGGAGGAGGCGAGGGGGAAGGAGGCCGAGGAGGAGGAGGAAGACGGAGGGGGGAAATGGCCGCCGCCGCCGCCGCCTCGCCTCAGCTCAGTGCATTAATTAATTGGGCCTTAATGAGCCCCCTTCCAAGCCAAACCCACCAGAGAAACACCCTCAATGCAAACCTTGCAACGTCCTTCTCTCCTTCTTGGACACAAAGGCAAAGGGAGGAGGCACTTCGGGTTCCCAAGCGACCTGAAAAGAGCCATAGAGAAAGGGAGAGCCAGTGCGCATGCTCCACCCTCCAAGGCACACAAGGGGGAGTTCGCATGGGAGCCGGAAGTGTTGGGGCCTCCGTCCCTCCCTTGCTTTTCCTCTTTGGTCTCCCTATCTTGAACACAGAACACGCATGAAAAAAAACACACCATAATTTCACAATATATAGTTTAAATAACAAAAGGAAGAGGAAGGAAGAGGCCCGGGATGCGAGGGGGTGTGGGCCAGGCCCGTCCTCGGCTGCTCCCAGGGGCCCAGATTCGCACCCTCCCTCCCCCCAATACAGGTCTCCATTCCATACTACGCTACATGAACTTGAATGGATACTGTGGTTGTGTTGTCGAAAGCTTTCATGGCCGGGATCACACTGTTGTGGTATGTATTCCGGGCTCTACGGCCATGTGCCAGAAGCATTCTCTCCTGACGTTTCACCCACATCTGTGGCAGACATAGAGGTTTTGACGTCTATGCGAAGCTAGGCAAGTGGGGTTTATATATCTGTGGAAGGTCCAGGGTGGGAGAAAGAACTCTTGTCTGTGGGAGGCAAGTGTGAATGTTGCAATTGGTCACCTTGATTAGCATTGAATAGCCTTGCAGCTTCAAAGCCTGGCTGCTTCCTACCTGGGGGAATCCTTTGTTGGGAGGTATTAGCTGGCCCTGATTGTTTCCTGTCTGGAATTCCCATTTTCTGGGTGTTTCTGGGAAGGTAATGGCACTCCATGTAGTCATGCCGGCCACATGACCTTGGAGGTGTCTATGGACAACACTGGCTCTTGGGCTTAGAAATGGAGATGAGCACCAACCCCCAGAGTCAGACATGACTGAACTTAACGTCAAGGGATACCTTTACCTTTACCTACACACACACACACACACACACACACACACACAAGCAGGGACTATATATATATATATACACAATATATATCACACACACACCAATTTAACAAAGTTTCAGCCACAAAAACAAAGTTTCTGAAGTAGAACAATGACTTTCACAGTAAAGACAACCCAATTTAACAGGAAATAAGACTTTCAAACCAGGAACAGATTACTGCAATTATTAAAAAAAGGTTTATTATAAAAGCTATGAAAATTTGCCAAAAATCAGAGGATAAGGGAAACGTTCCACATTTTGGTGAGCTATCAGTGTTAAATGTGTTCTACCACTGTACCAAGTTTGAAGAAGATCACTCAAAAAATGAGGGCGGGAGAGCCCCCTAAGTCCCCCCCCTTCGGGCTGTTTTTGGGCCACCGCGCATGCGCGTCCGCCATTAACGAATTAATTTAGAAAATAACGAATTTTCATTAATTTCGAAAAATTTTGGGGGCCAAATTCGTTATTAGCAACAAAAACGAAAAAACTGCCCCCTCTAGTATTGAAACGAGTTTAGAATCAAATTTTTCATGGATCGATCAAGCCTACAGCGTAAGCAAAAAAGCCTTTTTTGTTGTTTTTTATGTCCCTGGCAAGCCTGAGCTCATTTTGCGCTTTAGCCTTGCGAACCTTTTCCCTACAGGTGTTGGCTATACGTTTGAATTCTTCTTTGGTGATTTCTCCCCTTTTCCACTTCTTGTGCATGTCACTTTTGAGCTTTAGCTCAGTTAGAAGTTCTTTGGACATCCATTCTGGCTTCTTTGCACTTGTCTTATTTTTCTTCTTTGTTGGCACTGTTTGCATTTGCGCCGTGAGTATTTCACTTTTGAAAAACTCCCATCCATCCTTAACTCCCTTGTTTTTTAATATCGGCGTCCATGGAATGCCGCTCAGTAATTCCTTCATTTTTTGGAAGTCAGCTCTCTTAAAGTCCAGAAAGCGTGTTTGACTTGTCTTAGTTTCAGCATTCCTTTGTATTGCAAACTGCAGGAGCACATGGTCACTTGCCCCTAAGGATCCAACCACTTCAACTGTATTGATCAGGTCTTCCATATTTGTTAAGATTAGATCAAGAGTTGCTGATCCCCTTGTTGCCTCTTCTACCTTCTGGACCATAAAATTATCTGCAAGGCAAGTGAGGAATTTGTTGGACTTTGTACTCTTGGCTGAGTTTGTTTTCCAGCAGATATCGGGATAATTGAAATCGCCCATGACTACTATATCTCTTCTTTGTGCCTGTTTGGTCAGCTGTTGACAGAAGGCTTCATCAAGTCCTTCATCCTGACTCGGAGGTCTGTAGTAGACACCCACGACAAGATCTTTTTGATTCCCTTGATTCTTATCCAGATGCTTTCAAGCTGGTTTCCCGGATTACAGTCTTGCATTTCTTCTGCAACGTAACTGTTTTTGACATATAAAGCTACTCCCCCTCCTCTCCCCTTTGTTCTATTTCTGTGAAAGAGGTTATAGCCCTCAATGGTTAAATTCCAGTGATGGGAGTCATCCCACCAGGTTTCAGTGATGCCTATGACATCGTATGTGTGGTGCTGTGCTAGGAGTTGGATTTCGTCTTGCTTATTTCCCATGCTCTGAGCATTAGTGTAAAGACATGTAAGCCCTTGTGACCTCCTCTTGAACTGTTTATTTGGGATTATTGTGCTCTCTGTATGAAAATGATAAATTACTCTCAGTTCTATATCAGTCTTAGAAAATGAATTATGTCATGCTGAAAAAAAGTATATTCCTTTGCTTGGTTGTATTTATATCTCCAAGTATCTTGGGTATAAGATTGTCCACTAAATCGAAGAAGGATTTAGGGTATTTACCTTGGTCTCCTTTGACCTTTTTCTCAAATAATCTGTCCAAATATATTTATTTATTTACAGTATTTATATTCCGCCCTTCTCACCCCGAAGGGGACTCAGGGCGGATCACAATGTACACATACATGGCAAACATTCAATGCCATATGAACATAGAGACAGAGACAGACACAGGGCCAATTTGACCTTCTCCAACTTCCAGCTTCCTGAGGGGATGCTCGATTCCGGCCACAGGGGGAGCAGCTGCTTCATCAACCACTGTGACATCATACTTCCTCATTCCAAACCCTGCTGAACAATTTTATGGTGTCGTAAATTAGTTAAATTAGCTTCCCCACATAAAAGGTAAAAGGTAAAGGTTTTCCCCTGATGATAAGTCCAGTTGTGACCAACTCTGGAGGTTGGTACTCATCTCCATTTCTAAGTCGAAAAGCCAACGTTGTCCGTAGACACCTCCAAGGTCATGTGGCTGGCATGACTGCATGGAGCGCTGTTACCTTCCCGCCGGAGCGGTACCTATTGATCTACTCACATTTGCATGTTTTCGAACTGCTAGGTTGGCAGATAAGCGGTACCTAAATTTCCTACTTGATAGATGCAACTATCTTTCGGGTTGGTTAGATCAACAATGGGCAGGGCTATTTTTCAATGGTCGAGTGCTCACTACAACACGGTCTGGCTTCGAACTCATGACTTCTTGGTCATAGTGATTTATTGTAGCTGGCTACTAACCAGCTGTGCCATAGCCTGGCCCAAATTTGGTGATATCACTCCATTCCAGTTTTCTATCTGTATCATATTTTGATAAGAAAATTCATTAATTTGTGTTAGCACATTTTGAAACCAACTACCATAGTTTTAAACCCCACTGGAATAATATCTCAACCCCTACATATTGTCCACAACTATCCTGAAATATTTTGCCACATTTGTCTTATTTACTTAAATTACAACTCTCTTGTAATAAAATGTTTGTACACATGATGGTGTTGTAGTAAAGTTCTTTTCAGTCTCACTTTGCTGTCTACTATAGTTGCTAGGGAAGAGAGTAAATTATCAATGGGAGGGAGTTGCTTCCAAAAGTTCAAATGTTTACTTCCTGTTTGTTCTGACCCTGGGGACTTTCCTCTGTTTATCTCTGAAGATAGTGTTTTGTATAAACAAAACTTTAACCCCTTGGTAGTCACCAGAGTTGTTACTGGATACCATCCATTTTATAATTTATTAGCTTTCAATAGCCTTCCTTAATCTCTCTTAAAGCATCTTGTGGATGGATTTTTATCAGCTGCATTCTTGTTCAATTCCCTTTTAAAGTATGAACGGAAAAAACAATTTATTCATGAATTTGATATGCAGAAGGTCATCCAAAATGGAAGAATGCTAATTCAATAGACAGTGTTGGAAAAACTCAGGTAACCTTCTTCACATTCTTCATTAAAATGACCAAAATGCAATGTTTGTGCTGTAGGAAAACAGTGGACATGGCTATGGCCGAAATTTCCCTTTCTCAGCTTGTTGCTAACTCCATGCTCCCAGGAACTTCCAGAGCAATTGCTTTACAGAGCATTACAGCAAGAAAATTGAGCTTTTAATGAAAATTCTCTGATTCTTTCATTCTAAGAAGGAATTTCCACACATTTGAAGACAATACCAGACCGCTGGACCTGTAGCAGGCAACCCCCTCCTCAGGAGCTTAAGGAGGAGACTGTTATCATACCTCTATGTTTGCCAAGGATCGTCATTCAACTTTCCAATGCTTTTATGCCCCTTCTACACTGCCAAGTGTGTTAAAGTGCTAAGCTGCTGAACTTGCGGACCAAAAGGTCCCAGGTTCAAATCCCAGGAGCGGAATGAGCGCCCGCTGTTAGCCCCAGCTCCTGCCAACCTAGCAGTTCTAAAACATGCAAATGTGAGTAGATCAATAGGTACTGCTCTGGCAGGAATTTAATGGCGCTCCATGCAGTCATGCTGGCCACATGACCTTGGAGGTGTCTACGGACAGTGCCGGCTCTTCGGCTTAGAAATGGAGATGAGCACCAACCCCCAGAGTCGGTCACGACTGGACTTAACATCAGGGGAAAACGTTTACCTTACTCTTACACTGCCAAGCAGATAGTTCACATTATCGGCTTTGAAATGGATAATCTGAGTCTATACTGCCATATAATCTGGTTCAAATCCACATGTTCTGGTTTATATCTGTGAAATGACTTCTGTGCTGAGCATAATACATTCAACATCAGCTACAATTGCTCAGAGAATATACTTTGAATAATAAACACCAAGGTTGCATCTATGAATGGATCTACACTGGCATATAATTCAGTTTTAACTGCATTATATGTTCAATGTTGACCCATATAATGCAGTTTGATGCAGTTCATACTGCGTTATATAGGTCTACATTGAACCTATAATGCAATTACAGACATGTGTGATAGTCTCCTGAGAACATTCTGTCTATTGAGAACTAATATAGTGTAGTGATTTCAGCATTGGACTACATCTCTGGAGAGCATGAAAACTCAGCCTCAAAGAAAGACAAAGGCAAACCTTCTCTGAAAAAATCTTGCCAAAAAAAGCCTTTTAGATGCTTACTAGCTGTGCCCGGCCACACGTTGCTGTGGCGAAGTCTGGTGGTCTGGGAAATAAAGTATTGAGGAATTGGTGGTAGTTAAGGGCAAGGGTAAAGGTTTCCCCTGACATTAAGTCCAGTCATGTCTGACTCTGGAGGTTGGTGCTCATCTCCATTTCTAAGCCGAAGAGCCGGCGTTGTCCGTAGACTCCTCCAAGGTCATGTGGGATGACTACATGGAGCGGTGTTACCTTCCCGCCAGAGCAGTACCTATTGATGCACTCACATTTGCATGTTTTCGAACTTCTGGGTTGGCAGAAGCTGGAGCTAACAGTGGGGGCTCTCTCCGCTCCCCCAATTCAAACCTGTGGCCTTTCAGTCCAGAAGTTTAGCAGCTCAGCGCTTTAACACGCTGCACCATCAGGGGATATTATTTCCTAAAGGTTGTGAATATACAAAATTTTTGATTGTTTTTGTCTGTTGGAGGCAAGTATGAATGCTGGAATGAGGAAAAATGATTAGCATGTAATGGCCTTGTAGCTTTAAAGCCTGGCTGTTTCCTCCCTGAGTGAATTTTTTGTTGGGAGGTGTTAGCTGGCCCTGATTGTTTCCCGTGTGGAATTCCCTTGTTTTCAGAGAGGTGTTGTTTGCGATATTTTATGTGCTTCTACTGTCTGTGGTCCTGAGAAAACAGAGGAATTGCCAGACTTTGATGATGGGAATACTTTGTTGGGAGGTGTTAGCTGGCCCTGATTGTTTCTTGTCTGGAATTCCCTTGTTTTCAGAGTGGTGTTGTTTGTGATATTTTATGTGCTTCTAGTGTCTGTGGGCGTCAGAAAAGAGGATTTGCCAGACTTTGATGATGGGAATACTTTGTTGGGAGGTGTTAGCTGGCCCTGATTGTTTCTTGTCTGGAATTCCCTTGTTTTCAGAGTGGTGTTGTTTGTGATATTTTATGTGCTTCTAGTGTCTGTGGGCGTCAGAAAAGAGGATTTGCCAGACTTTGATGATGGGAATACTTTGTTGGGAGGTGTTAGCTGGCCCTGATTGTTTCCTGTCTGGAATTCCCTTGTTTTCAGAGTGGTGTTGTTTGTGATATTTTATGTGCTTCTAGTGTCTGTGGGCGTCAGAGAACAGAGGATTTGGCAGACTTTGGTGATGGGTATACTTTGTTGGGAGGTGTTAGCTGGCCCTGATTGTTTCCTGTGTCGAATTTCCCTGTTTTCAGAGTGTTGTTCTTTATTGAGTGTTCTGATTTTAGAGATTATATTGTTGTGCATTATTGTACCACAGTAATTATTTCATCTTACAATAGAATCTCAGTTATCCAACATTTGGTAATGCAATGTTCTGGATTATCCAACGTAGTGTGCGTTTTAGTAGTCAATTTTTTTGTAGTCAGTGTTTTAAATTGTGATACTTTTTCTGTCAAATTTGTTGTATAACATGATGTTTTGGTGGCTAATTTGTATAACGATTACCTAATTTGATGTTTAATTGGGTTTTCCTGAATCTGTTCTTATTATCCAAGAGATTCAGTTATGCAATGTTGTGCAGGGATGTTTATGTTGGATAAGTGAGATTCTACTGTATATTTATAATTTTGTAAGGAAGGCGTTTGCGTCATCCCCGGGCACTGGAAAAGGGTAAATAAATAAGAGAAGAGGAGAAGAAGGCGCTCTGTACCTGCTCAGGGGCCAGGCGGGAGGCGTGGTGGGGTAAGGTCTGCCCTTCTCCTTTGCCCCTCCATCCCGGCCCTCCCTCTCCTACCGAAGGCGGCGCCGGTGTGGTGGTGGGTTGGCAGGCCTGGTAGGCCAGGGAAGAGCGGGCTCCGGTGGAGGCGCAGGCCCGGGGCGTAGCGGCTTCCTCCCCGCCTCGCGCTTCCCGGTGCCGGCCTCCATGTTCTTCCCGCGGAGGAGGATAGGAGGAGGCCTGAGCAGCGGCGAGGAGGAGGAGGGGGAGAACGGGGCCGGGAAGGCGGGCGATGGGGCGCTCATCCGCCGCTGCAGGGCCGAGAGGAAGGAAAAGGGGTGGGAAAGGAACCTCCACACACACAGAGAGAGGCAGGACTCGCTTTCCCAAGCGCCTCAAGCGGAGGTAACATTGTTGGCGCGAAACACCGGGAAGGTACTGAGGGAGGGGGAAAGTAGCCTTTTTTGTTTCCCAGGCGAGATGTGAGGCCAGGGGCGGGCCAGCATAGGCCCTCCGGGTGTTTTGGAGTGGAACTCCCAATTCGAGGATGGGGAGCTCAGCCTCGTGAGGCGGAGATGTGCCTTCTCCTGGCGAGTCTCTGGCTTCGGCGGTGGAGGCGGCGATAGAGGGGGAGGGAGGGGGGACGGTTTTGTGTGTGCACGCGCACGCGGGGGAAGAGTTGGGAGGATTGTGTTTGTGCGCATGCGCATATCGCCTGTTGTGTTTTTTTGGTGTTGTGATTGTGTTTTTTGTTTGTTTGTGTTGTATCTTACTGGAGGCGGGGATGATGGATTGCGTTGCCAATTTTCGAGTTTGGGGGGGCTGTAGATTTGTTGTTTTGTCCATCGCCGTGATGCCATCACTCTTTTATATATATAGATATTAAGGTCATATAAATGTTAAAGCACGCAACAACAAGTAGGATGCCAAGTAAGCATTCAGCATCAATATGAAAATTGCTCAGCTTAGTTCATATGGATTCCAGCTTTGACTACAAATATATACTGTAAGGCAGTTCTCAGCAGAATGACAATTAATTCACAGCACCAGAATATATGTACCTATTGAAGTGCATACACAAATTGTGACCTTTATTTAAAGATCCACTAAGTACAAGCTTATATCAAACCCTTTATAACCCAGCATTATAAATCCCAGCCAACAGCTAATTCCTTGGTGACAGCAGGGAAATGATGAAAGCACTTTCTCAAAGTATGTACTTCAGGGCTTTCCTCTATAAGAGTGTTTTTTAAAATTATTTTTTAAAGATGAAGACTCCAGCTTGCTGAATATGACATCATTGAAGGTATTTGCTTTAAGTCATTGCCCTAAAATGGAAATAAGGAAAACAGCTACGTGCTTAGAGGTCCCATGCCATGACATAATATAATATGATCTTCCTGTTTCCATCAACTTGGCAAATTCTCTTGGCAAATATCCCCCTCCCATTCTTAATATAACGTAAGTAAGTGCCTGAATGAGTTGTCATTGCTAGAACTGAAAACTGATACTTTATTAATGGAGACTTCCTAATACCTATAGAGAGGGAAACACATTCAAACTGAACAAAAGATAATACACGTATTGTGTTTTTTGAACCATAAGCAGCTTACATAATCTTATTATAAACTGTAGTATACATTTCACAGTCTACCTGACACAGTCAACATTCTTGACTATGCATTTCAACTGTACTATCAAAGAAGAAAAATCTTCTACTATATTTGGCATTGGGTCAGACAAAGGTCATGGAAGTGTTTCTATATTTAAGATGGGATATTTAGGCACTCAATCAACTCAATCTTATGGAGGGGCAATTAACAATTAGCTATCAAGCCAGATCTCCTGCCTATTTTTTTTTAACAAATTAGCTAATCATATCTGTGTTACATTTAAATCAATTCTGCAATAAATCAAATCTGCAAAAGTTAAAACCACAGATGTGGAGGGATGATTGTATTACCTGTGTTACATCATGACAAAGAATCCAAGAAGTTCACATTTCCAAGAGTAGGAAATGCTGCTCTCTACTACAGTGTACAGAAACCTCACACTATCGTGTGTGGTGATCAAAATGACTGCCCAGTAATGGCTGTCATTCCAATCTGAGAAGCATATTCCTGTCCCTCTCTTTTTATATATAACATAGCCCCAATGTTTGGGCTAATGGGACTTCCCCTTTATTAAGCATGACAAGATTCTGTTTTAGATACCAATGAATTAAATTCCTCCTAATTTCTAAATACAGTCAGCACTCCACATTTGTTGGGATTAGGGCTACATGATCTCTGTTGATAAGTGGAAAACCCATCAATAAGAAATCCTGCTATTTTTTAAATCAGAGATAGAAACTCCCTAGGAATCTCCTGATCTTCCCGAGTTACTCTGTGGTCAGCTTCTGCGTGACTGGAGGAGATTCCTAGGGATAACATTTAAATCGATTCTGCAAAGAATCAAATCCACAAAAGTTAAAACCACAGATGTGGAGGGCCGATTGTATTGCCTGTCAATTATATTGGGAAATTATAAATGTTTTAAACTCTAGGATCTGAAGGACATGAATGAACACCTTCATGCAAGTCCTCTGGAAGTGTTACTTAGCAGATTCATAGGAAAACTACACCTTTATTAAAACAGAATAGTTAAACATATTGAGGCTTAAAGCTTGCTAAGGAAGAATCCTTATGCCTGACAGTGTGGTATTCTGGGGTTCTCCTGGTACCAGGGCTGAGGTTTATTCAATAGGTCAGGCACACATTATTCAATTAAAACAGGAGTGTGATGGGAAGAAGGGCTATCCAGCATTCATCCTGCGCTCTTAATTTATGGGTTTACAATTGTAGAACCCAGGGCAATAGCCAGAAAAATTTTTCGAGGGGAGGGGGGTTGAAACATTTAAAAAGCGAACCTTGAAGAGTAGTTTAATAATGCAAAATAATTTAGAAATCATGCTCCATTGATAAACTTCAGTGAAAGAAGGATATGGACATGGGGGCTGGGTTGAACTAGTATAACCATTTCCCCCTATTTTCCTGTCATTCCCCCACCCATGTCGCCATTGTTGAAACAACAGTTGCGTATGATATAAAAAGTGGGGAGGGGGAATAACCAACGAAAATGGGGGGAATGGGTTTTCCTTCTTCAACTCCCACGCCCCCATAAAATGGACTATCCCCCTCTCTCTAAAGCTTCCTAGTGATCTCCACCCGGATAATGGAACAGAACCAAATCTTAAAAGTCAGGCAGCCTTACTAAGTAAAGGAGTCCTGCAGTGCTGGTGAACCAGGTGTTTAAGAATGATGCATCTTGCACCTAGTGAGTCATTGTATGAACCTGTAACAGGACCCAGCAGTGCTTTCTTATACTGCTAGTTGCACTGCAGATAACTGGTGGGAGGGGCCTGCATGTGTCATCCCATTTGCCACCCATAGAATTCCTTTCCTTGGTGTGGCTGCCTGCCTTTTAAGTTGGATTTTAGGGAGTCAGATCCCTTTCTCCTAACAGATACATAGAATAGAACATCCATAGAATTAAAAAAAAAAGGAAAAAAGTCAGAAATTTAACAAAATTATAATGAGGACTAGAACATTGCCCACTCTTGTCTAGTCATTGTAAAACAATGGGAAAAAGACGGACTATTAAAAATATACTAGATTGGGGGTGGGGTGGAGTGTCGGTAAGACTTCATAGCTGCATATCCCATGTGGGATTTCAACCAATATGTATTATTTGACTCCCTCTCCTGGAATAATGGGTATCCTCCACCCTGAAGACACAAGGAGATTACAGCATATGAAAAAACAAACCTTCAACTCAATTTTGTAGCTACATTCACAAAGCCACACCCCTAACACAATCAGGAGACTGTGTTCCAGCACTGTGACTTGGATGAACCTGTTTGGTAGGCCCTGGGCATCATTAATTATCTAATATAAACAGAGTGTCTTTGATGCTTATTATAGGTGATGTTTTCAGCCATTAAGACTAGACTGTGGTTTGACCACAATTCTGGATAGCTTGTGGCACAGCGAGATGAGGGCATCTGTCCAAAGGTCACATGAAAACCATAACAGAGCTAATAACTTTTTTTATTTTGACCGCAAGACCTGCCTGGCTAAAATCTTTCTGCTCTTCAGCATTGTAGTGAACTTGTTTGTTCTTCTGGAAACAAATCTGAAAAACAAAGTTAATTTTTAGTTAAATGTTCCAATGATGGACAAAATATTGATTGAAAGCAAATTCCAGAAAGGGAGCTGAACACTATTGAAAACTAATTAAAGAGGGTTAAATAACTATGCATGAAATGCCTTCTGCGATATTTCCTAAGCTATAATTATAACTAAGAACAAGAGCTGACTCTGTAAAGTTGATCCTTGAAGCTGTACTCGTAGTGATAAGGTATGCTAAGATAGATAATTATGGTAACAGCTATAGCGTATTATAGTGGGTGGATGACTTGAGCAGAATGCTAATGAAACATGGAGCCATCTCTATTTCGGTGACTAATCCAAATTCAGATGGGAAATTTTACTATCTGATGGCTTTTCACATACAGACAGCTGGTGGATGAAAGCTATATGACTTTACCTTCGTTAGCAAGGCTCCTTAACCAGTTTGACAAAACTTTTTAATTTCTATAAATATCTTCAGTTGATAACTGCATCTGCGCAGTGTCTCTGCGGAAAGCATTTGAGACTAAACTGATTGGGAAGGATAGGACAGATTAGATCTTAGATTGTCGAATCAAATTACTATTCCATAATATTTATGAAAAACCAAGTATGGATTATAAGAGCTAATGTAGCTTGAAAGCTGGATTCATTCTTTCACAAGACCAGGTTTCAAATCTCACTCCACTCAGCCATAGAAACCCACTGGGCAAGCTACGCTCTTCCAGTCTTAGAAGAAGGCCATATTAAATCTCTTCTGAATAAATCTTGCCAAGGAAACCTTATACAGTCAGCCTTCCAAATCTATTGGTTCTCTATCCATAGATCTAACCAACCAAAAGCATTAGGAGCAAAAATATCCAGCACTCATTTGAGTTGTTATCCATTTTATATAAGGGATGCCATTTTACAACACCATTGTATATAACCAGATTTGAGCATCCATGGCTTTTGGTATCTACAGGAGTCTTGGAACCAAATACCAGAAAGTCATATTGAAGGAATTGATAGTAGTGCAGGATCAAAGCGATATATCTGAGGTGTAACTTTAGGCCACTGTGGTCAGCAGTTCCAACTGTTTCTCATACAGTAGGGTTGAGTAAAATAAGAGAATCCTTACTTCACTGATCTCAATGATAATTTTATCCTCTTAGTCACAAAATGGGCATTCCTATATTAGTCTTCTTTTCAAAGCATCTTGGGCTGTGTCTACACAGAGACAAATTAAAATGGACACACCAATATGTGGTTCACATATTGTATGGTTGATTTTGCACAGGGAGAAATACATTTACTTCAGAGCTTCTGGGAAGTTGCAGAGCAACCTCTGTGCTTTTGAGGTGTGGACAGCTGGATTGAGCTGGATCTGGCCCAATGCAATGTCTTTATGTCATATATACACCACAGTATCTCTGGCTAGAAGCAGCTTCTTGGCAAAACCCTGATGGAAATATTGTTTCTGTTGATCACATGGCTATGCTCACTGATGTGACTGACGTTGTCAGCAAGGCTGTACCAGGGAGCTGTTTTTGGCCAGCAAAACAGTGGCAGAGGAACATATGTGTTTTGGCCAGCCAGCTGGACTCACAAATGATTCTGGGGTACTCCTGTACTACAGCAAGGGCAACTTCGGAGCACAGTACTCAAAGTTATTTCAGCAATTGTAGATGCATCCTTAAATAGTTGCTGCAGAGCTTATTGTATTATTGTAAGCCGCCCTGAGTCCCCTGTTGGGTGAGAAGGGCGGGATATAAATATTGTAATAAATAAATAATATTGGCTTATGCATAAGAATACTCTAGGATTTCACTCACTCTACATTTTGATATGAACCAAATACAACCTGTATTTCCTGTACTGATGTAGGACACGGAACAATGGCTTCAAACTACAGGAAAGGAGATTCCACCTGAACATCAGGAAGAACTTCCTCACTGTGAGGGCTGTTTGACAGTGGAACTCTCTTCCCCAGGCTGTGGTGGAGGCTCCTTCTTTGGAGGCTTTTAAACAGAGGCTGGATGGCCATCTGTCGGGGGTGCTTTGAATGCGATTTCCTGCTTCTTAGCGGGGGGTTGGACTGGATGGCCCATGAGGTCTCTTCCAACTCTACTATTCTATGATTCTATGATTCTAATCCTTCTGAGTTTCACATTTCTCTGATTTTATAATGTGATGCATTTCTTGACTCAAAAAAGAAGAAAGAGCAATTTTTAGAGTAAAATCTGTTGCAAAATGTGTACTCTAGGAAATAGTCGCACACACACATACACACATTCAAGATTTATGTGAGGTTTTTTTAAATCATCATCATCATCATCATTTAATTACTTATTAATCGCCCTCCATCCACGATGCTCTGGGCGATTTACAAGATAAAATTGTAAAGGAGAAAAATACATACATACAAATATTGATAAAATTAACATAGATTAAAAGCTCTAGTAAAGAGCCAGGTCTTGAGTGCTAGGGTAAAAGGCCCTAACTCACGCATCAAACCAAATTTGGAATACAGGCAGGGGAATATAGCAAGAGAGAAAATATTTTTGCTCACTGGATGGCCAACTTGAGATAGGAGTCTAAGAATGCATGCAAAACTGACCAGAAAGAGACTGATCCTCCCTCTTTGTTGTGGACTTCACACATTTTGTCTGCATGGGATCATGCAGTCTCCCCAGAAGCATCTCATATAAGTTTTTTTTAAATTATTTTAGGTTGGAATGTGAGGAGACAAAGACATAGCATCTTTGCTTGAGCCTAGTGGACATTTGTTCCCTTTTTCTTTTATATTTATGCATCATATACCTATTACTCAAAGAACTGACAGGATAATAAGAATTTCACAACCATTAAATATTTGTATAACTGTTAGAAATATAAAGAATGCTCTGCAGAATGAGGCTGAAAGTCTTTCTCATGCACCACCCAATTTCCTACAGTGATCCAGTGAGATGCCATTGGCAAGCTCTCAAGCAGGACATGAATATACTATCAATCTTTTTGTTTTTCCTAGAAATTAGTATCCAAAAGTGGAGCCGGTCCCCCATGTTTGTGTTTTTCATCTTTGTGGATTAAATTATTCATGGGTTTATATAAGATCTTCTCTCTAGGAAACTCTAGATCATCCAGTGTAACTGTATGGTCAACTGTATGGTAAATGGCAGGACTTACAAGCTAACAGGCAAGTGTACCTTACACTTTATCCAATCCACTCTGCATTTCTTCTCCTACCATTTCCAGAAACCGAGTAAGCACCAATGGAGCAGAATTGATTGCCATCCATATATTCCTTAACTCTGTATAGTATCATTCAGCCAGTGCCTTTTGGTATGAACTAAAAAGGATGAGAGGAGCGGATTGTCCAGGTTCCTTCAAAAGAGCAGTCTAGGATGGAGTGTTAGTTGGAAGAAATTGTCAATTATTATGTAGGACAACTCTTCTGAGCCCCCATCTACTGCATTATATGGCAGTGTAGACTTATATAACCCAGTTCGATGCAGTTAAACTGCATCCTGAAACTACATTATATGGCAGTGTAGATCCAGTCTGAGAGCAATGGGCAGTAGTAGTACCACACCAGAGCATGTCAGTTCCATTATGGCACCTCTCTATTATCTTTGCCTTGAATACTAATAGCCTAGCTTCTTTTCTTCTCTGGTAGTGCTAATGATTAATCCTTTTCCTTGCTTATTTTATTCTGCTACTTTGATCTTTTGTTCAGTTTAAATCACTCTTGGATATTTAGACATTTCTTTTTATGACAGCCTCCTGCTCTTTAGTGGGGCATTTACCATATTAAATTCATAGTATAATGTAGCTGCTTTGTTTTTCACTAGATGGCACTATAAAGTAGCAATAGGACTGTCCATCTATTAAAACCTGAATGAGAATAGCTATATTTTTTCTTTAAAAGTGGGCTACTGGATAAGATCTCTCTCCCTCCCCCCCCCCCCCCAACTTATTCTCATCATTACTAACCAGTATGTGTTGCAATGCCAAATAGTCCTAGGAAAACTAGTAACAGTTTTATAGTGCATGAAATAGTTATTATTTTAACTCTGGCATGAGTTTGTATAGGCACAGGCATAACCCTGACATTTCTGGGGTTTCCCACAGAGCAGATGTCAACCTTGCCAGAGCAGTCTAAAGCTGAGATCCTGTTGGCTGGAGCACGTACATTTGTACAGATGGCAGGTGTGGCAATGGTAGGAAATCAATGCAGATGTAATGGTACGGAGGGGCAGGAAAAAGAGAAACCTGCCATCTGCAGAGTTAGCACCTGGCTTCAATGTAGCTTGTCTTCCCAATGCTTATTCTGCTCCAGAGCTTTAAGGAACCATTTGGAACAGATGCTGTTCATTCACATGAGCAGAGTCTCCTTCCTGCTGTTGAATGGGTTATCTTCTTTGAGTGAGAAATTGGTGACCTGTCAAAGTACAGAAGAAAACTAGGAATGCTTGGAAGCTATTGATGACCTGTCAAGGTACAGAAAAAGACTTGGAAGATTGGCTATAAAAGAAGAAAACAAGATTCTGAAGTCTCAAAATATGTAACTGAATATTAAAGTTAGCATGATCCATGTCATTGTATTCCGTTTTTATGGATGGTTGTGAAACCTGGATGAGGTGGGGTGCAGAGTGGGGACGGTCAACGAAAATGACGACAATAGAATCAACTAATTTGAAATGTAGTGTTGTAGAACAGTTCTGCAGGCTTGAACTCTCCCTAAAAGCCAAAGTGACTAAACTGAAATTGTTCTATTTGGCACACATTGTAAGAATAGATGATTTGCTAGAAAAGACAACAATGCTTGGTAAGGTGGAAGGCACTGGGAAAAGAGGAAGACTGCAATACAGATGGTTAGATTTAAACTAGGAAGCCATAGCTCTGAGTTTACAAGATCTGAGCAGGGCTGCTGATGACAGTAGGCTTGAGCAAATTTTTCGTTAGTTCGTTAAATTCGTTAAAAATTCGTTTCGTAAGCACTTTTGAATTGATATTGAACCATCTGCTCACTGCCCTTACAAATATTACGAATTTGAATAATAAAAGTACCTTTTTTTGTTTGTTTCTGATGTCTTCGGATGCAGCTGTAGCCCCTCTGAGAGGAGAAGCCATGTTGGCTTGCCTCTCAGCCAATCAGAACGGAAGAGGGAGGGAGGGAGAGGCATGGCCATCGATCTGCTAGCATTTTAAAAAAAATGTTGCTTCAAAAATCCCCCAAAATCAGTGGATGGGTCAAACATTATGAAACTTGATAGGCAACGAGTACTTAATTTTTGCTTCCATTCTGGCAAATTTCATCATAATAGCTTTCATAATGCAGGAGAACGAAGCCTCTGAATATTGACCATTCTTTTAAGTGGAAATGAAGCAATTCGCCATAACGAGAGAAAAAACTCCATTTCCCAGAAGCCTTAGCAAGTCAATCAAAGTGGAAGGAAGAAGGACAGGGAGGCGTGGCCATCGATCTGCTAACATTTTAAAAAAAAGTTGCTTCAGAAATCCCCAAAAATCAGTGGATGGGTCAAACATTATGAAACTTGATAGGCTAAGAGTACTTAATTTTTGCTTCCATTCTGGCAAGTTTCATCATAATAGCTTTCATAATGCAGGAGAACGAAGCCTCTGAATATTGACCATTCTTTTAAGTGGAAATGAAGCAATTCGCCATAATGAGAGAAAAAACTCCATTTCCCAGAAGCCTTAGCAAGCCAATCAAAGTGGAAGGAAGAAGGACAGGGAGGCGTGGCTATCAATCTGCTAACATTTTTTAAAAAAGTTGCTTCAGAAATCCCCAAAAATCAGTGGATGGGTCAAACATTATGAAACTTGATAGGCTAAGAGTACTTAATTTTTGCTTCCATTCTGGCAAATTTCATCATAATAGCTTTCAAAATGCAGGAAAAGGAAGCCTCTGAATTTTGACCATTTATAAAAGCATTGGGCTGAAGCAAACGTTTCTCCAATAGTACTATGCCCACTTGCAAACTACAATTCCCAGGTGTTCCAGGCCCTCTCTCCTCTTAACATTCCCCACCCCCTTTTGTCCTCACTTAGAATCATAGAGTCATTGAACAGTAGAGTTGGAAGAGACCTCGTGGGCCATCCAGCCCATCCCCTTCTGCCAGGCAGGAAGACACCATCCAATCCCTCCCAACAGATGGCCATCCAGCCTCTGCTTAAAAGCCTCCAAAGAAGAAACCTCCACCACAGCCTGGGGAGAGAGTTCCACAGCTGAACAGCTCACAGTGAGGAAGTTCTTCCTAATGTTCAGGTGAAATCTCCTTTCCTGTAGTTTGAAGCCATTGTTCCGCATCCTAGTCTGCAGGGCAGCAGAAAACAAGCTTGCTCCCTCCTCTCTATGACTTCCCCTCACATATTATACATCATGTCTCCTCTCAGCCTTCTTTTCTGCAGGCTAAACATGCCCAGTTCTTCAAGCCACTCCTCATAGGGCTTGTTCTCCAGACCCTAGATCATTTTATTTGCCCTCCTCTGACCATCTTAACCAAACTTTCATACAGTATGTGAATTCTTGGAAGGTATGAGAAGTTTAGAGAGAAGGAGGGAGGAAGAGGTTTGAATTTTGGACTCCAATTGTGGCTTGATTCCCCACTCAGCCACCCACTTGGGCAAGTCACACACTCTCAGCCCAGAAAAGCCAATGAAACAGGAAATAGCACTTTCAAACCAGGAACTAATTTCCTTATTCAGAGGCTGATGGCCATCTGTCAGGAAGGATTTGATGGTGTACTATGATTTCTGTTCCTGGGTGATAAATGTCATTTCCTAATTGGTTCTGTCATAGAAACATGGCAAAATCTATGACACTGCCTGAACTTTGTGCAAGCGACATGGATGGAACATATTATGGTTTGGTCCACCAATTTAACAAAGTTTCAGCCACAAAAACAAAGTTTCTGAAGTAGAACAATGACTTTCACAGTAAAGACAACCCAATGAAACAGGAAATAAGACTTTCAAACCAGGAATAGATTTCTGCAATTATTAAAAAATGGTTTATTATAAAAGCTATGAAAATTCGCCAAAAATCAGAGGATAAGGGAAACGTTTTGGTGAGCTATCAGTGTTAAATGTGTTCTACCACTGTACCAAGTTTGAAGAAGATCACTCAAAAAATGAGGGCGGGAGAGTCCTGTAAAATCTCCCCTTGTGCTGTTTTTTTTTTGCCACTGCGCATGCGCGTCCGCCATTAACGAATTAATTTAGAAAATAACGAATTTTCATTAATTTCAAAATTTTTGGGGGGCAAAATTCGGAAATGACATCAGAAACGAAACGCTGGCGCCCCCTACTTTTGAAACAAGTTTAGAATCAATTTTTTCATGGATCGCTCAAGCCTAATAGGTAGCACTAGTTAGCACCACATGGAAGGAGGCATGGCAAATCCATTTTGAATATATTTTACCGTGAAAATCCTAAATCCTATGATAAAACAATTGAAAATGAAATCAGATAGTGTCAAAAGATGTAGCTTCCAGGTCGGATGGCACTCAGAAAGCTAATGAGGCAGAACAGAGGAAAAGTATGAGTTGTGGATGTTGAGCTATTAACATATTCAGAGGTGAAAGGAAAGTCCAAAAGCTGCACAACACATATTAGACTGAGGGACATGAAATGTTGAAAGCATGAATCAGGAGAAGCTAGGCATATTAAAACAAGATCATTATCATCATCACCATCATGTCTGAAGCCAGACTCATGATCTCTTCCAACTTTATGATTCTGTGAAAGTGAGAGAATAAAGGTTTAACAGTTATGTTCCCTGCTAAATTGGAACTGTTAGAGCAGGGGTTCCCAAACTAAGGCCCGTGGGCCAAATGCAGCCCTCCAAGGTCATTTACCCACCACATGCCCTAAACTTTAGGCTTAGAGTTGCCCTAAGTCTGAAATGGCCTGAAGGCAAACAACAACAACAACAACAATCCTAATTAACAACTATCTCATCAATCAAAAGCAGGTCCATACTTCTCATTGAAATAGTGGTAAATTCATGTTGGTTAAAACTGTTCTTCATTTAAAATATTATATTGTTGTTGGATTTTTGTTTTTTTGTTTTTGCACTACAAATAAGATATGTGCAGTGTGCAAAGGAATTCATTTGTGTTTTTTTCAAACTATAGTTCTGCCCCAAAAAATCTGTGGCCCTCTGGCTTTCTGTTTAAAAAGTTTGAGGATCAGGCAGTGGCTACGGCACATGGCCTTCTTTCTCTCTCTCCCTCTCTCTCTCTCTCTCTCTCTCTCTCTCTCTCTCTGTCTCTAACCTCCTTTCTCAGCAGCTGGGACAGCTTGTGCCACTATGGAAGACATGTGCTAGTATTTAAGACTGGTCAATGCAGTGCTGATGTGAATTCAGATGTATACAAAAATACAGTAGAGTCTCACTTATCCAAGGTAAACGGGCCGGCAGAAGCTTGGATAAGCGAATATCTTGGATAATAAGGAGGGATTAGGGAAAAGCTTATTAAACATCAAATTAGGTTATGATTTTACAAATTAAGCAGCAAACATCATGTTATACAACAAATTTGACAGAAAAAGTAGTTCAATACGCAGTAATGCTATGTTGTAATTACTGTATTTATGAAGTTATCACCAAAATATCACGATATATTGAAAACATTGACTACAAAAACGGCTTGGATTATCCAGAGGCTTGGATGAGTGAGGCTTGGATAAGTGAGACTCTACTGTACCCACTAAATGCCAGGAAGTGCTTTAGAAACTGCCCAGCAGTTACTCACACAGGCAAATCAAACAGGGTGAAATCAAAACTAGCAAAACTGAATAATAAATAGAGTGGTTTATGACATTATTATGGACTGAGCAACTGTGGGTGGTTTTACACAGACACTATAATCCAGTTTGGAAGTATATTATGAACTGGTTTTGCTGTAGAGCAACAGTAAGCATGGGAAACATCAGCCCCAAATTTTGGTGAGCTATCAGTGTTAAATGTGAATCAATTTTTTCATGGATCGCTCAAGCCTAGATGACAGGGTGATTTGGATGTCCCTCATTCATAGGCTCACCATAAGTCAAAGGGTGCATCTGCACTGTAGAAATAATGCAGTTAGACACCACTTTAATTGCCATGGCTCAATCTATAGAACCATAGGAGTTATAGTTTGGTAAAGCACCAGCATTCTTTGATAGAGAAGGCTAAAGACTTTATACAGTTACAACTCCCATTATTCCATTGCACTGAGCCATGGTAGTCAAAGAGGTATCTTTATCTATATCTATTGTACATATTGTACTGATGTTTATATATTTTTAAAAAAAGATTTTGATATATTTTTTTGCAAAACACTGCACAGAAATGTTTTATGCAAAATGCATTGTTGTGCAATGTTTTGACATTTTTTCATTTTTTCCCCCTAAAATCCTAAATATTACACCCAGATTATTGAAGTATGACAGCAAGTGCTAGCAACTCACACATCAGAGATCCCAATTTTCATGTTAATGCAGAATCCTTGACTTTTGAAACCTTGGCTCATTATTTTTCATCATTTTACCTAATGGGTAGAAAGGTTTGCAAGTCTTTCTTTCTGACCTTTGAGAATAAAAAAGTGAAAAATTACATTTGTATTTAACATTTTATTATTGCTTAACTTAATTATTAAGAGATCCAAAGGAAGAACTAGTTATTATTCCAGAAATCCATGGAGAGAGAAAAACCAGGCTCATATGTCTTGATAAAGGAGCCCCACTTCCATGCTTATGCTAATGCTTATGCCTCCATGCATGTGTCAATTTCTTTGAATTTATAAGCCTGAGAACTTCTTTCTTCTTTCATTATTCACGAATAGCTGGCTCTGAAAAATGCAAAGACTAATGTCTAGGACATATTTGAATATATTTGGTTTAGAAGTTTACTAGTTATTAAACTGGCAATTCCTTATCATTTTAATTTGTTTCAGAGAGTGCCAACAGAGATTACAATCTAGGAAGATTAGAACATCCTATGAAGATTACATGGTCCATCAGAAGAGTCTTGTAAATACTGTCACATGTCAAATCTTCAAAACAAAGATCTACTCTATGTTAGATATCAGTGTGATTAGGAACACTAATTCTCTTTTATCAAAGTTTCCTTCTTTCTCAGAAAGTACTGATGTTTGAAAAATCCCAGACAGTAATTATGAAAAGGGGTCCCTGGTGGTGGCGCTGTGTGTTAAAGCGCTGAGCTGCTGAACTTGCAGACCGAAAGGTCCCAGGTTCAAATCCCAGGAGCAGACTGAGCGCCCGCTGCTAGCCCCAGCTTCTGCCATCCTAGCAGTTCAAAAACATGCAAATGTGAGTAGATAAATAGGTACTGCTCCAGGGGGAAGGTAACGGCGCTCCATGCAGTCATGCCGGCCACATGACCTTGGAGGTTTCTACGGACAACACCGGCTCTTCAGCTTAGAAATGGAGATGAGCACCATCCCCCAGAGTCGGTCACGACTGGACTTAACGTCCTGGACTTTACCTTAACCTTAATTATGAAAAAGGAAATGGAGTTATGAATCTCACAGAACTCTGTGAGCCACTACAAATTATTAGACTTGGCATGGATTTATTTACATTCATATCCTTTGGTACCTTCAGGAGCACACAACGGTAAGGGCCCTCTCGGTACAAAAACCTGCCCACAACAAGAGTAAGCAGGAGCCGATCTTGACTCCTCATCCCCTATTTGGCATCACAGTTTAATCTTTTTTATTAATCCCAGCAAACAAAAATAAAACGCTCACTTCCTGAAAACTACTACCACCTAGTTACCTCTCCTTTACTAGAATGTAGAAATAGCTCTAAGGAAGTATAAAAAACAAAGCAGAAAGAAGATTGAAGGATGCCAAGAAAAAAGAAGGGTTTTTAAAGGTAGTTCAGGGAGGATAGCTCCAGGAGGTCATCGCTCTTCCTTACCTGGAAGTGGGAAGCCTCCTTAAAATGCCTAGGAAAGAATGTGTGGCACCCGGGAGAGAAATAATAATAATAATAATACTTTATTTTTATACCCCGCCTCCATCTCCCCGAAGGGACTCGGGGCGGCTTACATGGGGCCAAGCCCAGATAAAACAATAAAACATAGAGAAACATCAAAATACAAACACAGTTATTAAAATCCAACATTCCCAAAACAAAACAAAAGAAATATTAATCATGTTAAAAGCATATTAAAATGTGGATTTGGCACCCAAGTAAAAAGATAAAAAGAAAGCGCATATGCCTGCCTGCAGTGTCTTGCCTCTCCTCCTCTAAAGTAGGAAACAGCTTAAATGCCTAAAATAACAGGAAGGGGAGCTGGGTAAGTCCTCTGCTCCATAATGGGCTGGATAGAAAATTATTCTTTCGGCTCCCCAAAGTGAAAACAGATTTCTGCTCTCCCGAATTCGGGAGGCTCCAACCTCCCCCCCCCCCAAAATGGATTGGGGCCCAACCAAAACCCAGTACACCAAAACGGATTGTGGTTTATTCAGGAAGGACCAAATATCATCAACAGGACGTAAGAACAAAATATCTGTGTCAACATACAGTAGAGAGTCCACATCGCTCAGAATTAGTGGGAGAAAAAGCCTTTGAGAAGCACAAGGCTTGAACAGTTTCTTCCGTTCTGCTGCATTGCCCAGGCCTACAAATGATCATTGAGTAAAAATGTTACTCAAAAGAGGTGGCCTGGCACCAGCTGATGGGCTTAAGGGAGTTTCGAGGAGACTATGTGAATATAATAATAATATGGTAGAAATAATATGTAGTATTGGAGTAAATATATGTTTGTCTGCCCCATCTGATGGTTTTGAGCCCTGTCTGGTTAAGGCTATTTGTACATGATGGACAATGTGTAGCATAGTATTTCCTGACAATAGTGGTCAAAATAGGTGTAAAATAAAAAGTAGCTAGTTTTTTTAATATATATTTTTATTAGGGTCAAACAAGTAGAGTATAACATAACCACATTTCTTCTTGAGGAAGTTTAGAAGATAACATAGGTGATGTATACAATTCATTTATTTAGAACATTTCTACCCTGCCTTTCTCACCCGAGGGGACTCAATTTAACAAAAAAGGAAGAAAGGATTTCATAAGTAATCACCCTCCTCCCCTACTTGTATCCATCCCTTTTCCACTGCTTCCCCCTCCCCCTCCCTCTCCTGCCCCCCTCCTTCCTCCGGGAACAATCATACATTTCCTTTATCATTCATTCTGTTTGTTAGCTAATCATATGCATCCCTCAATCAGTATTGTGTCAACCCACACCATACATGTGGACATCCAGATGAGCTTCCTCGACATGGAGCATAAAATCCAAGACAGCCCAACATATCTTTCATGCACACGGCTATCCTAATGATGGACATAAATAATAAGAGGTAATCCAAATATTTGGTATTATATAAATATGAAAGAATCGTAAGAGTAGATTTACATACCAGGACATGTGAAGACATATATTCTACTCAGTTTGTTTACGACACTCTGCTTCAAGGGTTAATGGAAATAAAGAACTGTGGGAAACAATAACTGTGGGAAACAATAATTAACTTCCACATCACACATCAGAATATGTGTGAGGTATCAGCTAATATATTCCAAGCTCTAACTCAAATAGCAAATTTTGCAGAGTCCTCAGTGAAGAGAGAACTGACGCTAGTTTTGTTGCCATAAAACATGCTTCATCATATCTGAGGATGACTGAGAGATTAATTCTGATCAGGCAGCATAATTCCAAATTGAAATGTCACCACTTTAGTCTAATGGAAAACGTAGGCCCCTTCTACACTGCCCTATAATCCAGATTATCAAATTGGATAATCCACATTTTCTGTTCTGAATTGGATTATATGAGTCTACACTGTCATATATCCAAAATAGATAATCTGGATTTTATATGGCAGTGTAGAACGGGCCATAGACATACCAACAATGGCAGGATTTGGGGGTGGGGCGAAGGACATAGATCTAAATTCAACTGCTAAATTCCAAGTAGAATAGGTCCATGAAATGAATAGAACTTCCACAAGGGTTGGTTTACCATGTTCCCATTGATTCAGTGGGTCTATTCTAATTAAAATAACCATTCAATTTGTACTATTGCGATGGCTTGGCAACATTGAGCATGCTGAAGCCTAGAGATCAGAGCTCTTGGTACTACCTGCTAACATTGCACCTGTGAATTACTACTATGTTTTCCTGAAAGTGGTCAGTAGATGGCACAGCCAAGCAAACTCTGCTTGAAAGAGTCCTGAAAGGTCCTTGGAGGCTACTCTTTGGAAGATGGTCCATGGTTATGGAGACTACCTAGATGCAAGACTTGGGAAGTATAAAATGTAAAGGTAATTTGTAACACCAGCCAGACCTTCATTGTGTGTGAATTTGATAGAACTAGGTAGCGAGGCAAGGACCAACCAGGATCTCTGGATTTAAGAGATGCAAAACTATTTTGTTTGGAAGCCTCAAATAGAATGAGAGTGACATGTGTGAATGGACAGCAATGCTTTTAAAAAGAAGTTGTTGTCTTTTTTCTTCAACACAATGAAAGTGAAATGTGAACTGGTTCAAACAAGGATAAGTTGATATTTTTTTTCCAATTCGTGTTTAAAAAAAAAAACCTTTGTAGGGGTTCTAGGACTCTAATAACAGTAAATGTGGAGAACTGACTGTACTTGGATAAAAATGATATAGAATCATAGAATAATAGAGTTGGAAGAGACCACATGGGCCATCTAGTCCAACCCCCTGCTATGTAGGAAAAGCACAATAAAAGTATCCCTGACAGATGGCCATCTAGCCTCTGTTCAAAGGTTTCCAAGGAAGGAGCTTCCACCACATTCCGAGGCAGAGAGTTCCACTGTTGAACAGTTCGTACGGTCAGGAAATTCTTCCTAATGTTCAGGTAGAATCTCCTTTCCTGTAATTTGAACCTATTGCTGCTAGTCCTAGTTTCAAGGGCAGCAGAAAACAAATCTGTTCCCTCTTCCTTATGACACCCTTTCACATATTTATACAGTAGAGTCTCACTTATCCAACATTCGCTTATCTAATGTTCTGAATTATCCGGCGCGGTCTGCCTCCTGTTCAGATCCACAGCTGTTTCTCTAGGCAGCAAGGACTGAACTTTTTACACATTTAATTTCTGACAGTATTGTTACTGCAAGTTCATTTTATGCAATTCTATCTTTATTTGTAGTCATTTTGTTAGTAGCCAATGTTTTTTGTAGTCAATGTTTTCAATACATTACAATGTTTTGGTGCTAAATGCATAAATGCAGTAATTACTACATAACATTACTGTGTATTGAACTGCTTTTTCTGTTGATTTGATGTAAAATCATAACATAATTTGACATTTAATAGGCTTTTCCTTAATCAACATTTTCACTTTTGCAATATTCTGTAGACCCATTTATGTTGGGTAAGTGAGACTCTACTGAACATGGCTATCAAATCTCCTCTCAGCCTTCTCTTCTGTAGGCTAAAGACTCCTCATAGGACATGGTCTCCAGACCATGGATCATTTTAGTTGCCCTCCTCTGGACACCTTCCAACTTAACAATATCCCTTTTGAACTAAGGTGCCTATAACTGGACACAGTATTCCTGGTCAGGTCTAACCAAAGCAGAATACAAAGGCACCATGACTTCCCTCGATCTAGAACCTACACTCCTTTTGAAACAGCCCAAAATCCTATTGGCTTTTTTAGATTCTGTATCACACTGTTCGCTTATGTTCAACCTATTGTCCATGAAGATTCCAAGATCTTTCTCACACGGACTGTTGTCGAGCCAGGCATCACCCATCCTGTATCTTTGTATTTCTTTTTTTTCTGCCTAAAGGTAGAATCTTACATTTGTCCTTGTTGAAATTCATTTTGTTAGTTTTGGCCCAGCTCTCTAATCTGTTAAGGTCATTTTGAATTCTGGTCCTGTCCTCTGGAGGATTAGCTATCCCTCCCAATTTAGTGTCATCTGCAAACTTGATTAGAATGGCCTCTAAACCTTCATCCAAGTCATTAATAAAGATGTTGAACTGTACTGTGCCCAGGACTGAACCTGTAGCACTCCACTAGTCACTTCTTTCCAGGATAAAGAGGAACCATTCGTGAGCACCCTTTGGATTGGTCGCTTAACCAATTATGGATCCACCTAATAGTAGCATTGCCTAGCCCACATATGACTAGTTTGCTTGCAAGAAGGTAATGGGGGACTTTGTTGAAGGCCTTACTGAAATCGAAATATGTGATATCCACAGCATTCCCTGTATCTACCAAGCTTGTAACTCTATCGAAAAAAGAGATAAGGTTAGTCTGGCAAGACTGGTTTTTGAGAAATCCATGTTGACTTTTAGTAATCACAGCATTCCTTTCTAAGTGATTGCAGGCTGCTTCCTTAATGATCTGCTTCAGAATCTTTCCTGGTATTGATGTCAGGTTAACTGGACGGTAATTGTTTGGTTTCTCTTTTTCCCCTTATTGAAGATAAGGACCACATTTGCCTTCCTCCAGTCTGCTGGGACTTCTCCAAGAATTCTCAAAGATGATTGCCAGTGGTTCTGAAATAACCTCTGCTAGTTCCTTCATTCCAGAAGCGACTTGCAGTTTCTCAAGTCGCTCCTGACACGAGAAAAAAGTTCCTACAATACTCTTGGATGTATGAATAATTCTGGATGAGCTAGCTTCGTGATCACCATTCCCCAAGTTAACAATACATTAGTTTTAGATGTTTGTGGATATGTAAAGAATACTTGCAATTTTTCTTATCCCTGACAAAAAGAGTATCTTGATACATTGAGACTTGCCTTTGAAAAAACAGACAACAGCCACAAAGTTTTTGTGCATGTCAGGATTAGTTGTTACAATATTTATATGGTGCACCTTACCCAGTCTACTTTTACAATCTCTCCATTTTAATCCATGTTTTTATTAGTTCTTGTTTTTTATTGGCTAATGTTTAAATTTTTTTAATTGTGCATGTTTTTGTCTATTGCTGTGTTTTATACTGCTACTGTTTTTATTCGGGCTTGGCCCCATGTAAGCCGCCCTGAGTCCCCTTTGGGGAGATAGAGGCGGGGTATAAAAATAAAGTTGTTATTATTATTATTATTATTATGCAAAAATATAATTTGCAGAAAAAAACCAATTTCATTATAAAACCAAATGTGAAGAAATTGTGCAGAAAGTAATATTTCCTGAAAAATATACAATCTTCTGTGAAAGACTGTTGCTTGTGCCACAAAAATCCAGTCTTTTGGGGAAGTGATTTTTTAAAAAAAAAAAACCCAAAATAATCTAAAAAACAGTACAATAACTACAGGGGATCCTGCAGATAATACCCTCGTAGTATGTCCAGCTACAGGGAAATAGCTAAATGTATCTCTGCTGATCTGTCCCCCTCTTCAACAACACAAAAATGGCAGTTTATGGAGGGACTGCATTGCTGAAATGTTGAGTTTAAGGGAGATTGGTTGGTTGGAGTAAGGATTCTTATTCCTACAATGACCAAAAACAGTGTCTTATGATAATGTAAACTGGACCCATGCTATCGGATCTTCATCAGTGACTATTCCTATATACTGGAACTTCTTTCTAGGGAGGTCACAACGACCCCTCCTTCTTGCTGTCCTTCTGTCAGTAAGCAAAATTATTATTAATACAGAAAGGTTTCTAAGAATGGCCTAGTGGATACTAGATTATCTAGAAACCTTTACCTTTACTAGTATTGTGACAAATTTAATTCTATTTTAATGTTCAATTTTTGTATGTTTTTAACTGTCTTGCTCTATAAAACACTAAGCTGTCTTGAGTCCCAATTCTCAGTGGAAGGCGTCATCACCATCAACATCGTCATCTAATAGGGTTACAGTCAAATATTTTAGCTTATAATATAACAACATAAAAAGCTATATTTTTGAAGTAATAGTAATAAAATGGATATGTATGACCATATACATGAAATTACCATGTGTATGTGTGTACCTGGGGATAGAGGGGCTGTTGGCTGTGAGGCTCAAGACTCCCAGAGTCTAACCACCTCATCATAAAGGGCCTGTTCTGGTGATCTACGCTGTTTTAGTCTCAGATCATTCATGGATTCTGGTGACTCTCATCAGATGATGCAGATGAACTTCCAACGGGGCTCTGTAGATGATCTAGGGCTAAATGGGTGCATGCAGCCACTACGGTAACATGGGATGCTTCTTGTGTTGCTATTGAGCTCCATAGGAAGCCATGAGGGGAAGCCACTTCATTAATGCTTCCCCCTCCCCCAAATCAACATAATTAGGAGCTGAGCAATGCCGGGCGTGGGGCGGTGGGATCCCCATGCCCTCCCCCATGAGGGTTGCCGGATTCACCACAGCGTGCGTGGCGATTCCAGTGGCCATGTGACAAGGTCCCTAGATTCACCAGTTCACAGAGTCCCAATAATTCTTTCACTAATGAATCCATGCAGGGATTTCTTCTTGATCCACTGACATATCCAAACAGTTCCCTACTGGCACAAGGGCTATGAAGCATAATAAGTAAAACCTCTAATTTAAAAACTTTCCAACTCATCACCTTATGCTTTCCTTGGAGCCAAAGGGAGCTATTGTGAAGTTGATCTTAGAAGACTCCACTATTTCGAAACGAGGAGCATGTAATAGGTCACATGCATTGCAATGAATATGAAAATCAGGTCTGTTTATGAATATTTTGATTACTTTGCCTGAAGCATTACATGCAGCTCTAGAGCTTCCCTTAATATATCACCAGGGCATATTACAGAAATGTGCCTTGGAAATTTGGGAGCCGGTTAATACCCATTATAGCATTCTTACTCTTTCTCCAGGTGTGCATGTTACTTCTTCAATATGCATTTGTTACTAATGAATCCCAGAAGCTGCTATTCAGTTCCTGAATAGTGTGTTCCTGAGTGTTCCTGCTGCCTCAAAAGAAGGCAAAGGGGAAGCTCTCTTTAACTTTTGCTTTCTGTGGAGAACTTTTGCTTAGCCTCATTGAGTAAGAGCTAGTCCCCACTTGTAATGGGGCAGAGACTTCAGCTGCGCCTGATCACGTCCAGGTAGAGCACCAAAGGAGGCTACTTTGCATGACTCACCCCAGCCTATGAAATGCCAGGAAGAGTGGGTGGGGTCACGGCCATACTATATAAACTAGGGATTCATAAATGTTTACTCCAATTGGCTGCTTAGTTATACTTGATCTTTGGTGACTGGCACAGCCACTGATTTACTACTTTTGCATTAGGAGCACTCTTAGGGCCATCTCCCTCCCTGCCACCTTTCTCAAAAAACAAAGCAAATTAAAACAAAATCCCAGGCCTTCTCTCTCCCTATGGATCTCACTCTCTCTTTTACACTTACAAGAAAAAGATCACTCCTCTTGAAACACATATGAATGTCTTAGAAACTTTGTAATGTACAGTGTGTTTTATTGAGACTACTAATTCAAGGCAGAGTGCTATCCCTTCGACCCATCTCCTCCCACATAAATATGGCTAGGTTCTCTTTCACAGCATTGAGCCTTTAACTGGGACGGGACATAGAAATGATTCCTCTTAAAAAATGGCAAAAGTCCACATTATCCTTGCATGTTTCCCAAACCAGGTTGGTCTTTTTGGAAGAGCAATTTGAGTGAAGCATCCGCCTTAATGCTAAAAAAATCCAAAACCCAAACAAACTTCTTATAATATTACAAAAGGGCATTTGCTTAAGTTTGCAATGCAATCATTCCTACTATCATTTGATTTGAGCATTTAGAGGTCATGCATTAAGTGTTACTCAGTTATCCAACAATGGAAGACAAGCTGGGAGGTAATATGGCATATTCATCAACTAAATTAATTGTGTGAACCTTTTGCAATTCTCTGTCACTCAAAGGTGCTTATACACATGTGCTTATACACAAACCTGGGCAACCAACTGTGTCAATTGTTCAATATGTGGATTAAATATATGGTTCAACCTTTTTATCAATGGATTCAACTATTCACAGATTGAAAATATTCTTCAAAAAATTATAAAAAGCAATCCTTGATTTTGTTTTACACATGGGAACACCATGTATATTTATGGTTTATTTTATGTTTCAGCATTGAATGTTTGCCATATATATATTATGCTCTGCCCTGAGTCCCCTTTGGCATGAGAAGGGCAGAATATAAATGTTTTAAATAAATAATAAATGATAAATTTTACTATGCCATCTTTTATAATGAGACTTGAACATCCATGGATTTTGGTATCCACAGTAGGTCCTGGTACCAGAGAATATTAATGGTTCACTGAATGCATGTATTATTTGGTTATACTGAAGGAGGAGGAAGAGGAGGAGGAGGAGGAGGAGGAGGAGGAGGAGGAGGAGGAGGGGGAGGAGAATCATTTAAAAAAAAGGATCCAGTTTTGTGCATAAAAATCTGGCTAATGATGGTTGCAGATAATACTCAATTAATTCTCAAATGCTTTGATTTGCACGCCCTTTACATATGAGTTCAGATGGGATGCGTATACAAGGGAGCTTGCATCATGTGATAGGATCCTGAGGAAACCATAGGCAAAGGGTGCTGAATACAGAGTAAATCAGTATGTGATCAGGTCCTTGGTGTTCTCAGAATTAGTTGTAACAAGAAGGCAGGTCCGGTTCTTCACGGACGCCACTGAAGCACACCCGAGGCGGCAGCGGGCAGTGGCGGGCGGTGGTGGCAACTATTGGGTCGCTCGCCGCGGAACCAGGATGTATTTTGTATTCTCATGATATTTCGCAAGATCTCGCGAAATATCACGAGATTTCTGTGAGATCTCGTGGAAATCTCACGAGATCTCGTGAGAATACATGCTACTTCCTGGTTCTGCGGTGAGCAACCCAATGGTCGTCGCCGCTGCCGCCAGTAAGTTTGGGGTGGGGTGGGGTGCAATTTTGGGCAGGGGGCGCGCAGCCCTAGGTTGGCTTACCACCTGGAAAAACCTAGGGCCTCTCCTGCAGGAAGGGGAGACAAAGACATATCTGAGAGGTTTGTTGTCTTAATGAGTGAAAGCAGTTAAAGAACCCATCTGAATTATAATATCTCTCATCGGGGAAAAGAAAGATGAGATTTATAAGTCTTCAGTGATATGGATGCTATCATTTAATTGGATCCTTTTTTTAAAAAAGTGAATAAAGATGGTATGGAAAGTTCAACGCTATGATCAGGGAACTCACCATATCTAAACCTTCACAATTTTTACTACAACAGATACACAAAACTGAGAAAACACATCTTTGATAAATTCTTTCCTTATTCCTATTCTACTAGGTTACATTTAAAAAATAATAACTGTGAAGTATATACCTCTCATTCATTAATTTGATATTCACATTTTCACTTATCCGCATTCCAACAAATTTCAACCCCTCCCCAGGGGTGTGTGTGGCCTCTATAGGTTCTCCAGTGGAAATCTATGGTATACTGCCTGCCTGAATGTAGTCAAAATATAGGGTTTGGTGTTACTCACAATTTTCAATATCCAGGGGACAGTTTGGAACGTACCCCATTTGGACATAAAGGTCATACTGTATTTGCTTTGCTCACCACAGATGTACAAACTTTCCTTCTGGGAATAATACCCAAATAATAACATGAACCATTTCTACAAATTTTACAAATTCATGAAACATTTTAGGTTCAGGATATACGAACATCTTCGTACATATTAAGACTGATGTTTAAATGAAGGTTGTTTATCCTGTTCCGTCCTTGTGACTTCCAAAATGACATTCATGTAAGAATTTGACTCTCTAATTAAACTGCTGTGTTGCCTAATAATTCTTCTGTACCGTACCATTAGCCTTTATTTTCAATTAATATGCAATGAAGACATCCTTTAACTTCAGTGTTTACTTGTATTGCCTCAGAATTAAACATGGGAATAGGAAGAAGTTTACCCCACTTGCAAGGCATTTGAGGATAGCAATCTCATGTAAACGTCATGACTCTGACATCACTGTTGCTCCATGTGTAACAGCTTGTCAGGCCCTTGTTCTCTTTCCCCAACCTAGTTCCTTTTGATCTGCTCTCACACACTTCTCATTATTAAAAATGATGTCAAATGTGTTGGCGTGACCCACTGGACAGCCACAGAGGAAAAATTGTTTCCTCCCCATTCTACAGTTGGCCACCCTGCCATAACGTATCACAGCAAACAGAAGCCACTGTTGTGGCAGACTTGCCAATACAAATGCAACAGCAAACTTCAGCTAAGTCTCTGATAGAATTGATGTATTGATTTGGAATCACTCCTAAGGTAAAGGTAAAGGTTTCCCCCTGACATTAAGTCTAGTTGTATCCGACTCTGGGAGTTGGTGCTCATCTCCACTTCTAAACTGAAGATTCGGCGTTGTCCAAAGACACCTCCCAGGTCATGTGGCCGGCATAACTGCATGGAGCGCTGTTACCTTCCCGCCAGAGCAGTACCTATTGATCTTCTCACATTTGTATGTTGCGGGAGCAAGTTCAGCAACTCAGCGGTTTAACTGCTGTGGCTGAATATATAAATATCCAATTAATCTGGAGTAAACTACTCTGTTGCAGCCTGGAAGCATCTCTAGAGTCCTTTCAGCATCTAGACAGCCAGCTGGACTATGGGTGCACTGGTGTGCCACTAGCCACAAGCAGCTCCTTCACAGAGGCTTTCTGGTGACATCATTTTCCGGGTTACAGGGTTAGAAACCCTATTGTGACCTCACCAGAAGTGAGATTGCCAGCAAGCCTCTGTGAATGAGCTGCTTGTGGTCGGTGGCTCAGCAGTGCGTCTACTGGCTGTGTGGACAATGGATTGACATTGTACACATCAACCCCCTCCCCCCCCCCCCAAATGGGTTTGCTCTGGTGGAAATACTACTACTCCTTTGGCCAGAAATGGATTCACCGCAGCAGTTGAAAAGTGAATCCATATTATTTGGTCCATATAGACACAACCTGTATCTTCACTGTAGATTTCCCAACTATCGTATTTCATCTATTCTAAGATGCTATTGATCCTAAGACACACAATAATTTTAGCAAATCAGAAAAAGCTTTATATATTTAAAGAAGAACCTGTGATTCTAAAACACATTCTATTTTGAGAGGGAAGAGGAAAAAAGTGTCCTAGAATGGATTAAATACAGTATTTCTGATTAAAAGAAAGTAGTTACTCAGAACATGAATTTATAGGTTGTGTCTGAGAGCTGCTGTAACAATAAAGGAATTTCACCAATATTTGCATTTCCCAGACCAAAAAAAAATCAGCCTTCTTCTTCCTATATGTAGCAATATTTTTTAAAGTATAGGAGCCCCCGGTGGTGCAATGGACTAAATCCTTGTGCCGGCAGGACTGCTGACCGAAAGTTTGGTGGTTTGAATCTTGGGAGCGGGGTGAGCTCCCATCTGTCAGCTCTAGCTTCCCATGCGTGGACATAAGAGAAGCCTCCCACAGGATGGTAAAACATCTGGGCGTCCCCTGGCCTCTTTGCAGATGGCCAATTCTCTCACACCAGAAGTGACCTGCAGTTTCTCAAGTCACTGCTGACACGAAAAAAGTATTCATCAGTATAAATCAGCAGGATCCAGAAAAAAGAGAGAAAGAATAAACAAGCACAAGCTACAGTAACCTCAAAACAACCGCAATAAACATTGTATGGCCCTGACATTAAAAGATCAGAAGTATGTAACTGGATAGCCTATAGTTTCGTCAGCAACATTGGGACCATACCTCAAAACTTCCTATAACTTCTTGTTGTCTGAAAAAAAATGCCTTCATTCCAAGGAGAAACATTATTATAATGCATTTAACCATCCCTTCTCCCTCTCTCCTTGAAGGAATTACTTCTCCCACATCAGCATACATTGCATTCTGATTTTCCAAACAAATTCTTTCTCTACTTGCTATCCATTGATGAAGTGTGCTGTGTTATGTAAATTGTCGAATGTCTTGTCTCTTATGATACTTTGGCTTTGGAACATCCACCCTAAGGAAATTTGATTGGCAGGAACAGTGCAATCTTTTTTATCAGAAAATGCCATTGGCCTATGCACTTTCAATTATCTTTATAACATGTAAGTCCTTTGTATGTTTTCAGCCTCTTCGTTTTGTTATTTGTATGAAGGATGCTGTGGTCTCCTCCTCCCTCTCCCTTCCCCTGAAAAACAGGGAAATCAGCATTGACTCCAAGACATGCAACCATTACAAGCATAACAGAAGTATCAGTTAAAGTACAGAAACATAGTAAGGTAAAGGTTTCCCCTGATGTTAAGTCCAATCATGTCTGACTCTGGAGGTTGGTGCTCATCTCAATTTCTAAGCCGAAGAGCCGGTGTTGTCCGTAGACACCTCCAAGGTCATGTGGCCGGCATGACTGCATGGAGTGCTGTTACCTTCCTGCCAGAGTGGTACCTATTGATCTACTCACATTGGCATGTTTTCGAACTGCTAGGTTGGCAGAAGCTGGAGCTAACAGTGGCCGCTCCTGCCGCTCCCAGGGTTTGAACCTGGGATTTTTCGGTCTGCAAAGTTCAGCAGCTCAGTGCTGTAACACACTTCGCCACTGGAAACGTACGCAAACACAAAACCACCCTTCTCCTTTCTTCAGAAAGCTTTGCTGTTGCAAGCTGTGTTCATTTAAATAGGGCTTACAACAGCACAACGTTTTGATTAACTGAACACCTGTACAACCAGCGAAGCAAATGAATCTCCTAATATAATTATATTAATCCAGATCATTATGTAATATTGTTCATATCTCAGGTTACAGTAACCTAACCAGAGTTGCTGTTTGATATTTGCATACTTTGACATACACACTTGGAAGGACAGGATATTCACGCACACACACACACACACACACACACACACACACGATAGAAATGTATGTGTGTTTGTGAATACAAACACACACATAGAGCATTTCTCAACTATATAACTATGACTCTTTTATTAATTAGAAGCTACTCCAGCTGGTAGATACTGCCAAGTTACTGATCATTTGTTGAGTGAGAGCCATACTGACTTTTTTTTTTTAAAAAAAATAATTTACAGTGCTTCTTTTGTACTACAGATATGCAATGTACTAGGAGCACAGCTGATTACACAATTCCCCCTTCACTCCCTGCTTCCACACACACCACAAGAGTACTGTGTAATATGGTCAAAAAAGAAAAAAAAAAGAGAAAGAGAAAGAAACTAATTTTAAATTCAAAAGAAAACAAGAAAAGATCAAATATGAACAGCAGTAACTAACTTGCTAACAGGCATCAGCTTGTAAAGGAAGCATGAATGAATGGAGGCAGAGGTAAGAGTATTTGCATATTCCCAATGACTAAGATCTTTTGCAATGTGTAGCCAGGAGTCCTGAACAAGTTACCAACATTTTTTCCACGTATTTTCAGGATATTCATTTAACAAGTTGACTGCTCAGTTTTTAATGTCTAGAAACCCATATTGGACTTACTACACACTACATTAAGGACTCAGCCCATTTTACTGAGAAAATCAACATTCTTAAACTCAATCCCAATGATAAACTGATCAACTTTGAAATAGTTTTCCCATTCACTAAGGTCCCCATAGCAGACAACATGGCACTCATTTAACTGAAATTTCCAAAAAGACATCACAGCCCTGTTTCAACGTTGCCTCACTACAAGCTACTTCCAGTGAACAATGAATTCTATGAACAGAAAGATGGAGTAGCCATGGGGAGCCCTCTCAGCCTGGTCATAGCAAATGTTTATATGAAACACTTTGAGGAACAAGTCATGGAAAGAGCAACAAAAAAAATGTTATGTGGATGATATGTTCACCATGGAGAATAAGTACTAAATAAGTACTTGGACCACATCTGCAATATCCACACAAACATCCAATTTACTATGGAAAAAGAAAATGAAGGAAAAATACAATTTCTAGATATTATAGTCACCTGCAAACCAAACCAACAATTGGGCCATACAGTATACAGAATACCCATGCACACCGATAGATATCTACATAGAAATTCCAGTCATCATCCAGGACAAAAAAAGAGCACAGTCAAAACTCTGGTGGACCATGCAAACAGAATCTGTGATCCCCACTGCCTTCTGGGTGAACTGAACCACTTGAACTGGGCTCTACAGGCAAATCGTTACTCTTCTGCAGATATCAGAAGAGCTGCAAGACCTAGAGGGAAAATACTGAAGAAACATAACCTACAAACTATCTACAGACTCACTAAGAAAATTCAACAAATGCTATGGTCAGCAAAGGATAAGAGAGATCCTCTAACTACTGCAGGAGTCTTATCTCATTCCATGCAGCTGTAGAGTAGTCTTAGGGACCACCAAATGCAGCACCCATACGCAAATCAAAGAACATGAAGGGCACTGCAGACATTTTCAGACAGAAAAATCACCAATAGCAGAACACATGATAAACTGATCTGGCCACAGAATATTATTTGAAAACACATACATTCTGGACCACTCTCGACAATCACTTTATCAAACTACACAGAGAAGCCATTGAAACCCACAAACATATAGACAATTTCAACAGAAAGGAAGAAAATATGAAAATGAACAAAATCTGGCTACCAGTATCATTTTATCAAACTACACAGAGAAGCCATTGAAATCCACAAACATATAGACAATTTCAACAGAAAGGAAGAAAATATGAAAATGAACCATATAATCAAGACAGTAACTAATGAACACCACCAAGATACAGGAAGCCCCCGGGCAACAAGTAATAATGGGCCAGTGAACATCACCCAGACAAATCATGCCTCCAGGCAAGACCATAGCCTGAAAAAAATGGGAGAGGGGGTTTGGAATTTTTTTTAGCCAATCATGAAGAGTAGTTCCATAATGCAAAATAATTAAGAAATCATGCTCCATCGATAAACTTCAGTGGACACTCATGGGGATTTGGTTAATCAGTTAAAATTCAGGGGTAAACCAGGCTTGCCTCCAGGCAATAAACACTCCAAGGGAACAAAGGCCTGTCTACTTCCAGGCAGATCCCCTCAGTATTGACTATGCAATCTTTGCAGTTACTCACAGGCTAATGGATGGATCCCACTCAAACGCCTGTAAATCAGGCTTGTTAATAGACACTGGTTCTTTCTTCCACCTTGGACATTCCACAGGTATATATATTCCACTTGCTTTACTACCACCAGTTCCTCTGAAGACGCCAGCCACAGATGCAGGTGAAACACCAGGAGAAAATGCTGCTAACACACGGCCATACAGCCCAGAAACCACACAACACTCCAGTGATTCCGGCTGTGAAAGCCTCCAACAACATGATATCTACATTATTTTATAGCAAGAAGTTGCATGTCCCTAAGTAATTTCCAATGTATAGAATCTCTAATGTAAACCTATAATGGGGGTTATTTGGCAAAATTTATTCAGAGAGGGTGAGACTTATCCAGGTCACCCAGTATTTTTCCATGGCCAAGTGAGAATATAAACCCTGGTCTTCAGAACCACAGTCCAATACCCAAACCACTGCACTAGGTTGGCTCTCCAAAACTATGTTATTCATTCATTCATTCATTATGTTAGTGAATGTAGAACAATTATGGATCTGCAATTCTAGATTACAGATATTAACATTACAGGATACCAGAAGATTTCTTAAATCCAGATTGTGTCAGACTGCAACTTCCAGTAACTTCACCATTGGCTATTAGACTTGTTCAACAGAATCTGGAGGACTGAATGATTTTACAACTGATTTACATGTTAGTCTTTTATGGCATGAGCATTCATTACATATATATTCTTTGTATGCCATAAAGCTTTAGGTCACTTAAATCTTTTGCTGTTTTTATTAAAAGTCCGACACACACAGCATCCAGCTGTTGAACACTGAGGAATTTTTTTTAAAAAAATGCCTTGTAGCCCATTTTAGTCATAGCGTCATGGGGGATTTTTTTTTTAAAGGCATGCTTATCCTTGCTTTTCCATTGATAAAGTTCCCAGAGTGGTTTACATAATATCACTAATTTCAATAGCAAATGTCTAGAGTGATAAAGAAATGCACCTTCTAAGTGTCCTGCACTCAATTAAGTCAGTAAGAGGGAGCGGGGAGGAGGAGGCAGAATTTTGCATTTCCCAGAAAGTTCAAGTAAAAGCAAACTGCTGCAGCCCCTTCTAGCTTTTGTTTTCTCCCATGTTAATAACTCGTGTCATCCTGATCACACACTGTCCTTACTTGGCCACATGTCTCAACAGGATTAATTTGGAATACCCCAGCTAAATCAGAGCAGTTGGCAAATGTGGGAAAGAATGACTCCTCTTTATCTGATGCCTCCAGTCTTCCAATGTCCAACCAGAGGGATACAGCAAGTTAAATGTGAATAAAGACATGGTAAACTCATTCTGGGAAAGCTGTTTGAAGTATAGGAAAGAGATCAAAAAGTTGAGATGTTGGATCTATGTAAGCTAAGAACATCATCAGATTGGTGAATGACTACCCACTCTTTGAGAATCAAACATTGGCTGTCTATTGGAGTGTTAAATCATGTCCCTAATCTGAACATGATTTATATATCGAAATTAAAACATAAAATGCTATAAATCTCCAGCAAGCTCCTCTCCAAAATGAGCAAAACCTGGATAAACACTGCACCCCCTGGAAGAAGGAAATAAACAGGATATATTTAGCTTCAGTTACAACAGATACTGAAAGGTTTTCTGTAGAGTGGCAGGTTTGAGCTTCCAATGTACAACAAAGTAGCCTGATCAAAAAAGATCAATTAGATTTAGACTGATGATCTAAAGACTATTAGTTTAACACTGGCTGAAACTTTTCTCTCATGTAGTTTCTACAGCCACAGAAAACAGTGAAGAGGTAGTTCACAGGCTTTGGGGGCTTATCTAATATTGCCAATGTGTAAATCAATCCATATATGTTCCCATAACTCAGTAGAACTGTGGGCAAGAACAATTACAAGAGGCAAGAACAATTACAATATCTTCTTCTTTACTGCTGTTTCACTAGCACTTAGGGATCTTCTTTCAACAAATCATGAACTCTGTTTTGACTGTTTTCTCTCATCTTTGTGTATGCAGCAGTCTGAGGTCACAATGCTCAGTCTCATTTCTTCAGTTATCATCATCAACACAAGGTCACAATGCCAACCTCTCTTCTTCAACCACACAGCATCCAATATTGTGGCACATTTCCTACCTGAAGCAATAGCTGCTATTGCAGTGGACACAATATGTCCCTTCTTGCCTCACTGAAATAGAAGCTATATGAGAATATGATTTGTGTCCATTGAGATGGGTGCAGACTTTACTTTACTGGGATTATTTCAGCATGTTCTTTCAATGGGATGTGAATCAGTATGTGGCCATAAAGACAGCAGCCAAATCAAGGGCAATCCCCCACTGGACTATTCCTCCAGGAAGGACAAGTTCGAGACCCAGAGCATGAGAATGACAATGCAATGGCTGCCCCTCCAGACAACAGAGGAGACTTTACATCATCTAGCTGAAGCATAATGCCAGAATGAAAATATGCCATACTGTCATCCCATTCTGTGGGAATGACCATACGTGAAGGTGTGGGTTTGACTTGAAGCTACCAGGAGAAATGTTCACTTATTTTAGTGGTTCCCAACTGTTGGGCCTCCAAATGTTTCAGTCTTCATCTCGCACAATTCCTAACAGTTGGTAAGCTGGCTGGCATTTCTGGGAGTTGAAGTTCAACACCTGGAGGACCAAAGGTTGGGAATCACTGATTTGTATGGAAAGATGTCTCTAGAGCAGGGGCCTCATCTGAATTAGTGGTTTCCCTCAGAGTAGGGGTTTCCCTGAAGGTAAGGCTCTTGTCACAAGAAGATATGCTGCTGAAATGCCTGCAACTGACTTCAGGAGAGGGGTGGCCAGTTCATTGACATCAACCTCAGACTATAGAGCAGTGGTTCTCAACTTGTGGATCCCCAGATGTTTTGGTCTTCTATTCCCAGAAAGCCTAACAGCTGGTAGAGTGGCTGGGATTTCTGGGAGTTGTAGGTCAAAACACTCGTGGACCTATGGGTTGAGAACCACTGCTATAGAGAGTAATGTTGCTGGAAACGACCTGTCTGCTGAGCTCCAGGTTTTGGCAATGGCTCTGACATATATGCCTTGGTGCTTGTGATTGATTTACTAATACTGATGTTGAATTACATTTGCCTTGGTTTTTAGGCTTTTTTCCCCTTCTTACTGGTTTTGGATCGTGAACTGCTGCAGGAGTGTGGTGGTGGATTTCCTCATCTGATTTCCCCGATTTTCTGATAGGATTTTGCCTTCTGACACTTCATCTTGATCTCCTGCATATGGTTTAGCAAATTGCTCAGAGTAAAATTGTCAGTAGCGAGATGATCCAAGAACACACTACTGGGATCTGCCTGCTAGGATAAAGGATGGGAAAGTATCTCAGCTGTCATACAGCTTCTATCTCCAATATAGATAGTATAGGACCAAACAAGTTGAAATAGTGGAAACTGGCTCAGGAATATAGGTAGCTCCATAGATATAACAGGTGGACAGAAGAATAACAGATATTGTCATGACATTCTTGGTATAGCAATTGACAGAAATAGACACTGTGCCTCACCTCCCCACTGCCCATGATGATTCAGCAATATGTACTCCTAAATCAGAGCAGGTGGAAGAAGTCCAGGTGGCAACTGCTGAGCAAAGGTACAATAGAAGTCAGAGAAAATTTTGGAGAATGGCAATGGGTGGATGGTGTTTAGGTAAGAGAAGCTGGAAGTAGGGAGAAACTGTACATCTGCTAAAGCAAAAATGTTGCTTTGGATGAGTGAGAGCAGTACAAGGTCCCACAGCACTACAATGTCAACCATCACTATCACCAAGCCCACTAGCCTTTTGCAATTGCCCTTATCTGACCTATGGCAAGGCTTCTCGGCCTTTTGGCTAAGATCAAGTGTAGTGTCAATTTGCCATAAACAAGGACATCATCCCTTGTTATTGTCTCTGTCTTCATCATCTCATCCTCTTTCTCTCATTAGGTTTAAAGTTCTGGCTAGTTTTATATCTGAGTCTCCTGGCCAATGATCAACTGAAGCAAGGCCATAGCCAGAAAAAAATTCGAGGGGGGGGGGGGAGAGGTTGAAACTTTTTAAAGCAAATCATGAAGAGAAGTTCCAAAATGCAGAGTAATTTAAAAATCAGGCTCCATCAATAAACTTCAATGGACACTCAAGACAGATAATCTTCAGTGGACACTCATGGGTATTTGGTTAATTAGTTAAAATTCATGAGTAAACCAGATTGAACCCCTAACCCCCCCTCCCTTGGCTACAGCCCTAAACTGAAGGACCATTTCCATAAAGTCCCTCCTTTGGTTTTTCATACTTGTTGCAGACTTGCACCTGAGCACATGATGGAACCAAACATAATCTATACTTACCTAGCTTTTCTAAATAGAAAACAACGGCTAAAACCCATTCAATAAAGCCATTCAAAAATAAGAATGATTTATCAGCACTAATCAGCCAGATATAAAACTACCTAGCAGAATGCTATGTATCTTTACTAAAATGACTGTTCTATTGTATTCAGTGGGGCTTATTTTTAGTAAGTGTTCAAGGTTGGCCATCAATACACGCATATTTTCAGTAATGTTGAGGTTAGAAAAACAATACAATTAATTAAGTAAAACTTTTTTGATAGTACATATCTTAGCATGTAGTAATATATTAGACAATATAGAGAAAAAGTACATCCATTAAATAGACTGGAATTAATTTATATATCTGGGTTTTTTTGCAGCTTGAAGTTTGCTTCTATGGCTGACCATAAGAAGTTAGTCATCTTTCATTCCCTCCTTCTTGGTTAATATATTCCATAAAGTGAAGCCACATTGCTTAGAAATAATCCTTTTCTTTCCCACTTACTCGGTTCTTATTTGTATGGTTAGTTTCTCTGCCAAAATTTTGTTTCAGAGGACAGGGCTTTTGAGTATAAAATGATCTTAATTTGTCATGCAAAAGAAAGCAATACTGATGCCTTAAAAATCTGTCAGAGGTGGTATCCCACAAGGCAAATATGAGTCTCCCTTTTTGGTCAGCATATGCTTTAAATGTAGATTAAAAAAATCATTATAATTATTTTTATCATCATTGCTACATTTTAATGGTTAAAATTATTTTAAAGTGATTTTAAAAATCTGGCTGTTTATTGTTTTTAGAAAGCTTTGTATTTTCCTTTGTTTTAACCATCTTTTGTTTCAACACAAATTGTGATCCAATTTTGGTCCCATATTTGGAGAATTCCAGGATATTAAATACGTAAGCAAATAGATAAATAACTTTGAATCTCCAAAACAGATCTCCAGAGACATGGGGAAAGGTTGGTCCTTTAAATACTTCAACTCCACACTATTTATACTTAAAAAATTTAAAAGGAATCACTTGGATGGAGCTTAGAAATATACTGGATGGATATTTAAAGACTGATAAAATAGGTTCATGCTGACATGTTCCCATTCATAATTTTTCTTGACCGCAGACTGTCTACTGTAGTTAGACACAGAGTGCTTTACAGTATTCTACATATAATAATGATAGGTCTACCACTTCCAACTAATGCATTGGAACACCAGTGATACACTTTTTGTAGTAAAGGAAAGAACCATGGTTTCGTGATATAGATAGCTGAGTTACAAAACCCCAATCAGGTCCACGTGTGACTCCAAGAACGGCAGGGGGAGTGCATTCATTTTGGTTCAAGGGCCCCAGACAGCCAATGGTTTAATCTTCTTGGTGTTCTGTCCCATCAAGCTCTCTGTATTCTGTTGTCATATTTTTGAATCCTTCTGAAAGGAAGGAACAAGTAGTTACAGCTTGATTTTATTTTTTTATGGTCTCTGATTACTCATCTTGTTTTCTCCCATGGTAATGATTCCAGGAAGCTGCATGCTTTCATATGTGTCCTTTCATGTAGTTATGATAATAGCCATTCAGAAAACCATCTGTTGAACTTGAGGTGACATAGAATTTTCCATACTTCCTTATGAATCTAGTATTGAAATGATCTCTTAAATGATTTAAGTTTCAGGGCCAATGTTTGCAGTTTTCTAGTTTTCCTTCCAACAGATACTGAGATAAGCCGAGCCCAAATAAAATGTTTTATTATTTTTAGATTTTATTTTTATGAAGTATTTTATTTTACTTTTGAAAGCTCTTTGTCTTTTTTGAATGAGCTGACACCTCCCTCTTTTAGCCGATATAACTGACATCTAACTTTATATTTAGTATATTCATTAGCAACCAGCAAAATATTGCTGTATGAAGTGCCACTGCTCACAGTACTAGCCACCAATGCTCTCTTTCAGGATACCCCATTCCACTTTCCTCCCTTCTACCTTTTCTGTTTCTCTACAAGAGTCACTGAGCATTCAGTTGCTGTTATGGGTGCTGTTATGGATCCCAGGCCATGAGTTGCCATGGCCAAACCTGAGACTTCAGAATAGCCTCTGAAGATACATTAAATATCAGTCACAACTGCTCAGAGCATGTCATGAAAAAAAATACAATGCCTGGCCCTGATGAAAAGGTCTTCTGGTTGAAAATTAAGTTTAAAGCTCTGCACTGAACTTTTTTTTTTTCGTGTCAGGAGCGACTTTTGAAACTGCAAGTCGCTTCTGGTGTGAGAGAATTGGCTGTCTGCAAGGATGTTGCCCAGGGGACGTCCGGATGTTTTGATATTTTTATCATCCTTGTGGGAGGCTTCTCTCATGTCCCCGCATGGAGCTGGAGCTGATAGAGGGAGCTCCCCTGGGTGGGATTCGAACCTGGGAGCTTTCAGATCAGCAACCCAACCTTCAAGTCACGAGGCTTTAATCCACTATGCCATCGGGAGCTCCTGCACTGAACTGAACAGCCAGACGATTCCTCAGCTCTCTTTTTAATAATTTTCTAAACACTGGTTTTAAAACCACTTGGGAGAATGTTTTCTATACTCTTCCTTGAACAGAAAAAAAACATAATATTCCCAACTGTGCCGTCCGCCGGACAATAAAAAACTATAAAACTGAAACGTGCTGTCCTTTATCCGGGCGAACTGCAAATCCCTATAAGCTGTCCTATAGATATTGAACGACTGAGTCTGGATAACTTCAAAAAAGGATGTTTATTCATACAAGGTTGTAAACCTGGCACAGATCTTAAAGTTGCAAAAAATGAAACAAATTTCTATAGGTTTTAGGTACAGAATTATCCCTGGTTCCAGAAAGCAAAGGTGATTATAAAACCACTATACCCTAATCACGCTGCCTATATTAGAAGGAGAAACTCTTTCCTTCCCTATCTTTACAGCAAAGATTAGTTCTAGAAGCGATGGAATAACTCTGCTCCTCTAACTAAATTTCCTATTCCAGATCAATATAATTCAATACTTATCTAATTTGGATAGGCTTAGATTGGCCTGGTTTTGAGGATGATTTGTCCCAGTTAGCCTTGCACAGCTCCAGCACGTTGGAAAACTATAGCCAGAATGAAGCTCCAAAATGGAGACTAGACCCTGGTAAAAAGGGCGGTCCTAAGATGTTGCACTCTTTGACCAATCACTGCAAAGAAAACTGCAGCCAGCTTTTGCAGATTCCAAGCCACTTTTCCTGGGCTTTGCAGCCAGAGGCTGAAACAAGATGCAAAGGAGGGAAAACAAACAAACGACCAATAGGTAAGGCAAACCATCGTCCTGGGGGACGGAACACTCCCCGCTAAATTCCCAGGATGTGGGAATTTACCAATCAAAAACATACAAACACCTTTGTATACACAACAATAAAACAGTATAAAACTTACACACTTTGGACAGGCAACACGAAATTGCTGGTTGGTCTGTCCAGGACAGACATTTTGTCCTTACTATGAGTCTTTACCTGAACTTTTCTAACCTTACCGTCAGGGCAAGGAAAGGTCTTTAGTATAATGCCCATAGGCCAGGCATAGCGGGGCAAGTCTTTGTCCTTTAGCAACACAAGGTTTCCCACCTTGAAATTGTCCTCTGGGGTTTGCCAGAGTCTTCTGGTTGGAAGCTGGCTTAAGTATTCGGCCTTCCACCTCTTCCAGAAGTGGTTGGCTAAGGTCTGCACATGCAAAATTGGTGCCACAGTCCGATCGAATTGACTTAATTGGCCCACTGAGGGCTATGAACCTTTTCAATGCGTTTATGAATGATGAAGTGTCCATTCCCTCTGCAACCTCTATATGGACAGCTCGTACTGACAAACAAGTAAACAAAACCGCACATCTTTTGTTATTTACAACACCACCCCTGGTTTTCCTAGTGACAACCTCCCAAGGACCAAACACATCGATTCCCACATGGGAAAAGGGTGGGTCTGTCAAAGTCCTATCCTGAGGTAGTTCTGCCATCAACTGACTTTGACAGTTTCGCCTAAGGCGCCTGCATTTAACACATTTGAAAATACAACTGTTGACCAAACTTTTAGCATTTACCACCCACAGACCTTCATTTCTAAGGGCTGCCTCAGTTAGAGTTCTACCCTGATGATGGATCCTTTCATGGTGATGCCGAACGAGCAGCAATGCAGTGTGACTATTAGGGGGTATGATGATGGGGTTTTTTATGCACGCCTTGAGTTTAGCTTTGGCTAACCTTCCTCCAACTCTCAAAATACCCTCCTTGCCTAGAAATGGGTTTAACTCACGCAAGAAACTCCGACTGGGGGTGTCAAGCCCTTGTTCTAACCTGGCTATTTCTAGACTAAACTCATGCCTCTGAACTGACCTGAATATTACTCCCTTAGCCTTCAACATGTCCTGAACTTGCAAAGGCTGACTATCTTTGCAGACTAAGCGATGTATAAGCCTAGCAACTGCTCTAAGAAGACTGTGCCACTCCGAAAAACGTTCAAAACGGTGTGGTTCCAGGCAAGATCTTTGGCCCATCTTGATTTCTGTGGTTGATTTGCAGGCTTTCACCTCTGCACTTCGTGAGACTTGAGCATTCATAATGTCCGAAAACCTTTGCTTACCTTTCGAGAGCGCTGTGGCTTCGTCTCTCTCAGAGACTTTGAAGATGGAGGAATACTCTGGAGTTATTGCTTGGCAGTAGACTGAGATATGACTTAGGCAACTGCGCACAAGTGTAGGACGTCCACCTTTAAGCACCTGTGCTTGATTGGAGTCCAACGACGATGGTGGGTGCATCTTGTTTATGCACACTGGGCCTATGACTGTCCAGCCTAATGGCAATTGTTGTGCGATAGGTGCACCTGGAGGTCCTTTAACTTGGTCGTTCACACAGAACAAGCTCGGGCAGTCCGAGCCAAGCAAAAGGGCAATGTCCACATCTGGCCGAAAGGCTGGTATAGCATTCTTTAACCGTCGCAAATGAGGATGAGCCTCCACAACTTCTCTAGTTACAATTTGTTTTTTGTTCCGAGGGATGGAGGAACACTCAATCAGGTCTGGCAACTTGAACTGTCTCTTCTGGTCGCAAGAGGAGACAACAAAGCCAGATGCTATGCGACCCTGCAACTTCTTTTTTCCTGCACACGTAGTCATAGTGTAGTCGACCATCTTGGTTTTAAGGTCAAACATGCGGAAGAACTCTGGAGTAGCCAGGGAGGCGTCGCTCTGTGAATCCAGGGCCACATAGAGTCTCTTTCTAAGCCAAGGGCTCTTGGCTGGATATACATCCGCTAGGCAGATAGGATGACAAACTCTGTACTGGTGCGAGTCAGAACACAGCTCTGTACAGGCGACTGCTGAAACTTCCACCTGCATCTCTGGTGCGGCTGGCTTGTCGGTGTCTTCGACTGCTGACTTTTCTTTTGGTGAAGCGTTCTCTTTGGGGTGGGAGATGATATTGGAGTTGTGCATTGCGGTGCAATGCTTGAGGCTGTTGCATTTCTCACACTTGATGTTTTCTTTGCAGTTGGATGCAAAGTGTGGAGTTGCTCCACAGCATCTAAAGCAGATTCCCTGCTTTTGAACTAGCTGTTGCCTTTCTTTGTATGTCTTTCTACTAAACTCCCTGCAGTTGGCCAAGCTGTGAGGCTTTTGGTGAATAGGGCAAAGCAACTCTTTTACCTCCGACCTGGGTTCGTCAGTCTTGAGTTGAGTTTCGACTGCCTTTACGCTGACAGGTCTATTGGCCTCTCTAGGTGGTTTCTTGTCCACTTCAGGTGCCTTCTCTGGCTGGGTCCCTTGGTATAAGGTGGGGAGGCCCGTCTGTGGATCATTCCTTTCTCTGGCTGCCCTGGTGATGAACTGGACCAAATGAGAAAATGGAGGGTATGCCTGGGAGTGGGCCTCCTTGTAGTTGAAGACCTCCTGTCCCCAGCGTTCTTGCAAAGTGAAGGGCAGCTTGGTCAAGATCTGCCTCTGGGACAGGTGCTGATCGAGGCACTTCAAACCGGGCAGTTCTGGATTCTCCTTGGCCGACTCTAATTCCGCAAGGAGATCGCTGAGGTCCCACAAGAGTTTGAAGTCTTTGAGTTTTAAAGCTGGGAACCTTTGGAGCTTGTCCATAAGAGATGCTTCAATCTCTGTGCTGGCCCCATACCTCTGCTGCAACCTGGCCCAGGCCTTTTCCAGGGCTTTGTCGGGATCGGCTACGTGGGCTGCGTAGATCTTCTTAACTTGTGAGGATGAGGCTGGGCCCAACCATGCAGCCAGAAGAGTCAGTTCTTCCTCAGGCAATAACTTTAAGTCTCTGATTGCTCTCTGGAAGGTGGCCTTCCAGAGAAGAAATTCCTCAGGCTTGTCCGAAAACTTTTCGACACCCTTGTCCTTAAGATCTCTTCTGGGACTTCTGATGATGGAGACAAGCTGGGACTCCGGCGTCGAAGGGAACAATTGAGGAGTTTGCTGTTGTGGAGTGGACTCCCACCGTGTACCTTGCGTCAACCTTTGGCCTCTTGGAGGGATGACATCGACCACTGACGAATCGATGGTTCCCTGTGCAGCTGTCTGTAGGGGCCAACTAGCGCTCGGCCTTGAGGCCCTGATTGACTGACCTAGGGTTTTAGCAGGAGGCACAGGTAGCTCGAGCAAGGGTGAGCTCCCCGCTATGACGCTCTGCTCTGCAGGAAACTCAAAAGTGACTTTGGGGCCCTGCTCTGGGTAAGGAGAGAAGTCTCCCTGTTCCTCATCCGAAAACTGGCTGTACATGCTGCCAAGGTGCGCAAACACTTTGGCAGAAGGGTCCTGTATTGGTAACTGGCTTACATTTTCTTCTGTGAGTGGCTCAATTAGGGCCTTGGCCAAAGTCTCAGCCCTTACCCTTTTGGCTGCGGCATCCATCTTTATTCTAAGCATCTCTATACGAGCCTGTTCTATTTGCATTTCGCTTTGTCTACGGGCCTGTTCTATTTGCATTTCGCTTTGTCTTTGGGCCTGTTCCATTTGCATTTCGCTTTGTCTTTGGGCCTGTTCCATTTGCATTTCGCTTTGTCTACGGGCCTGTTCCATTTGCAGTCGTTGCTCTTCTTCTTTAAAGGGAAGGGTGAGATCAGCTGCCTTAGCATCAGCCTCCGCCCCCGCTACTTTGCTCTTTAGCTCCAGACGTGCAGCCTCCTTAATGTGCAAGGCAGCTAGGGAAGAGATGGCACTCCCAGCAGCAGAAGACTTGCTAGAGTGGCTGTGTTTAGACGATGCACGCTCCCTTAGTTTAGATACCTGGCTAGAGCGGTTGGACTTAAGACTAAGTGCCACAGCAGGTGATTTCAAAAGATTGGTCTCATGGCTGCATAAGGAAGCTAGGATTGCCCTCACCCTATTTTCTTTCTCATTAGTGTCAGCTAAAACACTCCCTATTTCTAACTCTGAATCCTTGGCGTTAATGCGCTCGAGGACCTGGACTATCTTAGACACTAAACCCCTCCAAAGACCGAAGGCTTCTTCGAGGTCTGTCTGTAATATGGCTGGCACCCTTGTGATACCCAAGCTCTCTATTCTGTCCATTAATGTTGTGATGCGCTCCCATGCCGAACCTAACCTCACATGGAGGAGCTCCTTTTCGTCTATTAGATGGGCTAGCATTTTGGCTGAAGGGTGCTTTATCCTTTGGGGCCTTTCATTCCTACTTTCAGCCTCAGAAGGAGGTACGCCATCTGTATCATCTTGAAATTGCATAGACATTATGTATTCTTAATAGCAAGTAAATTTACAACAAAGGCAAATGCAATATACCTGCAAGTAAATTTACAATATATAATACAATTCACAGCACTTAACCATAGCAATATATATCACTAAGTAACTATACTTTACAAAGATTGTGACCTTTGGCGCCAGATTTTGGTGGGCAAGTTGCAAAATGTCAACTGACAGCAACTTGCCACTTGATACCTCCCTTGCCCGAGTGACGTAAACTGCCAAAATGGCGACTTCGCCAAATTTTCAAGCACCTCGTGCTCTGCGGCTCGAGGCCTGCCGCCGAAGGAGCACCGAGGCTGGCTTTGGAAAGGAGGAGAGAAGAGACGCCTCCTCCCCGCTGTGAAGGGAGGTCACCACCGCAGGTCGATGAAACAGGTCACCACCGCAGGACGATGAAGCAGGTCACCACCGCAGGACGATGAGGCAGGTCACCACCGCAGGACGATGAGGCAGGTCACCACCGCAGGACGATGAGGCAGGTCACCACCGCCAGGCGACTGTCCCGGCCGAGTGCTTCTGGACTCACCACCTCCAGGACCTACTGCTGGGTTTTGCACAGCCGTGCAATTGCCGAAACAGCCGCAGGGCTACGCGCACACACGCGAGCTGAAGAGCAGGATACTGCAGAGGCTGAAGGAATGGAGCCCCACTCTCTCACTTGCCTTTCGGCCTGGCAGCAAGCTTTCACTGCAACAGACCAACAAAATCAAAGTCTCTATGGCCGTGCAAGCTAGCTGAAGCGGAAAAACCGCTGATCTACCTCAAAACTGTGCCGTCCGCCGGACAATAAAAAACTATAAAACTGAAACGTGCTGTCCTTTATCCGGGCGAACTGCAAATCCCTATAAGCTGTCCTATAGATATTGAACGACTGAGTCTGGATAACTTCAAAAAAGGATGTTTATTCATACAAGGTTGTAAACCTGGCACAGATCTTAAAGTTGCAAAAAATGAAACAAATTTCTATAGGTTTTAGGTACAGAATTATCCCTGGTTCCAGAAAGCAAAGGTGATTATAAAACCACTATACCCTAATCACGCTGCCTATATTAGAAGGAGAAACTCTTTCCTTCCCTATCTTTACAGCAAAGATTAGTTCTAGAAGCGATGGAATAACTCTGCTCCTCTAACTAAATTTCCTATTCCAGATCAATATAATTCAATACTTATCTAATTTGGATAGGCTTAGATTGGCCTGGTTTTGAGGATGATTTGTCCCAGTTAGCCTTGCACAGCTCCAGCACGTTGGAAAACTATAGCCAGAATGAAGCTCCAAAATGGAGACTAGACCCTGGTAAAAAGGGCGGTCCTAAGATGTTGCACTCTTTGACCAATCACTGCAAAGAAAACTGCAGCCAGCTTTTGCAGATTCCAAGCCACTTTTCCTGGGCTTTGCAGCCAGAGGCTGAAACAAGATGCAAAGGAGGGAAAACAAACAAACGACCAATAGGTAAGGCAAACCATCGTCCTGGGGGACGGAACACCAACTCTGTTTTAAACACCCTTAAATACATTGCTTTAACATACAGGAACTGTAGTCAAATTGAAAAAATTCTTCCAAGCAAATGGAAAACTTTGCTTCTAATGAATTATTTAATTAGACATATTTGTTACCATTAGGTTATGGAATCCATTCTCACTCTCCAAAATAATAATCCTAATTATATAATAATGGTTCAATAGTTACAACAGTCACTAGGACTCATGTCACCTTCATGGACCTTTGGCTATACCAGATCACATCATAGTACTGTAGCTAATAGAACATCTGACAAAATCAATAACAAAAAAGCCATTAGCACCAAAGAGAACAGTGCATACTTGTGGCTCATGCAGATGGAATCATGTGATTCGAAACTTCTTGTAATTGGGTAATAATGACAGCTTATGTATATTAGAAGCTTTAAAAAGGTAAATCAGCATAGAGTTTTAACCTTGTAGGTATATTGATGTAGTACATGTAAGCTGCGCTTACAAAAATGTTTTTGTGACTATAACTTTTTCTTTTGCTATCACTGGCAATTAGACTTATGCATTGGTATGAAATCACTGCCTGTTTCTATTTGCACCATTCATATGGCCCCGTTCCTGTCCGCCACTTACGGAAACGGGCACCTATACAAATGGGCTTTTCCATCCAAGATCTGAAAAAAACAAAGATTTTTCGGGCCTTGGCGGCAGTGCCAGTGCCTGCCAGCCAGGGCCTACAGCTGAGCAGGCCCAGCGCTCAGCTGTAGGCCTTACAAGCTGGGCCTACAGCCGAGTGCTTGATGGCTTGTAGGCCCGGCTTGAGTGCCGAGAGCCCGGCACTTGGCTATAGGCCCAGCTTGCAAGGCCTACAGCTGAGCACCGGGCCCGCTTAGCTGAAGGCCCTGGCTGTAGGCCCAGCCAGGGACTATAGCTAAGTGTCGAAAATCAGCCGACCAAATGGCTACTGTTCCCCTTTTCCTTTTGTGTCACTGTTTCTTTCATTCTCAGGGGGTTGTACTGTTCCGTGCTATCCGAATGGACGGAACGGTACAAAATCACAAAAGAAACTGATTAAACAGGATTCAGGCCCTAGTCTATGGCAATCCATGTGCACCTCAGATCAAGAAAGGCAGTTATATTGTGGCTTCAAGCATTTAGGGTATAATGAGATAGATAGGTAGATGCCAGTTGCAGCAGGTATGCATATGAAGCGAGGAAGATTATCTCTGAGGCTGGAAGTTTTCCCTGATCAATCTTCAAGCTACTTGCTTCAAAAGCACAGGAAACATAGGATGAAGTCCAGGCTGCAATGGAGCCACATTAACAACCTTTGCACACGCAACAACCAAAGCACACAATCGAGCATGATTATATTGTTACAGTTCCCATATGCATTCATGTCCCAGCACTAGAACAACATGTACAGCAAAACATTGTGAGAATAAACCTTGAGGAATAAGCCTATTCATTTTGGAACGTTATTGTTTAGGACCAAACAATTCTTGATCTATGTCAACTACGTTGTGGAAAAAAACAAGACTCTAATTAGCAGCAAAGTAATTTCTTGCAGCATTTGAAAAGCATACGCAGGGCTATACAAAATTATACACAGGACTAGACACAGAACAATTGGTCTAAAACATCCAGCAAGGTGATAATAGGTAATGTTCAAAAGACAGCAGACACCTTCACCACTATACCAAAATCAGAAAAAGAGGCATATATAGTAGTTGATTACTGCAAAGCTTTGCTTCCATTGCTTATAAAATCACTATTGTGGCACTTGTTTTTGCAATTATATTAGGCAACAATCACCAACACTGTAACTAATTAAGAATACTCTGGTAACACAATCATCATCATAGGCAGAGATGCGGTGGCACAATGGGTTAAACTCTTGTGAACTGTTGACATAGATTTCTGACCTGAAGATTGCCGGTTTGAATTCACGAGATGGGGTGAGTTTCCTTCTGTCAGCTCTAGCTTGCAGGGACATGAGAGAAGCCTCCCAGTAACACATCCAAGTGTCCCCTGGACAATGTCTCTGTTGACGGCCAATTCTCTCACACCAGAAACGACTTGCAGTGTATTCCCAAGTCACTGCTGACACGATAAAAAAAATAATCATCATAGCAATCACTCATAGCTAAGTATGATTGTCTTCCAAAGGTAGAGTCTTGGTTGTGGGTCCATAAATGACTGTGAAGACATTCTAATTCCACATGGGATTTCACTTTGAGGACATGGATTTCCAGTTGGAAGGTGGTTCAATCGCAATCAACTGCTATTGTGGCCACTATCTCAGCCTCAAACCGGTTCCTAGGGTGTTTGTGTAGCTCAGGCATGGGCAAACTTTGGCGTGTTTTGGACTTCACCTCACAGAAATCCCAGCCAGCCTTCCGGCTGTTAGGAATTGTGGGAGTTGAAGTCCCCAAGGGGCTGATGTTTCCCATGCTTACTGTTGCTCTACAGCAAAACCAGTTCATAATATACTTCCAAACTGTGTAAAACCACCCACAGTTGCTCAGTCCATAATAATGTCATAAACCACTCTATTTATTATTCAGTTTTGCTAGTTTTGATTTCACCCTGTTTGATTTGCCTGTGTGAGTAACTGCTGGGCAGTTTCTAAAGCATTTCCTGGCATTTAGTGGGTACAGTAGAGTCTCACTTATCCAAGCCTCACTCATCCAAGCCTCTGGATAATCCAAGCCGTTTTTGTAGTCAATGTTTTCAATATATCGTGATATTTTGGTGATAACTTCATAAATACAGTAATTACAACATAGCATTACTGCGTATTGAACTACTTTTTCTGTCAAATTTGTTGTATAACATGATGTTTGCTGCTTAATTTGTAAAATCATAACCTAATTTGATGTTTAATAGGCTTTTCCCTAATCCCTCCTTATTATCCAAGATATTCGCTTATCCAAGCTTCTGCCGGCCCATTTACCTTGGATAAGTGAGACTCTACTGTATTTTTGTATACATCTGAATTCACATCAGCACTGCATTGACCAGTCTTAAATACTAGCACATGTCTTCCATAGTGGCACAAGCTGTCCCAGCTGCTGAGAAAGGAGGTTAGAGACAGAGAGAGAGAGAGAGAGAGAGAGAGAGAGAGAGAGAGAGAGAGAGAGAGAAAGAAGGCCATGTGCCGTAGCCACTGCCTGATCCTCAAACTTTTTAAACAGAAAGCCAGAGGGCCACAGATTTTTTGGGGCAGAACTATAGTTTGAAAAAAACACAAATGAATTCCTTTGCACACTGCACATATCTTATTTGTAGTGCAAAAACAAAAAAACAAAAACCCAACAACAATATAATATTTTAAATGAAGAACAGTTTTAACCAACATAAATTTACCACTATTTCAATGAGAAGTATGGACCTGCTTTTGGTTGATGAGATAGTTGTTAATTAGGATTGTTGTTGTTGTTGTTTGCCTTCAGGCCATTTCAGACTTAGGGCAACTCTAAGCCTAAAGTTTAGGGCATGTGGTGGGTAAATGACCTTGGAGGGCTGCATTTGGCCCACGGGCCTTAGTTTGGGAACCCCTGCTCTAACAGTTCCAATTTAGCAGGGAACATAACTGTTAAACCTTTATTCTCTCACTTTCACAGAATCATAAAGTTGGAAGAGATCATGAGTCTGGCTTCAGACATGATGGTGATGATGATAATGATGAATAAAATAAGTGTAATTATCTCAAAATGTCCCATCTATCCAGCTTGCTTGTCCCAAGTATTGCGATGTTTATATATTCTATTTCTTGTTTTAATATGCCTAGCTTCTCCTGATTCATGCTTTCAACATTTCATGTCCCTCAGTCTAATATGTGTTGTGCAGCTTTTGGACTTTCCTTTCACCTCTGAATATGTTAATAGCTCAACATCCACAACTCATACTTTTCCTCTGTTCTGCCTCATTAGCTTTCTGAGTGCCATCCGACCTGGAAGCTACATCTTTTGACACTATCTGATTTCATTTTCAATTGTTTTATCATAGGATTTAGGATTTTCACAGTAAAATATATTCAAAATGGATTTGCCATGCCTCCTTCCATGTGGTGCTAACTAGTGCTACCTATGGTTCCACTACCATTGTCTCTGAGATCCTTTCCAAGTGTCAAAAAAGGGCTTTGCTATGTTTATTTTAAATGTGGTTTTGTTTTACAGTGTTCCCTCGCTACTTCGCAGTTCACTTTTCGCGGATTCGCTGTTTTGTGGTTTTTCAATAAACTCTAAAAAATTACAATTTACAGCTTAAGGAAGGGAGGAAGGAGAAACCAAAGGGAGAGAAAAGGAGCCCAAGCAGCAACAGGAGGAGAAGGAGGCGATTTATCAACACACGATTGATTGATAAAGACTTAAAATAGTGTATATACATTATTTTAATAAATGTATAAATATTAAAACAAATATAATGTTCCTACTTTGGATTTTCACTTATTGTGGGTGGTCCTGGAACCTAACCCCAATGATAAGTGAGGGAACACTGTAATGGATTATTTCATTTTAATGTTTTGTAGACATTTTGACCCATGTGTAAGCCATCCATGTCCTTTCGTGGGGATGGAGGTGGTGTACAAAAATAAAGCTATTATTATTATCCCTCCAATTATATTGCTGCACATTGCATTTGGCTCCTCAACAAAAGCTTGTCTGGTATGGGAGACCCTACAAGCAGCACTCTCCCATCAGCATAGAGTCTTATCTCATTGGAGCTGCAATTCCATCACAGTGGCAAGGTAGTGCCATTCATAGGATATAAATGATCCCAGAAGTGAAGTCCATTCTCAAGTGACCTTGGCACATCAGAGATAGTTTCATTTCCATTGCAAATGAAAAAAAATCAAAGTGATCTACCAGCAGGCATAATTCAATGTCTCTGCAATATCAGCAATACGCCCTAACTATGTAATGCTAGAAAACGTTGACCACTTTTGCTATCTTGGCAGCCACTTCTCCACAAAAGTTGACCTCGATGCCAGAATACAACACCATCTTATCTCTGTGAGCACAGCATTTTTTTTTTCAAATAAAGCATAGCATGTTTGAGGATTGGGACACTTATAGGGATACCAATATGCTTGTTTATAACTTACACCTGTGAAATATGAACCATCTACAAAAGTCATTCTCAACTTCTGGAAATTTTCCATCACTGTTGCCTTAAAAAAATCTGGCAAATCTCTTAGGAAGACAAACAGACAAATGTTCTAGAAGAATTAAAGACCACAAGCATTGAAATGATGATTCCTCACCATTGGCCTCAAACAAAAGCTTGTTGTGACTGCCTTGCATCTGGAAATCTGTCTGTAATGTGAAAGACTATGTGAATCCAAGATAAGTCTTCACAGTCATTTATGGATACATCATCAAGACTCTACCTCGGGAAGACAATCATACTCGGCCAAGAGTGATCTCCCATTATGATGATTATCTAGCTTGATTCGAACTTTCTGCTGAATTTTTAAACATGCTGTTTTTGGCTTGATGCATGCTGCAGAGTACATTGGGGGTGGAGGGGATATGTTTTATGAACACAACACCTTCAAGCTGGCTTCAAGCTGCATTATATAGTCTGTGTAGACCCTCATTGACTAGTTCTAGTCTCTGCTCTATGATCTTATTTGTGCAGTTTTGGCTTCGAGTTAATATTTTATCTTCACAGTTTGCTTGTGAAAACCATACTAGAAACATAGCACATAGGCCTTCATTCTTTTGTATCTTATCAGTCTAGTTTCTTTGGGGGTTGACTATCTGCACAATATCCCACAATAAAAACAAAAAATAAACAAAAAACATTGAACAGTTTAAAGAAAAGACTATCTGCACTCAAAAAAGAAAAGGGGGAAATACACACACACACACACAAACACACACACCTGAAATGTGTTGAGGAACATATTAGAAAATAAAAAAGAGCATCAAATGCTCAACTGGATTAGATTTATGTATTTCTTCAAATTTTTCACCTGCATAGAGAGAGTTGTTTGGTGATTTTTAAGAAAGACAAGATGACATGTAACTCACTATAAGGGTGCATCTGATATTATAGGCTCTGAGCAGCCTATTGTCTTCTAGCATATGATCTTAAATGCTAAAGCACAACACAAACAGTTACATTTGCCAAATGACTATGAAACATTCATAATTTAAGTGGAAAATATTATGAGCCATTTATCTTCCCAACATGTCCTGACAAGCAGGTCTAACTAGGTTTCAGTACAGTTTTGTTAAGGTATTGCTTGCCTAATATTCATGCCTGCATGGTGCCACCAAGCGAGGGGCCTGGCCTGAGAAAATGATAGCTGGAAATCTTCCACATTTACTTGGAATTCCTTTCTGAGAATACTGTGATAGTCAGGAAACCAAATGTAGATTTGGATCACGATTTTCCATTATTATGTCAAAGGTCCTATAGATTATGTAGTTCTAACATGGCTGCTAAGAGTCAATGTGGTCTCATAGTTGGAGCATTGGACGATGACTCTGGAGACCAGAGTTTGAACCCCTGCTCAGCTCTAGAAACCCATTGGATGAGCTTGGGCAACTCTCAGCCTCAGAAGCAGGGAAATAGCTTTGCGACACAAGATCGGCAAAGCTGAATTTCAGCAGGATAATAATATTGTATTTATTGCACAATGCCATGTCTGTCCTGCTTTGTATGCCTTTTGTTAATGTAGTGCACCATTTCATATTGGGTAAAACCCATCAATAGCTATTAATATCATTGCCTTCCCATTACTAACTTCTGTTCAGTATATCCTTTCTGCTGCAGTTCCAACATGCTGATAGTCACATGCCATCGGTGGGCATGATTCTCCTTCTCTCCCTACCTCCCCTTCCATCTTGCTGTTCTCAAGCAGGTTGTTTTTCTTTTCCTCCTCTATTTCTTTTCTTTTTTTGTTTTGTTAATCATATCACCATAATTGTACAATTGGAGTAAAAAATAATAAAAACTGAGAGGCATGCTGGTTTGGACACAAGGAAGGAAGACGAGTTATGGAGGCAGTGTGAAAGACAGCTCACAAGGCCATAGATTGCCAAAGTAGTGCTGTGGTGCGAATGCAGAGAATAATGAATGTTCTAAAATGGTATGTTTCAATTCCCTACACTAACATAATTTGCCGTGATGGTGTGATAAAATCTAAAGGAAAACTCTGATCAAATCTTGCCAAGGAAATACTATGATAGGGTTCCCTTAGGGTCACTATTAGAAATGCCTTGAAAGCACACAGCAACAACAGCAACAACAGCACGTCACTATGGCCCCCTTTACACTGTCATATAAAATCCAGATTGTCTGCTTGAACTGGATTATATGGCAGTGTTGACTCAGATATTCCAGTTCAAAGCAGATAATGTGGATTATCTGATTTGATAACCTGGATTATATGGCAGTGTAGAAGGGGCCTATGACTTCTGTTCAAATCCTAACCATTTTGCACACCAGGTAGCCTTAAACCAGTGTTTTGTACTTTCAGCCCCATTCTATCCCAGAATGGGGATGAAAACAATGATCTAACATTGGAGGGCTACAATGCAATATGGTGGATGTATAATGTGGGCTGGTCAATTCTACTGTTAGATGGATTTGTAATTGCTTAAGTGACAGAACCCAATGTTAGGGTTTGGGCTGAAGATTAAGATGAAAACCCTTTTTGCCCAGCATCTGAGGCCCCTTCCACACAGGTGAATAAAATCCATATTGAACAGGATTATATGGCAGTGTGGACTCAGATAACCCAGTTTAAAGCATATATTGTGGATTATCTGCCTTGATATTCTGAGTTATATGGCTGTGTTGAAGGGCTCATAGAGGATCAAGAACTCTCAGAGGAAGAGCAAGAGTTAAGCATCCCAGTTCCGCTGCAGTTGAGAACAGATGCCATTCAGCTGAGGAGGTCTAATTGATTGGCCAAAGACAGGTCAACAGGTGAGAAGATTCAGAAAAGTGGCATAAAAGATTTGAGAGTGGCAAAACTGGTGATTTGCAGAGAGCAACCTTTGTTGAACTGCACAGCTAGAATCCCTGTTGGTTAACTCTTGCCTTGGACATTAACTCTTGTTGGATTGACTATGCTTTGGAAGATGTTTGAATTTATTGATGGTTTGAACCCTGGACTGAACTTTGGCTATTCCTATGCTTTGCTTCTGCTGAACTGATTTATGCGTATGACCCTGGCCTAACTGACATTGTGACTGGTGAGTGCCTGCTTTGGCAGGGATTCCCTGTATAGGTTTTTGACACCCAAAAGGTTCCTCTTCATCCTGGAAAGAAGTGACTAGTGGAGTGCCGCAGGATTTGGTCCTGGGCTCAGTACTGTTAAACATCTTTATTAATGACTTGGATAAAGGTTTAGAGGGCATGCTTATCAAGTTTGCAGTTAACACCAAATGAGGAGGGATGGCTAATACTCCATAGGACATAATCAGAATTCAAAATGACCTTAACAGATTAGAGAGCTGGATCAAAACTAATAAAATGAATTTCTACAAAGAGATAGATACAGGGTGTGTGGCACCTGACTCAACAACAGTCCATGTGAAAAAGACCTTGGAGTCTTCGTGGACAACAAATTGAACACGGGCCAACAGTGTGATGCAGCAGCTTAAAAAGCTAATGGGATTTTGGGCTGCATCAGGAGGAATATAGTGTCTAGATCAGTGGTTCTCAACTTGGGATCCCCAGATGTTTTTGGTCTTCAACTTCCAGAAATCCTAACAGCTGGTAAACTGGTTGGGATTTCTGGGAGTTGTAGGCCAAAAATATCTGAGGACCCCAGGTTGAGAACCACTGGTCTAGATCAAGGGAAGACATGGTGCCTCTCTATTCTGCTTTGTTCAGACCTCACCTGGAATAACACTATGTCCAATTCTGGGCACCACAGTTTAAAAGAGATATTGACAAGCTGGAAGGTGTCCAGAGGAGGGCAACTGAAGTGATCAAAGGTCTGGAGACCATGAATCCCTATGATGGGCATCTTAAAGAGCTGGGTATGTTTAGCCTTCAGAAGAGAAGGTTGAGTGGAGACATGATCACCATTTGAAAGGATGTCATAAGGAAGAGGGAGCAGGTTTGTTTTCTGCTGCCCTTGAAACTAGGACTCAGAGTAATGGGTTCAAATGACAGGAAAGAAGATTCCACCTGAACATTAGGAAGAATTTCCTGACTGTAAGATCTGTTAAGCAGTAGAACTCTCTGCCGCAGAGTGTGGTTGAAGCTCCTTCCCTGGAAGCTTTTAAAGAGAGGCTGGATGGCCATCTGTCAGGGGTACTTTGATTGTGCTTTTCCTGCATGGCAGGAGTTTGGACTAGATGCCCTATGTAGTCTCTTCCAATTGTATGATTTTATGATTCTATGCAAAATTTTGGACATGGGCTGTGCTACTGCATAAAGCAGGTTGCAATGACAAAGATATGACAATGTTAATAATGCAGACGGACTGGATTATTTAGTTCGAATTCATTAAATTTTCAGTTGGGTTGCTGCTGCTGGTTAAAATGCCCTTTTTCAAAGAGAAGGAATATAACATGTGGGTACATTACATACCCTGTAAATATATGCAGGAACAATCCACTGGCACAAAGCTTCTTCAGAGTAGCAAAAGGCAACTAATCAATCTCCAAGATCATTCTAAAGAAATATGCACAATCTGTCTCCATTTTTCGAGTGAACTAGAGCTGTGCCAACTATCTTGTCTATGGAGATTTAGCATATCATTAAGCATTTAAATTGCCATTATCTCATTCAAAGCCATGAAGTGCTTTTACAAAGCTTTGGATGACTTGAACAATGCACTTGGGGTTTCAGTGGTATTATATTAAGAGAAGAAGCTTGCCATATCAGCTGAGCACTAGACAACTCCATGTAGCCCCAAACATGCAGTTGATGCTCTGGACTTATTTATCTTGAATGTTTGTATTTTACTGTAGAATCTGAGAAGATAGCCTTGTTAAATTCATGAGCACTAGCTATTTGTCCCAAAACCCTGTGCTGTTGGCATCCCTAAGACCACAGTGAAAAACAAAGTATTGGAAGCACATTCCTTACAACACATCAGATCATTGGTTCATCTTCTCCAATTCACAGTTAACATTGACTTAGTATTGGCCGTGCATGGTTGCAGTGGGCCTCTTCCCTAACCTTACTTGAGTATTGAGCCAGAAACCTTCTGAATGCAAAGCAAGTTCTCTACCACTGAGCTACAGCTCCTCTTGATAGAATGGAACAAGTCTGATAAAGTTAAGCTGCTTCTGAGTATGGTTAATGAAGGAGTATGATCAATGAAGGAGAAGGTCTCAGAATCCTATGCGTGGCACGCGCTCCACTCAATGGTGCATGGGAGAGGCAAGGGGGGTGGGGGTGCTTTTTTTCAATAAATAAATAAATGAAATGTTACTAAATGACTAGAGCAGTGGTTCTTAACCTTAGAATCATAGAATCATAGAATGGTAGAGTTGGAAGAGACCACATGGGCCATCCAGTCCAACCCCCTGCTAAGAAGCAGGAAATCGCATTCAAAGCACCCCCGACAGATGGCCATCCAGCCTCTGCTTAAAAGCCTCCAAAGAAGGAGCCTCCACCACGGCCCCGGGGAGAGAGTTCCACTGTCGAACAGCTCTCACAGTGAGGAAGTTCTTCCTGATGTTCAGGTGGAATCTCCTTTCCTGTAGTTTGAAGCCGTTGTTCCGCGTCCTAGTCTGCAGGGCAGCAGAAAACAAGCTCGCTTCCTCCTCCCTATGACTTCCCTTCACGTATTTGTACATGGCTATCATGTCTCCTCTCAGCCTTCTCTTCTGCAGGCTAAACATGCCCAGCTCTTTAAGCCGCTCCTCATAGGGCTTGTTCTCCAGACCCTTAATCATTTTAGTCGCCCTCCTCTGGACGCTTTCCAGCTTGTCAACATCTCCCTTCAACTGTGGTGCCCAGAATTGGACACAGTATTCCAGGTGTGGTCTGACCAAGGCAGAATAGAGGGGTAGCATGACTTCCCTGGATCTAGACGCTATTCCCCTATTGATGCAGGCCAGAATCCCGTTGGCTTTTTTAGCAGCCGCATCACATTGTTGGCTCATTAATGCTTATTAATGCTGTGACCCCTTAATACACTTCCTCATGTTGTGGTGACCCCCAACCATAAAATTATTGCTACTTCATAACTGTCATTTGCTACTGTTATGAATTGTAATGTAAATATCTGATATGCAGGATGTATTTTCGTTTACTGGACCAAATGTGGCACAATACCCAATATGCCCAAATTTGAATACTGGTGGGGTAGAGTCTGGATTGATTTTGTCATTTCGGAGTTGTAGTTGCTGGGATTTATAGTTCACCTACAATCAAAGAGCATTCTGATCTCCACCAACAATGGAATTGAACCAAACTTGGCACACAACTCCCATGACCAACAGGAAATACTGGAAGCACTATTTCATTTTTTAAAAAATGACTAAATGAGGATCACAGGCAAACAATGAAAATCTTTCCCCTCACCCTGAGGTCCAGAGGAGAGGAATTGGGTTCTGAGACTCAGGACCAGGCCTGGAAATATGGGGACCTGGCTACAACTTCAGTTCTGTTGTCCTTCCACAAACACACATGCATACACTTTGGGTTTGTTTACACTTATTAAAAAGCAACCTTGATCATGACACACAGTGTACAACTTTACAGCTGAGCCCTTCTTTCAGGCTTCAATTGGATGTTTAAAACTCACTTTTTGCTCTGTAACTTCCATGAAAATCTGTTTTTTTTTTTGAGGGGCTGTATTTTGTTATACATATATATCTAAATTGTAGTAACATTATGGTAGGGGGTAGGACAGATTTCTGGCTGGCAAGCATCACATTTTTTTTTAAAAAAAGTCTAGTGCTACTTGCTGGGACGTATACTTTGTGACATTAAAGATTGTTTACTTATTGGTTTGCTTGATTATTTTGTAAAAAAAAGAGCATGGGAACCTCCATCAACTCCGCAACAAAGTCCATCCACATTGCAAGGGAGAAAAGTTTCCACTTTTTGTTGCTTATGCCTGGGCTTTGAAAGAACTGCATCAATCATCTATTTTGATTGAATAACTGTTCTGGGAAGTAGTGGGGTGGAGGAGGGGAGGTCACTGCAACCTTATTTCTCCTCAGGGCTGCCTCTAGTGCCTTCCCAGCCAAACACCTTCCTGGCAAAGCCCTGCTAGCCAAGTCATTTACATGTGACTTGTTACTTTATTGGATCATTGTTTCTATGATCCTACTGCCAAAAGAACCACTCTCGATTTTGTGAAGTTTCCTAAGCTCTAGAAATGGTCCTATAAGTGTAGGAACTGATACACCAAAATCCAAGGAGGTATAAATAATCATGGAACATTTAAGTTCTCACAATTTGGGGGTGCAAGTGCGAAAGATTGTTTTAAAGGATGTAGTGATAAGGCGAAGAGAAACCAGAGATGTAGTGATAAGAAATATGTTCCAAAAAATGTAGTCTCATCTGCTATCTGATCATTATGTTATTTGGACAACGGGATCCTCTCTATATTGTTTCAGAGCCCATCCCTGGAAAATCATCAGGGGAAAGGAGTTATTGATGACAGTGTGCTAACTTCTGTTTTGGCTAGATGATTTTTTTAAGAATATTGCATACCTGAACACGTTTCATTAAAGCAAATGGCAGCATACACAATGGAATGAGCATTCTGATTTATGCCCCTAATTCTTAAGTGTAAAAATGATAGAGCAAGAAATTATGTGGTGCGTCTAGGGACGTGAGCATAGAAGACTGAAGGCTGTCTATTTCAGCATTTGGTTTCCACAGTGACCAAATAGATGCCAATGGGTTGCTCACAGGCCATACGTGAACACAACAGTATGTTTCCACTCATGTTTTCCAGCAACTGACATTCAGAGGTTTATTGCCTCTTTTTCTTGATGTAAGATAGCCAACATGACTCATAGGGAATAGCAGCTTTATCCTTCACAAATTTGCCTAATCCCCACTGAAGCCATCCAAGTTGGTGGTTATCAATACAGCTTGTGTTAACAGATTCCACACTGGAATATGAGGTGTATGAAGATGTGTTTTGCCTTTTCTGGATCTCCCAGTGATCCACTTCACTGAATGACCCACAGTTCTAATTATGAGGGATTTGTATGCAAAGAATATTGTATATACTCATGTATATGGCAAGAAACTTTTGTCAGAAATTATTTGGATTGACTTATCAGTGGGTCGATGTAAGTACTGTACCTTAACTCAAAAAGGAACTGTAACGAGGTGTCTGACAGGAATGGAATCCTTTTGATCTTACCAAACACACAGATACCACCAGTTAATAAGATGTCTTATGGAGGATGATGTTAATTAATTATTTATTTGATTATCTTTTTCGCTGCCACCAATGGAGGAGACGTCAGGCAGATGGCACTGGTTCTTTTTTAGCTTTCTCTATTTATTTTACTTCAGATGTTGATGTTGCTTAACTTAATATAAGAGTATGACAGAGGCTTAGTTGGAATAAAATCAAAACAAGTTTATTGCGTGTACAGAGCTTGATGGTTTCTTATAACTTGTTAAAGGCACTTAGCTTAATGGTTACAAACAGATATGAGGTGGTCAAACTTTCAAAATATTTCTTCTTCCAAATTACACTAAAACTTGATCCTCCTGGATCCACTGGGATTAACTTCCCTAATCCACAGACTCTATAAATGACCCTAAACAAGTCCCCTAACTTGCTTAGCCTGGCCTAATAGAGGTCTGTTCTTCCTGGTTCCCTTCACCTGAAACCAGACTGTTCCCTGTGATTTAAAATCACAGTCTGTCTAAAATAATTCTCTTTATTTTAGATCTAACTCAAATTCTTCTATTTGAGCCACGCTGATCCTCTACACAAGAATCAGTTCCTTCACTGTGACTGGAAATCACAGACTGCCAGCTGGGTTTTAAAACCTTCCCCTTTTTCCTTTCCAAGCGGCGGTTGGCTCCGCCCCTGTTCCTATGGTAACCCGCCTTAAGATGGCTACCTTCCCCCATACATCATCCACTCTAATACTCACCATTTTAAACTTAGCCAAACCTGACTGTTTAAACAAAATCAAATAAACATGTCATCTATAAACAAAATATAATTATACACTTCTTCACAGGAACCATCCCCTCTTCTGAGTGGTGGGTGAGAGCTTAGTCCACTCTGGGAGAACCTAAAAGAAGCACTGACCCCTTGTGTTTTCTTCACTACAGCACTGTTTCTGGCCTTTTTGAATGCCTGAATGAGAAAACGGTGGTGGGATCCAGGGGTGACTGGTCTCTTGAGATGGCACTCAAAACTTGCCCTTGACTAATATATGAGGCTGATGTATACACAAGTATATATGGTATTTTGTAGGAAGGATCTTAGGATACTGAAGTATAAAAGCATGAGCTAAAGAACCAACACCAAAAGTCCAGTGAAGTAACCAATTATAGGAATTGATTTTCCCAAAGAGAGAGAGACATGTCAGTAAAGTCCCAAGTTCCTGCTGAGTAAAGATCAGTTGTGAATGGGAAAGTACATGTCTACTCTTCACTTCCTGCACAGTGCTGAATAAACATTCACCCAAAGGCTGCTTTTTCAAAAAAAAAACATGAAAGCTCACACATGCATTTATCCTTCAATACTTGGCAATCTTACAGCTGCATCAATGCCACACAATAGTCACGGCAACCTTGATTGCACAGGTTGGCAGAAAAATGGGATGATCTCTGTAGCCGAAATAGTACTTCTTGGAAGTACTTGAGGGAATCAATCTAGATTTCCTGCCAACCTTTTCGAAATAACTTTGCTGTGGAAACAGGATTGTTTAGAAAGGCTGCAGCACATAGGCATACATAGGCTTCTACTGTCTTCAGATGTGGTACAAAATTTTACCTGGAAAAGAGCAATCTTAAATTATCTGTGATAAAGAAAAGTTAAGGACTAACGTTTTTGCTCACGTGCCTACAATACTGTCTAGTTATGCAAAAGATATGGCAAATGTTGTGAAGGTTCTACTTGGAGTTTGTTCCAAAAACATGTCTTACTATAATTTTGTGAGGATTTTCAACACCACTCTCAAGTTTCTCTCATATCAGTTATACTATCACTTTTTGCATTTCAGGAAAATTAATGTCATTATATTTTGTCTACTACCAGGAAAATATTTGATCTATATTTGAAACACTTTGGGGGAACAAGAAGAAGTTTCTTCATCAAAGCTCCTGGAATAAATCCATACTCCTACTCCTGCAACTCAAAACAAAGCAAGCGAAAGTGATGGAAGTAATATTGAATTACACACAAAGAAATAAAAGACCCAAGCCCAACAACCCTGAGCAACCTGTCAATAGTCTGCTATCATTTCAAGTTGCTGAATCTATGATTTGGCAGCCTTTAAAAAGAAAAGTGTGAGAGGGGAGCTGTCAGGATGTCTGTCAATGTAACATTATACTAGAGTTGAGAGTTAATTTTGAATTGGGAAGACAAACAGGATGATTCTGAAGTCAAGGAACATGGGTGGTCATATGCCAAAATTGATTCCTTTAGCTGAAATCAGGCATCGATCTGTTGTCTCCTAGTGTATCATTTTAATTTTGATTTAAAATGCATCTCTTTCTCTCTCACTCACTCCCTCATCCCCACACCAGATGATTGATTCTTGGACCAGTACCTCCACTGATAGGAATAATTTGTTAATTCAAAACATGTCTGTATGTAGAAAATGCCCCTTAAAATCAACGAGTCATATCTTAGTCATTTTAAAATGTTATTTTAGTGGATCTGTTTTAAACCCAGAACCAACTCATTATCTCTACCTCTTCTCATTTCAGTATGGAACAGTCTGCAGAATATGATTTGGTCTGTTAAGTGTATTGGAGAGAGCAGAGTAGGGAACTGTTGGCCTTCCAGGTGTTTTGCACTCCCATAGATCCTTATTATTTACCATGCTGGTTGAGGCATCCACAGTTCAGGTTCAAAGAGGCCTTATTAAGTTGAATGAATCCTGCTGTCTTACAAAAGACAAATTAGGGGGTGAATGTGATGAGGTCGCAGATGTGATCAGTATCAGAAAATTTGCGAGTTGACTCCAGGCTGGGACTCTTAATCTAGAATAGGTGAGCATGGTGTAGCATATGGGCCACAAGCAATGTTTGGAGCTACATATTGCAGCCCTTGAATTCCACAAAATCCCCCTAAAGACCCCATGTCCCCTGTATTGATGGTTTTTGGGATCACTTTTCACCCCAAAGCTCTCCTCTCTGAAAATCCCCAAAAGGAAGGAAATCAAAGCAAAAAAAAAACAACAACAAAAAACCCAAGAAGAAAATATGAAGTGAAAATAAAAACTGGTTCAACGCCACTTCCAGTGTATAGGGAGTGGGTTGGAGGGGAATGGCCTTTGCTCCATCTGCAGTTGCCCACCCAGAGCATCAGTTTACTTCTTGGTAAGCAAAATGATTAATCTAGTTTCTCAAAATTCCTATCACACAATACAGTTTTTTCATTTTTTTATTTACTGGGTGGAAATCTAGATAAAGTTTTAATATGTGGCACTTCAAAAACAAACCCAACATAACAAAGAGCCAGACAAATCCTTTGTCTGTTGGAATCTGCAACAATGCACCATTCTGTCCTGAGTCTACTCTCTTTGGTCTCTTTTCCCCCCATCCATTTTGCCAGCAGCCAGTTAAGTGCAAATCCCAAGTCATTGCTCAGCTGTTTTGTGACTGGTCACCACACCTTTGATTTCGGGGCAGCAAAGATAAATAGCCTCTTTGATATCAGTCTTCACATGGTGGGCCATTAGAAGAAGAAAGGAAGAATGGGGAAACCAAGAATGATGGTCTTATCTTCCACTCTTGCTTACCAGAGCAAGAAAAGAAGGAGAATCAAAATCACTTGGTTGAAGAAGAAGGAGAAAGTCCATAGTCTTAAATGCTAGTGTAGACTTGGGGAGAAAAGAAAGAGGAATGACAAATTCCTTTTGAAAAACAGCCGTTCTCATTCAAAATAATCTCTACTTTCAGGAGCATTAGTGGCAGAACATCAAAGAGAAGCTGTTGCTTCTTCCTGTCCCATCTCAATGATAAGGCTTATCAGGGCTAACAAAAACACTAATCATGGTTTTGGGCATTACGATCTCTCAGGCCCCTTTGCTTAAACACACAAGCTGTCCTTAAAAACAAAGAGGTCTGCCCAAGTCAGGAAGCACTTAAACTTAATGGCCAAACCAAGTCCTCTAGAGATGGTGTTCCTGTCAGGGCTCTTCAAGCATCAGACAAACCTGTAACACAGTCCTTGCATATCCCATAATCCCATCCTGTACAGGAAATTACTTGAAACATGAAAGAATGTTTTTGTTTTTTTTTTTGTTCTGAAATGACATGTTCTTTCCTACCAGCGCTCTCTCTTTTTTTCTTACTTATTCACAAGGAATTCTGGGAGCAGATAGCTTAGTGACCAGTTGCATGCTTTCAAGAATCTCATACCAAACTTTGAAGAGAATGCCCGCTTGCTTTTCATTGTCCAGCAACTGATATTAAGAGCCTGTGAAACTGGAGCTCCATTTATAGATTATGCCTAACAGTCATTGATAGCTATCACCTCCATGTATTTATCTGACTGCTTTGATATAGCTATCATCATGTTTAGAAGACTTATAGGTGAAGAAATTCTTTCCCTCTCCTAAATCTATTGCTAAATGGAGTGATGAATTTCTTCTGTAGTTTAGTCTGAATTTCATTCAATCCTACCTGATATGCTGCATGTAGAAGATTGTGGAATGAATCCAGCACCTAGGATAACTCCTTTAAAATTCAGATGAAAACCTGGAATAGATTCATCACCACATTTATGTGGAAGTTGTGAGTTGCCATTACTGTTCTCCAGCTGTGAATGGTTAAAGGGCAACCTCAAGGTCTCTGTTCTTTATCTTTAAACAAGGCTTGTTTTAAACCTTTCAAATACAGGACATCTTCCAAAAAAGTAGGGTTGTGGGAATCAGACTCCCTTGCATTGAATCCAGCCTTCTTGGTGTTCCAATCTATTCCTCTATACCTCATACCTCTGAGGATGCCTGCCATAGATATTGGTGAAACATCTGGAGATAATACTTTTGGAACATGGCCGTACAGCCCAGAAAACACACAACAACCCTATTCCTCTATAGTTCTCAAATGGCCACATATACCTATCCCCCATGACACTTTGTCAATTTTGATAATCTAAAAATACTGAAATGTCATCTAAGGCTTTCTTCATCATAATGAAAAATGTAAACTAAAATATGCTGGTGTTTTTGATCCAGGCTTTGGCTAATCACTGCCATCATTGGAATGCTCTCATCTGAGAATTTTTCTGAAATTGGATTTTTAACAAGTTTAAAATGCTCAGTGTAACATATAAGGTTCTACAAAGAATGGACTTATTATGGTGTTCCAACATTTTAAATTTTAGTTTAGAGTAATTAAAAAATAATTTTGTTATAATTTAATGTTTAATCTCAATGCAGAGTATGACTGACATAATTATATATTTTATTTCATTATTGAATGTATACCCTGTCTTTGTTTTAAAATAGGATGTAATGCAGTATAGAGTCATTTAAAAAAGATGAACCCAAAGTATTTGCTTACAAAAGCTACAAAAGGAATTAAATATCATTATTACTAAAACATGATTAAAACAGTTAAAACACTTAAAACATATTTAAAACACAGTTAGGCCAAAAAGAACTACTATAATAATCAATACAGAGCAACAGAAGATGATAACAAAAAAGGGGGAAAAACCAAGAGACCTCTTCCACAAGATCCAAGAAATTAAAGGGAGATTTAAGCCAAGGAAACTCATTACATGACTAAGGGGAAATTAAAAATAGAAACAATAATGGAAATAACACACTAAAGAACTATACTAAAGAGAAGAAATGATGACAGTTTCATTCAAGGAAGAACAATTTGGGCATGGACTTAAAATTTTGGAAAGTGAAGTTGTACTCAGAGCACCTGGGGGAAATAAAAATCCAGGAACAGATCACAGGCCAATAGAGCTGCTTTAATCTGCAGAGACAGACTCTACTCTAGTTCTAAATAAAGTCTGTCAATAAACATGGGAAATAAAACAGATTAGAAACATTTAATATACACTCCAATCCTCAAGAAATGGGACACCAAGGACTGCAGTAACCACATGGCCATTGCATTTGTTTCTCATGTAAGCAAAGTGATGCTCAAACTTTTACAATATTTTTTTTACCATATATAAAGTGAGAAATGCCAGATGTCCAAGCTGGGTTCAGAAAAGGAAGAGGCATAACGGATCATATTGCAAACATATGTTGGAAAATGGAGTTCAACAAAGAATTTCAGAAGAAAATTAGCTTGTGCTTTATAGATTATAGCAAAGCTGTCATTTAACTATAAAAAACTTTGGACCACACTTAAAGAAATTGATGTGTCACAACATTTGATTTTTCCTAATGTGAAACCTGTATTCAACACAAGAAGCTACTGTCAGAACAGAATACAGAGTAATAGAATTCTTTCCAATAAGTATCACTATACTAGCTTGGGTAACTGGCTTTGCCCAGGTTATTTGAAAGAGTCATTTTTTATTTTACAAAATGCATAAGGTTGTGGGTAAACTACAACTCGCATAATGCCAGGTTAACCCCGATACTCCCATCAGTGGTTAAAGTTTGTCATGCTGGGCAAGTTTGCTGTCTAGATGCATCATAGGTGGTATCAGTGTAGTCTCTGGCTGCAGAGTGAACTACAGCTCCCACCATGGTGGGTCAGTTCCCTTCAAACCCCTCCAGTAGGTTCAGTTGGTCATGGGGGTTCTGTGTGTTAAATTTGGTCCCGGTCTATTGTCGGTGGGGGTCACAAGGTCTCTGGATGTAGGTGAACTACAACTTCCAGAAATAAAGGTCTGTCCCCTCCAACCCCTTCAGTATGTTCAGTTGGTCATGGTGGTTTTTTGTGCCAAGTTTGATCCAGATCCATTGTTGGTGGGGTCACAGTTTCTCTGGTTGTAGAACTACAACCCTCCAAAATCAAGGTCAATCTCTCTCAAACCCCTCCAGTATTCAAATTTGGGCATATTGTGTATGTATGCCAACATTGGTCCAGGTCCATTGTTGGTGAGGTCTAGAGTGGTCTTTGATTGCAGGTGAACTATAAATCCCAGTATCTACAACTCCCAAATGTCAAGGCCAATCCCCCCCAAATCCCCCCAGTGTGTTCTGTTGGTCATGGGGGCTCTGTGTTCCAAATGTGGTCCAGGTCCATTGTCTGTGGGTCTCACAGTGATATTTCTTGATCCAGGGTGAACTACAACTTCCATCATGTAGAGTCAATCCCCCAAACTCCTCCAGAATGTTTAGTTGCTGCTCAGTTCTGCTCTGTTTGTTATGCAGACAGAGTGGAAAAGAGTATGAAAGGGTTAAGGGAGAGGCAGTGGGCAGGATCATGAAAATTCCACACCAATGGAGAGAGTAAGGAACCCTGGGGTGCCTGGTGTGGAGGAAAAACAGGAAATCTAGGAGGAAATTGTCCCCATATGAAAACCTTCACTTGGGTGGGGGGTAGTATGGTGTTTGTGGAGGACATTGGCAGGGTTTGGGCTACATGTTCATGGCACTCGCTGTAATCTGAAATGTCATTGGAGGGAGTGCTTTTGGTGGCTCCTCAGTACTGTGGGTTTTAGCTGTTTGTGGAGTTTGTCTGTGTAAGTGGACACCTCCACCACATACACATTTACAGATTTTCACTTTTATTATGTGTATAGATTAACTGAAGAAAGAAAATAATTCTTAGACTTATACCATTATGGCCAATTGCACAAATAGGGATCTGAAACAATTTACTGAATGAGAATCCGAAAAGTATATCAGAAGGGAAAAAGAGCTCATCAAGGTTGTGCTAGATTTCAATAAAACCTAATCTCAGTTAAGTGCATAACATTCCAAAGAGATTTACATTATTTTCTTTAACAAATCCTACATGTTTTTGTTGAACCAGGGTCCAAGAAAGTGCACAAGGAATTCTTGTAACATTAGCAAGTTTTGAACTGTCATGCCTAATTTATTTAAAGAAACCTAGGTGGGCAGCACACTCCATGCACAATTTGGCAGCTAGGAGTTCTTATTTATTCAAGGTGCAGCAAATCTAATTTGAAATAAACTAAGTTTCCAGTTCTCATGATTGCAACAGAACCACTCTTCTAAATGTAGAAGTATACTACCATGTGTTCTATTAAGTGATCCATGGGTACGTATTTTTTGGGTATGTTTCTTAATTTGGAAACAACAGAAACAGAACTTGGAGAAGTTATTTTGGAGGCCTACAATACACTGAATTTTCCAGTCAGTATGGTCACCAGGCCATGCATCTGACAATGAGCATTTAATTTGGAATTTCATGAGATCCAACAGCCAGTAGGCTGTTAGGAATTGTGGGAGTTGAAGTCCAAAACACCTGGAGTGCCCAAGTTTGCTCATGCCCGATCTAGAGGCACCCTAGGCCATAGCACTAATTTGTTAAAGTGCTACAAGTATTTGGGAGGACAGGTTTAGCACTTTGGATAGCTCCATTAAAATTCAGATTTAAACCTATGGTATATTCTCTGTACCACAAACATAGAAGACATCAGCTAGCAGTGTCTCTGTGACTGTGAAAGAAGCAGGCAAAGGGAGAGAGAAGTTGAAAGAGTTTACCCATTATCTTAAAAGGATCCTTGAATCTTGCTGCTGAGTTGGAAGCAAAAGCTCATTAATGTTATTCTTGGACTCTTTGTATACAGTTCTTAGCTTTCAGGTAAAAGGCTGCAGGTAGTCTGGTGAAGACAAAGAAAAGTATCAGACAAGGAAGGGTCAGTGTATGCACTCTGTCCTGACAACCTTGTCATCTGGAAGACTAATATCACCCATAGCAACAAATACCGTGGTAAGTACAGACCAAACAATGGAATAGTCATCAATAGGAAATGTCTATATAGCTCTTCCCTAAAGGAGAGGCAATTGCGGGGGAGGAAACACACATGAAAAGCATTTAAATTCATATGGCTTTACTACATGAAAATGAATTGTTTCATACAGGAAGAAGAAGAAGAAGAAGAAGAAGAAGAAGGAGGAGGAGGAGGAGGAGGAGGAGGAGGAAGAAGAAGAAGGAAGAAGAAGAAGAAGAATACAAAAGAAAGAAAAGAAGTGTGTGGAAGGCATGTAAATCCCATCGTCTGCACCTTGCCACTGCTCTAAAGTGATTCCTGGACAGGGCTTTAAGTTAGTAAAGTATTTGAAATGTTGATTGCAGTGTCAAAAAATCATCAGCTCCCATATTATTTAATAGACTGAAACTTGGTGTACAGCATAATGAACACTGCTAGTTCTAGTGCATTCTGGCCTTTACCTTTTTTTAAATTGTGTCAGAAGCAACTTGAGACCATACTGCAAGTTGCTTCTGGTGTTAGAGAATTGGTCATCTACAGAGATGTTGCCCAGGGGATGCCCGAATACGATAGCTGGGAGGCTTCTCTCATGTACCCACAAGCTAGAGCTGATAGACGGGAGCTCACCTCATCTTGTGGATTCGAACCAGCAACTTTCAGGTCAGCAGCCCAACCTTCAGGTCAGCAGTTCAGCTGGCATAAGGGTTTAACCTATTGCACCTCCGTGGCTCCTTGGCCTTTACCTGGACAGCTTTTGGATGTAAAAAAAGTAGACTTTCTTTTCCGCTCATGATCAGTAAATCCAGCAGTTTAAAGCAATTGCTAATGTCTCCCAGCTTTTACTTCATGTGTTTCTTGGTTGCCTGGTGCATAATATCTTTCTGGACTTCCTTTTTTCCCACTGTAAACCTTTCACCACTATTCAGAGTTCTGCTTCTCATCTTTATTTATTTTGCTTGGCATTTTGATCAAGTGAGTCTCTTCATTGGCATCCAGTTCAGTCCTAAAAACAAACTCCTGTTACACTACTTTAATGGCTTGTCTTTTCCCATTGCTGCCTTACTTATAGATGTGTTTTAGAATTAGCTCCTGCTTGTTCTTGGAATGTATCAATATAACACTGCCAGTAGCTTCCCACATAGAAACAAATAACAGTCATGCCTGCATGTTTTTCAGCATTGCTACAGCGCTGGGTTTTCCAGTTCAGAACACTAAATGATCTGCCTTGTCCTATCCTCATATCTTCTCTACTCTTAGAGCCTTTTCACGCTATGCAGTTATACTATTATGATTCCACATTAACTACCATGGCAAAATCATATGGAATTCAGGGATTTGCAGTTTAAGAAGGGAGATTTAGAAAGGTTTCCCAGAAACTTCTTCTCATGTCTCTTTAAACTTTAAAATGCCAGAATTCCACAGGATCTTGCCTTGACACTTAAAGTGGGATCATAGTACTATAACTGTAGTGTGAAACAGCCTCTGAAATATCTATTATTAAAGATACAAGGATGCATAACTTTCTGGTTATGAGATGGAGATAGCTAGTTACCTTGGTGGATGACTTACACCAGGAACTGGGCAGAGGAAGTGTTCTCTTGTTGGTTCTGCTGGACTTCTCAGTGGCTTCCGGTGTGATCAAGCTTGGTATCTTTTTGAGTTGCCTCATTGGGATGAGTCTTAGGATCTTATCACATTGGGATATAATCCACTTATATGAGTATGCATCCCATATTTTTTTAGGACAGGATGCATATTGTATTGAGACAGGATGCATACTCTCGTCATCACACCTGATTATTGCGTTTCGTATGATCTGAAAATATTGTGCTTTGACTCATTATACCACAGAAGCCTGGCTCCTCCCAATCTATTCAAAATACCCCTTACATCACTCTATGACCTTTTAAAAGTATTGTTACTGATGGGATGCAGATAGATTTTCCTATCACACATAAAAACAGCGCTTCAGCAATGGAAAAATCTGTAGTATTTCAAAAAACACGGTTAGAATTCCGTCTGCAAATAATCAGTTTCTGCGACACTTTGCAGACGGATTCCGACAGAATACTGACAGGATGGGGCAAATGTCAAAATCATTCCCAAACAGTCTCAGAAAAGGAGTATTTCCTAATGTGATAAGGTCCTTAGAGGTACTGTTTTACAATGGCCCATTCTTTCTTGGGAGGGTGTCCTCAGAAGGTGTCGCTGGGGAGATTTCTCCTTCACCATTGGCCTATGGAGTCCCTAGAATTATTTCTTGTCATCTTATGTTATACAACATTTACATGAAACTGCTGGGAGAAGCTGTCTATCATTTTGGGATCAGGTGTCACCAGTATGCATATGATGCTCAGCAATATTAGTCTGGCACATTTCCAGGCATAATTCAAAGTGGTGGTGACAACCTATTAAACTGTATATGGCTTGGATCTAGGTTATCTGAAGGACCGTATTTCCCTGTATGGGCCCATTAGAGCTCCAAGATCATCTTGTGAGACCCACCTCTCTGTCCCATCCTCATTTGGTGGGAACAAAAAAGGGGGTCTTCCCAATGGTTGCTCCCAGGCTTTGGACCTCCCTTCCTAGAGGGGTCAAGGTGGCTTTTGCTTCCATCGGCCACTGAAAACGTGATTGTGCTACCAGACCTTTAGAAATTGAATAAGGTATAGCCATTTAATGGTATGCTGTGCTTTTTTATGTTCTGTGCTCTATATGATCTTTCAATGAGTTTTCATATTTTTGGTGTTAAATATTTTAACCCGATAAATTGTTTAATTGCTTTTTTAGATAACTTTATATTTATACTTTTATTAACATTTTGTACTGTTTTCAATCTGTATTGGTGAAGATATATTATCAGCCAATTTAAGTCTCATTTTTTGGAAGAACATTGGCTATAAATTAATAAAATAACCACAACAACAACAGCAACAAAAGCAACAACACCATTCTGGTACCAATGTGAAGCAGCAGCAGCAAAGTCGTGCATTGCCCACATGTACACAAATGACCAGGACTCAAACAGTTGCCCATCAGAGAAAATTAGGCAAATAGAAGGGGAGAAAGGAGAGGAGGATGAAGGTCATTATACTAATAATCATCATTGTCAACATCACCGAAACAGGAGCATGGTGTTTACTTTCTTTTGAGAAGCAGAGACTGTTTCAAGAGCTCTCAGCCACCCTAAAAGGGTAATGGGAAGGGCAAAGGGTGAGGAAAAGGTTCCTGCCGAGTCAAGGTAGGACATTTGATAGCTCATCAGGGAGCAGAGTCAGGTTTAATAATGTCTCTGCTAAACACAGTTAATAATTGAGGTCAGCACTCTTGGCAAGGATAACAAGAAGATAGTCTCCCCAAGTGTGGAGTGATGGTGTGAAGGGCATGCTGTTCAGAAAACACAGGTGGCAGCTATAACATTTGCTGAGGTATTCTGTTCTAAAGGCAGGCGGGTCACAGGGAAGGCTGAGGAGGAGCACAAGCCGTGCTAGGCCATTTTCTCCTCTCGTTTTTGAAAGCAGAACAGAGAAACAGCACAGCATTGTAGACACAGGGAGAATGCAACTGAACAGGTTCTGTTTACTTTGAAGCTTTTGCCCAAGACTTCAGCACAAAGAGCTCCATCAGGAGACCAGCTGAACAAAAATATACCCATAGTTCCTTCAGTCTTTACCCTATTTAAAACCAACAGTGCTTGAAGAAGGACAACTCCTAGCATTGGCACTGTTAGTATTTTCTCCCTTCTAAACATGTGGTGAGAAAAAATGAGAGAGAAACACAAAAATGGAAGACTTCACCATGAAATTCCCTGAATCACAGAGGACAATTGCACAACATGAAAGCTTCATTTGGTAACACCCCAAGTACAAGTGACTCACAGTTCCCACCGTTTTTCTTTGCCATTTCTGAAATAGAGGAAGATGTACCTCTCCCTATATACGCCTGTCCTTGATTAATTCCTTCTGTGCTTCAATTTCCATTGAACTAATCAAGAAGAGTTGGCATTTGAAATGTAACATGAAACATCTATAAGAAAAAACAAGCCAACCTAGACTACTCCATGATTAACACATTACTTCATTTGTTTAATTTCAACCAACTGGTTAGGATCAGGACCTCGAAGGTATTTTGCTTTCTAGCTAATATCTTGTTGAAAACAAAGCTAGTGAGATAAACTAGATCACTGAAACTACTCTGAAATTAGCCCCAATGTGGAATGGGAAGTGGAAATATGGGTCATGATTATATATAACTTTTCTTAGTACAGTTTATAGTCAAGAAAGCTTCTAAGGCAGCTTGTCAACATTAGCAGTCAGCCTCTGTTTCCAGGTTTATTCTTCATCATATTATAGTTGCAAATATATAACTATGAATCATTCCCTGATCTGACTCCCTAAACCTAAGTAAACATCCAGCAGCTGCACTGTACTACAAAGGTCTGTTCTATTGGCTATTGGGGCCCAGTCGGATAACGTTTCCAGCTCCCTCATCTTAGCAAATTGCAGTGTAACAATCAGAAGCAGAACACCATGTATCGCTGGTGGGAGGAGGCTCGACACATCATCCTGCTAAGCTTCAATCACCAGCAGAACAAACGTCCATTGCTCAGTGTGGCTGCTGGCTGTTTAGGTAATCTGTGATGCACAATAATAGCCCATGATACCTGTGGATGGGTGGAGAGGAAAAAAAAATGATCATATTATAAAAACAGCATTTAAATATAATAAAATGAAATTTCAAGTGTTGGTAATGTGAACAAAGAGAATTCTGAAAGACCAAGAATCTTCATAGTTTGAGATTTATTGTGTACAAATTTCACTTTGGTTTTTTTTTTCTAAAAAAATAGAAACAGCATTTTCACCATCCATTCTGTTCACTCTGGAATCTCAGGTTTTACATAAAACTATATTAAAGGTAAAGGTAAAGGTTTCCCCTGACATTAAGTCCAGTCATGTCTGGACTTAACTATATTACTGGTATACAAAAAGAAAAATAACACAAAAGCAAGCAACCTCCCACTACAAAAATTAAATAGTTATACAGATTCTACAACTAACATACCACATCTACAATAATTGTGCGGCAATAAACAAAATGATAAAGGGTTACTTCCAAGTTGTCAGACTGCAATTATAGATATCACAGCTCAACAAAAAAAATCTTGGTGTCTTGGTTTTTAGGCCTGTTCCTGGGGTGATTCCTGGAGCACATGACAGAAAGTTTCATTTCCCCTACATAAACAGTTTGATCTCTGATTTGTCCAACAACCACATAAAAATTAATAACATGTTGTTGTTGTGTGTCAAGTCATTTCCAACTTATGGTAACCCTGTGAGATGGTTTTCTCAGCAAGATTCATTCAGAGGAGCTTTGCTCTTGTCTTCCTCTAAGTTGAGGAACTGTGACTGGGCAAGATCATCCAGTGGGTTTCCATGATGCGTAGTGATCATTTAATCCCTGATATCCCAGGGGTCCAACAATCAAACCACTACATCATGCTGACTCCAGTATCAACATATGGATGTATTGTCTATACTATCATTCTACATACATAAAATAAACTTGTTTGCGGAGTGATGATCAGGGCTATTACAAGATATTTAAGCTTGCCTGGAGGAGAGTAGCACATGTTGTTTCTGAAATGTTTTCCCCTACCCCCTGTCAATTGACATAGTATTTAAAAGCAGACACACTGCTTTCTACCTAAAGGAGAAAGCTCTATAGAAATCTCTTCTCTCTGACTCTAAATATATTAAATTAAATGTGAGATACACACCTTACATGAAACAAAATTAGTTGGGGCCACGGTGGCACAATGGGCTGCTGAACTTGCTGATATGAAGGTTGGCAGTTCGAATCTGCGGGACGGGGTGACCTTCTGCTGTTGGCCCCAGCTTCTGTCAACCTAGCTTTTTGAAAACATGCAAATGTGAATACATCAATAGGTATCACCTTGGTGGGCAGGTAAATGGCGCTCCATGCAGTCATGCCAGCCAAATGACCTAGGAGGTGTCTACGGACAACGCAGGCCCTTCAGCTTAGAAATGGAGATGAGCAACACCCCCCAGAGCCAGAGATGAGCACCACTCCTCAAGGCCAGGAGAAACCTTTACCTCTATATGTGTTTGTTGTTTCTAGGCATTGAATGTTTGCTTTTGTGTTTGTGTATGCTGGAATCCACCCTGAGTCCCCTCGGGGAGATAGGGAAGAATACAAATAAATTATTATTATTATTATTATTATTATTATTATTATTATTATTATTATTATTATTATTTATTAAGGTCACTGACTCATTCTTCCAAAAGGTAAGGCTAGTCTTGATGCAAATTTTTATGCAGCCAAATGTTTGCCATGTACATTAGGAAGATCTTCGCTTTCTATTTTCTTCTATAAAACATGACTGACAAACCTGCCATCTAATCTGACACCCAAGACCTGCTGCACATTCATTATTTTAACTGATAAGATGTTTGAAGCTTGCACAGCAGCAAACCCAATGTTTATTTCATTTCTATTTGCCTTAATTTCCAGGTTTCTAAGGGAACTGCTATTTAAATTAGATTTGCACCTTGCATGGGAAGTCTGAATGCGCAGGAGGACAGCAACCTTGTTAAAGCAAAACAGGCCAGTGACTGGCCAATGCTTTGATGGGAAATTGGCTACATGAGAGTCTTGAGTTAACGTTAATTTATTACACTTCTATTTTGCTCTCTTACATGAAGTAAAGCTGCAGTGGCTGGCTATTAAAAGATCTGCCAGACCAGACGGGGAAGTAATAGAAGATGAACACAATGTTACATTTTTGTCTGTTCTAGTAGCTTCAAAAAGAAAATTGTGTCCAAGGTTATTTCAAGCACAACAGTGCCAAAACAACACAGACAAATGTATATTGGACACTTTCCAAGATGGCGAAACTTACAAATTGTACAAGGTTACACTGTTCAACAAAAAGTTATTGTATTAAACTGAACGAGTCCTCAATTGTTTCCTCTTCAAGCATCTAGAAATAACAACATACACATGTATTCTGTTTCATACCAAGTGTGCTGGAAAGCTGTGGCACACTAGAGAACATTTTAAAAAATAATCTCTATAACAAAATGACATGGCCAATAAAAATCTAAGACTGACAGAGCTCTTTTACAGACAGCAAAAAGATTAGCATTGAATCCTGAAATAGTGGAACTGGGAGAATTATGAAGCTGTAGTTGACAATATGTAATGAGATCCAGAGGGACTTAACTTTGAGTTTAAATGAATGAAGCCATAGAATGAATCAAGCATTTAGTCAGAGAGGTGTAACAATGCAGATGTTAGGGAAATTCATATTGATTTTTCCTATATTTGGGGGGGGGGGAATAGGGTGGATAAGTACAGAATCTATTACATTATCTCTTTTAAAATTTTATTTGGAAGACTCTTAAGTCCTCCTTCTGCATCTGTGCCAACCCCTTTCTGCCAGAGAGGGGCTCCTTGAAAAGGGAATTGACCAGTCAAGGTGAACAATTGTTGCTGAATGCTATCAGGGTTGGGAATTGATTGTGATGGGGGAATGTTCCCTTTCCACAACCTTATCATATAGAAAGCAAACCACATTTAATACACTTGCCCATTGGATAGGGGGAAAAAACTACAACTGTACTCTATTTGGTTTTTTTAATTTAAAAATTGCAAAAATTAACTATAACAATGTATCAATACAGACCACCCCCATCTTCTCAGCTTGACAAAGAGACCAGAAAGACTCCTGCATGGTCATCTACAGTACGCTAAATGAGGTAGGAAAAGGAAACAGCCCACACTCTCTGCTGCTTAGATGATATGGAATGAGGCTAACCTCTTGCAGGCACATTTGATCCCCTTGCTCAAGCCTTGTTTCAGTAACACACCTCGGGCAGGATGTGCTGTTAAATGATTCAAGCCAGGTGAGATTTGCAGCTCTGGAAAAAGTAAAGCTCATATGCGCACATGATGAAGAGAAGCAGCAGCACTGAAGGTGTATGAAGGGAGAAGACACATCACAGCCTTGAATTCACAGGGAGAAGGATCACAGAGTCTCCTGACATGAGCTATGTTCTCAAGTAATGGAGAGACAATTGCAGCCATTGCCGAGAGAACAGACCCAGGAGTCATATTTGTAATTTGCCCCACTCTTAAATTATGTATCACAATATATATGGAATTTAAACCCTCAAGTATGACATACAGTAAATAATTAAGGATGTTTCCTTCATCAGGTGTGAGCTGGCTTCTAAGATATTGATACTTCATTTTAGTTGAATATGAAGCGTGTGTTCCAAGTTGCTGCCTCATTTAATGACACTTGTGTATCTGTCAGAAGTTTCTCCATGCTCCTTAACTACTTGTACCTGTTTGAATTGGGGAGTGATTTTCAAAGAGACTCTTCCACTTAAAAGTGCATTCAGGATTCAACCTCATAATCATGAAGCAGAGTTCTAAGTCAAGAACGATCTTTGAGAAAAAAAATCTGTTTATTCTTGGCCCGTACAAAGATACTCATCTACTTATCTGCCAACTCAACACAATAATTAGCACAGGCTTTGTATAGCAAACATACTTTGACATTTATATACAGGCAGTCCCTGAGTTACAAACATCCGACTTACAAACGACCCGTAGTTAAGAATGGGAGTAAGACAACTGGAAGTGAGAGATTTACCCCTAGGAAGGGAAATTTACTCCTGGAAGAGTTTTCATGGGGAAAAGGTGTCTCAACTGAAGTTTTATCACCAATCCTTTTTTCCACAACAAGCCATTTTTTTTTCAAAATTCAATTATTACAGGAACAGAGAATGTGGTGAAATCTTCTGAACAAGGGAACAGACAGCGAAACAAACACCACAGGTGTGTTAACCCTTCCTTATTCTGCCCAGAGCCCCCCTTCTCTCTCTATATATATATGCTTTAAAATGTACCTGTTCTGACTTACATATAAATTCAACTGAAGAACAAACCTACAGAACCTATAGCAATCTGATTGGCTACTTTCTCTGCCATGCTGCTGAGGGAACTGGTTGGTGCAGCTTTTACCTCAATGAGTGAAAGTGAGTGAAAGAGAGTGCCAACTGGAAACAGCCAGGGAAAGAAGATGACTGCTGACTCTCTAAAGCCTTGTTATTTCTAAGGCATTGAGGCATATTTAAGGACTATTTAAAAGGACTGTTTATTTCCTCTATTCTCTGTAAGCAATCAGAGAGGCTATTGCATATATTATTGCTCTGTTTGATCTCTTGAAGTTAAGTAAAGTTCCTGTTACTTCTTTCACAAACCTGAGTGGCACATTATTACACTGCAGGGTGACTTTAGGTTCAGAAGCAGACGTAAAGCTTCCATTTTTACTATCTACAATATGCAACACAGTTGACATTAGAGTCGCACTGGAGGACATAGAGATTCCTGGAGAACATTTCTCTAGGCATTTATAGGTGCTCCAGTGTATGCTGTGAGCCATTCTGGAGGATCTAGAGATTCCCAGAGGTATTTTCTCAAATAATTAGTGGTTTAAAAAAATCATGTTTTTTCTACTTTACTGCATAAACAAAAAATAAAGGAAGAAGAAAGATCTCTTTTTTCCTGCACTACTGCAGCAATCAATAATGATAGTAATAATAATAATAATAATAATAATAATAATAATAATAATAATAATACATCACACAGTCCTAAACGCTTGGGAAGTGTTCGACTTGTGATTCTGTGATACGAAATCCAGCATATCTATTTTGTTTGCTGTATCAGACTATGTCGTTGTGTCAATAATAATAATAATAATAATACTTTATTTGCGTTCTGCCCCATCTTCCCAAGGGGACTTAGGGAAGATTCCAACAAACAAAAACCACACAGCCAAACATTCAATGCCTCACCACAAGTGCAAACATGAATACATTAACAGCCCACCTGATCTCAAAGTAAACCAATCAACTAAGCCAATGGAAGGAAAGGTGCATGTGGTGGGGAATTTTTCTCCACTTGGATTTAATCTGGACTACCCAAGTACTACTGAGGAGGATGCCATGGTTCAAATACCCTGACACTTTATAAAGCTGTCAGTCTTACAAAGCAGTAAAGATAAAATCTGGCATCATCACCAGAGGCTGGAAGTTTGACATTCTGTCACTAAATTCATGGACCAGGTTGCACTGCCATTTTGAAACTTCTTATTCTTTTTCTACTTTTCAGACAACAAGCATCACAATTAGTTACACACAAGATAAGATGGTCAAAGGTTCTGAAACTCGAGCTAGGAGGGCAGATCAAGGGGAAAAGGAGAGCAGAGACTGGAGATTTAAGGAGGGGGGGAGTGAGAGCGGAAAGGAAAGGAAAGGACAGGAGAGGAGAGTTGAGGAGAGGAGGATGACTGAAGAATACGCGGGTAAGACTAGGGGAAGAAGCTGTGGGAAGGGAGGGCTGGAAAAAGAAGATGACCAGAGTGAGAAGGGATAATCCTTGAGGTTGGCTGGGAAGAAGGGCTGAGGACAAGGTGGTATGGTGGAAAGAGAGGCCCCTAATATTATCTCACTATTCTTGTAAGTAGGGCCAGCTCTGATGCCAACAGTGAAAGCCAGTATTTCACAATTCATGAGAAAATGTTAATTGGATTAAATCAGATTACTGAGAGGCCCTTCAATGATCTGAGGAAATATCATCCCTTTCAGAAACATGACTGAAGACTACAACTCATCTCTCAGATAGTAACCACTGCCTGTCCTATTCTGCCATGAGAGTCATGGAAATTACTTAGATCTTTCCATTTGATTTGAATCAAGTTCACTATTTTCCAAGAAAGAGGAAAATAATATATTCTATTTAGCAATGCTCTTATGTGATAACACACATATAATGTATGCACTTCATATAGAACTTCAGATCTTATTTATTTTTTCAATTGGAAGTAGAAATGCAGATTTGCTCCCATGAGCACATGTTGTTCTTATGTGCCTTTAAGTTGTTTCTGATAGGCAATCTTATCTTGGCAAGATTTGTCCAGCATGGGGTTGCCTTTGCTTTCCTCTGAGAGAATGTGGCTTGTTCAAGGCCACCGATTGGGTTTCCATGGCTGAATGGGGATTCAAATTATGGTCTCCAAATGTCCTAGTCCAATGCTCAAACAATAGTTTAAATTGTGTCTGTAGTCCTTACTAAAGTGGACTATTGCTCCAAAAAGAGTTCACCTGTGTGTTGATTCACCATTCGACAATTGACTGAATGGGTCTATTTTAGTTTTAGTTCATATGTGATAACCTGCAGAGAAAGGGAAAAGACAATGTGAATGGCCATATGAAAAATTCATTATATAGTTTATTTGAAACAATGCACTAACAAGATGTAAAATGATGGCAGTTCTTGCAAGAGTTACAGAAATTGATTACTTATTTTTCCGATGAGATTTCAAAAGACAAAAGTGAGTCTGTGAAGCTTCAATCCCAAACTCTTTTCCTTCATCCTTGCAGTCTAAAGAAACACATGATCAGGTGTATTCACTGAACTCCTTGTTCAAAACTAGAATCATTAAACCTATGGTAAAGCAATTAGTAGCTCATTGTTTGGGTTACACAGATAAATGGAGAGAGATAAAATAGCACTTTGTTCAAACCATCACCTATGCTGAAAGACAGATAACACACAATGTTTGATTTTAACCAAGAGAGGAATGGTAGACTTGAGAACTGGACACAGGTAGAAGTCATTTTAATCTACTGATTAATAAAATGGTTGTTAAAATTGTTAAATCGATGATGTAATGACTAATGTTGACCCTTCAATTTCAAAATATTTCAGAGGAGGTTAATTTCAGTTATTTTGAGACATTTTCTGTTTTTAAGATTTTTTTAACAAGTGAATAATTAAAATAATTAATGATTAACCTGTTAACTTCTGCTCCCTTAAAAGTGATGTAAAGTTAACATGTTAAAAATAATGTTCAAAACTCTGGTTTTGGAAGCATTAATAATATAGCATTTATGTCAGACATGTACAAGACATCTTACTATCTTTGATAATGAGCTGGAGATATTGCATCTGGAACATTGTATATTCTCATTATCCATATTCAGGGAGGATACGTTTCGATCAGGGCAATGTTAGAGATAGGGAACTTAATTATAGGAATAGCTAGCTTATCAACAGCAATCTCAAGAGTTTGGACTATTTACCGTAGAAGAGGAAATTGTGATGATTGACTTGCACTCAGGAGCAGTCAAGATTACAGTATGTACAAGTACTATTATTAATGTTGCACATTAACTTAACTCAACTGCCAGGGCTGACAGAAGCCAAACTGGACATAGAAGCAATAGCATTCAAAGTGAAAACATAGCTTCTAGTAAAACCTTTTGTCACATCTGACAAAATATTTCTTCTGAAAAATTTCAAGATCCTTTAGAGCAGGGTTTTTTAAACTAAGGCCTGTGGGCCAGATGCGGCACTTCAAGGTCATTTACCTGGCCCTTGCCCTAAACTTTCGGGCCATCCTATATCAGAAATGACTTGAAGGCACACAACAACAGCAGTCCTAAATTAACTTGACTACCTCATCAGACAAATGCTCACACTTCCCATTGAAATACTGGTAAGTTTATGTTGGTTTAAATTGTTCTTCATTTTAAATATTGATTTGTCCTTCCATTTATTTATTTTTTGCACAATAAATAAAATATGTGAAGTGTGTATAGGAATTGGTTCATTTTTTTGAAACTACAGTTCAGCCCCCAACAGTCAGAGGGACCATGAACCATCCCTTTGCTTAAAAGGTTTGAGGACCCCTGGCCTAGGGCAACTCTGTGATAACTTCCAGCAGAAGTCATTTTAATAGGGATTGCTATTATCCATGATTTCCTGATTCCATCATAATTTCAGGAATGCATCCAAGACAGAGATAGGCGTTGTGCTGCTTATCCAAGTGCACATGCTTTTGAACTGTTTTACTTTTAAAACTAATTTTGTATTTGTTAACATTTGATTGTAAATTGTTTAAATCAGTGGTTCCCAACCTTTTTTTTGTCCAGGGACCACTTGACCAGGGACCATTTTGACCAAGGATTGCTCTCCAATATTAATACCAAAAGGGTTACAAATCCGCTTTTGGTCAACTTTAGATTCGGTTTGGTTATTTGGGATGCTGATTCAGAAAATTGCATTGGATAGGCCACATCAGCTTTAGTTTCTGATACAGAACACATGCCATCCAGTAGTTGCCATCTGCTCACCCACAGGAAACCATATTTGATAATCTAGAGCTGATGTGGTCTATCCAATGCAATTTTCTGAATCAACACCCCAAATAACCCCAGGATCAGGCCTTAAAACAAAGAAACCAAGGCACTCCCGCTTCCAGGTGCCACATGGAATGACTCTGCTCAGGGGAGGGAGGAGCAGAAGTAGAAGTCAGGAGGCTTGTTGTTGCGCCTTTCATGGGTAGTCAGCCTCTCCCCTCCCAACATTCCTGTTGCCTTGGCATTATAAGAAGGTTTTGCGAGACCAGTCACTCTAGTAGTAACGGTGAGGCTGCGGACCATATTTTAGTTTTTGGGGATCACAGGTTGGGAACCACTGGTTTAAATGATTCTACTTCTACACCCTCTTAAGATCCTACAATAGAATCACAGAATAAAAGAGTTGGAAGAGACCACATGGCCCATCTAGTCCATGCAGAAAAAGTATAGGAGAGAGTTACTCAAAATTTGGTACACACTCTATTTTATGAGATTTTAAATGTCTTCTGTAATCCACAATTCTGTAATCCACAAATGATCACCCCTCCAGGGTTACTTTGGGGGGGGGGGCGTAGCTCAGGGGGTTATATGCCACAAATCTTAATGCTGCCCATTGAATGTAATTAACTTTTTAACAAATTACATAATTAAATATATGCGAAAGAATTGAAATACTTACTGATCAGCATGAATGTAACATTTCAGGACTCTCATTCTCTAGAAGTGTTTAAAAAGCAGCTGGATAGCCATCTATCAGGAGTGCAGAATGGGGTGAGACTGGATGGCCTGTGATTATATGATTTCACACAAACTGACAAACACCTATTTATTGGCTTGTACTTCCAGAAGTAGCTATTTCAATCACACAGCTAGACTTTGCAAGAAAGGCAACGGGGTTCCCACTTGTTTCTCTCCAAAGACTAGGCTCTTCAAGAAATGTGTGCTCTCTCTCATGGCAAGGCACAAACAACACATGAAATCCAAGCCTGGCTCACAAGCAATGATAGGGAGTTGAATGGAAGCCATGTGAGCTGAAATACTTTTTCCATCTTCACAATCAATACTTTTATTTGTATACTTAACACAGTCTTTTTGTTAGTATATCAACTTGCCAAATGTATTTGGAACAGCCTGCACCCTGATATGGATTATTCCTTTCCTGCGCTAACTTTGTTCATCTCATGAGCTGGATGCGAATCTTGGGCTGCTATTAACATTAACTCTACAGGTATGGTCCTTGAAAGTAAATCTAAACCCTTTCTGGTGATTGGAAATCAAGTTATACATATGACAACAGGAGGACAGAAGTATGATGCATAGTCTGGGAAGAAAGCATATTCTGTCTCCATCTTTTACACCTTAGGTACTAGTGCTTCCCCACTTGTACAAGTCACAACAAATCTGTCTGGCTTCATTGAGAAAGGAGAAGAATCTACCAATTTTTACTAAGTAACATAATTGCCTTGATCATGATGGCTTGAAAATGTTAATATTGCATTAAAAGTCAAGGCTTTTGGATAAGCCTTCTAAATTGAAAAAAACTTTTAAAGCTCCCAATGGCTTTCTTTTTGTGTTCTCCGAACATGAAATGTGATTACGGGTGCCAGTTTTTTAAAAATATTGGTGGTAACTGGATCAGGACAACTATGTGGGTGAAGGCAGCCAAAAAGTCCAAAGAGGTTGTGTGTGTGTGAGAGACAGGCATCAGCCCCCCCCCCCCCCCCCGAAATTCTCAGGGTGGTCTGTGAGAAGGCCTTACATTTATTATTTAAGCTGTTATGTTTATTCATATCATGATCTGATCACCATGCTCAATATATCCCGTATGCATGGGGGTAACGATACAAAAGGTTTGCTAGGGTAGATCCCCCCTCACTCAGATTCAGCCCCCCCCCCGAACCAAAATCCCCCCCCCCCCCCCCCGGAATCAAAATCCTGGCTACGGGCCTGGCAAAAGAGAGAGTTTTCAGGAAATAACTGACCATCTCCTGCTGGTATTGTAACATTGGGTCCCTTTCATACCAGATTACTATACCATTTTAATTGCTATGTTTCCATCCTATGGAATCCTGGGTTTGGTAGCTGGTCAGAGACATCAAATGAGCTTCCTGGCTGTAATTCTGATGGCACCTTCCTAAACTTCCAATTCCAGGATTTTGTAGGATTGCAGTTAAAGTGGAATCATAGCATCATGGTTATGTATTATGAAAGAGCCTCAGATCTCTGAATCACAACCCTGAAGCTGCTGTTTCAAAAAAGAATATTCAAATACAAATACATATAAACACTTGAGGTAATGGAAACTGTGTCCCTTTTAAAAATCTACATCCACATGAAAATGCTGGAACAGATCATCCAGAAGCTATCAGTTTGCTGATGACACTCAAATATATTTATCCAGGCCTTCAAAAACAGCCTCAGCTAAAAGGATAGCATGTCTCTTCTGAATGAATGCTTGGAGGTGGTAATGGGCTAGATGAGGAAAAGCAAACTCAGACTGAATCCAGACAAGACAGAGGTGGTTGCCATTAAGGGTCCTAATTTGGAGATGGAGGTGTGTCAACCTGTCCTGGGTTACACTCTCCCTGAAAAGCTATGTTCGCATCTTGGGAGTGCTCTTGGATCCATCTCTCCAAATGTCACCTCAGATAGATGCCACAATCAAGAGTGCTTATTTATCATTATGTAATTCATAATTGGGTTTTAATTGTTTTAAATGGGGAGGAGGAATTGCATCTGCTGTTATTCCTTCAGTTATGACTCAAGATAGATTTAAAAACTCATGCAATAAAATAGAAAGGGTTGTGATTTTTTGTTGTTGTTAAAATGCAGTTAAACTATCAACCTGTTTAAAACAAATCTATTAAAATAATAACAGCAACAGGATACCAGCCCACACAGTCCGTTTTTAAGTCTAAAAGTAGAAAAAAAAATCAATTCCTGATGTAAGGGTAACCACTAAAGCCAGTTGCTGTAGTAAGTCCATAGGATGCAATGACTGGTTGCACAGCACACCCACTGCATCCAGACATTACTCCACAATAGTGGTTCAGTGAATTTGGTCTGGACCTTGGTCCAAACTTTTAAAGAGTTATCCAAGTTTTAGCTCCTTGAACAGCTAGAATAATCTGCACATTTAATATAGTCCCCTTCTACACTGTCATATAATCCAGTTCAAAACAGATAATCTGGATTTTATACGGCAGTATAGACGGGGCCATAGAAGTCTCTGGCAACGCTGCCATATAAAATCTGCATTATCTGGTTGTGTAGGCTCATATAACTTGGTTCAAAGCAGGTACGGTGGATGATCTGATTTGATAATGTGGATTAAAAGGCAGAGTGGATCCAGCCTAAGAGTACATCTACACTGTTGAATGAATGTCATTTTGCCATAGATCAATGCTATGAAATCATGAGAGTTGTAGCTTTACAAGATCTTTAGCCTTCTCTGCCAAAGAGTGCTGGTGTCTCACCAAAATACAATTCTGAAGATCCCATACATTCAGCTAGCGCTGTTAAAGTGGTATCAAACTTCACTAATTCTACAGTGTAGATACACTCGAGGAAACCTAATACAAAGCATCATAGCAAGGGTAGATTTACAGTCTAGTGAAGCAAATTGGGGGAGAACTTTCCATCTGAGAAAAAGAGTGGAGAAGAGTGGGCTTCTGTCCCCCCCCCCCCCCCCCAGTTTCTGCTCAACCCACTATCTCATCAGTCTCTCCCACTGGAGCTCTGTCTGCTGGATACATTTTGTTTTCCAGTACCATAAATGAGTGAGTGCAGCTTTTTTCACCTCTGAATAAGATTCAGAACTATTTCCTCAATTTATGGATCCGAGGGGATGCGCAAGCTCCACTTTCCTGCTAAGGGCTTTGTTGACTATAGAACAGATAGGTGAATAGTTACTGGACCCTCAGGATCCTCATTTAGACACATCTAATTGAAAGAAAGCCAAACCAACGTACACGACAGAGGGAGTTTATACAAATTTTAGTAGGGCCACAAGGAATATTAATGGATCTTCTCATCCTTATGTTTTGCCACATTAGAAGGGGGTTTGTGCATTTGGAGAGGAGGGGTTTCATTTTACAAAACACCTGTTTCATTTTACAAAAACAATTGTGCATAAATACAGAGTGTTGTGCAAATTACAGATTTCTACAAAGATATGTTGTATTTCTACAAAATAGATGATCAACACAAAACCATACTTCCCACAAAACATAGTGGTTTTTTTGCACAAACAAAAGTTTCACCTAAAAGATTCCCATTTTAAAAAAAATCACTGAAAGATATGCAACATTTTTATGACATCAGCTAATCGAGGGGGGTACTTTTGATTTTTTTCATGCTTCTGAACAAGAATAAAATAAGCAAAGACCGTCACCCCTAGATTTGTATTTGTTCTGAAATACAGGGCTTCCGTTTTTGTTGTAGGACAGCTACACTTTGACATAAGGGACAGTCCATAGTGTGATCACTTCCAGGGCATGAGGGCATGAATTTTTTTATGCTTTGTTGATTCAATTCATAGATGAAACTCTGGGAATACTTATTAATGTTCTGTGATGCATCTTACCACAATAAAGAAGGCTTTATTTTGATGGAAGTGGTGGCTCAATTTACTATTGTTGGGAAACTCCATAATTTCTGCTTGCCTTCCTTTCATAACTTTAAACCAGTCTTCAACTGGACAGAACTTCACATAAAATATGTCTCTTTAAACAGAGGTCTGCAAAGTAGGCAGTATGGCCACCCTAGCTGTTAGCAAGGGCGGTCCACCGGTGAGGCCATTTAGGTTGATGTCTGTGGTGCCTGTGGCCGTCGAGGCGCCCCCTGTGGCGCCCCTGCATTTTCTGGGAGTCCTGGCCTACCTAGGCCGCTCTGTGCAGTGCCGGGCCAAAGCAATCACTCCGCGCGGCCTTCTGTGTCTGCGCGGTCTATTGGAAGGCCTGCGCACACGCACAGGTCCATTGCCCAAAAAGCATGGTCGATGGGCCTGTGCACGTGCGCAGGCCTTCCAATTGCCCCCGTGGATGGGTGGCTGGGCATGCCAAAATTCAGGACGCTATATTCCTGTTTATTGCAGGACAAAATCCCATTGGCTTTTTTAGCTGCTACAATACACTGTTGGCTCATATTCAACTTGTTGTCCATGAAGACGCCAAGATCTTTTTCACACATACTGCTGTCGAGCCAGGCATCCCCCATTCTGTATCGTTGCATTTCATTTTTTCTGCTAAAGTGAAATGTCTTGCATTTGTCCCCGTTGAACTTCATTTTGTTCATTTTGGCCCATCTCTCTAATCTGTTAAGATCGTTTTGAATTCTGCTCCTGTCTTCTGGAGTATTGGCTATCCCTCCGAATTTGGTGTCATCTGCAAACTTGATGATCATGCCTTCAAACCTTTCATCTAAGTCATTAATAAAGATTTTAAGCAGAACTGGGCCCAGGACGGAACCCTGGCACACTTCACTTGTGACTTCTTTCTAGGATGAAGAGGAAGCATTGGTGAGCACCCTCTGGATTTGTTCACTTAACCAATTAAATCCACCTAACCGTAGTTTGCCTAGCCCACATTTGACTAGTTTGTTTGCCATAAGTTCATGGGGAACCTTGTCGAAAGCCTTACTGAAATCCAGATATGCTATATCCACAGCATTCCCTGCATCTACCTAGCTTGTAACTCTGTCTAAACAGAGATCAGATTAGTCTGGCATGACTTGTTTTTGATAAATCCATGTTGACTATTAGCAATGACCGCATTTGTTTCTAAGTGTTTGCAGACAACTTCCTTAATCATATTTTCCAGAATCTTGCCTGGTACTGATGTGAGGCTGACTGGATGGTAATTATTTTTCCCCTCCTTTTTTCCCCCCTCCTCCAGTCTGCTGGGACTTGTCCCGTTCTCCAAGAACTCTCAAAGATGATTGCCAGTGGTTTCAAAATGACTTTTGCCAAGGCAAGTAGTCTAGATCTGTTATCTAGAAGACACTCATGTCTTCTATTTGTATCCTACTATGTTTCTGCACCATTTCTTCTTGTCTTGTTTCTTATTGTAGAAAATATGCTAAGGTAGTGGTTCTCAACCTGTGGGTCCCCAGGTGTTTTGGCCTACAACTCCCAAAAATCCCAGACAGTTTACCAGCACAAGTTGAGAACCATTGTGCTAAGGAGAAGAGACAGTTTAGCTACATAATACCATTTAATTCACAGTACCAAGAATCATCCATCTGGAAGCACCCTGAAACTTTGGTCTTGTTGTCTTGAAGAGTTAGCTGTGTCTGCACTGAAGAAATTTTGGAAGTGACTGGAGATTTGGTGAGGGAAGAGATTGCTACACTAAATATCAGAGAGATGACGTTACAGTTTAGCCCACAATATCCAGTTTTTGTGTGAAAACATACATACAGATGGTGCATTCTGTTATATAATGCAATGTCATCTCGCATGCTAGTACCCAAACCAAAGACAATTTCTTTGAAAATGGAGACCTATGTCATTAACTGATGACTAGTTGGTGTACAACACGGGAGGGGAAAGATATGGGAAATCAATGTTTTCTGTGCAGTTCTCTAGCCTTACATCATCGTGGATTCCAACTTACAAACATTGTCTCTTGGTAACAGTTTACCTGGAATACCAAGGGAAGTTTTATCCTCAAAGCCCCTTAAATAATCTACTTTGTTGATAACAACAAGTATTTGTAAAGGGGCTTTGCTCTAACAAAATGTTTACTGTGATTAACAAATGATTTGGGCCCCATGTTTGCTCACCTGAAGGCATCCTAAGAGATATGCATGTCTCTGAGTGCAAGGAAGTGGAGAGAGGAGAGAAACGGGAAGAGACAAAGGTGTTGTCATTTGTGGCTGAAGTAGAGCTAATAAGTAAATCAAAAACTTTACTTTTAAAAAAAAACCCCTCAGGTTATTGAAGGGGAGATGTAAGGATTTAAAATATAGTGGAACCGAAGAATACAAAGAAGAAGAAGAAGAAGAAGAAGAAGAAGAAGAAGAAGAAGAAGAAGAAGAAGAAGAAGAAGAAGAAGAAGAAGAGAAAAAAAAGAAGAGAGACTAAATTCTATATAAATTCAGATGGGGCAGCCATGTGGCATCACAATAACTACAGTTATTCTATTTATTTTTTTACACTTGAAGCCAAGGATCTTCTGAGTGCTCTCCCTTTCTGAAGCAATAATACTGTCCAACACACATTTTAGTGTTTCAATGTTAGACCTGTTTCTGGTTATATTTGACCCACTGATCCCAAAAATGGCACGCGTTTTCCGCTATTGGCTCTAGTTTTTGAGATACATAACATATGACATAGACCAGTCTTTATCTGATTGCATATAGAAAATCATGATAACCATATCTAAGAAGCTAGAGCCGATGTGGTCTATCCAGTTTTATGAATCAATGCCACAAATAACCTGAGGCCTAAAAACCAAAACAGCAAAAAAGTATTTTTGTTGGGCTGTATCAATCTTAGAAATAATATTAATTGTGCATTTTAGTGACGTCTAAATGAGATACTTGGTTTGTCCATTTATTAAGGATGAAGACATCTTAGTACTGTCACCAATATAATCTAGAAAAATCCAGGAATGATGTAGCATAGAGTTGAATGAAGATAATATGTAGGGCATAGGAGAGTAAATTATATTTGAATTTTTTTTAATTGTCAAAATTGTTTCTAGTATCTAGAAACCCAGATGAGAAGAATTTTTGACTGAGGGAAATTTGGCAGTTTGGAACCTCTTCTGTGTAAAATTCACACATGGTGAATTTGTACAGACAAAACATTTTCTGCACATAAAATAATATGTCTGTGCTAAACAAAAATGAGAAAATGTTACAGTTGAATTGTGAATAGGCTTTGGAAATTGCATGGTTTTCAAAACTTTAGCAGGAAGAAAATGGCTAAAATTATTTGTTGCTTCCTTGGTGAAGAATTACATCTTCAGCAGATGCACGTGTGTGAGTTTCATGCAAAACCAGAGCCTTTTATTACTAAAATACACTTTACAAAATTAAGGAAACAACAGTGTAAACATAGCTGATCTTTTAAAGGCATCCTTTATCAGTGATTATTTCCTACCTTGGTAAAGATCAAAGACTGGCCCTGTAATCTAGGGATCAAACTGATATATCAACACACAAATCTAAATCCAGTTGTTAGTCCCAACTAAAACAGACCTACTAAATGAGTAGGGCTGCATATGTGTTGAATTGCTTCTCAATAGCTCTATGCTAGTTTGGAATAACAACTGGGTTCAAGTAGTCATGGTTTTTATGCTTACATGTTTATTCCGTGGGTTGGAAGGATGAGAGTCAGGCTGCCGGGGATGGGATGGATGGGACTGGGAGGCTATATAGTTTTAAGTGTAGTTTTAATTGTATTTTAATATTGGTCTTCCACAAGACAATACAGTAGAGTCTCATGTATCCAACACTCGCTTATCCAACGTTCTGGATTATCCAATGCATTTTTGTAGTCAATATTTTCAATATATCATGATATTTTGGTGCTAAATTCATAAATACAGTAATTACTACATAGCATTACTGTGTATTGAACTACCTTTTCTGTAAATTTTGTTGTATAACATGATGTTTTGGTGCTTAATTTGTAAAATCATAACCTAATTTGATGTTTAATAGGCTTTTCTTTAATCTCTCCTTATTATCCAACATATTCACTTATCCAACGTTCTGCTGGCCCGTTTATGTTGGATAAGTGAGACTCTACTGTATATCTATATCTATATCTAATTTTAATGTTCATATTTAATGTTTTTGTTCTGTTTTAATTGTATTGCATCATCTTTACTGTTAGCTGGAAGAAAAGCAGAAAAACACATAAATAAATAATGAATAAATAACACAGCAAAGGCTGAGACAATATGATCAAAGATCTGAGGCCAACTTCTCATGGAGATGGGGAATACATACTTGCATCTTGGTGGAGCCACCACTTCTGAGTGGAGGAAAGTGGAATCATATGACTGCTTGTTGCTAAAAAGAGAGGAAAGACAACACCAAGAGAGAAAACAAAATGGAATAGAGATTTATGTCATGTGGCATAATATGTATACATAATATGTATTTAATTAGCTCATTCACTAAGGCAAATTTAGAAACACAATAAGACACCCACCTCCTATCACCTCCTACCCCGCCATATCCATAGGGGATATATTTCTGACTGGACCATGGTTACCTGATGCAGCAGTTATCTTCTATGTTGCCCTTTCCTCTCGAGGAATTTGCTAGGTCCTCCAGGATGACTGTATGGGAACTTCTAAAGGAAACATACCATAGAATCAACCTGCGGGTTTAGCATATTCCTAGAGAGGCCATTGTTCCTTGAGTACTTGTAACTGAAACCATAGATATGGGTTCTATAGCTAATAGGGAGCATAGTCTGGGAAAAAAAAACTGAATGAATTCCTATGCACACTGCACATAGTTTATCTGTTATAGTTTATCTAACAATCAACACTAGACAAGTTTAAAAAGTGCAATATAAAAGTTTTAAAACCCCAATTAAATAGTAACAGTGTGGTAAAACAGAATTAAAATGCAATAAATACACTAAAATGGACTTTAAAACTCATATCTCCCAGATGCTAGCTGCATGTGAATTTACTGCAAATTAGCCACCAGTGTGAGGCTTACACAGTGTCTCTAAGTTCAAGAGACATTATTTCTTCCATGGTTTTTGTAGCAATCCCACTCAGGCTAATTTGCTATGATGTGAGATTCATAAATTTGAAAATATTAACAAACTGGAAAGGGCTCAAAGGCCAGCCAAGCTGACAAATGTTTGCATTCCAAGTAAATGAGAAAGGAACTAGAAAAAAAGAAAGATTTTGTTAAAGACATACAGTGAAATCAGTGTTTCTACACATTTAAGTAACAGCAACCCATGGTGCCCTTCACACAATGCAAGCTTCAATTGTGTGGTGAGATATTTTTCCATTTCTAAAGTGTTGGTTTTTCCAACGATTCCTAAGCTGGTTGGCAATTGTCTTATTTTTAATTTCCTTTCATAAAGACAGGCAAAGTGGCCATTTCCCCCATGTGCAACAGGTTTCTCACAATACCTGATGGCAGTCACCAGATTCAGGGTTGTTGTATGTTTTCCGGGCTGTATGGCCATATTCTAGAAGTATTCTCTCCTGACATTTCGCCCACATCTATGGCAGGCATCCTCAGAGGTTGTGAGATACCTCGCAACCTCTGAGGATGCCTGCCATAGATGTGGGCGAAACGTCAGGAGAGAATACTTCTGAGACATGGCCATACAGCCCGGAAAACATACAACAACCCTGTGATCCCGGCCATGAAAGCCTTCGACAACACATAGTCACCAGATTTGTTGCGATGTGTGGCGATTCCGGCAGCTCGTATGAAGAGTTCAAAGGTCTTTCTCTAAGTTTACTGAAATCAGCTTTCTTGAAGTCTAGAATGCATGCCCAACTCCCTTTTTACACTGTACAATAACATTTAGACCAGTGGTTCTCAACCTGTGGGTCCCCAGGTGTTTTGGCCAACAACTCTCAGAAATCCCGGCCAGTTTACCAGCTGTTAGGATTTCTAGGAGTTGAAGGCCAAAACATCTGGGGACCCACACATTCAGAACCACTGCTCTAGACGTGGTTCTCACATAAAAGTCAGCCCAGCCCGATACTTAAGCAAACTCTCCAGCCTCCCAATCCGCACACTTCAGTGGCCAGACAAGATTTTAAAATGCACTGAATCCTTTCACCTGACTAAAAAGAAACAGCAGTGTGAATGCCAAGACTCCAACTGACCACTTTATAGTAAAATAGTGCCAAGGCACAGAAGAATATGAAAGCCCTTTCCTCCATCTCAACTGCCACTGCCCTAGTCTCAGAGGGAGAGGAGAAAAGGCAAGAAGAGCTCCATCATACCTTGACCCTGCAGATAAAGCAGATAGATAGATAGATAGATAGAAAATGCTAAATAAATAAATGGTGAATCAGAAGGTTATCTGTCTTTTGGTGAAAGCACTGGACATGTTGGAGGGTCCTCAAGGACAGGAGAGACAACTAGTTCATATCTCTCACGCGGGCATCCAAGCCCCTCTGGGAGGCAATCTTTCGCAGCAGTAGGAATGGCACTGTTATAGTAGTTAACCTGGTAGACTATAACACTCATCTGGGAGACTTTGACCCAATTGCTCCCTAGCACTTTGGGCAGTGTTGGTGTGAGAAGTATGTAGTCTTGAGGTACTTGAAAAACAATGGAGAATTCTGCTAATTAGTTCTTTGACTTTCATTTGCAGCAATGCATTGCATTGCATGCTAATGCTAAGTAGATCAGATTGCATGCCATCTCTAAATGTACCAGAACAGCATTCAGTGTCTAAGGTACCCTGCTATATGCCAAAGTGTGTGTCAGTGCCACTTAGTTGTGTGTACGACTACTACAGCTGAACCTCCATGCAGGCCAATGCCACCACATTACATTTTATATAGTAGGACAACAATAGAGTCCTAATTTAAGACTTTTCATTGTTATGCCAAAATACCATGGATCTGTCCAATACAAGATCTCATCACTATAGACCAGTGGTTTTCAACCTGGGGTCCCCAGATGTTTTGGCCTTCAACTCCCAGAAATCCTAACATCTGGTAGACTGGCTGGGATTTCTGGGAGTTGAGAACCACTGCTATGGACAGTGAAAGTCAACTAATAACTTTATTAAGCTCATCCAAAAGTCACAAATAATCTGCAAATTGTTGAGTTCAACAAGAATGAGAAATCTTGTTGAGTACTCCAACACTCAAAAGCATATATACCGGTTTGTGACATCTTAGCTGGCCTAATAACAATATTGCTTAACTGTGGATTTGGGATTTTCCCCCCTTATGACCGACACAGTTAACCTTTTAAGTGTGACTTCGCATAAGTGAGATCAAACATGATGGAACTGCTTGGACTGGGTGAGACAAGGCCTCTATTCGTTCAGAAGCTCTTAAGGGTCACTTACATAAAATGAATAGATGCAGGCCTAAAACGAGAAAATCCTGGGCATTGAGCCAGTAATCCCTGTTTTACCCAATTCAGGCTCCTGACGTCTTCTTGAAAGAAAAAGGGAGGGGGAAGAAAAAAAAGAGAGAGAAAGGAAAATATTTGGGGCCTTTACCCATTAAATGCAAACATTTGCCAAAAATCTCACCAGACCTCTGGAATGTCAGGAGTAGATAAGACACAGTTGTGAAAAAGGGAAGAAAAAAATGTACTCACCATTTCAGGATATAGTGCTCATTTTCACCATTTACAATTTTTTTTTAAAAAAAATGCAATTAAGATCTCAAAGCTTCCCCCATCTGAACCAATCTTGCCAAGAAAACCCTTTGATAGGTTTGTTTAGAGATGCACAACAACAACAACATAGCATTTATATGGAGTTTTAAACTGATGCAATTGCTTAATGTGCATTACTCTGCAACAGCCTTAGCTAGAATTATCAGCATCTATGCAAACATGCAGTGGAAAATGTAGGACAGTGGTTCTCAACCTGGGGTCCCCATATGTTTTTGGCCTTCAACTCCCAGAAATCCTAATAGCTGGCAAACTGGCTGGGATTTCTGGGAGTTGTAGGCCAAAAACATCTGGGGACCCCAAGTTGAGATCCACTGATGTAGAAAATGGAGCAGACTTGTTTCTGTTGCTCAAAGGCCAGGAGGAAAACTAAAGAGTGTGTATGAGAAGGGATAAATATTAGGATTGAAAATTACTGTATCCAAGAACTGTTAGGCAATAGATTACTTTGAAAGCAGTACCAGTTGGCAGCTCCCACATCAGTATAACAATGAATCAGCTCTGGATTTTATTCTGAACTTCAAATGAGCTTATTCAAGGTGCTGATTTTCAGATTAGCTTCAGCATCTTCAGTAGTTCATTGACACGAAAAAAGAAGTAGCTCCCTTAAGGTTGAAATACATACAAACTGGTTTTACTGTACAAGTGAGATGGAGCTACCAGCTACCACTGATTGAAATCACTGTCAAGTATGTTTACACAGGAAAAGAGAAGGCTAATAGGGGATCTGGGGCCCTTTCATACCACACAGTGGTTTGTTATAGCACCATGATTCCACTTTAACTGACACAGCAACATCCTATGGAATTTTTAGGGGTTTATAGGCATTACACTACAGGATTTCTCTGGCTGAGATTCCTACATTCCCAAACCCTCTAGCATTCTGTAGGATGGAACCATGGCATTTAAAGAATCATATTACTATAAAAGTATAGTGTGAATTGCTGTCTTCAAACTGCTAATGGTCCATCTTGCAGAAGAATGAGAAGATTTGTTCTTCATGACTTCAAAGAGCAAAACTAGAAGCAATCAGTGGACACAATAGGGAGACAAATTTAGTTATAGAAGACTGCTTAACAGTGACACATTTTTCATTAGAGCTGGTGAGCTTTGCTTCAGGACAGGCATTTCTGCAGGGGTTGCTTAGCTATTTGTCAGAGTAATGCTGTAGCTGCATCCTTCATCACAGATCCTGTATTGCTCAAGGAACTGGAATAGATGACCTCTCAGATCCCTTCTAACTCTATCTTACAGTAGCTTTCATTGATAATGTTCATATTTAACACAGGCATGGGTACATCTCTGCTTCAGCAAAGTCACATGTAGAAGGGAAATATGGAAAACAAGAATCTTGGAGAAACAATGTTAAGAGAAAGTGAATTATTGATACAGGATGTCAAATTAAGATCTATCTCTCCATAGGAGCCCCCAGATGGCGTAGTGGACTAAGTGACTTGAAGGTTGGGTTGCTGACCTGAAAGCTGCCAGGTTCGAATCCCACCTGGGGAGAGTGTGGTTGAGCTCCCTCTATCAGCTCCAGCTCCATGCAGGGACATGAGAGAAGCCTCCCACAAGGATGGTAAAACATCAAAACATCCGGGCGTCCCCTGGGCAACGTCCTTGCAGACAGCCAATTCTCTCACTCCAGAAGTGACTCAAGTTGCTCCTGACACGAAAAAAAAATCTCTCCATAAATTCACATTTAAAAGCATTGGCTTAAATCCCAACTAAAGTAAGCCGATTGAATTAATGGAATTTACAAATGGCTTGATTTACCAAATCCCTGTTGATTCAGTGGGTCTTCTCCAGTTGGGAATAACTGCAGGATTTAATACATTTCTTTTGAATATTAACATAGCATAGGGCATCCCTCCCTTCCCGTTCTGAAGGTACTAGTGCATTCCAGTGGTATAGGAGCTCTATTGTCAAATTAAATTAAAGAGGGAAGTAACACAAACATTTAAATGTGGCAGTTGATTAAGATGGATCAGAAAACCTTTCTCAGAAATACAGCTACATGCCCAGGTAATCAACCCCCCAAGTTAATCCTGTTACTGATAAGAGTCCTTTTGTGATTTATACAAGATCTACATACAGCTGGCTTATTGTTGGAGTGTTTTCTGCAACTCTACCTACTTCTCCTCTACAAAATCTAGTTGAGGTATAAAAGAGCGATGAGGTGTGAACACATCTACAGATTTGTAAGTCCACAAGCACGCATTACAAAGAGAGGTTGGCAAATCGGCATTCAGGAACAGAAAGCCCGATGATGCAATGCCCTTCACTCTGATACAGAAAACCTTTTCATAGGCTCTAAATCTGCAGCTACAATAAAGCCTTCATACAGACAATCTGCTTAAGCAGAACGTCATGCTTGCCTTTATTTTATTTTAATTGCAAAAGGCTATCCAGTTTCACTGCTAAAATATGCAGGTCTTAAGACAATGTGCGTAGCTTCATTAGCCTTCTTTTTTCTTTTTTTCTTTCTTTACGTCACCATTGTTACAATGGTGAAATGTAAGTGATCTATGATGATATAAGGCCCAAATCTATTGCTAACATTTTCTGGAAGGGCACAAATTTTTGGGGGGAAAACAATCACAAATTTTCTTTGCTGCTCAGAATTCAATAAGGTATTAGAAGAATAACAAAGCAAGGATACTACAGTTACAGTGCATTTTTCCATCCAGACATGGGAAAGGAATGCCAAAAATTGCTGTAAGGGATAACCAAAATAGTTTTGTTTCTTGTAGCTCAGGCAGGCACTATTATTTTCATGCCATTTGATGTACCACTTGTATTACATCAAAACAAATGGTGAGAAAAATGAAACCATAGCAGTCACATCTCAACTGAATGCCAAGAAGATTTGTGATTTTATTAATGCAGGAATTTTATTCATCAAGACAGTTGGTTACCATTTCACACTACCACTGTATTAAAGTGATGGGACTTACTAGAATGGTCCTTGGTGAATAGACATCAAGTCCGTAGCCAAGGGGGGGGGGGGGGGTAGGGGTTCAAACCACCCCCAAAAATTTTCAGGTAAAAAAACCCCTGGTTTGCCCATGAATTTTCACTAGTTAACCAAATCTTCATGCCAAGTCTATGAGAAGCAAAAATTAGAGTTCCTCCATAACTACAAGCACAAGCTCAACCAAATTTTGATTATTCACACTATCATTACCTACCTTTCTACCAATTTACATTGCAATAGTAGCAATAGCTGACATAGTGGAAACTGCCAAGTTGGTATATCTGCAGTTAGCAAGCAAAGCCTAAAGTGTGGGGTGGGGGATGGGGGGGATATGCAGGTGAAAGGAAACTGTGGTGTCTTCTACTGACTGGTTCATCTAATCCAAGCCCTGCCAAAGAAACCATGGAACAGGACCTTGGACTTTATATAAACAAGACTGTTTCTGATGATCAAGTGAAAACTCAATTAGTGCAAAATCCACAGGCGCCATTGCCAGGATATGTATTTCCTGTGGATAAGAAGAGGTATCTAAGTTTTTAATCCAAATGGTTCAGAAGTTTTCCCTGGCTAATCTACTCATTTCATCTACAAGGTGCACTCTGTAAGTGTGGTGTGGTGTCTGGAGGAGAAGTTGGGGGTAAAGGTGGTCATCAGAAGCTTGATGCATTGGTTGCTAAACCATTTGTGCAATGGAATAATAATAATAATAATAATAATAATAATAATAATAATAATAATAATAAACTCGGACTCGGGGCGGCTTACATGGGGCCATGCCCAGAACAATACAATATAACAAAATATAATAGAACAACAAATCATAGCACATTAAACAACACAAAAAAAAGAAAATATACAATAGACACCAAAAAACAGAGCACCATTAAAACAACTTGTGCTTGATTGAAAACTTCTTGCTAATTCACAGTGGAGAGCATCTTGATGTAACCTGTCATCATGATAAAGTAAATAAGAAGAAAGCAGAAGAAAACAGAAAGAAACATCTGCCAATTATGGAAACTATTGTCCTTTGTGGCCAACAAGAACTGACTTAAAGAGGGAACAATGATTCAGAGCCTATTACCCGTGAAGAACCTTTGCATAATGATGATAGTTTCAGGGCCTTGTTGAGATCTCGTGCCAGATCAGGAGACACTAATCTGAAAAGTCATCCCAGGAAAAAAAGTTTCAACCCTTCCTGAATTTTTTTCTGGCAATACGCATGATAGACATGCATTCTATTTCTAAGGCCAAACTTAAAACTTTGCAAAATTGGACTGAGTAGAAAATCTATAACTTCTGTGTTCTTGAAGACATACATCTAATGGCTAGTCCTTACTGGCACTGACCCACTGAATCAATGGAGTATTGACAATTATGAATGTTGACTTACCAACTTTCCATTAATTCAGTGGATCCACCCCAGTTAGGACTAACAATTGGATTTAGGGCAAAGGCATTTAATAGACTTCTGGAGCTAAATGTCCACTGAATAGTAATTAATATTCTCTCCATTGTTTTTGTTAATGCCGCTATTATATTCCATTTGACCGTAAGCATAAAGTCAAAAGCATCATTCATGCACACTGACATGGAAGTTTTCAGTTTTGAATATTAAATTCTTTTCCAGCTCTGTCATCCTTTCTTATGGGAAGCCCAAACTGCAAGGATTATCAGAGAAACATGCTTCTAGCAGAATGGCTCCGAACATCTTCAGATCATGGGTCCAATTATAGGAGGAGCAGATAAACAATTCTGTATTTATTCTCATGTCAGGCTACCCAAATCAGAGTGCTTTTGACTGAAATGGGTTAAAGAGGAAAGTTAATAAGAATCAAAGATCAAATTATTCACAATTTTGAAGGAATAGATGTATTCCCAGGACAGGGTGGGGTGGGAAGTGGAATAGAAAACTGAATGCCTTATTGCTTATAAATCAGTGTGATTCAAAGAATATTGAAAAGTCTTTCTTTGAAGGAAATGAATGCACTATGAATTGGGTGGGTTGGGGGAGTGGACATTTACACTTGGGACTTTATTGCACCAACCCGCTGTCCCACTACAGTCACGTTATCATTAACAGCAGATACATAACAGGCTGAGCCCCTTCAGTATCACTTCTCTCTTCATTTCCACAATTGTGCCAATTTGTGACCCCACGATTGTACTTTTGCAGGCCCTTGTAAGCCCATCTTTCAACACAACTGCTATTCCTTAATTTTTAAAAATTTTAATCTTTAGCACAACTGTGCAATTCCAGAATTTAAAAACAAAATAAGCCATATAGAAACATAAAATACAAATTAAAAAGAAACCAGCTAGCATTGGAACAGCAAGGGGGCGGGGAGAGGGGGAAAGGAGGAGAACCCAGCTCCCTGACGCCACTGTAATACTGCATGCCAGCACAACAGAGAAAAGGACCCATTGCACCAAGGTAGGTGATGGGAACTTTGTGGGATTGGGGGCTGCTGATGGGGTTTACCTGTTAACAGCTAGGGATGGGTGAATCAAGGGGAGGAGGCAAACAAGCAGTGGGATGTACATAGCATTGTGTAATAATGTTGGTTTGCCTGACTTATGTGATAGAGTCCTTGGTCTGCATTTTAATCCTCTTCTCATGAATCCTCTTTCTTGATCTTGACTGGTCTGGTGTATTGGCATTTAGTATACCATTTATGCTTTTCTGTTGGAAAATGGGAAATTATGATGGCAAATATTTTTCATTGCATGTTTCAATATGTTGTTTGCTGGAAACATTGGGAATTGCTTGTCAGGTCTCATTCTGTGTGACCATGAAAGTCCACTCAATAGAAAAACTGGTCAGTGGTCATAAGGATTGCAATGCTATGCGCATTATTCAAATAAAAACAAGCTTCACTTGGGAGTCAATGCCGACTATATTTTGCTCTATGAAATTATTCATTCTGTCATAATCTTGAATAACTGGTTCTACGACTTGAGTTTTAGTTCATTTTCCTGCTGCCATTTTCTTACAGTACATTAAGGTAAAGTGTAAATGATGACACTGTGTTTTAGGACTTACCATGCAATTCTGTGCATTGTACTTATCCAGTAGCAAGTTCCCCTGAGTCAATAAGATTTTTTCATAGTACGTGGGATTGCAGCACTATTGGCTTGCTATTCTAAACTTCCTATTTAAGTTCAGCTTCACAGGGTTTAGAGCTATGACAAGTAGCAACTAGACAAATGTATAAAATTTGTAGTCAACACAATGCCTCTTTGGACTAGTTCTGGTGCTCTCTGGGGAGAAATGAGCTTCTGAAGTGAACAGAACTAAAGCTGTATACAATACAAAGCTTTGCTAGTACTTATGCTCCAGAAATTCAGACACTTCGCTTGCAAAAATCGAACCCTTTGAGATTTTGGTTCTATGGAAATGATGACACTGGGAGAAAATCTCAGGGAAAGAGTGAATTTAATTGCCATAATGATGATGATGATGATGATGATAATAATAATAATAATAATAATAATAATAATAATAATAATAATAATAATAATTTCTTTGTATTCCGCCTTATCTCTGCAAGGAGACCTAAAGGCACATTTTACTTCATGCTCACCAATCATAGATTCTTGAGGAAAAGATTGTGACTTTAAATAAATTAAACTTTAGATAAATTCAATCTTCCTTCGCTCTTCTAAAGCATTTCTGCTTAGGTTATGGACTAGGGCAGCTTCAAGTTCTGCTTGTTAATGTTTTCATGATCTTTTCCTTCTCAAATTTGTTTAAAATAACCCCTATATTTTTTTTGTTTTTCTGCAGTGATTTTTTCTTTTGTTTACAATGATATTTTCCTATAATGTTGATTTACTTTCTTTACAAGGTTTACAATTTTGATGATAAATTCATCAGCCTGTCTCTCAATTAGAAACCACTCATCCACTCACCCCCTGAAAGTATTTATTTGAACACAGTTCTCTGGTTCTCTCTCTTTCTGGTTCTTTATATGTCCATTATTAAGCATTGCATTATATCATTATAACCATTTGTTTGATTATCTCTTATGTAGAATTTATTTAAGGCAGTCAGTCTAGTTCAACAACATAGCTATTTTGTTGCCTTACTGAAAGAAATTACAGCGGTCTCTCAGGCCCCTTCCACAACGCTGCAAAATAAAAATCCATATTGAACTGGATTATATGGCAGTAAAGACTTGGATAACCCAGTTTAAAGCAGATATTGTGGATTATCTGCTATGATATTCTTGGTTATATGGCGATGTGGAAGAGCCCTCAGTATCCATTGGGGTTTGGTTCCACTACCCACTCTGGACACCAAAATCTGTGGATTCTTAGGTCTCATTATATACAGTGGCATAATAAAATGGTGTCTCATATATCTGAAAGAACACCTCTCCCTAGGGTCCCTTCCACACTGCCCCTATATCCCAGGATCTGATCCCAGATTATCTGTTTATCCCAGGTTATCTGGCAGTGGGGATTTATAAAATTCATTTTAATCCAGTTGATCTGAGATCAGATCCTGGGATGCAGGGCAGAGTAAACAGGGCCTAGGAATCACCAGGTCCTCCAGTACATCTTTATGGTCACCTTTCCCCCTCCTTCCACTTTATTTATATTTTGGCCCTGTCTAGGCTTGGTGCATTTCAAAGTGGAGGACAAATGTCCTCCAGAGAACTAGAATATAAACTGTGACATAAGTATTGACATCCTATCCAGTAACTGATTAAATGGATATACTCTACTGAGCCAATTTCAAGGGCTATATAATTCTTCTTTAAGATCTAGTATAATGATATAATGTTTAGTATATTGCTCAGCTCAGCTTTGAAGTTCAGTGAATAGTTTGGGGGGAGTTATCTCAGCACAATCTACTCCAATGAAATAAAATGGGGCTTCCTTACAAAGCCTCAAGGTATATTTGCACTAGACAGTTGTATCGGTTTCATCTCACTTGACCCCATCCCAAGAAACCTCAAGGTTTTTGTTTGTTGAAGCACCTAGAATTTCTGCTAGAGAGCTCTAGTGCTCTTTCTAGAACTGTAGCAAAAAATTCTATGACACAATATTACAAATCCCAGAATTCCACAGGATGGAACCATGCCAGTAAAAAGTGATATCAAACTACTATATATCTGGAGTGCTGATACGCACATAATCTCCTTGGAGAAAGAATACATAATGTGTTCAATAATTTACCCCAGGTCAAATAAGGTTAGTCAAGCATAAGTCCTACTGAAATCAAATAAACACGTTCATTGTGACTGACATTAACCCCTGCCCCCGAGTGATTTCACTGCCATAATGTCACAGTTCTCAAGATTCGCAATAATCTGTGACTAATTTTACCCAGAATCAAGGGCATAATAAATAGTACCAATGATATACTTGACACTTGAGAGAACTCCTGCCAGTTAAATATTTTAATGATCTAAAACAACAGAGACCTGGACTATTTTTAAAGTCAGACAGGAAGTTAAAAATGTGCATATAGAACAACCTCTCAACATAACAAATAAGAGTTTTTCCAGGCTGGATATCCATAAAAACGGCTGCATTTTTCTTTAATAAGTCTTATCATCCTAATATAGCAATCTAGCCTTTTGTGCTGGATAACAGCAGCAGGATATATGATACAACCTGGGCACCAGACCTGAGTATCAGATGTTAAGGTAAGAACGATTTCTTTTTCCTGGCATGGTCCATAGCCAAAGCTACAAAGAAGCTACAAAGGAAGTTAGATGCTGAACTGTTCATTTAACGTCAGTGATGTGTAAACTTCATGGGCATTGTTACTTTGGCAATGATTTACATCATTTGTGTGCCCATCGGACGCACTTGAAATTTTCACCAGGTAAATGCAGGTAGTTAACAAACTACAAAGTAAAGTCCTATGAAAAACAAACATCAAAAAGCTGAGTGGGAGTGGGGATATAACGGATACGATTAACATATTCATTGGAAAATAGTGTTTTATGATAATTAGAATGCTGGATATTCATTAAGAAGCTTTTATGCTCCATGGATCCATACAAATCATGGGATGCTTTTGGGTTCATCACTCACTAAGATTAACCTACAAGACAGAATTTCTTAAAGATTCGAACCTAGAGGAAAAGAGCCATGTATGGTGTCTTCAGGGAGAGAAACAGAGAAATAAATGTATTTAAATAAACCATTAATTAATTGATTCATAAGACTGGTTCAAGACCAGTTTGGAGCATACCTAGTTTGCAGATTCAGCCATGTTGTCATCAAGATTCAATTCTCTTGGATAATTGCTCTTGCTCATTCAGGGCAAAAATGTCTACTAATTCTGTGGGGTGCAATGGGTGGATTGAGTGTTGAAACATTCGAAATAGCTTGCTCAAGATCACTTCTAGTTGTAACTTTAGTTATAGATCTATTATTAAGATACAGCCTAGGCAGAATCTCTCAGAATGGACTGGAAAATGAAAATCAATAGCAATCAACATTTCCCCACATGATCAGAACTTTTTGGTCATCCTATAACAAGAATGGGGGATAGAGCAGCCTTCGTATATAGCTTAAACATATGGCCTTATGTTTCATGCTGGTGCCCAATCTATTTAGTTTTTTCCCCCCTCCATAAGGACAGTGGTGGCAATTTTGCCTTGTTTCCCCTATTGCCCTTTTTGATCCACCTAGGTTGGATGGGCCCTGAATCAGTTCTGTGGCAAAAAAATTGCTGCATGGAAATGATAAAGGGTAACATCACCTTGATGTTGAAGGACAATCCAAATTCTGGCCCAGATTTTGGATTATCATCAACTTTGCGGCCATTATGTGTTTGTTTGTTTGTTTGTTTGTTTATGTTTTAGTAATGCTGTAACCTGCCGTGAGAAGGGACAGGCAAGAAATAAAACTATTATTATTATTATTAGTTGAGTAATTTCCAGAATTGAACTGTTTGCAGCTGTTCTCATGGACATCCTGTGTTTCCAGGCTGATGTGATCTGGGGATATACAATGGAATTTACCGTATCATCCTATTCCTCCATTTCACAGTGGTCTCTGGCTTCAACATGTGTCCTACCTGCAGTGATGTTGGACAGGGCCATTCCTCTCTCTCTCTCTCCCCCCCCCCCCCGGCCTCTCATCATATCACCCCAGACAACGTTACAGCAGGCGACAGCTAGTAGGTAGGATACAAGTTAAAGCCAGGGACTATTACATTGTGGAGGGTGGGAGGGGACAGTAAGTGTGGCCATCCAGTGGCACGAATCTGGATTTGGTACCACTGGGCAGGTGGAAGTCGCTCCCACCTCTGCAGCTACCAGGGGAGTGCCTGTCTGACTTATTCTGGGGCCCACCTGGCATATCCCATGCTGGATTAGCCCCGGTTTATTGGATCATTGTAGATCCAGTCATGTTCTAAGCAGGAATCAAGCTAGACATTTACTTTTAAGGAAGCACACACACGTGTGGAGCCCCCAGATGGCGTAGTGGACTAAGTGACTTGAAGGTTGGGTTGCTGACCTGAAAGCTGCCAGGTTCGAATCCCACCTGGGGAGAGTGTGGATGAGCTCCCTCTATCAGCTCCAGCTCCATGCGGGGACACGAGAGAAGCCTCCCACAAGGATGGTAAAAACATCAAAACATCCGGGCGTCCCCTGGGCAACGTCCTTGCAGACGGCCAATTCTCTCACTCCAGAAGCAACTCCGGTTGCTCCTGACACGAAAAAAAAAAATCAAAACAAAAAAAAAAAACACACACACACACACCATAAAAAAATTAGGTTTGTGTCTGTGGGGAGATGCAGCTCCAGAAAAGGGGAAAATCTGTCCTCTCCAACCCTTCACAGTTACCCATCCCTACCCTACAGCTAAACATGAAGCTGTTCTTCAAAGATGTTATGGTGCCTTAATACACATACGTTCGCCCACTGCTGGTGATATTTTGCCACTGTAAGCATTTTCCATCTGTCTCTGCTGACACTGAGAAATTGAGATTATTTAAAAGAAACACTCCGGGGTGTTTCTGGGTGCATCTAACACTGTAGAATTAATACAGTTTGACACCCGTTTAACTGCCATGAATTAATGCTATGTTGTAGTTTTACAAGGTCTTTAGCCTCCTCTGTCAAAGAATGCTGGTGCCTCACCAAACTCCGAATCCCATAATGCCATAGCATTTGAGCCACTACAGTTAAAATGGTGTTAAAATGCATTAATTCTATCATTCCTGCTGCTTGCAGGAAATTATCCTGAGAATCAGGATAACCACATTGACTGTCATTGAACATTTCTGAGCATCCGATCTAGAAATAGTCATCAGGCATAGTCCATGGGAAGAGATACTATACATAACCTGACATTAAGCATAGGGCTGAGTTCATTCTAAAGCTGCTCTGTCATTCATCATCTAATGAAGTTGAAAAATCATGTACGCATGACAAAAGGTGGAATTTGCGAGTATATGGCAAGAGTGTAGGTCGGAAGTGGGGAATGTGCCGCCCTCCAGATGTTATTGGACTGTGGCTTCTATAGGTTCTGGTCCACATAGACCAGTGGTTTTCAACCTAGGGTCCCCAGATGTTTTGACCTTTAACTCACAGAAATCCTAACAGCTGGTAAACTGGCTGGGATTTCTGGGAGTTGTAGGCCAAAACACTTGGGGACCCACAGGTTGAGAACCACTGGCATAGAGAACTGATGGGAACATGTGGAGCACCCCTTTCCTACCTCTGATGGAGGTCTTAAGTTTGTTGAATACATTCGACCTTATGTTTATTCATTTTCTTGGGTAGGGATGTATCTCTCAATATCTTACCTAGCAATAGAATGGCAATTTAAAGATATTGATTCTATAATACTGGGATTCAGCACAATTCAGTCAAGAGTAATTACCCAGCATAAAGTCCCAGGAAAGTCCTCAGCACCCTCTACCCAAAAAAGGTCCTCACAAGTGGCTGGGCTGGGAAAGACTCTCACCCAAGATCCCATGCATAAATTGACAGCAGTGGCCAAAATGAAGAACATCTACACATGAAAGTGTTACAGAGTTTATTCTCTCTGTCTCCCATGACACTGGAACCCAGTGGTGTGACCCAATGAAGCTCAATAGTGGAAGGTTCAGAAGAACCGACATGAAGTACAATTTCTCATCACAGATAGTTATGCTATGGGATGTGGTATGGTAAAGAGTTAACGCTAAACTTCAGCTTTCCAAGAAGGTTAGCCTTGGCTATTTCTCCATGGCGAAATTCAACACAGAAATGAGGACTAATTTGTTGTTTTGAATAGGAATCACTGGAAGGGGTCAATGGACCACCCCCAGCTTTCACAACAGGAGTGTTTCAAGCAATAGAGACCTTCCAACCGCAGTCCTACATGCAAACAGGGTAATGTAGGAACATTGTTAGCCAACGGTGTCTTGAGACATGGACCTGCATAACAGGAGGGTAAAATCCTGTAAGCTAGGGAGCACAGCTTGGAAGAGCCTGGAGAAAAAGTAGAGTAAATTCTGATAGAGTTTAAGTTCTTGTGAATATGGTCATCTAATGGTCAGTCCAATGATAAGGAAAATGATGAGCAAACATTCTCAAGCCAGGAAGAAAACTTCCCGGCTTGTGAATCTGAATAGAGCTCGGCTGTGCTGATTGGAGGATTCTGGAAGTATAGTCTTAAAAAGTTACTTCCAAGCTTTGATCCTGATCCTTCAGCTCCTGGAGAGTGGGGGTGCATCTACACAGCTGCTGTTTTACCTACAGCAATTGCTGTATTTTTTTTACCAGGTGGTACTATGAATTTATAATGTTCTTTTGATTGTTTATTGTTTATGTTTTGTTTTGCACTTGTTGTATTTTGCATGTCACACTTTGAGTGTTCTGTGAGCCGCCCCGGGTTCCTGTGGCAGGATATAAATAAAGTTGTTGTTGTTGTTATTATTATTATTATTATTATTATTATTATTATTATTATTATTATTACACTGTAGAATTAATGCAGTTTGAAACCACTTCACCTGCCATGACACAATGCTATGGAATCATGCGAGTTGTAGTTTGGTAAGGCACCAGCACTATTTGGCAGAGAAGGCTGAAGGACTTGCAAAACTACAATTCCTTTGATTCCATAGCATTGAGTCGTGGTAGTTAAACTAGTGTCAAGATGCATTGGTTCTACAGTGTAGAATAGTCATGGGCAAACTTCGGCCATCCAGGTGTTTTGGACTTCAACTCCCACAATTCCTAACATGGCTGGGATTTCTGGGAATTGAAGTCCAAAACACCTGGAGGGCCAAAGTTTGCCCACACCTGATGTAGATGCCCCTAAAAGAAGGAGGCTATGGAATCCTATGGCTTGCATTTTGAAGACATCTGTTTCCCTGATGGAGAAACAGAACAGTGGAAACTTGAAGGCCCCTTCTACACTGGCATATAAAATCCAGATTATCTGGTTTGCACTGGATTATATAGCAGCGTAATCCAGTTCAATGCAGATAATATGGATTATTTGATTTGATAAATCTGGATTATATCGCAGTTTAGAGGGGGCCTAAGATTTTAGTTTTTGCACCTCTTTAGAAATCCGAATCTTGCAACATAAACAATGGCAAAGAAGAGGGTACACTGGGTTTTCATAAACCCCAAGTCTTCTATCCACTGTTAGGAGGAAGAGAGGATAAGGCAAAAAGCACATATTATTTGGCAAGGATCTTGGCCCTAAAGTATTGCTTGGAAATACAATTTGTTTAGCATAGGTGGCTTCCATTTTCCAAATTTGTTTAAATGTAAAATTGGGCCTACATGAATATATCATAGCTGAGGCGTGCCTTCACTGCAGAAACCTGTCTGTAGGGAAATTATTCTGCAGCAGGTGAAGTACCTCTTTTGGTACTGTTTTGACTTCCACTTTGGTTGCTATTCTTAGAAGGTTGTGGAAGAGGGGAACCAAATACGGAGACAGATGAGATTCTTCCAGATTTTGTTAAAATGTCCAAGTCCTCGTGGCATCAGCGTAAACACTAAAATGCTACAATAATGAAAATTTCAGTTCCAGTTTAAACATACAAGTGAGAATAATGCTTTCTTTACTAAAGCTATATTAAACTGGTCTGGGACACTTCTAACTGGGGCTTTCTGTTTTGTAGACGTGTTCGGACACAAGTCGACCACAAGAGGGCAGCCATTTCTAAACAAATTTATATATATATATATATATATATATATATATATATATATATATATATATATATGGGGGGGGGGGGGTTGGAGAGAAATTCTTGCATCCCAGAAAAACAACAACTGGGAACCATGAGGCATATCCACAAAAAAGGATCAAACTTTTCATAACTCTGCCATTTTTCATGTTTGCTGAGCCAGAAAGAATACTTTTTCCAGCTGTAGAGACTATTTATAGTGGATTTGAAGCATAAGAGACAATGAAACTTGGCCTCTGTGGCAGTTTCTGTAGCCACAAGTAGCAGCTGTCTACAAACTGCCTGGATAATGGTAAGAGCAGTTTTCCTACAGAGGAACACAGGATACTTCTGTATTGACTTTCATTCAGTAACATCCAGTGGCAAAACACTTATTGTAAAGCTAAAACACCTGCTGGAATCTTAGGAAATAGTTTCAGACCTATTCGGAGCAACCTAGGCCCCTTCTACATTGCCGTATAAAATCCAGATTATCTGCTTTGAACTGGATTATATGGCAGAGTAGACTCATATAATTCAAAACAGGTAATCTGGATAATTTGCTTTGATAATCTGGATGATATGGCAGTGTAGAAGAGGCCCAAGATGACCCAGGTTGGAGCTACACTGCCATATAATCCAGTTTCTGAATCCAGATTATTTGCTTTGAACTAGATTATAGGAGTCTACATTGCCATATAATCCAGTTCAAAGCAGATAATCTGGATTCAGAAACTGAATTATGTGGCAGTGTATATGGGACCCTAAGCATGATCTGAGTTAACATCTGAGGTTGCATTGTGCCCTTCTTAATGCAGGTTCCATTATGGAAAGATGAATATGAAGCATACAGTCACATGAATCTAAATTGAGGGAGTTTTTTTTAGAGAAAGAGCCTACTGCTTAGCTCCTTCTATACAGCTGTATAAAGTCCAAATTGAACTGGATTATATGGCAGTGTGGAGTCAGATAGTCCAGTTCAAAGCAGATTTTGTGGATTATCTGCCTTGATATTCTGGATTATATGGCTGTGGGGAAGGGCCCTTGGAGTCAGTTTTTAAATCTTTATGTAAGATGCATCTGATATCTTTTTGTCTTTTGTCTATTTCGGATGATCTTTCGCAGTGGAAATTAATGTTGTTTGCAATCCTTATCCCAATGAAGTTAAACAGGACACCTCTCCCACTCTTGATTCACATTTCTTATCCATAGTTAGCTCATAGTGGTCTGACAGCTGGTGACAAACTTCTCAGCATCTGTTTAGGCCAGGTCTGTGAAACCCAGCTGCAGAAGTGAATTCTCCATGTGCCAAAACGGCAAGAGTACAATGAATGCAAACTACAGCCTGAATTGAGATCAACAAGATAGGAATAGTTCTCGGATTTACAAGATTGTTTAATTTACTCTATACACTGAATGACACTGACTAATTAAAACTGTCTAAAATCATCAGTATATAAATTGGGACTAATGGGGGATGCCTGGCTAGAAAGCAGTACATGTGAAAAAGATCTTGGAGTCCTTGTGGACAACAAATTAAACATGAGCCAGCAATGTGATGCGGCTGCTAAGAAAGCCAACGGGATTTTGGCCTGCATCAATAGGGGTATAGTGTCTAGATCCAGGGAAGTCATGTTACCCTTCTATTCTGCCTTGGTCAGACCACACCTGGAATACTGTGTCCAATTCTGGGCACCGCAATTGAAGGGAGATGTTGACGAAGCTGGAATGTGTCCAGAGGAGGGCAACTAAAATGATCAAAGGTCTGGAGAACAAGCCCTATGAGGAGAGGCTTAAAGAGCTGGACATGTTTAGCCTGCAGAAGAGAAGGCTGAGAGGAGACATGATAGCCATGTACAAATATGTGAGGGGAAGTCATAGGGAGGAGGGAGCAAGCTTGTTTTCTGCTGCCCTGGAGACTAGGACGCAGAACCATGGCTTCAAACTACAGGAAAGGAGATTCCACCTGAACATCAGGAAGAACTTCCTCACAGTGAGGGCTGTTCGGCAGTGGAACTCTCTGCCCTGGACTGTGGTGGAAGCTCCTTCCTTGGAGGCTTTTAAGCAGAGGCTGGATGGCCATCTGTTGGGGGTGCTTTGAATGCGATTTCCTGCTTCTTGGCAGGGGGTTGGACTGGATGGCCCAGGAGATCTCTTCCAACTCTACTATTCTATGATTCTAATAATGACCAATCAAAGCAAGGATATAAAAAAGAGCAATAGGAAATTGCAATAGAAGAATAATATTCTTTCTCTATATGTGCATGCACCTTCAAGTGCCTATTGACTTATGGTGACCCCATGCATTTCACAGAGCTGTCTTGGGCAAGGAATATTCAGAGGTGGTTCTGCCAGTTCCTTCCTCTGAAATATACCTTACAGCACCTGGGATTCATTGTTGGTTTCTCATCTGAATACTACTAAGGCTGACCCAGCTTAGCATCTAGGATCAGATGGGATCTGGTGCCTTTCAAAAATTTAGGCCCTGTTTTAGGGTATTTCTTTCTAACCTGTGTGTCCTTCATGTTCAGCATTCAGCTTTGTCAGACCTAACCTTGCTTTTCTTCAGAGTGATGTTAAACCGGTTAGGATAGATGTGAGGATTTCATAACAAAGTCATGCTGCTTACATAGTAGTGATTTCCAAATGGCACTGCTTTGGCACAGTCAGGTATTTTTAGACTCTGAACTCGGGACACAATCACACTACACAGTTAATGTGACTCCTCTTTACCTGCTAAGGCAACCTGCGATTGGAAGTTTAAGCAGGGGCCTTCATCCTTAGCCAGGGAATTCCTCTGGTGTCTTTGACCAAACTACAAATCCTAGGACTCCATGGTAGTAAAAATGGATCAATACCATTATAACTGTGTAGTGTGAAAGGTCCTTTGGGAGTTCTTTTGGAGCTGTTTACCTTAGGGCCCTTCCACACAGCCATGTAACCCAGAATATCAAGGCAGAAAATCCCACAATATCTGCTTTGAACTGAGTCCACACTGCCATATATTGAAGTTCAATAATGCTAATAATTCTACATCAAAAGGCCCTAAATTGTGTGTGTGCTTAGAGGGGGGGGGGGGGCGCTGCTAATTCTGCCAAGAAAGGCTTTGGACTTCTGCCCCAAAGTCCTGCTGTCTTGCTAAGCCAGGATGATTTGGAGAGATGTTTTCTCTGTAGTATATTGGCCTTTGCAGCTATTGCACAGTGAGAATCAGATATAACCTTCTTGCCTAAAGAGTTCCATTTACAAGGCTTGTCATAAGTGCTGTTGCAATCTTTACCCGAGAGCAAGCCTCATGGCAAAAACAAGGACATGCTTTGGAGTAAAAAATGCCAAAGATTGCCCCATGGGATTGACTGAATCATCTAGAATTTCTCTATTATGAGGACAATAGGAAAGTTGGCTTTGGAAATGCTTCTGTTAGAGGACTCCTTTAAACAACTCAAGTCAGGGAGGGAATGGATACTAGTGGGTTGGACTCTGACCAGCTTCCAGTCAACTGCGGCACATGTTGGTCAGTGTTTGTCACGTCTCCTTCAACCTGACCTACCTAACAGAATTGTAGCTGTGAGAATAGAACGGGATAAATGAATTCTATGAATTCTAGAGTATGATAAGACCTTTATGCATGCAGCGTCCGTTCTTTAAAACAGTGTTTTCCAAACCGTAGTCCTCCAGCTGTTTTGGACTTCAGCTCCCAGGAGATCCAACCAGTTGGTCCAACAGTTAAGAATTCTGGGGGCTGATGGCGAAAACACTTGGAGGAACAAAGCTTCAAAGGAGCTTACCTGGGGGAGAGTACAGATAAAGGCCAGATTCTAAAGGGTGGAAATCCCTGCTTGCTTTGAATTTCATGAACTAGCCTTGTCTGTTTGTTGACTGGGCATCCCAGGGAAGGCTGGCAATACAGGTGGAGGCCCAGCACCTCTCCCAAAACTCACGGCGGCTTCTCCTTCTTTGACCTTCAAGCACAACCCTCCGAGTGAGTAAACACTTAAATCCCACCGCACACAGCTAATCCGATTTGTAGAGGCAGAGCCTGCGTGTCGCTTTACTTCTCTTTCCCTTATAGACAAAAGCCGAGATAATGGATCATTGTTCAGCCTTCCTTCAGTCCCAACGGCCTGTTTACTTCTGCAAGGTGAAGGAAAACCCGTCTTGTTTTTTCTCTAGGCGGAGCCTTTGGGATGCCCACTCAATCCATGCTGAGGACTCTGAGAAACACACCTGCATTTTCTAGAAGGCCCATCTACACCGCTCTATAATGCAATTTAATTGCATTATAGGGCAGTGTAGCCTCATACAAGGAAATTCGATGCATTACACTAAATATCAAAATTTGAAAAAATGTTTTGTTCCAGTTTCGAAAGTGTTATTTCCTGTTTAATTGTGTGCTCCTTACTTTGAAAGTAATTGTTATACTCCAGAACCTTTGTTTTTGTGTCTCCCACAAACTATGTTGAATTAGTTGAGACTCTGTGAAATAGTCACTGAAAAATGATAGCCAAATGTGCTGCGGAGTGTCATGCAAAAACAATGTTTTGGAAGTTTAATAAACTTCCATAGTACAATAAGTATTACTCAGATGAGAAACCACAACAAATCATGTGACATAATGTTATATGACAGTGTTGATAGGGCACCAGGCTACAGTCCTACTACATTATCCTGTAAATCCCACTGATGAAGTTTTGGGCTTCTGAAGCTCGATTTGGGCTGCGCTTTACCTGCCAAGTTTGGTGCCTCATCTCTTCCAAACAGATCAATCCTCCAAAAAAGAGCACTGGAAAAGATGTCCCATCTTTGGCATTGGGAGAAACTTCCTGAGAGTGAGAACTATGGAGTGTGGTGGAATCTCCTTCTCTGGGGTTTTTTGTTTTGTTTAAAGCAAAGGCTGTATTTATTTATTTTACCATACTTGTATCTTGCATTTCTCAACCCCGAAGGGGACTCAAGATGGCCTTACAAAGGCAACAATTCAATGCCGCATCAATGAATACATCAATGAATAAACAAAAACGTTAAAACCAACCAATTAAAACATAACATCAAAACAAGAACTAAAATCACATAATCCAGATCATATTCCAAGGCCAGTCTGGGTCATCATTCAATTAATGTATAATCTATTATTGCACTGCTCCCATTATTAACCAAAAGCCTGATCCCAAAGCCATGTTTTTAGTTTTTTTCTGAAGGTCAGAAGGGAGGGGAGCAAACTAATTTCACTGGGGAGGGAGTTCCATAGATGAGGGGCTACCACTGAGAAGGCCCTGTCTCTCATCCTCACCAGTTGTGCTTGTGACGGGATGGGATTGAGAGCAGGGCCTCTCCAGAAGATCTCAGCTGCTGAGGTGGTTCATAGAGGGAGATACATTTGGACAGGTAAGCTGGGCCAGAACCGTTTAGGGCAGCATTTCTCAACCTGGGGGTCAGGACCCCTGCGGGAGTCGTGAGGAGGGTTCAGAGGGGTCGCCAAGGACCAGTATTTTCTGTTGGTCATGGGGGTTCTGTGTGGGAAGTTTGGCCAAATTATATCATTGGTGAGGTTCAAGGGGCTCATTGATTGTAGTGAACTATAAATCCCAGCAACTACAACTCCCAAATGTCAAGGTCTATTTTTCCCAAACTCCACCAGTGTTCAAATTTAGGCATATTAAGTATTTTTGCCAAGATTGGTCCAGATCCATCATTGTTTGAGTCCACTGTGCTCTCTGGATTTAGGTGAACGACAGATCCCAAACTCAAGGTCAATGCCCACCAAACCCTTCCAGTATTTCCTGTTGGTCACGGGAGTTCTGTGTGCCAAGTTTGGTTCAATTCCATCGTTGGTGGAGTTCAGAATGCTCTTTGTTTGTAGGTGAACTATAAATCCCAGCAACTACAACTTCCCAATGACAAAATCAATCCTGCCCCAACCCCACCAGTATTCAAACTTAGACGTTATCGGATATTTGTGCCAAATTTGGTCCAGTGAATGAAAATACACCCTGCATATCAGATATTTACGTTATGATTCATAACAGTAGCAAAATGACAGTTATGGCGTAGCAACGAAAATAATTTTATACTTGGGGGTCACTGCAACATGAGGAACTGTATTAAGGGGTCGCAACATTAGTCATAGGGAGGAGGGAGCAACTTGTTTTCTGCTGCCCTGGAGACTGGGACATGGAGCAACGGCTTCAAACAACAGGAAAGAAGATTCTACTTGAACATTAGGAAGAACTTCTTCACTGTGAAAACTGTTCAGCAGTGGAACTCTCTGCTCCGGAGTGCGGTGGAGGCTCCTTCTTTGGAGGCTTTTAAGTAGAGGCTAGATGGCCATCTGCCGGGGTGCTTTGAATGCAATTTTCCTGCTTCTTAGAAACTGGATGGCCCATGAGGGCGCTTCCAACTCTATGATTCTATAAGGTCGAGACCCACTGGTTTAGGGCTTTATAGGCTAAATCCAGCACTTTGAATTGTGCTTGGTAGCAGACTGGACCCCGGTGGCGCCCCCGGTGGCGCAGCGGGTTGAACCGCTGAGATGTTGAACTTGCTGACCGAAAGGTTGGCAGTTCGAATCCGGGGAGTGGGGTGAGCTCCCGCTGTTAGCCCCAGCTTCTGCCAACCTAGCAGTTCGAAAACATGCAAATGTGAATAGATTAATAGGTACCGTTCTGGCAGGAAGGTAAGGGCGCTCCATGCAGTCATGCCGGCCACATGACCTTGGAGGTGTGTACGGACAACACGGGCTGTTTGGTTTAGAAATGGAGATGAGCATCAGCAGTCAGAGTCGGACTGGACTGGACTTAATGTCGGAAGGAGCCCTTTCCCTTTACCCTAGAAGACTGGCAGTCAGTGGAGCTGGCGTAACGGGGGTTGTGGCCATCTGTCGAGGATGCTTTGGCTGTGATTGGGGTTGGAACTGCACGGCCCTTGGGTTCGCATTCAACTTTTCGCATTCTACGATTCAACAGCTGCTTTTTCCTCCTCTTCTCTTTCAAAGGAGGGGCAACGGGGGCGTCATGCAAAAAGAGGCGGCGTCCCCTTTAAATATGTATATGTATATGTAAAGAGACGCGCCGCCCGCTCGCGAGCCGTGGCCTTCTTCTCCTCCTGCTTCTCCTTCTCTCTCTCTCTCTCCTTCTCCTTCTCCTTCTTCTCCTCTTCTTGGCTCCGGCTCCCCGGCCAGGCAGGCTTGTGATTGGCGGGTCCGCCTCAAGCCCTCGCGGCGGTGACATCAGCAAGGAGCGGGGCCACAAAAAGCCCGAGCGAGAGGAGGAGCGGCGGCAGAGGCAACCGAGGCGGCCACGCAGAGCCTCTTCTTCCCCGGGACGTGTCCGCAAGAGAAAGCGCTGGGAAGCAGACTCCGCAAGGGGAAGAAGCGCTTCTGGTCGGATCCCAGCCTGGCGCATCCTTAGGACAGACAGACAGGCACCGCGGACTTGGCCTCTTCCCCACCCTCCCGCCTTCCTTTTGATATATTATCTAGAGTATTACTCTTATTATAGTTTCCGACCTCGGGGATGTTTCCGAGGCGGCGAGCCGGGCCCGGCTGGAAGAGGCCGGCGACAGCGGCGGAGTCCTCCTCCTCCTGCTCCTCCTGCTCCTTTTCTTCGGGGCAGCCCAGAAGAAGATGCTAGGAAGACGGGCAGTTCCAGGAGCCCAAGAGCCGGGGATGCGCGCTCCCGAGGCGCTCCAGAGCCAGCCCAGCGGGCGCAGCGGGAGACTGAAGCCGAGCGGAGACTGAGGCCGGGGTTAGGCGCGCCGACGGGGCCGGGCACTCCTCTCCCATGCGCGGCTCGGCTCCATGGACGTGCCCCAGTGCGCTCCTTCTCCTTTTCCTCCTCCTCCTCCTCCTGCTGCTGCTTCTTAGGCCGTCGGCGGGATCCTAAAAGGTAACCAGGCGCAACCGGGCACCTGCCGCGCGCGGAGGGGACTCTGGGCATGTTGATGCGCTCCTAACACGCGCCGGGCCTTCAGGTTGGGCAGACACTCAACTCACCCCCATATGCCCAGCCGAGACTCCCCTGACCCTAGACTGCCAATTCTGCTGCATGCAGGGCGCTTTTGGGGCTGCTTCCCCGCTTCCTCCTGAGTCCCTGAGTCTCCGATGAAGTATAGTGGGGACTGCAGGGTTGTTGTATGTCTTTCGGGCTGTAGTGGGGACTCTTTCTTTCCCAGGCCCCGGTGCGCCTCCTCTCCTTGTCCCACTCGTTATCTCTCCGGCCCCGTCGACACTGCCACTAGAAGGTTGGGTTGCTGTGAGTTTTCCGGGCTGTCTGGCCATGTTCCAGAAGCATTCCTCCTGACGTTTCGCCCACATCTATGGCAGGCATCCTCAGAGGTTGCGAGGTCTCTTGGAAACTAGGCAAAGGAGGTGTATATATCTGTGGAAGGCAGGACCATAGCCAGAAAAAAAAATCCGGGGAGGGTTGGAAACTTTTTTTAAAAAGCAAATCATGAAGAGTAGAATTGGCCGTCTGCAAGGACGTTACCCAGGAGACGCCCGGATGTTTGATGTTTTTACCATCCTTGTGGGAGGCTTGTCTCATGTCCCCGCATGGGGAGCTGGAGCTGACAGAAGGAGCTCACGCGCTCTTCCCGGATTCCAACCGCAGACTTGTCGGCCAGCAGTTCTGCCGAGACAAGAACTGCACTACTGGGTGCTCCCTCCAGGCTAATAAAAAATGAGAAATCAGGCTCTATCGATAAACCGCAGTGGACACTCAAGACAGATAAACTTCAGTGGACACTCATGGGGATTTGGTCAATCAGTTAAAATTCACGAGTAAACCTCGTTTTTTTAAAACCTGAAAAATTTCGGGGGTGTGTGTGTGTTTGAACCCTTAACCCCCCCCCCCCCCTTTGGCTACCGCCCTGGTGGAAGGTCCAGGGCGGGAGAAAGAACTCTTGCCTGTTGGAGGAGGCAAGTGGGAATGTTGCAGTTAATCACCTCGATTAGCCTGGAGGGAGCCTCCGATGGCCCAGTGGGTTAAACCCTTGTCCCGACAGGACTGCTGACCAACAGGTCGGTGGTTCAAATCTGGGGAGAGCGGGTGAGCTCCCTCTGTCAGTTCCAGCTCCCCATGTGGGGGACATGAGACAAGCCTCCCACAAGGATGGTAAAACATCAAACATCCGGGCGTCCCCTGGGTAACGTCCTTGCAGACGGCTAATTCTCCCACACCAGAAGCGACTTTCAGTTTCTCAAGCCACTCCTGACACAACCCCCCCCCCAAAAAAAAACTTGATTAGCATAGAAGCATTCTCTCCTGACTTTTCACCTACATCTATGGCAGGCATCCTCAGAGGTTGTGAGGTCTGTTGGAAACTCGGGAAGTGGGGTTTATACATCTGTGGAATGCTCAGAATGGGAGAAAGAACTCTTGTCTGTCGGAGGCAAGTGATTCCAATTAATCAACTTTATTAGCATTGAAAAGCCTTACAGTTTCAAAATCTGGCTGATTCCTGCCTGGGAGGATCCTTTGTTAGGAGGTGTTAGCTGGCCCTGATTGCTTCATGTCTGTAATTCCCCTGAAACACAGAAATGCTGGACCACTCTAACAACCACTATGGTAGACTGCAGAGATAAGCCACTGAAATCCACAAGCATGTAGACAATTTCAACAGAAAGGAGGAAACCATGAAAGGGAACAAAATCTGGCTGCCAGTATTAAAAAAACTCTAAGTCAGGATAACATTCTGAAAATAGGGGAATTCCAGGCAGGAAACAATCAGGGCCATGCCAGTTAACACCTCCCAACAAAGGATTCCCCAAGGCAGGAATCGGCCAGGCTTTGAAGCTGCAAGACTTTACAGTGCTTATCAAGTTGATTGATTGGAACATTCACACTTGCTTTCAATAGACAAGAGTTCTTTCTCTCACCCTGGACATTCCACAGATAAATAAATCCCACTTGCCTAGTTTTCAACAGACCTCACAACCTCTGAGGATGCCTGCCATAGATGCAGGTGAAACTTCAGAAGAGAATGCTTCTGGAACATGGCCATACAGCCTGGAAAACTCACAGCAACCCAGTGATTCTGGCCATGAAAGCCTTCAACAACATTAGAATACTGTTTGGAACAGGCCCTCCGCAGGCATCAGGCAGGCAGACTGGCTGCCAGAGTTGCCTCTGCCACTTCCCTCCTTCACTTTGGTTTTCAGGTTTTCCTCAAGGTCAGTACACTCCATCCCGGGTTCTGTGTTTTGTTTTTGTGGCTGCCACAAACTGTGTTGAATTGGTTGAGACTCTAGGACATATTCATTGAAAAATGATAGCAAAATGTGCTGCAGGATGTCCCGCAAAAATCAAAGTTTGGTCAGTTTAATAAACTTTTCCCATGTTGTTATGATAGAACCAATTAGAAAATGACATTTATAACCCAGGAACAAGAATCGTGTTGCATAAGTGTTGTTATTATAATTAAGTTTATTTATACCCCATTTTGACACAGCTGTATAACATCCAGATTATTTTATTTGAACTGGATTATATGGCAGTGTAGGCTCAGATAATTTGGTTCAAAGCAGATCATATGGATTAATATCTACCTTGATATTCTGAATGATATGGCAGTGTAGAAGGGCCCTCAAAGTGGCTCAAACCCAGCTTTTCTCTTTGCAAATCCCAGCCACTCTTGTATATACTCCTCCTTACTGGGCGGGTGCATAAAACAGCCACAGGGGATCGGGTTTGGTTTGCTTTGGCTCAATAAATAGGAAGTGTGTTTAATAGGAAGGAGGTTGAGAGTCAGAGAGTTTTGTTCAACCTTTGATGGACCATCCTCCTTTAGAAAGTGTATGTTGGAGTATCTATGCCTTGAAAGCAAGTGATCCATTCATGCACACACATACGCTGAGAGAGAGGGGTGTGTGTGCTGAGGACGGGAAGCCAGAGAGACTCTCTCTTGGTTCTTATGTGCACTAGTTGCTTGAGAAGAGCACATCCCTGTAAATGAAAATGTATCTGAATAATGTATTGTCAAAGGCTTTCATGGCCAGAATCACTGGGGTTTTGTGTAGTTTTCAAGCTATTTGGCTGTGTTTTAGCAGCATTTTCTCCTGACGTTTTGCCTGCATTCATGGCTGGCATTTTTGGAGGATATAATGGTAGTCAAGCAAGTGAAGTATATATACCTGTGGAATGTCTGAACACCCAGTAGAGTCTCACTTATCCAAGCCTCGCTTATCCAAGCTTCTGGATTATCCAAGCCATTTTTGTAGTCAATGTTTTCAATATATCATGATATTTTGGTGCTAAATTCGTAAATACAGTAATTACAATATAACATTACTGCATATTGAACTACTTTTTCTGCCAAATTTGTTATATAACATGATGTTTTGGTACTTAATTTGTAAAATCATAACCTAATTTGATGTTTAATAGGCTTTTCCTTAATCCCTCCTTGTTATCCAAGATATTCGCTTATCAAAGCTTCTGCTGGCCCGTTTAGCTTGGATAAGTGAAACTCTACTGTATGTATTTTTTGTGGCCGACATGATCCTCTGTTTCCTTTGGTTCCCAAAATTATTAAAATCTGTCTGTGGTGGTGGGAAGGGGAGTGGCAGAGAGACCGAAGATCCTTCCACACAGCCATATAACCCAGAATATCAAGGCAGAAAATCCCACACTATCTGCTTTGAACTGGGTTATCTGAGTCCACACCGCCATATATTCCAGTTTAAAGCAGATAATATGGGATTTTATTCAGCTCTGTGGAAGAGGCCCGAGAGGAAAGGGTTTTTTTTTCTTCGTGTCAGGAGCAACCGGAGTTGCTTCTGGAGTGAGAGAATTTGCTGTCTGCAAGGACGTTGCCCGGGGACGCCCAGATGTTTTGATGTTTTACCATCCTTGTGGGAGGCTTCTCTCATGTCCCCGCATGGAGCTGGAGCTGATAGAGGGAGCTCATCCGCGGTCTCCCCGGGTGGGATTCGAACCTGGCAGTCTTCAGTTCAGCAACCCAACCTTCAAGTCACAAGGCTTTTATTCCCTAGGCCACCGGAGGCCTAGGGGTGGAAAGAGGAAAGGGGTGGAAAGAGGTTTCAATTAATGAGCAAGCAAAATAGGCATATCCAATGGAGAAAAAGTTGGAAGAAGAGGAATAGACATGCTTTGCCACCTTAAGAATGAATGCAGGCCTTGGCCACAATCCAGCACATGGCGAGGGGAATGTGATTGGATCTTAACATCCACTTCATTCTGTGCTGACTTAACCATCTTAGTTTGTAATTGACCTTTTTTTTTTAAACCAGCCTTCACTCAATACACCAGATTTTGGTTTTTCAGTGCTGTGACCATTGCCCATGCTGAATCTTGGGGAACTGATAGGCCATAAACCCAAGGTCACTGCTTAAGCAGCAAAAAGGGCTGACGCTTCCGCATGCTCACTTCCTTGATAATTCCTTCATAAGGTTATATCTCATGATGTAACCTCCAGCCCATAAAAACTTACGTTAAACCTAACTGGATAGGTCTTTTAGGGTACCCCTTTTCCACAAAAGATTCAACTCACCCCCATATGCACAACTGTTTGAGTTGTTAATTTTCTTTATCACTTCCACCCCCCCCCCCCCGAACCTTTTATATTACACAATTAGAATGCCATGATTCTACTTTAATGGATGTGGTTTTATCCTGTGGACTCCTGGGATATTTGAGGGAGGGGCATTTGGAACCTGTAGCTCAAGGAGCACCACTGGTGTCAAACTACAGACCCCAGGATTCCATAGGATTCAATCATGACGATTAAACTGGAACCGCAATGCTACAATTGTGTTGTGTGCAAAGACCCCATTCTTATTTCACCCTTGCTCCATGCAAGCCATATTTTAATAAGCAAATCTTAAGGTTGCCAACTGACTAGTCCCTTAGACCCATAAAGCATTCTCCTAGGCTTCCATCTTTAGAAGGTGTACCAGTTTGGTCCGAACATGTACATATGCTTGATTCGCCTTTGTCTTTTTCATCTACTACCACTACTGGTAACAGCAATAATTCTGTTTTTGTTTATTCTCTAGGGTAGAAAGAGTTTTTCCTTCTACTATAGAGTAGAAGGATCTCATGAAATTCTCTATACTACCTACCACCACCATCTTTGTTGGATTTAGAAAGGATTTTAGGTGGGCCACCAGAAATCAAGTTTGGTGATGAGGCATTTGCCCCTTTTCCCAAATTTTGTGACAGTGTTCTCAAAGTTAATCCTGAGTTTGGAAAATAATTATTATTATCCTAAAACTCTGAATCCCTCAATTACACTTGGATATTGGGAAACTGGGAGCCATATTGAGTTTTCCAGATGCTGATTGAATGCCACCTTTGAAGAAGAAGAGGAACTTCTGTGTTGACACACACACACACACACACACACAGATTTCCCCAAACTTATACACATGTCTTACAAACATATTGTTAACAGGATTTGTTAGAGGGAGGTTTTCTTTGCTCGGGTATTATCTGCCGTTTTAACTGTAGTACTGGATTTGCCTCCCCTTGAGGTTCTTCATTTGTATTGTCCAGTTCTTATCAGCCTGAATCTATTATGGTGTGATAGAGGATTGCTACTCATCCGAGGAATTAAAGAGAGCTGGTGGGGGAGGGACTGATTATGGAAGAGAAAAACTATATTCTGCCAAGTTCTCATTGGGATCGTGAATTTCTTTTTTGTAAGTTTGATTTCTAGGGAGATGAAAAAGTACGTACGTGTTACACACCCATGCCAATAAAGCAGAGGACTAGAAAATAAATCTAGAAATTACTGAATCATTGCCTGTATGTGGTTTATTCTGTCCATGTCGATTCCTTGATTCCATACTAATGTGTTCATCTCAACTTTTTCCTCATGTCTACAGGTTGATGACCATGGTTGCCAGGACCTGCTCTCTACTAGCACTGCTGCTTTCTCACATATTGCTTGGTGGTTCGGCCAGTCTCATCCCAGAGGTGGGGGACCGGCGCAGGTTCAGTAGCGATTTGGGTCAGGCTGCCCCCCTGCAGCTCTCGGAAGGGATCCTGCGTGAATTTGAACTTCGTCTGCTCAACATGTTTGGGCTCCAGCGACGGCCGACCCCAAGCAAGAATGCCATAATTCCTCCTTATATGTTGGAGCTCTACCACCTGCACACGAGTCAGAAGCCAGCTACCATGGACTATAATCTGGAGAGAGCTACCAGCAGGGCCAATACAGTTAGGAGCTTCCACCATGAGGGTAAGTTTCAACCTCCAGCTTTCAGCATGACAAACCAAACACAAGTCCAGCTGAGCTTACTTGAATGTTGGCAACCTCAAGTGTTGAACTCAAGGTTTGCCAAGATGTTTAGCAAGTTTATTAATTCAGTCTTACCATTTGCTCATTTGATATGTATCGCTTCCTGCTGAAATCATTGGGAATTCCAAGTTACACAATTTTAAGTCCCTTCCGGTTGACTGACAGATATAATGCATCTGCTGTGCTGTGGTGAAAATCACATTAATTTTGAAAGACAGCTTTCAGACTTGATCAAGTTTGATTGGCTAGTTTAGAAAAAGTGGATCATAAATATAAGACCATCCTTTCGTCCTGGTAAGAAAATGATTCCTTGAAGATAAAAATGAATGCAGTATAGTTGTGTATGTGTTTGCCTGTGCTTTCACCTTCAGTAAGAACCAGTGTGGTTTAGTGGTTTGAGTGTTCGACTACAACTCTGGAGACCAGGGAATCCTCCCTTTTTGCACTGGAAACTTACTGGGTAACCTTAGGCAAGTCGCACAATCTCACCCCCAGAAATCTAAAGGCATATAGCAACAACATGTGCCTTCAAATCATCTGTCATGGTGATCTCATGAATTTCATAGGGTTTTCTTAGGCAAGGAACACTTACCTATCCTCAGTGTGTTTTCACTTAGAACCCCTCTCAGTTTAGGAATTTATCACACGAAGCTGCTATTCCATGGCAGTCATGCAATAGCAAGGTACTGGCATGAACACCCTTGCTACTGCACATCTCCGCAATTGTGACACCACACCGATTTGGCACTCTGTAGTCCTATATTCCTATTTTCATATCATCTCATAACCCCACCCTCCCACACTTACACTGTTCTATAATTTTTAAAAATAATTTTACAACAATTTTGGAATTCCAATGATTCTTGGCTTTAAAAACATTTCAAATAAAACATAATTTAAAAAAAAACTGCCTTGGAAATAGTGATGGGAAGATTTTGGGGGCAAAGAATGGGGGAGGAGGAGAATCTATCTTCCCTGATGGAAGTTCAGGGTTGGCAAATCGGCACAGAAACGGGATGGCTGATTTGCACCAGGTAGGTGATGGAAACATGACATGATCTATGGCTATTAATGGATTTTCCCATCAATACCAGGGGGTGGGTTTATCGGGGGGGGGGGGGGGACAGGCCAGCAATGGGATGTATATGACTTCGTGTGATAAGGAGCGTCACCAAAAGTGGCAGACTAGCTTTTGTACTGGTTAGCATCCTTTGTGTGATAATGTCCTTATTGTAGATCAGTACAGACCTACCTAGATATTTTAAAACTGAACCAGTGCTAAAAATACCTGCAATCATTTGGATATAATAGCCTAGTTCTCTTTTCAGTGTGTAAGTTTTTAATATAAAACACTTATGCTGTAAGGGGGCATTTGTCTAAAGGGTTAGAGCTTCACATAATGGATACAATAATTAATAGTGCTGATCTTGAATTAGGAAGATTCATATTCTTCCTCACCAATATGAAGGCTAGTTTGGAATAGTATAGGCAATTGTTAAGAGAACTGTATCATGGCCATTTCCTTGCATGTCATTTGACCCTTCACTCCCAAAATCAAAGGTAATCTGGTTATTGCTAAATACGCTGGATTACTGTATGAGGCTCCCAACTAGAAATGTTTGTGAAATATCATATTTGAAAAGTGACAATCTTTGTAGCCCGTACTCTTTTGCTTTCACAATAATAACCACCATTGCAGCCCATGACCTTGAATGTTGCCAAATTAAGAAACCCAGATTTGAAAGTATCTCTTTAAAAATTCCAATGGTGATAGAAGCGTCTGCTCCATGTAGTCTTTACTTTTCTTGTACACCTGCTTATGCTGGGTTATGGATGGTCAGGTTGCCAAAAGTGGAGGTCAAGATCAGAGGAGTTTTCTTGCTCAAGGTGATGTGTTCATATACAGATTATATATAACAACCTGAAGTCAAAATGGGGAGGAGTACAAGGAATTTCACATTTTTCACAGAGTAGGTAGCAATCTTATTTGTGAGATTTTATTTCCTCGTACATTTAAAGAGTAGGGACTATATATCTAATTTAGCTTTGTCCTATGCCTTGTTCTGTTCTTTTATCCTTATTTTAAAATGTCCTTCATTGCTTCCAAGCAAGAGAAAGTGAATGTATTTTTGTTCCTATACTTATAGCGTCTGTCCCAGTGTTTTTGAGTTTTGCGTTCCCACCAAAAACTTTGGCTTTGAAGGCTAAATAGCAAGGAATGTCTGTCTAACATACAGCGAGCTATAGGGTCATTCAAAAGGTATTCCAATCCCCTTCTAATCTCCATGAGAGATCAATTTTAACAATCGATTGTATTGTCTTTACCGTGACTTTGTCTTCTGTTCAAATCTAGGTTTAGCATAGACCTAAGGTAAGCGCTTCAGGAAGCAAGCCTGTCCCTTGGATTCATGGACAACAAGGACTTAAAGTCACTCAGATAAAAAGACAGAGGGAAATGTGTACTTAACAGAGACAGAGCAATTAGGAATTAATGCAATCTGCTGTTCCAATATGCTCTGTTACCACAAATGCTTGCTCCTTTTTTAGAGCTCAGCCATTTTACTAAATTAAAGGGATCTTGCTTGAAATTGTATGCAAAGTGCTTATATCAAAGCTCCTTAAAACCTGAGCAAACTTGCCCAGAGCAATACTTAAAAAGCACTTGATCTTTATATTGCATTTGTAGGCAATTGTTTCGGGGTTTTTTGCTGCCTGCCATTTTGCTCTTTCATGTACATCCCAGCGTTTCTCCACAATCCATTTCAGTGTCCTTCTTTATTCAGTTTGTGATCCCAAACAAAATATTTCTTATCAGTACAGTTGGGCTGAAATAGCTTGGGATTTTTTTCCAGATAGTTAGACACAAACCCACAGTGTCCCACAGAAGTGTCAGCTACTTGTAACATAAAATTTCTTGTTTGGCATGTGTCCTAATCATAGCTGCACTATGCATAGACATTAATTGAATGCTCTGTGCAAAACAGCAATAAAAATGTGTTGTCGAAGGCTTTTATGGCCAGGATCACAGGGTTGTTGTATGGTTGTTGTATGGCCATACAGCCTGGAAAACATACAACAACCCAGCAATAAAAAAACCCAACAAAACTCTTCCCATACATTCAATCCTTCAGGTTTTCATTCGTGGAATGGATTGATTGGAAAAATGGAATGAAAAAACAGACTGAACAGGTTACATAGTAGAAAGCTAGTATGACAAGGAAAAGTACATAAATATGTATTTTAGCTTTAATTATATTTGTCTCTGAGGGGTGTGGCCTTAGGAATAATTATACTAACTAATAGCAAGTCTTACAGGCGTGAGAGATTAATGGTGTAATTTTCAGCCTTGCGTTGTGGTTTATTCTACTTTGTGTATAAATTTGAAACTAATGAATGAGAGAACACAAGAGTGCATGGCAGAGCATCATATGTCAGGAAGTGGGCTGAAAATGTTTTCACTTTGCAATCTTGTTGATATTAATTTGGGAGAAAGTCTCATTGAGGGTACATCTACACTGTAGAATTAACACAGTTTCTTTAACTGCTGTGGCTCAATTCTTTGGAATTGCCAGAATCGCAGTTTGGCAAGATTGGTCTCTCATTTTGCGTATGGCAATGACCTTTTGAGCTTGCTGAGGACGATGTATTCGCCACTTCCCATTTCTTTTTAGTCTGGGCAATTCAAGGCTGGAGAGAAAGTGGCTCTCTAGAAGTAAAGTTCCTATTATGACCTCCAAATTGAGCATGCTGACTAAGATTGCTGCAAATTGTGCACCAACAAGATCTGGAGGACCACAAATTGCCCAACCCAGGGCTAGCTGCTCTGTTATATGCTGAGGCATTCATAAGTATGTACACTGAAGCTATGGAGCAAGGAAATTCCAGCACAGGTGTTGGCATACAATTGCATTGAATACTTGTCCTGTTGCATCACTGTATTTATAATGAAACCAGGAGTTTAGAGGTGGCTTAAATGGCCAGGAGGTTAGGGTGGTGTGAATGGCCAGAAGCATAGGGCTTTCTTATTCTTCCTTCACTGAAGCCCTATAAGAGAGGTCACGTACCAAAAGGTAGTGACTTCTCCTAGCTCATGGGTAAAGTATGCTCACCTTTGGGTTGGTTATAAAGACCCCAAAACCCCTAAGATTTGGACTTTAAAAGAAGAAAATATTTGAAAAGTCAGGCAGTGTGATTTAGCCTCAGCTAGAAACAACATAAAATCTCCCATAGTAATAGCCAGAAGTAACTCCTGAATAAGACCAGCATTAATATTCAGTATGGGAAATTCAAACATATTGTTGGCGTAGATAATTGGAAGCGAGAGTTGGGAAACAGAAATGTAAAAGCATATTTGTAAAATGGCGGCCTAGAAACTTCAGTAGTTTTCAAATTAAGACTGAGTAATCAAATGTTCCTATAAATGTACTTGTGCATGCATCAATCAAACCCAACAAGTGTGGCTAGTGATTGTGGGGACTGTAGTCCCAACAACATCAGGAGAACCATATTTTAACTAGTCCTGATTGAGTTTAACCAGTTCTGAGTGAGATTAAAGGGACTCAGAAATATTTTAAAAAGATGTTATTCTAGGTAGTTTCCATAAAAAGCAGTGTTTTCTGTCCAGGAAGTAGCCTTTTCTGTGAAAAAGTGTTGTCTGTGTCCAGAAAAATCTGGCTTGTTGGCAGAAATGCTGTTTTCTGTGCAAAATTCTCTTGCATGTGAATTTTTTACAGAGTAAGTTCCAAACAGTAATATTTGCTGAGTAGAAGAAAACGTTTTCTGTATAGAAAAATAACATTTTTGTGCAGAAATACGGTGCAGAAATATCATTTTCTGCATGGATTATGCTGTTTTCTTTTTTTTTTTTAATTACATATGGATTTTGTGCAAAATATTTCTGGAGCTGTGAATAGTGTTTTGAAGCTACGTAATTTTCAAAGATTTTCTAACAGCTACATGACCATTGTAAAATATCCCATTACCTCATGTGAAAATGAAATTAGGAAACGTTTGCACTTTTAGTCAGGACTGCCATATCTCACTGTTTTTATTGCATGATTTATAGTACAATTCTGTTCAAAAGGAGGTCCCTGTTTACTTAGTGGGGTTTGTTCCAGGGTGCGAATGTTTAGGATTGTAAATGGTGATGTGAAATAAGGAGATACGTGTGTCTTACACCCATTTTTTTTTACCTCTTGAAAGTTTTAAAAATGATAGAATACTTTTTCTTATCACCAAGGGGAAAAAAGAACAACCTAATGCCATTAATTATATCAACAAAGATTTAATTTATGAATGCTGCTTTGTCATTTAAATCAGGCATAGGCAAACTTGGGCCCTCCAGATGTTTTGGACTTCAACTCCCACAATTCCTAATAGCAGGTAGGCTGTTAGGAATCATGGGAGTTGAGGTCCAAAACACCTGGAGGGCCCAAGTTTGCCCATGCCTGATCTAAATCATAATACAAACTGTAGGGGTGGGGAAATGTTTTTGTTTTGCATCCTCAACTTAAAAGACGCTTATAGAAGTGTCAGATTAAAACAGGAAAATGGTGGATAGGGTAGAAATTTAAACCAGAAACCCAAAACATCGAAATAGAGTGAGATGTAAACACCTTGTGTTTGTGGCTTGTTATGGTGAACCCTCCCTAGCCATTGGGAGAGATAATCTAGTGTATCTCATAACCAGGCAGGGGAAGGGCGGGAATGGGAATGCAGAGCACAGAGGGAAGTGGTGAATGGAAAGGAAGAAACCAAGCAAAAGTAAGGGAGTGATAGGAAGCAATAGACCTGAATTTCATAGTTGTGGGGATTGGAGATCAGCACCTGTGAAATCTGGTTTTCTGGTCAACATGGCTAGTAGCACGCTTAGCTGTTCAGTTTCATTTCCAAGTTCTGCTTAATAGAGCCTGCAACACTGAAAAGGAAAAGAAGGATGCCATGTTCCCTTTGATAGGGAATATCAGAGATTTCAAAGAAGGCAGGTTGATGGAATGGGATGCTGGGAGCTTGGGGAAGCGGGGCTGAAGAGGAAAGACAAAGGTTACACTGTTGTAGAAGCTGTGAAAATTGGCATAAATGGAAAATTTTCCAATATTTTCTGCTTTAATATGTTGTCGAAAACTTTCATGGCTGGAAACACTGGGTTGCTGTGAGTTTTCTGGACTGTATGGCCATGTTCCAGAAGCATTCTCTCCTGATGTTTTGCTCACATCTATGGAAGGCATCCTCAGAGGTTGTGAGGTCTGTTGGAAAAGACACAACTTCTGAGGATGCCTGCCATAGATGTGCGTGAAACGCCAGGAGAGAATGTTTCTGGAACATGGCCATACAGCCCGGAAAACTCACAACAACCCATTTTTCAGCTTCCTCAGAAATTATTCTGATGGCATCTTTAATTTTGGAGATATTTACAGGAGAATAGCTACAGCCGAAGACATTTTGCCACTTGATGTCAAGCCCCAGTGCCATATTCAGTGTCCAGCACATTTAAAAAAAAACCATATTTGCTGTACTATTCAGGCACCCTTTCTCCAGATGCTACTGGACTGCAACTTACATCAAACTTAGGCAAAATAGTTATTAAGGAGGGATCGGAAAGGCTTCAAATTACCCACTCCTCAAGTGTTGAGGGTACTACATGGGACCCGTTTCTTCCCTATACGGGATAATGAGGCCAACTCTGCAGGAGACCATGAGCAGGCACACATGTGGTGTTGGTGCAAAGGGTTGTGGAGAAGACAGACAAGTTCCAAATCAAAATAAAACAATTACAGCAAGCTTGCAAATGTTTTGCATTTCATCATGCTGTTTAACTATTACGTACTTTAAATGCAAGTACCTATTTCACATTGACCTAAGGCAACTATAGGAGGGTGGGGGGTGGGATGGATTCTTCAGACATGAGAGAATAACAAGGAACAAGCTTTGGATTATGTTTGTATTTATAAAGCTTTAGTAGAAACTGTTTGGCTGTGATCCTCAGCTTGTTTGCTTGGAAGTCAATATGATGAAAATCAGCGAGACATCCAAGCAAAATACGTTAATGGGGCAACGTGGTTATTAAAATAATTGACTGTACCCTGGACTTGGTGCCTTCACTATTAGAAATAATGGCCTAAACACAATTGCAAATAAATTGGAGCAGGCCCAAAGAATCAATGAGAATTTGGTAAGTCAACATTTATACCAATTCCATTGATTTGATGGGTGTTTTTTAATTGGGATGAGCAATTGCTTTAGGCCACTGGATTGTTAGATCATAATGCTTGTGGGACGACATCCTGAATTTATTAGGACTTGACTTAGGAGAGTTAGGCATAACTGACTTAATGCTCCAGTGGTCTGCTATAAGAACAGAGGAGCATGGATCTTGTACTTTGTGTGGCATTATGAGTGTATCTACACTGTACAAGTGTATTAGTTTGTTAGCAGTTTAACTTCCATGGCTCTAGCCTATAGAATACTGAGATTTGTAGTTTGGAAAGGGGAGACCCATTTATTGTGCAGCCCTGAACAAACTATTAATTCCAATATTTCATCTGGCAGAATTATAATAGTTAATGTATCAAAATAGTATACTTGTGTAATCTGGGTACATCCTGTAATTCTTTTCAATGGATTTGGAGGTTTTGTGAAGAATATGCAAACTTATTTTGAATCCTGAAGAACAAGGTGGGAGAAGAGACAAGGGAAACACTATTATTCTTTCTTCCTTTTGCTGGATCTCTTGTTCTTACATGCTGTTTCTAAAGTTAAATGATATATAGGCAGTCCTTGAAGAGACGAGGTGGTGCAATGGGTTAAACCCTTGTGAACTGCTGACCTGATGGTTGGGTTGCTGATCTGAAGGTTGCTGGTTCGAATCCGTGAGATGGAGTGAGCTTCTGTCTATCAGCTCTAGCTTGCAGGGACATGAGAGAAGCCTCCCAGCAAAACATTCAGTGTCTCCTGGAGAACGTCTCTGTAGATGGCCAATTCCCTCACATCAGAAGTGACTTGCAAGTTGCTTCTGACATGATAAAAAAGGTCCTGAGTTACAAACATCTGACTTAGAAATGACTCCTAGGTAAGAACATGGTGAGACAACAAGAAGTGATAGAAATGTACCCCTCAGAAGGTAAATTCACTTCTGAAAGAATTATCATGTCTCCACTGAAGTTTTATCACCAATCCTTGTTTCTACAAAAGCCAACATATCCAAAATCCAGTTATCACAGGGACAGAAAGTGAGGTGAAATTTTTCAAACAGGGGCACAGATATTAACCCTTCTCTATATATGGCTGGAGTTACACTTAAAAATGTACCAGTTCTGACTTGCACACAAGTTCAGCTTAAGAACAAACCTATATAACCAATCTTGTTCATGACATGGGGACTGCCTGTACTTGAATTCAGCCTCCACAACACACAACATTAGTATTATATTGATTTATATAAATGTCTGTAAATAAGTAACTGTTGAGATCCTGCATGGGACATGTAGCTACAGTGTTTACAAGTCAGAACTGACTTGTAAAATCCACCTGAAAAGCCAGACACTTATGTCGAGAAAAGGGGTTATGTGGTACTGGCTCTGTTCCAACTCACCAGTGCCACAGAACCCCTTTACATTATGACTGCCTGGGCTTTAGAGTGGGTTTTAGGGTCATTTGTGGCTGTGGCAGTTGGCACTATAATTATAAATGAGAATATGAAACAATTGTTGTTGTTGTTGAAGTCATTCCCAATGCATGGCAGTGCTGACTTAAACATACTAAGAGTGTGAGACTTGCCCAGAGTCACCTAGTGATTTTCCATGGTCCAGTGGGGAATTGAACCCTCGCCTCTAGATTCATACTCCAGCACCCAAAAATTACACCATGCTGACTCTCATCATAAGCCTAACTTGTAACTGCTTCTCAGGCTGACAGCTGAATTTAATGTGTCAGGACCTCCCAAACACATTGGACCCATTCAGGTTTTTAAATATATATGCCATTTACTTGCTTCCCTCAGTGATTAAAGCTCTTTACCTTATTTCACTCCATTACTCAATATTTCTCTTTATTCTCATTATGTTTGGGGGTCTTAAGAAGAATCAAAAGAATATGGTACTTAATGTTTTGTTGAAGGCATTCACAGCCGGAATCACTGGCGTGTTGTATTGTTTTGGGGCTGTATATCCGTGTTCTAGCAGCATTTACTCCTGACGTTTCACCTGCATCTTTATCTACGGCCGTGTTCTAGCAGCATTTTCTCTGGGTGTTTTGCCTGCATCTGTGGCTGGCATCTTCAGATTTTCTGAAGATGCCAGCCACAGATGCAGGAGAAACATTTGGAGAAAAAGTTGCTAGAACACGGCCATACAACCTGGAAACCACACAACACCTCAATATAGTGTTTGTGCCCCAGACAGCTCTGTCTTTGGTCTTAGTGCATAAGCTGAAGACCAGTAAGCTAGGTGAACCAATGTTCAAAACTCCATTCAACTATGAGTTTATCAGGCAGCATTAAGCAAGCTATAGTGTTTCTTTAGCTGAATTATGGACTTTAAAATCAGGGATTATGAATATAATGTTGGTGGTATGTTTGGAATATTCAAACATGATATATAAAATGGGTAGTATAAAAGTTTCAACACAAGAACAAGACAAGAAATAACCCCATGTCACAGGCTTTTGGGGCATTAGCCTATACCCATTCCTGCTTTGTATATTGTAATGAACTGTTTGTAATATGAGTGGAAAGAAAAGGATGAAGTCATGGTGATGGGTTTGCCTCACTTACTAAATGTAGGATGAAGTAGCTAAATGAACAAATGCTCAGAGCACATACAGAGAGATTGAGAGAAAGCTGTTGCAACAGTACCGTCTATTTCTTGGACTCAGATGTAAGTCACTTGATTTCTTCTGAAGGAAGAACTAGACTCAATTTTTCATTTAAGGCCCTCCTGAATAAAATGATTGGGTGTACATCTCTCCATAGTCTATAATTAAGACACAAACCTTTAGAGAGTAAGGTTTGCAAATAATGAAACTTGCAGAATAATGCTTTTGGAACGAATTGTGAGAGACTGACATGAAAGCTGTAGGAGAGAGGGGTGTGTGTGTGTTTTGAAGAAATCTAAGAAATGCAGTCCCCGTTCCTTGATCCTTAGTCACTTTTTAATTACTTTCCCTAGGCCCCGGCTAACCACAGTGTTAAAACTTTTTTGTTAATGCCCTTGAATTCCAAAGCGATGCCTCACATTTCTTCTCTGTTATTACGACCACCTGGAATTCTCAATGTACTCCAATTAGATCCAAGTGAAGAATAGTGAATGGCACACAATAACATCATGTTCCTTATGCTTGTTTAAATAAATAGACAGCAAAAAAGCAGCATTTTGTTCTAGTGTCACTGTATATTGACTGATGTTCATATTGTTTGTAAGTTTTTGGGAGAAGGTTGGTTTTTTTTGGAGTGTCCCTATTACTGATTGTTCTTTCTCCTCTTACTTTCTCAATCAGAATCACTGGAAGAGCTTCCTGAAAGAAATGGGAAAACATCCCGGCGTTTCTTCTTTGACTTAGCATCCATTCCAAGTGGGGAGTTTATCACTTCAGCTGAGCTCCAGATTTTTCGGGAGCAGGTCCAAGATACCTTTGGTAGCAACAGCAGCTCTCACCATCGTATTAATATTTATGAAATAATAAAGCCAGAGGGAGAGGCTTCTAAGGACCCTGTCACAAGACTTTTGGACACCCGATTAGTGCATCACAATGCCAGCAAATGGGAAACCTTTGATGTAACACCAGCGCTAAGGAGATGGGTTGCGCATGGACAACCCAATCATGGTTTTGTGGTTGAGGTGGTGCATTTGGACAAGAAGAACAATGTCTCCAAGAGGCATGTCAGGATCAGCAGGTCATTGCATCAGGACGATGGGAGCTGGTCTCAGCTCAGGCCGCTACTAGTAACCTTTGGACATGATGGGAAGGGCCACCCTCTCCATAGGCGAGAGAAACGCCAGGCAAAATATAAAGAACGCAAACGCCATAAATCCCATTGCAAAAGGCATCCTTTATACGTAGACTTCAATGATGTAGGGTGGAATGACTGGATTGTGGCCCCACCGGGCTATAGTGCCTACCACTGCCGTGGAGATTGTCCCTTTCCATTGGCAGATCACCTCAACTCCACAAATCACGCCATTGTTCAGACTCTGGTCAATTCAGTGAATTCCAAAATCCCCAAAGCTTGTTGTGTGCCGACGGAACTGAGTCCTATCTCCATGCTCTACCTTGATGAAAATGAAAAGGTTGTACTCAAGAACTATCAAGACATGGTTGTGGAGGGCTGTGGTTGCCGCTGACAGAGCAACAAAACAAAATGGACATTTACAAAAATAAAAAATAAAATAAAAAACACACAACAAAACTTGACACTTTAATATTTCCCAATGAAGACCTTATTTATGTTATGAAATGGAGAATTAAACGCATCTATTTTGAAAATCTATTTATGTCTACAGAAAAAAGTGAGGAAAAATATTTTAATCAGAGAATTATTCCTTTTAAAGATTTTTAAAGCATATTTTAGTTGTACATTTTATATGGGTTTAACCCCCCTTCCCCTCAGCACATGAAGTATAAAGGTCAGATTCTTATTTTGTATTTATTTACTATTATAACCACTTTTTAGAAGAATAGCTATTTTGTATTTATATGTATAATCAAAAAATCAGAAGAAAAAAAATAGAGGGTTTGTACATAATTTAAAACAAATGGTAGCTGTTTTCAATTGTGTGTATTTAAGTAAGTTGAAATATGTACATGAAAGGGTTACTATGGCAAAGGTGCATAATGCATTTTGCTTTCTGCAGTTCTACTGTTAAGGTCACAAGTGCAAGCCCAATGAAAAGTGGCTAATCCACCCTGCTGACTCAAGATTATATTGTACAATTCTCAGGAATGCTGCAGGGTGGGCTGCCCAGTCCATGAGAAACTGGCACCCTTTCGATGTGGAGCATTTGGATAAGAACCAGACGCTGCTCAGCAAATAGAAACAGAACTGCGGTTCTTCATGGAGGTGTGATGTGACCACCAACCGGGCTGATAGAATACTTCTTCTTCCCTCCCCCTCTTTCACACCTACAGAAAAGCAAAATGTTTATGCTGTTCCTCCATTTTTTAAAGTAGTTCACCCATTGGAATCCATTGTCCTGGCCAAATATTAAATAAAAGACCAGATTTCTTCAGTTTTTAAAAGCTTATTTCTATTCACCTTTCCTAGCAGCTTGGATGAAAGAGTTTCCATGCTACTGTGCCGTTCATACTATATGGACAACACACCGGTTATACACAAACCATGCCCAGAGATCTTGAAAGCTGCGTCACAGTTTGGAACCAATATGTTTGTTACATCCTCATTGACTCCTGTTGCTTGTTGGTTGTATCTCATGTGTAACATGGTTGATTGGTGGGTTATGACACAACAGGTGGGATGATGCCAACCTTTCCTCTTAAAAAAGAATGCCTTCTAGGTAATTTCAGACTTTTCTAAAGCAAATTTCCAAGCAGTAATCTAGCATAGTTTAGAGCTTGTTAAGCAGTGCAGGACACAACATTTATTTGTATTTACTTTAAAGGAAGTAACTTTACTTCCTTATGATCTTCAAGCATGTGCAAAGGAGGCCAAGGAATTAACACAACACTCTGCTCAAATGACTCCTCGTCCACATATGCAAAGGCTCTAGGGAGGAAAAGGGTCACATTTAATATTACTCACATGGAGTAATATTGATCTCTGATCTGAATGCAATTAAGTTGGGTTTAAATTGGCCACTGTCACCATTAGCCCTGTAAGATCAGTGAATGGGAGCAAGTTATAGCTATAGTATTTTAAAAATGAAAAATGTATGGTGGTAGTTCTTACAAGGCATGACAGTTTTGGCGCATCCGGTTATATGGTCAAACTGTTTCCTTTAAGAAGTTAAAGCAAATCTGCAACTTTGGATCCCACCATTACCATCTACACTGACAACTGCATTTCATCTTAAAACATTTAACTGCTGTTAGGATTTCTGGGAGTGACTCCTTCTACATGGCCATAATATAGATTATCAAAGCAGATAATCCACATTATCTGCTTCAAACTGGATTATATGAGTCTGCACTGCCATATAATCCAGATAATCTGGATTTTGTACGGCAGTGTAGAAGGAGCCTGCGATTTGAGCATGCTGACGTTTGAAGCTCACTTCTTGCTCCTCACTAGTCTTCTGTTAGGGATATCTGCATCTATACACTTCCCTTATTCCCATATGCATTATTTTTGTGGTGTTATGGAGGTGATTGTTGTGTTGTTGTGTGTATTCACATCATTTCCAGCTTCTGGCGACCCTAGGATAACCCTATCGCAAGGTTTTCTTGATTAGTGTATTTAGGAGAGGTTTGCCACAGTGGTGGTAAATGTACTCTGAATTCAAACTTCCAACAATCAAAACAAACATAGTTAAAAATTCCCTTCTTCTCTTCACAGCAGAACACTAGAGGACTGGCCAGTAGAGGCAGATATATGGGATCACCCAATTTTAAAAGTAAAAGTGTAGGAATGCCCCTGATGGGAGTGGTAGAGTTTGCAGGAGTTTCTGTTAAAGCAAGGTGGGGTTGCTGGTAAACTACTGCTCCCATCACACGTCACTATTTTCCATGTTGGGTGGGGCTGAAGGGAACTGGAGTCCACAATTTGGTAGACTAGATTTGTTGGTATAGATTTTTGCTAGGCTTGTGTTCCAGGCAATCGGGCAGACACTAATTACTTTTATACTTTGTTATCTTGTTATTTTATAGCAGTGGGTTCCCAGGTGTTTTGGCCTACAACTCCCAGAAATCCCAGCCAGTTTAACTTCTGTTAGGATTTCTGGGAGTTGAAGGCCAAAACATCTGGGGACCTACAGGTTGAGAACCACAGTTTTATAGAGAAATAGAATAATAGAGTTGGAAGAGACCACATGGGCCATCTAGTTCAACCTCTGCCATGCAGGCAATAGCACAATCAAAGCAGCCAAATGCTGATCCATCTTAATGTGGCTTAGATGGATACCATTGCTTAAAAATGGTTAAATGCTAAGATGATGATGTTGATTTATATCACATACACCCGTCTGTCTTTAAGTGTAACCATGAGAAACCAAAACAATCTGCAACACTTCCAAACACTTTTCAAGAATAATTCAATTTTCTTTAGTTTTAAACAAAAAGCCTATTATCTTACCTAACTTTGTTGTCTAATTATTATATGAAAAAATCACACTGCCAAAGCAAAAACACTAGTTTTTAAAACACGATGGAATCCATTTTTATGTTTGCTCATATATTCCTTTGTGTTTGTAATAAAAGTATGCAACAGATGACTGGGGGCAAAAACAAGATGCACAGAGAGCCCAATCAATATATTAATAGCCAGACTGATGTTGAATCAGAATCAATTAAACACAAAATTGAGTAAATGGAACTGATAAGAAGGCTAACTAGCACTTGCCGTTGTTGATAATCATAGTTCAGTTTGAGGACAGGACCAACATCTGAGACATTTTTTTCCTTAGCTCCACTTGACAAGATGGTGACAGAGTCTAACAAGACCCCAGAAAACCAACAATTTGCTATTTCATAAAGGCCATGCAGAGTGTTATTTCTGAATGATGAATGACCTTTTCCCAAGCCAACCAAACAGACTAAAATCAAGTAACATAAAGATGTTGGCACTTCAGATTTTTTGTTTACTTAGCCCCTCCTCATCTTTTTTCCCTTCTGTATCAAATCTGTTTAAAATTATTTTATTATATTTTCAAAAATTAAATTTAATCCAATGAGATAGTAAGCCCGAGATCTCAGTCTGTTTTACCCCTTTTAACCCTATAGTGTGGACTCAGATAATCCACTTCAAAGTAGATCATGTGGATTACCTGCTTTGATAATCTAGATCACATGACAGTGTAGAAGGGGGCTAAGCTCTTACATTTTGCCAGTCTACTCAGAGATGTTTCCTTAAAAAAATTAAGGTGCAACATTTACATTGACCATTAGATAAATTGAGCCAATTTTGAGTTGATTTTTGACTAAAATTTCTAGGCTTGTACATGAATATATACAGCACATAAATCAAATGCAGTAGAATATTATAACATACATCTCCTTCTCTTTGCCTGACCCCATATTATAAAGAATATTGTGTCATTTATATTTCTGCACAGAAGGCTTTGAAATCAATCCAAGATTATTTCCTCGCGGACACTGAGGGTGCATGTGTTAATCAATGTGTAATGGTTAGGGTGTTTGAACTGGCAAAGTCAAGTTGTAGTCCTACTAAAACATGAAACTCTCTGGGTCACCTTGGATCAGATTCTCTCTCAGTTTCCCCCATATGAACTACTTTATAGGGCTGTTGTGCTCAGTTAAAAAGTGGGCAGAAGGAAAGTCATATATGCTGCCTGAAGCTCATTTGAAGGAAGGTGAAACATAAATTTAATATACCAACCAAATATTCAAGACATATCCAATTACTGGAACACACAATGTCATTTGCAGGATCAATAAAGATAGAATTGAAAATATGGCTGATGTGTTAAGGGATAATCATTGAATCAGAATCATGGAGTTGGAAGACACTACACAGGCTATCCTATCCAACCTCCTTCTGCCATGCAGGAAAAGCACATTCAAAGCACCCCAACACATCGTCATCCAGCCTCTGTTTAAAGGCCTCCAAAGAAGGAGCCTCCATCAGACTCTGAGGCAGAGAGTTCCACTGCTGAACAGCTCTTACAATCAGGAAGTTCTTCCCAAATGTTCAAGTGGAATCCCCTTTTCTGTAATTTGAACTCATTGCTCCGAGTCCTAGTCTCCAGGGCAGCAGGAAACAAGCCTGCTCCCTCTTCTTTATGACATCCTTTCAAATATTTAAACATGGCTATTATGTCTCCTCTCAACCTTCTCTTCTGCAGGCTAAACATACCCAGCTCTTTAAGATGCTTCTCATAGGGCATAGTCTATAGACCCCTGATCATTTTAGTAGCTTTCCTCTGGATAAGTTCTAGCTTGTCAATATCTCTTTTAAATTTTGGTGCCCAGATTTGGACACAATATTTGGCAGGAATACTAAAATAGAAGGGAGTTAATGATAGATGGGAGTTCCTTAAAACTGAGATACTGAAGGCACAATGCGAACAGTGTCAACAAGGAGAAAAAATAACCAAAGAACCCCTTTTATTGTTTTTAAGCTCGTTGGCAAGCCTAAGTTCCTTTTGTGCTTTAGCCTTTTGGACCCTTTCCCGTTGGTTATGTGTTGGTTATTTGTTTGAATTCATCTTTGGTGATTTCCCCCTTTTTTGTTTCATGTACATGCCCATTCTAAATTTTAGCTCAGTTGAAAGTTCTTTGGACATCCATTCTATCGAGCTGTCTGTATTTTCCAGATTGTCTTTGTTGAAGGAATCGAAAGAATATTCAAAAACATTTGTAACAGTTGAAAAACATTTTAATGTCACAAAACACTGAGGAGAATCTGGGATAGATGAGAAATTTTAACCATTTTGTTAAAAAGTCACATGTAATTGTTTTGTTCAGCAAACTGCATTTTCTGTCCAGGAAACAGCATTTTTTGCATAGAAAATAGTAATTCAATCCAGATTATTGAAAAAGAAAATGCTGTGAGTGGGGATTTATTTTGTGCAAAGTTTGCCCATGGTTGAATCATATGGAAATCAGCGTTTGCACAGGAACTAGGTTTATCCATGAAAACAATAATCTTGTTTTCAGTGAAGAAAAAGTTGCATTCTGCACAGAACAATGACATGTGCATTTAGTACAGAACAAGTCCCAATTTTCAAATAGGCTTCAAAACTATCTGGTTTTTAAACACGTTTGCAGGCAGAAGAAAATTCTGAAAATCTCTTGTTTCTTTCAAGAAGAAAATTAGTGAACAATTATATCCCGAATCTTTTGTTACCAATGATGTTTCAATAGACAGCAGAGGCCTTTCAGGTTGATTCTGATACCAATGAGCATTGTTTTTTGTTATCCAGTTCTGCCTCTGCAACTTCACTGCACATCTTTGTAATACAAAGTAATTATTGCTGGGGTCCTGGAAAGAAATGTCTACTTGCTAATAGGCTTTTATTGAAAATGAAACTAAAGTAAGCTAAGTATTCTAAAAATGCAACAGGAAATATTAATAATTGATTTTGCATTAGTTTCAAATTCCAAATTTTTGAAGGGGCTTCTAATGACTACTTGAAGTAATTATAGTTTATACTTTTGTTAGTTTCCTTTACGAGGATGCTAAACTTTGTTCTCTAATTTCCATTGAGAAAGAGAGAGAAAAATGTTTGTGTAGAGTTTCAAGAACTATTTTATACTTCCTGACAGTGTAGTTCTGGCTTAATGATTCGTTTTTATTGCTTAAGAGTGTAAACCTTTCTTCAGTCAATGTATGGAAAGTCTACTCTCATCCTGTGCTACGCATTTTTCATTAGTCACTCACAGCTTTTTCTTTTCAGCCAAGGAAGTACCTTTACTTCAGCAGTGTGCAAACATTCCTGCAATTTACAAGATAAAATGCTTTTCAACTCATTTTTCTTTTTTTCTATCTGTCTCTTTTTCTCTCCTTCTCTCCAAATGTCTGTTTTCAACAATTTCCTTGCCTTTGGAGCAGTCTCATGGCTGCTGATGACATCATCCAGAAATTAGGTGCAGGCAAGGAGGGAAGCCAACAGAATTCAAAGATGCCACTTGCACATCAGCACTATTATATAATGAATGGAGAATGCTGTTTTTCTTTCTATGGTGAGATTTCTCTCATCTGTTTCAGTAGCTATTTCTTCCAGTATTGTTCCAATGAAAGTACTTAAGGTTTGATTCCATTAAATACAGTACACTCCCAAATTTTTGCAGTATTGGGGGCACAGGAACCCCATGAAAGTGGGAATATTGTCAATGAAATAAATATGTTTCAAACCTGAGAAAACAGCTCTCTAGGAATATCTAAGTCTTCCAGTGTGACTTTGGGGTCAACTTCAGCCAGAAGTCATTGCTAAAATCAGCCTGGAGGACATAGAGATTCTCAGAGATAACATATTAATAGAGGCGTGCAATTCAGCCAAAAGGCTTGCCATTTCAGGGTCCATTTTGGCTAACTCCTCATTCTGTTTACCAGGAAGTTACTCAAATTGGGAAGAGGTGTTGCCATGTTCATTCGGCAAAGATTTGGCCCATTGGCTACAATGGGAAACTTTAAAGACTCAATCCTCAGTCATTTTAAGACCTATCTGCATGAAACCTACCTCAGGTTTAGACCCCATTTACAACTGCAGTTCTGCCAAGTTTCAAAACAATTCACCAATCTGTTGATTTTTTAGAATTATTTGAAGTTTCTACCATAACAATTTTTTAAAATAAGACAAATTGCAAGAGAGGGTTCTGGGAATTGTAGTCTCCGGTTGTGCCCATTGTCAGCCAATCAGAGCATGGACACAACTATGCTTTTTATTGGCTGAGAAATACAGAGATAGAAAGACTTCATCTCCCATCATGCTCCAAGAGGAACTCAGAGACTTTTCAATGCCTGCTCCATGCAAGTGGTGCTGCGAAAAAGAGTTCCCAGCAGGGCCCTCTCTGGTTGAGGAGTCTAGAAAACTTTCCAAAAAGAAATGGACAGATGATGCTGCTGCCAGGGAGGGAAAAAGATGAGGCAATAATCCCATCTTCTCCAGGAGCCTCGTGGCAGACCCCTGCCTCAGGTATATTGCAGACTTAATTCCATCCTGTCTGGTAGCCGTTAAAATCTGGCTCTCTTAATCCATTTTGGTCAGCTTTTTGGTCCCCTTATCCCCGTTCTGTTTTCTGAGATTATACAAAACACACCACCAAATATTACAAATCATTTTCATTCACACTGATAGGGGACCAAGCTTACATATTAATCAAATCCATACATAAAATTAGCAAAAGTAAATCTGCAAATGTTGAGCCAGCTGTAGTACAGAATGCAAAACAGTACTGGCATATTTTTTCCAGAATATCAACAGCAGGCATATTATTTAGGAATGAATGAACTGCTGCTATTGCTAGTGGTGCTGGTACAAGTAATGACAGTAGGAAAACAGTGATATGTAAAGAGAATACTTTGCTTTCATAGTAGTTAACATTCTGTCCTGTAGTTACGAGATCATAAGCCAAATTTATGATGTTGCAACGTTTGGGATTCATAATTTACAGTCATTAATGACTGAATACTACTTGCCAAGCCTACCTTTTTAACCAGGCAGTGCCTCAACCAAAGGGTTTCTAGGATGCGGTAGATTAGGACTCTTGGAAATGACCTCTCTAGTGCTTTCTTGGTCATAGGTCATGTTGAGAGAAGCACTTGCATCAAGACCCTAACAGTTCTTTCCAGATGCCTGTTTTCTGTGCAAGATGTTCTTATTGCAGTGCAGTCTCTTCTGAAGTAAGCTCTGTTGAGTTCAATGCATTTACTCACAGGCATGTGTATAGGATGGCAGCTCTAATGTTGTAGTGGAACTAGAGCTTGAAGTGCTGGGATTTGTTGAGAAATAAAAACAACATTGCCCATCTGTTTCCTCTGATTTCAACTACAGTCCTCACAAAAATGTGGGCAAGGAGAGGTGTAAAGGAATTTTCCCTGCAACAATTTTGTTTTGTGAGCTATCCCTGCTGTGATGTTCAGTATTTTGGGATAGTGTGCTCTTGCTGAATCACTGATATATTCACATATACCTGGATTAACACAACAGCCAGCATCTTTTGACTTTTCTTAGGGGCAGAACTATGGGCATTGTTTTCCCATGAACTACTTTCTGGGTTCCGTGAGATTAGCTACAATTTCATTTTTCCCTACAAAAAGGCAATGAAGCTCAGAGGTGGAGCCCTGACACCTCAGAGTAATGATTTGCTCTGTGTTTAACAGTTATCTCCCCTGTGTGTATGTACCTTCAAGTCTTTTTGCAATTTATAGTGATCCCATGTGCTTCGTCGGGTTTTCTTAGGCAAAAGATTCTCAGAAGTGCTTTTTCCAGTTCCTTCCTCTGAAATAGTGCCTACAGCACTTGGTATTCATTGGTGCTCTCTCATCCTACTGACCAGGTCTGACCATATTTAGCTTTCAAGATGAGATGATGTGCACACACATACCAAGTAGGCATGTGAGATCAATAAAAAAATTCAAAAGTCATTACAAAACTGGGAGGTGCCAGTGTTCCATTTCCAAAGTATTTCTAAAGTGTCATTAGTAAAAATTTCATTATTATAACAAAATTTTGTTAATTTTTTAAAATGGTAATTGCACAAGTGGTGAAACTTTAGGGGCTCCTTTCTCCTTTATTTTTACAGCTATTGGGGTGAAACTTGCTACAATGTAAGAGCAAATTTACTACTGTTAGCCCATCAAGTTTCAGAACTTTTCATTTATTCTTGGATATTTGGGGAAGTTTCAATTTTTATAAATAATATTTAAAAAAATCAACAAGAGCTATCTCCTTGAATTTTCTATACAATGACACAAGTTAACAGGGGATCATTACCCACAACTTTCAAAAATATTCATACATCTTCTGATTTTAGAGATTTTTAAAAAAAGTTTTGACAAAAAACTTTTTTTTTAAAAAAGCCACAATAGCGATCTCATTGAACGTCTCTTATATTTACCATTAGAACTTCCATTCAGGGAAGCCCAGCACAGAGCTTTACTAACTAGAATTATTAGTCAGTCCTCCCCTTTGCAGATTCAACAATTTATTGGAAAGCTGAATGGCTGCTCCTACAGAGGCACAAATCTCTCCCCTATTCTGATTGGGGCTTTCTGATGCTGAGCAGAATTCTGGAAAATGTAGTTTAGGGAAGGGGCTTTTGAATTATCTAGCATAGCACTACCCGCTTTTCCAAACTACATTTCCCAGAATCCTGTGCTTTCTCAGTCTCTTTCCTAGTAAACTCTGCTTTCTCCCTGCTGTTTCCCTCTCCTAATGGTGAAAGGCCATTAATTTAAAGAGGAAAGGTAGGCTTTTTGCTTTGCTTTGCTTTGCTTTCTTGTGCTGAAAATGAATTTGACTTATGGAGGCTTCTGAAATTTACAAAATTCAAATGAAAAAGTATTGGGTAAGTTTCAATTCTTAGGCTTTTGGTGCAGGCCATGCCCACATATCGGATATCATGTCGTAATACGAATTTAACAAATTTGATCCGATTTACGTTGACTAACGAAAAAAATTGCACACCCCTAATACCAACATATTTACTGGCATGTTGATATATTTTCACTCTGTATTGGTTTTAATAATAATTTGTAAGTAACACTGAGTTCTAGTATTGGGGAAAAGGTGGAATATAAGAAGAAATTATAACAGCAGCAGCAACAACAATATCCATCACCTGGGTTGTAGTGAAGTGCGGAAGAGGACAGGTGTATGCTGCTTGCAGCTCATTAGAGAAAAAGTAGGACATGAATATCATTGGCATACAAATCAATATTTGCAAGTAGGAATGTCTTTTGAAATGCAGCAGTAAATAGAAGAAGAAAAACTGACAAGCTATTTTCAGGCATAACATACGAAACTGTGAGAGTGCTCTTTGAATGCAGAAAGTTCAATTTCCCACAACAGCTATAATATGGCAGATTTACAACTTAATGAAGCTGCTAATCCCATTAGAGATTAAATTAAAAAGGACTTTCTGGGAGATCACCAAAAGACCTTTACTGTAAGTCTTCCAACTCTGCATGTGTGTTGGGAGGGGAGAGGAAGAAGTGATAGATATGTGTGTCTTGTCTGAAGTCCCTTCAGTAGGTCTCCTTAAAAGAAGAAACATTTGGCTCTCACAGCGGAACATAAAGGAACACAAAAGAGCACTTTGATTCTGTGAACCTCTGGGAAATAAAAGCTTTAAAACACAGAGCTAATCCTTAACTGGTGTAAACTGGCCTAGGCTAGTATCAATGGAGACCCTGCCCTATTAAACCCAAGCTCAAGGGAGTCAGAGGGAAGGTCTCTTTATTGCTATTGGAGTGATAACAACACAATGTGCTTGCACAAAAGCTTTCCATGACATCAAATGCACTCATGTTCCAAAAAAATATACAGACCTGAAACTCAGGTCTGAGGTTATTTTATTTCCCATGATGTAGTGCTTTTGTAAACATATTTCCCCAATCCTGCTTTTGGTGGACTGGAAATCTTCACAACCTTGTGTATCTGCTGAACCTTGTACACAACTTTGCATTTATCCCATGAGCACAAATGTCATGGTGAAGATCATTTAAGAAGAGAGATCTTTAGAGAGAATGAATGTAATCAAAGCAGAGTGCTACAGCTGAAAGCCAGTCCAGGAGCTGTCACAGTAGCTAATATATATGCACATATGTTGTCGAAGGCTTTCATGGCCAGGATCACAGGGTTGTTGTATGTTTTCCGGGCTGTATGGACATGTTCTAGAAGTATTCTCTCCTGACGTTTCGCCCACATCTATGGCAGGCATCCTCAGAGGCATCCTTGCAGCCCCCATCCCTTCTGGGGTTCAGAAAAAAACTGAAGACCTGGCTATGTATGCAGGCATTTGAAGAATAAGCATGTGTTGGCTTTGACATGGTCTGAATTACGGCTCTTGTATAAGGTCTGGTGGATGAATGGCATAAGCACTTTGCATTGTTTTAAACTTTGTATATTGTATTTTATGACTGTTTAAACTGTTTTAACATTTTAGTTCATTGTATATCAGTGTAACGGTATCAATTGCCACTTGTAAGCCGTCCTGAGTCCCCTCGGGTGAGAAGGGCGGGGTATAAATAATTGAAATAATAAATAAATAAAGGCATACCATTTGACTTGGCTTCTGCCAATAGGATGTGGAGGATCTTGGTCCTGCATCAGTGTCAAAGCAAGATTCAGAATCTGATGTAGTAAACTTTTGTGCCTAGAATGCAAATCACATGTAGTTTCTTGTCCTTCTCCTCTGGTAACAAACATTTCTGAGCTAGCACAGTCAAGCTCAGTGAAGACCTGAAGGTATGATATTTCTTCTGGATCTTGGATACCTGGGTTCTTTTTAATGGGTAGAGAAGTGGCAAAAGAAGAGTCAGGCAAGGTGGAAAAAGTAGCCTGCCACACAAATCTGCCATCTACTCAGGATGAGTGCAAACTTATCACTTCCCCCACAGGAACTTTTCAATACCCTTCAAGAATAGAAGGATGCCTTTCCCCAACCTGTTCAAAGTTCCAGGAAAAGGTGTGGATTCTATCTGTATTATATTAGTGATTTTGCAGATGCAATTGGAGCCTGTTTGTCATTCATGCATAATTGGCCTAGATTACAACTGTGTAGACTTGTGAACCAGCGTTTTCACATACTTATTCACCCCACTCCACCCACTTGTTTAATATACTGCCTTCTCTCCCCCTCCTATGTGCATCTTCCTTATTCCCAATCTGCCATATCTTTTGCTCATAAAGCCTTAGATATTGTATTATCATTGTTGTGAACTATTTAGAGTATTGGACTGAAACTAGATTCAGGTTCTATTCTGCACTGAGCTGTGAAACATATTGGTTGATCTTGGACTCCATTTCATTCTGTTGCTCTGTTTCAGTCTGGCCTACCTCATCAGGTAGTTTTGAGATAGAAATGGGATGAGGAAAGTCATCTACACTACATTGTGTTCAATGGAGGAAATACTTAAAGCATGTTATCAACTGAAATAATACACTAATGGGAGTAATCTGTGATATCTGGCTAGTTAATGATACTTATGTATCCATGTGATGTGAATATTATTTCAAAAACCAGTTATTTTCCTCTCTTTTTTATATATATATTATAAACCAACCTCTCATGCTTTTTCAAAGTAATCTTGTGATATGAATACTCAAAGGAATACAGTATAAACTGCTTTGCTCATAGGCTGGAAGCAGAAATAGCTGAAACCTGAACGGTCAGACCTGAACATCAAGCAGCTCTTGAAAAACAAGAGGAAAGAACAGGAGAGAAGATGCTCCAGAAATATCAGCCAGGAAACCTTTCTGAAAGTACTCATCATCGTTACCACACCCATGCTAACCCATGGAACCTAATTTTTCTCAGCACTACAATGGGAGAACTGCTGAACATGCTGGTGATACTATCTATTAGAAGGTGATTTTAGGGTGTTGAGAATCACCCGCAAGAAGGCTATAGTTGGCTCCCTATAGTTGGCTCCAATACATAAGTAATGGAAATGATTCCTGCTTGAGCAGAAAGTCAGCAGTACAGTAAGGAGCTCTTTTGCCCATTGTTTCTTTCAGAAATATATATTCCTCTTTCTACCTCAAAAACACATCAAAGACAATGTAAGAACTATAATGGATATAATTGAGTATTATGAAACAAATAACACGAAAGAGCTGGCTTTGCTAGCACTTGACACAGAAAAGGCTTTTGAGAATTTAAATTGGGATTTATTTATTACTAATGAAGGAACTGGATATGGGACACCATTTTATTAATGCAATTAAATCTAAATATGAGGCTCAAGAGGCAACAATTATTATAAATAGCCAGGAAGAAAAAAAGTATAAAGATAAATAGAGGCACAAAACAAGGATGTCCCCTTTTCCCTCTACTTTTCATCATATCACTCAAAATTTTATTAAACAATATACAAGATGATGAGATTTTAATTGGAATAAAGATAAGAAAAGAATCATACAAAATACAAATCTTTGCTGATGATTTGATATGTATAGTGGGGGACCCATCGGAAAACATACAAGAATGGTTGATTAAAATTGAAGAATTTGGGAAACTTTCCAGTTTTAAAATAAATAGAAAAAGACTATGATACTGACAAAAACATGTCAAAGAGGAGACAAGAGGAGCTAAAGGGAATTACAAGACTGCAAATCACCAACAAAATTAAATATCTAGGTATTATTATAACGGTTAAAAATTCAAAACTACTGAAGAACAATTATGAAGTAAAGCAGAAAGAAGAGAATTTGGATGGGAAAAATGGCCAATATATAAGGAGGTATTGAAGAAACAAAATGGAAACATTACACTAAAAACCCAAGAAGAAATTAATAAAATTAATGTCTCATGGGTCCAGTATAGACAACTAAAAGAATATAATAATAAAGATAATAAAATAGGTTTTTTGGAAAAAGAATCAATCTGGGACAACATAATTATGACAGAAAGGAAAGTTATTACAAAAATATACAAGACTTTGTTAAAATGGTCTACAGAAATTGAACAAATAAAAGATTTATGATCAAATGGGCAACAAATATAGGACATCCAATCAAGATTGAGGAATGGGAAAAATATGAAATAATAAATTAAAATATACTCATGCATATGATTTGAAGGAAAACTGGTATGAAATGATGTACCAGTGGTACATAACACCCCAAAAGTTGTCTAAATGCTACAAATGTTGAAAATGTGAAATACATGCGGGAACCTTCTACCACATGTGGTGGCTTTGTAAAGCTACAAAGAATTACTGGAGAAATGTACATGAAAGCATGCAGAAAACTTTGGAGATAAAGATTCAATTGAAACTGGAGTACTGCCTATTAGGCATGACAGATATGGAATTAGACAAAAATAAGAACAAATTGTTTAATTATTGTGTTACAGCCTCTGGAATAAACTATGAGAGAAACTGGAGATACAAAAAAATCCCAACAACAGAAGATTGGCTGTTGAAAATAGCATTATGAATATGGACAATTTGACATAGTTATTAACTAGTCATCAAGAAAGAGTAAAAAATTTGATGGACTGGTCACGTTTCAAAGAATTTTTGAAATGAGAAAAAATGAAAATAATAATATAAACAAAAAAAAGCGACATTGTAAACTGTTCACACTTGAAAATAAGGACAAATTGCGAAGAACTATTCAAAGAAACAAAATGTTAGAAATCACGGTGAGGAAGATGGGACCCCCTTTCCATTCCTTCCCCCTTCAGACTACTCTATTCTATACACCAGTCCCTCCTAATTGGTAGCTTCCACCACTAACCCTACCTACATATCTTTCCCAACCCGATTACCCCCATAATTCAATGTGTCCTTTTTATTGGGTAATAACGGCATCTCTGACTGGGGTGCATGCACTCTAGAAAATTCCAAAGGCAAATGAGCATATTTTTGTGGTTTGCCTAATTAAAGGATTTTATAAAAGATAATAAATCTGCTGAGACACCACACAAACTTTTATAGACAGTCCTTTTGGCATCACCCGCCTAAGGTGGTGTCACTCAATGCAGTTCTCACCCTGCGCACCCCCTAACAACAACACTGAGTTTGAGCTATTACAGACCAGAATTATTACAGTGCATTTAAGAGCTCATACAGACTGGCAAAAGTTTTGGAATTTCAAAGGCATTACGTTTGTCCTGCTTTTAAAAATAAAACTATGTAAATGATCTTCTGTCCAATTTATTCTCCTGAATTTCCAGCAACACTCATAACCTTTCAAATTCAGGGCAGGGAGTATTTCATTTTTCTGTCCTGGGACTCACAATAGGCAAGAGTTAATTTCCCACATCCAATTCCATTGTCTTTGTTCCCTCTGTGTTTCTAGTCAGGCTGATGACTTAAGGGATGAGGTATTACATAGAGTAAGATATGGAGGATAGGACACCATATGTATACTACAGTTAACCACACTTTAAGCAAGACAAAGGATGGACAAAAACCCAGCATATTTTATGGCATGGCTGGGTGGGAATCATTACTATGAAGCATGCAATCTGGAAACAGACTTGCTTGACATTTATTGGAACCATTGGCTATCTGGAAGAGCCCTTAGAAAGTGGAGAAGCACCTTTTGGTTATTTATTTATTTACTTATATCCTGCTTTTCAGCCATAAAGGGTCTCAGAGTAGCTTATAAATTGTTAATTTGACAATTCTCTATCCTTAGGCTTACATTCTAAATAAGATATGGCACACAAGTGAAAGGGGATGTCAGTGTAGCAGATATGGCCTCTTCTTCTCTCCTAAGGCATTGGCAGTTGGAATGGAGAGAAGGCCACAAAAGGTCTGATTTTGTGACTAGGCATCATGAAGCTGTGCCTCTTTCTTTTCTCCCTCCATTGGAGTGCCTTGCTATCATTCTATTCTTGCTGTTGAGATAAAGTTGAGAGTCAAAAATTATTTTAAGTCTGTTTTAAGTAACTTGGCAATGTGGCCAATCTACCTCCTGCCTACCCCCTCCAAAGCTATAGTACTGTATGCTTTGTTTATTAAAGTATGGATAATTGTGTGAGTCACCCTCATACTGTGAAAGGCAAATGAAGCTGGGCTTGAACCATTCAGTCATTCTAGTGTGGGAATTAGGCCAAAGGCATAAGAGGCATAAGATATTCCTACACACAAATAATTGCTGGAGATGTTAATGTAGACAAGATTTTATGAGCACAGCACATCAATTTATCCAGCACTGTCAAATGAACACACTCTAGAAAGTGTTTTCAATTCAGTGTTGCAGAAGCGTACAGATCTATGCCTTGGGTTTCAATCAAATCATAGCTTTACCAAGGCAGTGGATGGTGACAGCTCTAGGGAGAGGAATAAAAGAATCAATACAGGTTAGGTGAGAGCTTTGCATACCTGGGTCAACACAGGACATCAGCTGATCTATTATCTCCATTATAGCAATAGCCCAATTCCCTCCAAAAACCATCTTGCCCAGCCACAGGACTTAAATGACTGTTGTTTTAGGTAAGTTCTTTTGTAATCTGGTGAATTCACTGAAGGCACATATTAGAATTTAGTATTTTTTAAACTCTTGCATTAGTTCTATTTATACACTTTTTTCAAAACTTGTTGGAATTTACATTAGATGCTGGTAATCACAGGCATATCATACTAAGGTGAACACAATCTTCTTGTTAATTGAAGTTCAAACTAATTAGGGGGCACTATAAAGGCAGAAGAATGACTATAACTGCACACTGCATGGTTGATGGTTTTGAAGAGGGAAAGATTCAGGTGCATTGCCCTAGGCTGTAATTTTCCTTAAATTAGCATATTGAGAGAAAAGAGAAGAGGTGGGAACCCTCTTTAGGTAGCTTACTCACCCACCCACATTCCTGCTGTATTGGAGGCTAGTCCTTTCAAATTGTTAGGAACATTGTTATACTGCAGGCCCAACAAAGCACTTAACTTCCTATTATGCTTCGATAAACTTTCATTCATTGGGTGGGTGGGGGTGGATGAACCCTTAAGTATTTTAGGCTGGGTCTTCCGAAAGAAGCCTTAGAGATGATGACTTGTCATGCAAATGGATTCCAAAGTATCTTTTGCTAAACTTTGTTCCATATGATCTTTTAGCCATAGCTACTCAGTGATCAGAAAGGTTTACCTTCAGGGGAATTGTCCACATTGTCTCCTACAGTTCTAGCCCACTGACCACAGTCTCTTTAAAGCTTTGATATATAATAGCTATGTAAAGAATATTTACAAGCTGTTCTTTGAAAGGCTGTCTTGGCACAACTAATCATGCCACCAAATTCAACCCCTGCAAAAATGTTCATCACTGTACAATAATAAAAAGGCTAGGACTCATCTACCCTTGCAGCAACATCAAAAGTAAGAAAAGATTGTAGGTTGTGAACAAACATGGAAAAACATGACTTTTTGGTAAATTATTTCCTCAAATGCTCCAAATGCAAATATGTAACCATTGCCTAGTGGGAAGATAACTTTTGAATGCTTGAATATTGTGAAAATATAATAGAAAATAAATATAACAGTGAAAATACAATATAAATTTATAGTATATTAAGATTTATTGCATAGACTCATGTATGTCAACATCATGTAGAAATAGAGGGCAAGATTGGGGGCCAAAATTATAGATTTTCATATGACCAGTGAATATGTTGAGGATTATTGTGTGAAGATAGAAAAGCACCAATAACAACTCAGGCAGCTAACAGTCCTTGGCAGTCGCTGCCATTTACCCACCCAGGTATTTTAAAAGACCAGAAGTGACACCATGGCAAAGAGAATAGAGGGGCTTAGTGCTTCTTTTAGGTTTTCCCAGAATAGACAAAACTGTCACCCTTTTCCACTCTGCACAGAGAAGAGGATGGATCCTTTTTTGATAAGAGCTGAAGTACAGTATTTGACCCATTCATAAGTCAACCCATGCTTTTTGGACTTATTTTTGGCTGAAATTTCTAGACTTATACTTTGAGGTATAACAAGTACAATTAGCCTGTGGTTGAAAATGTTAAGCCTGTATTTCCCTGCAGTAATGGAAAACATGTGACTTCCTTCCTATCCCCCTGTGTGGATTGTTTTAAAAGCCTGAAACAGCTGATTGGGCTGTCAAAAAATGGAGCCATGGACACACAGGTGGCTAAAGGGAAGCACAACTGGAAAGCATTTAGAATTCTCGAAACCATTACTTTCTTCTGATGTTTACAATATTTAACACAGTTTGATTTAACAGTTGGGTAAAGAGAGAGATAAGAAATCTGCTTGTGTTTTACATGCACAATACTCTCAGTGAGGGAGACTCCTAGGTAAGTGGCTGTAGACTTGCATAGAATGCTAGCCATGATCATGGCAACGGGATAGTAACTCTGGAAGGATGCAGGGTTCATTTACAGGGCACAAGTCCTGGGATTTGTAGTTTGATGGCACCAGCAGTCTTCAGCAGAAAAGGCTTAATACCTTGCAAAACTGCAACTTACAAGATACTATAGCATTGAACCATGGCAATGAAAGTGCCACACGGTATTAATCCTACTGTGTGGATGCACTCTTTAGATTGCTTTTTCCTTATCACTGAGAAGCCTTCACACCTGTAGCTCCATCAGCTAAATCACTAGGTAACACAAATTAAATGCCCTCATTGTTTACCATATCATTCATTTAATTTTTCACATTTCACTTTATTACACCAACCATTAAAATATCTAATATATATATTTAATGGTTGGTGTAAAATATCTTAATACCTCTTATCTGACAAAGGGCACAATGTCCAGAATGAAGGCAATATTTCCTGGTCTGTATTCTGATTCAGGTTTGTGGTACCACTATTTAGCCCAGTAGAACTAGATGAATGGTGTGGTAGCACTTAAGATATACAAGTCCTGTCCACTTCAGATTGCCTCAGGGAGGAGTCCCTAGGTGAGGATACAAGTAAGCATGTGTTTGTGTGAGTGTGTAAGGAGCAAAGAAGAGAAAACAGATGTGGATCAACAGTTTAACCTTTTTTTAAAAAGGATAAGGAAATGCTATTTCATAAAGCTTCTTAATTTGCCCCTCAAATGTTTTTAGCTAAAACAAATTGATACACACTTATATTTTTATTGTTTAAGCAATGCTTCTCCTAACAGTCCAGTTGCAATGCTTATAGTTTGCCCAAAGGCTTTCGCAAAATGGTTTTGCCCCATGGGGAAAAAAGACAGTTGCCCCTGTTTTGCTCTTTCATTTATAGCCTGATGAGAGATTTCCAGGCATTCTACTATAAACTTGATAAACTCATGCTACTACGTGCCAAATTACAATCTCTATGATCTTTGAGATCAAGCATCTGTTATCTTTTGCCTAAGGTTTACTTTAAAGATAAATACATAGCTTGAATGTGTGGAACCTTCACAACAACATGATCACAGCATGACCTTTTGTTTCTAATGCCTATCAAAGGCCAGCATTGCTTAGGGTATGACTGTATACATCAACTCAAGAGAGCAGTGCTTAATATGGGAAGGAAGTTTTTTCTCTAGAAGAACATTTGTTGTTGTGCGTTCAAGTTTCTTCTGATTTATGGTAATCAAAAGAGGTTTACCTTTGCTTTCCTCTTAGTGTATGAGCTTGTGCCTTGCTCATAGTTTTCAGGGCTGATCATGGCTCTGAACCCTGGGCTGGATCTACATGTACCCACATATTTTTGATTAAATTGCTCTGGAGGTGTCCTGATGAAGTCCCAGAGCACCCCCAGAGCCCTTCTGGGATCTAGACAACCAGGTAAGTTGAGGGCAATGGGCATATTGGAATAACCTCTGCCACCATCAATATGTTGTTGGTCATAAGCATCTCTCTTGCAGAGACTTGCTGGCAACATTGCTTTTCCTGGTCATATCCCTGAGTTCCTTGTTATGACCTCACGAGAGGTTATTTACTCAGCAAGCCACTGCAAGGGAGTTGCTTGTGGTGGGTCTGTTGAATATGTGGATATGAGATTGGGCCATATTCAGGCTGATCCAGTTTTCCACATTTCCAAAACACCAGAATCACTCCAGAGTTTCCAGGATGCTCCAGAATAAACCCCCTTTCCCCTTGCACCAGGTTAATGGTTGGATGCAGCTATATGCATGTGGAATCCCCACAGCAGCTAAACGGTGAGTCCACATTATTTGACCCGGGTAGACATGGCTGTAGTCTTTTAGAGTCCTAGTCCAACACTCAACCACCACATTACAGTGTTCTTGGAGGCATCTTGCAATCAGTAAAAGGGAAAGTTTCTTGAAATGGAGTGTAATTTTATAGCACAAAGAATTGATTTGGTGGATTCTTCTTCTCCCGTAACACAGTTTATCAACTCAAGTTAAATCTAGTGGGATTTTCCCCCCTTCCCAACCACACTTGCATTGGTCAACATTTCACACACATCTTTAAAAATAATTATTGTCTTGCCAGCAGATGGCAACACTCAGCTCAGCTAAATAGGAAAGTCTGGGGCCAGATTATCATCACTGAAGATATTTAAGAAAGTTGCCCTGAAAAAACCCCCAATTCTTCTGAAAAAAGGAAACCCTCTAAAAGTCACTTGATTCTCAAAGGTTACAGTAGCTTCCAAAAAGCCAAGCTGGACTGGGAGTACTTCCAAACACCCAGGTGCGTAACACAAGTGTGTTATTTGCACTAGGGAGAGGATGAAACATTAGTTCAAACAAGGTTTTTTAAAATGGGTTTGTTATTGACCCATTAAATCTAAATGGTGAACCAAGCCTAAATACATGGTTTGAAACCCATTCTGTTTCTGGACGTGCAATGCATTCTGCAAAAGGAAATAAAAAAAAGACCTTATACATAGATTTGAAATATGAGGTAAAGAAAATGAAATATAATTCTATTATGCACACATACATTTTACTCCATAAGTGAACATGTACAAAAAAGAGTGCATTTGAGATATATATATATATATATATATATATATATATATATATGAAAAAGTATACACAAAAATGTACACATATGTATTTTGGGGAGGGAGAGATGATTATTATAGAATCAGGATGAGGCTTGTTTGATGGTTGAAAAAGAAGAACGTTGATGAGTTTGTCAGATCTACCAAGCCCTTGATTACATTGGGGCAGTGGGGCTTTTCAAATATTTTTCTTTGACACCATTTTAACTGCTATGGCTCCATCCTATAGAATTCTGGGATTGGTAGTTTGTAGAGATGTCCGAGCTCATTGACAGAGAAGGATAAAATCTCACAAAACTACAAATCCCAGAATTTCCTAGCATTGAGCCATGGCAGTTAACATGGTGTCACATGGCTATCATTCTGCAGTATGAATACAACTACTTGCACACAATGGCTGTATCTACACTATGGCAGGCACTTTCACAGAGGAACCATCCAATGTCTTCCTCCATTGATAAAAATTAATCCCCTCTCCATAATCTGAGGCTGTTTGGAGCATTTATCCATGAGTTGCTGCTATTGAAGTGATCAATTGCTGTATCAAATGTGCATGTGAAGAAAGGATTTGTGCTTACACAAAGATGTATTTGTAGAAAAGTTGCAGAAAATGATAATCTTAACCATGGGACATGATGCATATGCATCTAGGGTTGGATGGATTGAGCCCACACATTTCCTACAAACACACACGAACATTTGAAATGCAGATTTTGTAGACCTATAGAATCATTTTTGACTGTTGTTGTGCAACTGCAATGTCTGCACCTCATCTGGAACATGATTTTTCTTTGTCTCAGAAAGTTTCAACAAGCCTTAAAACCTCTGTATAAATGGGAATGTGTTAAAATCCTATTCTCATCAACATCAATGAGTTTCTTTATCTGTAGCTATCTAACCTAAACTCTGAACCCTAAGTACTTGTTGTAAATGTTTTTACAACATCTTTTTTCTGCTTTGGGGCCCCAGGTAGAAAAAGTAACTGCTTTTCAAAAGCTGCACACTCCAATCCCAGTCCAAACACAACAAATGGGATCTGTTCACAGTGCTGGTGAACATCTGCTAATTTCTAACCGCACCCACAAATTTGGCACATTTCACTGTGATGAAGGCAAGTTTTGCAGAAATAAACTTATTACCAGAGTAATATCTTTGAATGCTTTATATATTAAGAAATGTTTAATTTCAAATGCACACACAAAAATGATGTCATACCCCTCCCCATTTTTCCATTAAAGAACTGGAGACTAACTTCAGACACTTGCAATTAGGGGAGGTTCAACAGTAGCTTCTAAAAAGTTTCTCAGAGTAGTACCCATTTCCTTCACCCATCTGTCAAGCCTATGAATTCTGTGTGAACCTATTAAATTTATACACATACACACACTTATTCATGACTCATATGAACAAGGAAAGTGAGTGCAAGCCAGCTGTAGGTTAAAATTTAAGCCCTGACCTCATTGTCCTCTTTTTTGGGCTGACTATTCACCAGCTCAGTTGTAACATCAGCAGCAAGGATTTTCCTTTAGTCATGGAAGATCCATGCACCAGGTTTGGGAGTTGTCATTTTTCCAAGACGCAGTTGGACACCTAAGTGCATTTGCACACAAAATGTGCAGCTGGGGAGCTAATAGATGTTCAGTTGGAAAAATGAGGGGAAATCAGACATTTCTTATGCTTATGTATTTATTAAGAAGCTAAACTGTAGGCCATGTTGCAGATGCCATGTACCACGTATTGGCAGTCATCCTGTTAGTGACATATAAAGGTTTATGTTGTGTTACATCTGTAATTCTTTTTTTTAGAGAATGAATAATAGTTGTATCCACCTAACACTGGCATAACCAGGATTGCACATGTGAAACTGTTGAACATTTCACATTTAAGTGCACAGAGAAGGGTTGGATGCACATTGCCTTTGCTAGTGGAGCACTAGAACTGTAGCACGGATTGCCAGCCATGGAGCATTGACCATCGATCCGGATCAGCTGATATTCAGCCTAGGGTTTGTGCAACAAATCTCAGCTGGTAGATATTTATGGTACATTCAAGTAAGGCAGGGACTCGGCCACTGTAAGAGTAGGAGAGAGTGGCCGTAAATCACAAAAGGCATTCCAAGAGCTTGGATTGGTTTCTCTTCTTCACCTTCATTTTCGGACAGGCAATAATACTTCTTTACATCTTTTAAAGTAATCCTTACAGAGTTCTTTTTTTTAAAAGACCTGTCTTGTGCTCTATGTTTCTACTTGCGCACTCTGTGCAAAACAGCTGATTGGAATCCCACTCCCCTGAGGGTGGCAGCTCAAGTTAGTCAAAACAGCAGGAATGGATAAACAGTGGGGTTACCGGATGATAGCAGATTTTTGCCTTTCTTCAGTAACAAACCTGTCTGTCTATATTGTAGATAATTGCTATTGACTTCAGTTTGTGAAGGAATGGTGATTAAATTGAGAATCTGTATGCCGCTCTCTCTATTCAGAGATAGAATGCAAGCTTTGTATGGTAAAGGCCTAAGGTATCTTCAGGGAGAGTTGAAAAGCTGCCCATCAATGTAGCATGCATGCAACACAGAGCTGCATGATTCAATACTCTAAATTGGTGTATATTAGCTTCTAGTGGGAGAAAAGCACATACAGTAGAGTCTCACTTATCCAACACTCACTTATCCAACGTTCTGGATTATCCAACGCATTTTTGTAGTCAATGTTTTCAATACATCATGATATTTTGGTGCTAAATTCATAAATACAGTAATTACTACATTGCATTACTGCGTATTGAACTACTTTTTCTGTCAAATTTGTTGTATAACATGATGTTTTGGTGCTTAATTTGTAAAATCATAACCTAATCTGATGTTTAATACGCTTTTCCTTAATCCCTCCTTATTATCCAACATATTCGCTTATCCAACGTTCTGCCGGCCCATTTATGTTGGATAAGTGAGACTCTACTGTATCTCGTTTTTCAAGGTATTTCACCCTCTTATTTGAACAAAGTATGTCTTGCATACTCCTACTGCCCCATCTTAGATCTGATAGCTGGGGCACCTTTGAATCTAGCTTCGTTGCTTAGGCTGAATCAACCTTGTGATAAATATTGATCAATGTATCTTCCCAAGTTACTGTACACAATAATTACTCTTCTGTGTTATTGTATTTATTTATTCTTCTTGCAGGGAAGTTGGTTGAACTCTTCCTACTACCCATTATCCACGCAGGTGATCCATTTATAATTGACTTCTCTTGGTTTATAGATTTCTCTCCCACTTCTTTAATCAGGAAGCACTGTTTGTACTACAGCTCCATTTCCTCTTCTCTTTGTTTAAAGCTTTTGCACTCTGCAATTAGTTCTCCCCTCTTCTTTCTCATCTACACTGCCCTTTCTGTTTTGTGAGCTTTGCTCTTTTTGCTTTTGGAAGATATTGCCTAACAACATCAACTGGGCGGGAGGGGTAAGGGGGTAGGGAACGGGGGGTACAATTAACTCCATAACAAGTAAAGAATCAGCTCTAGGGCATTCACAGGTCATTTTTCTGGAGCATATCTGTTGCTCTGTGTGATGTTCTTTTGTAAAAAGTATGCTGCCTTTCCCCTGTCGATTGATCTGAGGGATCCCTCAAATCAAAAGTGCCAAAATAATTTCGCAATTCATTTAAAAATAGACACACTACTTTTAAATGACATATACATACAACTAAAATGGAATCGAAGATGGGAATGTATAGTGAATATCAAAATTAAAGAGAAATCATAGTCTTTCCTCTTTGTCCAACCTCTATACATGGTTCAGAGATTTTAAAAGTCATATTTTAACTAATTCCAAAACTGCCAGTAAGCACTGATTTCTTGCACATCCATTTGTTTTAAAAAACAAAACAAAACTGTTTCATAGAATCTTTGAGTTGGAAGGAAGTAAGCTTCTTCCACTGTCTATGGGTGCTTCCAGATATAGTTTAAATTCATGCCGAAGCGGGTTTAAAAAACCAATTTTGGCATGAGTTTAAATCCATCCCCCCAAAAATTGGGCTTTGCCGGTCACTCCAAACCCTCCAAAACTACCTTAAACACTTAAAAAAACTTACCAGGCCATAATTACCATGGTCCTGGAGTCCTCCTGGCATGTAGAAATGATGATGATGGATGATCTCTTCCAGCAGTTTCAAGTAAGCATTGGGGATAGAATTGCCACTTGTTGGATGCTTCATAAAAGCTCATTTTTTGAGGAGCAGCTATCCTCAAGCACCACCATCTGGAACCTGCCTGAGAGGTGTGACTGGAATCACTCCAATACAATGCTTCCGATTCCCAGGCCCCCCAGGTATTTCAGATGGGTACCATGGTTGATGCCACTGACAGATCTAGAAGGACAAAAAGGGACACACATCCTTTGTCCGTATAAAGGAGATCATCCACCAAGATGACTATAGTGGTCTCAACTCCATATCCTGCTCTGAAACCAGTTTGAAATAGACCAAGGATGTGTGTGTCATTCAAAACCAACTGGCAACTACTGTAGTTGGAGGGCAACTACTTTCTCAATCACTTTATCCAAAAAAGGAAGGTTAGACACTCTTTGGTAATTATGATGGTCCAGGAGATCCAGGAAGATCATTTTCAGTAGTGGTCAGGATTGAAAGTTCCCTTTCTTGAGATGCAGTAATAATATCTTGTATTTGAAATTGAATTATTTCTCCTCCCTGGATGATCGGCCATGAAGGGCAGAGATGGAGAAAACAGGGTGTCCTCCTTACTTGTCCCAGCACTTGTCCACATGGGCAATACTTACCAATTTAAACTGATCCATACTCATGGAGATACTGGGCACCCCATTATCAACTTCTGCTCCAATTACAGCAATGACAGCTGCAAAATATTTTATTTTGCAGTATACACATTACATAAGTTTAAATATAATAAAGTACCATACCCCAGCTGATCTTGGAAGATAAACAGGGCCAATCCCGAGTAGTACTTGGATGGGAGACCAGGATATATTTCAGAGGAAGGAGATGAGCTGACAAAATCACCTTTGAGGATTCCTTGCCTAAGAAAACCATGTGAAATTACTGGAATCACCATAAGCTGACATGTGACAAAGGACCTCATCAGGCAGAATTTTGCTTTCATTACTATATACTATACTACAAAAATGAAATCCCATGGATCCCATCAAATGATGCACAGTCTGTTCCATAGGTTGCCAATATTTAATTTCAACTAAATTATTGATTATGAATCTGAATTCTCTCACAGTAATAAAATATTTTGAGCCTTGACATTTAGGTGAGAAACTTGTACCTCTCTTGAGGTTGTGGCAGTGCAACTCCTATTGATCCTTGCCCGCATAGCCCAAGGTGGGGGAATATGGAAGTTGCATCTGATAGAGCCTTGCTCTACATTTTCAGAACATTTTATGAAGTCAGATAATTCTTCACCTGGTCTGTCTCCCTATTGATATTGATGTACAGTGAACCCGCCATTTGCAGTTTGATTTTTTGCGATTTGATTTTTGCTGATATGGCTATTTGCAGATTTGATTAATGTGTTATCTCTAGGAATCTCTAGGTCTTCCAACACAACCTTACAGTCAACTTCCACCAGAATTTGTCCATAAAGTCATGCTAGATGATCTAGAAATTTCAAAAGAAAACATGTCTCTAGGCATCTGTAGGTCCTTCAGTCTGATTTATGGCCAATCTCCAGCAGTTGTGCTGGAGGACCTACAGATTCCTAGAGAAGTTTTCTCTCAGACTGAAAAGAAAATAGTGGGGCTTTTACTTGTGATTTTTCAACTTTCATGCAGGTCTTGTGACCCTAAAATCAGCAAATGTGGAAGGTTGGCTGTGTTGTGTTTTAATTTTCTGGTAACATTTCACCACTTCATTTAAAAAGAAAAAAAAGAAGTAATTAAAAAAAAACTTCTAAAGTAAAGCCTAACATTACTCTAATACATGAGTTCAGAAAAACCTGGGGATTTTTTTAAAAATCCTCTTTTGGTTTTGATCTCTTTCTCCCTTTGAAATGGAAGCAAACTCCTGCAGGGTGCTGTTCTGTGATCACTTTCTGGGTGTAGTCACATGTTTTCACTTATTGCTGTAGGTGAAATGGCTCATGTGCAATTGTATTAACTCTCCATACTCAGCAAAAGGAAGAGAGCAGCTCCTGATGTCAGCAAACTCCCTTGTTACTCAGGCCCCTTCCACACATCCACATTGAACTGGATTATATGGCAGTGTGGACTAAGATAACCCAGTTCAAAGCAGATATTGTGAATTATATGCCTTGATATTTTGGGTTGTATGGCTATGTGGAAGGGCCCCCAGTGTAGTATTGGTATCATCAGTGCTTCTTGTAGACCTCAATGAACTGAAGCGAGAAATCAACCAAGTGCAGGTAGCACCAATGTTTTTATGAAAATAATTGCTGTCAAAAAGCATCCCCCTGGAATTAATGACAATGTCTGTTTGGGGCAGATGGAAAGGACTAGATATCATTTTAACCAAATTACTGCAGGAAATTATTTATAATTAAGTGAGACTGTTCAGCTTCTGAGAAAAAAAAAGCATCACTGGTACTAAAACCCTAAGATGTATCTATATGTCACATGATAGAGCTTTCTTTTCTGTAGGTTTTTAAACTGAAGCTGGGTGGCAATCTATCAGGAGTGTTTAGATTGTGCATTCCTCTACAGCAGAAAGGGGGTGGCCCTTGTGGTCTCTTCCACTCCTGTGATTCCACGTCAATGAAGTAGCATGGGATCACTGTGCTATGCCAACAGAACTGTTAGCCCACTCCATCACCCTAAGAAAAATGATTGCAGTGAGTTATTAAGCATTAGAATTCAAGCATGAATCTCCTATGGATCTTAGTGCTTAGTGATCCTCCCTTTAGTAAAGAGGTTGGACCTTTAACCAAAAGGACCAACTCCAGAATATACTGAGCCAGAACATTTGCCAGATTCACCTAATGACCTTATCAGACATAGGGAAAGAAACATCTTCTCCCCACTGCCAGAATGGAGTCCCACTGAGCCCATCACATGACCCAAGGCTACTTCCGGTGGGACTCAGCTGTGCTCTGTGGTGGCAGTGGAGCCCAAAGGAATTGGGTATACACCTGACTCCTCACTGAAGAAAGCAAAAGGAGCCAAAGAGGAAGAGGGGACAGTTGGGGAAACTACACGGAAAGATAACCACGGATGTTGATGGGAAGAAACAGACCCTGATGGTTCCCTCCGCTGCCCCATGATTTATTTCCCCCTTGTGCCCTGCTTTACTGCTGCCCATCTGATAAGGTCCTTTGTCTGGACAAGGACATATGGCTCCAACTGCACAACTTTCTTTGTATAGAGCACTTACAGAGAGTAGAAACAGTAGCAAATTCCTAGCTTTCCTACCTCTCCTCTTACAGGTGATACTACATTGACAACCCCCTAGTGATGCCATTCTACTGACATACTAAGCAGTAACTGCCCATAATATACTGTGCAAATAATAGACACCAAGTGAAATAAATGAGGAAATTATACAATGCTTTTCAAGGCAGTACTGAGATTCCTCTCTCTTGCCAGCCTATGGACTGGAGAAAAAGATCCCAGGCCCTGAAATCTGGGAACCCTAATAGCTTTGAATCATTGATACATCTAGCCCAGTATTGTTGGCGGCGCCTGGCAGTTGCTTTTCCATGTTTAACACAAATTCCCTTTCCAGTCTTATCTGGAGACACCGAGGAGTGACCCTAAGATTGCCTACATAAAAACAGGGTTCTCCATCACTGTGCTACACTGTGCCCCAAAAAACATGTTAATGAAAATAACTCAGTGGCCTATGTTAGGATGCTTACTCTACAAACCAAAGATCTGTCATTAAAATTTCAGTCATGCAGTTCTTGAAAGGATATGATTAGAATGTACACCAGTGGCAGGCCCACTTTGGTCCTAAGCATGTTTCATGCCTTGTGGAACTTCTACATAGTGGTAGTTACTTTGTGAGGGGGTAGTATGCATGAATGCATGTTGTTCATATAGATCCCAATTCTGACACCCCCACATTAAGGAGATGCTCAGGCAGCATTTAATGGGAATCCTTCTCTACCAAAAACATATATAATCCTGGGTTAGATGAAGAAATGTCCTGATTCAGTAGAAGATAGCTTCGTACATTTATCTTGCTTCCTCAATACAAGGTGCATGGCACATTTAAGAGAGTGGTCCACAAAATCAAATTGATACTTTTCATGATTTAATGGTGTTCTGTGTAAATATTCATCTTGCATATTAGTTCACCTAATGGAAGTGTGCATCACCCCCTGAAGCTCACTAATACTTTATATTATTGCCACAACTTGGAAAATCACTCATAGAATCATAGAATCATAGATTAGTAGAGTTGGAAGAGACCTCATGGGCCATCCAGTCCAACCCCCTGCTAAGAAGCAGGAAATCGCACTCAAGGACTCTCAATGAATTGATACCATAATATAATACAATCATCACCAATTTCAGAAAAATTAACCAGCTGTTTCACATGAGGAGAGGAAAAATAAAGGAGGAATACTCCATAGCAAAAAGACAGCCATTTTAAATGTATTTTTCAGGTATGAATATTGAATATGGTATTCTGCTCATCAACCATTAATATACAGTATGACCTGGCCAGACTGCAGTTATATGAAGCTGTGGATATGACCCAGTGCCATTAATTTATTTCACTTCTGGTCCTAGCATGCTATAGATTCATATTGGAGGACCTAGGGCATTAGCCTTGTTCTATGTATTTTATCTGTGTTTTATGTTGTACCTCACCTTGTGCCATGAGGAAAGGTGGGTAACAAAAATGATGGTGATGGTGATGATGATTCCCAAAAGCAGTGGTTCTTAACCTGGGGTCCCCAGATGTTTTTGTCCTGCAACTCCCAGAAATCCCAGCCAGTTTACCAGCTGTTAGAATTTCTGGGAGTTGAAGGCCAAAACCATCTGGGGACCCCAGGCTGAGAACCACTGACCTAGGGAGTTTCTGAGAGGTATTAGCACTGATACCTGATACTCTCGGCGATGGAGTATTTTGTTATTCGTTCTTAAGCCTGTGGTTAATTGAATGATATGTTTAGTGTACTTATGCTCATTATTGTATTATGTTTGGTTGTTGTATGGTTTCCTTACTATGTTGGAATCCTTCCTGAGTCCCCTGAGGAGGTAGGGCGGTATATAAATAAATTATTATTATTATTATTATTATTATTATTATTATTATTATTATTATTATTATTATTATTATGCTGGATTTCATATCATGTCTATCTTGTTTGTATCATCATCATCATCATCATTATTATTTGTAGGAATTTGGTACGTGCTTCAATGCAACTCTACGGTAACTTATGGAGAGGTATACCAAAGAATCTCCTGTAGGACCTAGCAAAGTCCTAGAGAAACCATTCTCCCTTGAGCATGGATAAGTATAACTATGGTTATGGGTACTGCAGCTATGTGGGTCTTATTATATTATAGAAATAGAGCAACAAATGGATAAAAAGATAGATTTTTTGTAGGACATAATCTATGTGTATATAATTATATTGTATTGGTAATTTATGGAGCACTGAAGCGCCTGGTTTGCTTGTTATTGCTCAGTTCATAGAATTGGAGATCTGGCCATCTGTCTTTTGTTTAAAGACTTCTATTGAAGGAAAATCCATAACCTTTTCAGACACTCTCTTCCACTATTGAAGAGCTTTTATGGTGAAATTCTTCCTAATGTTTAGATGGAAATTTTTGTTTAGATGGAATGTTTAGATGGAATTAATTTGAACCCTTTGGTTCATATTTTAGTGTCTGGAACAGCAGAAAACAAGATCACTCCATTTTGCATGTTACATTCCTTCAGGTACTTAAAAGATGGCTATCATATCAATTCTCAATCTTCTTTTCTCCAGGCTAAACATACACAGCTCCCTAGGCTGTTCCTTATAGGGCTTGTTGTCCATCTCGGTCTCTTTCCTATGAACATGTTCTAGCTTATCAATATCCTTCTTGGACTCTGGTGTCCAGAACTGGACCCAATTGTTCCTTGACTCATCATGGATATGAAAAAAAATGCAGATAATTATGTCTCAAATAATTAAATGGCCAGGATGTGAATGCATATGCTTTGCATTGCTTGTGTTCAAATTACCAACATTTACTAATTTGGGATGTGATCATCCATGGATGCTGTAAATCACAGGTTCAGATCCCACACATTAAGAGGGCCCACTGAACATCATTCTGAGAAATGTTTAAAATGATGGGATTAAATTTAGACATTAAGAAGTCAGATTGATTTTTAAGGGGTGAAATACTTTCCTAGATTTCTCACAACAAAGCTAATATTAAGAGATTCTGTTGTCTTTTTAAAAAGGTACCATTATGCAGTTTTGTTACCTTGATGTAATATTTTGAGATATGAACAGAAGTATATTTGTCTCCCTCTCTCTGCAAACATTGTATAAGGAAAAGCAGAGGAAAGGGCATCTATTGTCAAAAGATTTTACATGTGTTAATGGTTTTTATCCTCCTCAAAGGTAAGTTTTCTTTGGAGAAGATCTGGTTGTTGCCAGAATGGAATGGCCGCTTTATGCAACTCGTAAACATTGACACTTTGTGAAGTAGGGCACCTCACTTCCATAAGTAATTCTTACCTGATGTGCTGTTGCCCCAAAAGCCACTCCTGAGGATTGGCCCTCTTGAAGCAGTAAGAAGTATGGCAAAAAAAAAAAAAAAGTTGTGGCTGATAGTAGAGGTTGGTGAAAAGCAATGCTCTGCTCCACACAAGCAGACACATTTTCACTTATGTAGCAGCAGGACCTTAATGGAACTCATTGCCCCTGCTCTCTCTCTCTCTCTCTCTCTCTCTCTCTCTCTCTCTCTCTCTCTCTCTCTCTCTCTCTCTCTCTCTCTCTCTCTCTGTCATTCTGAACTTCCAGTTTGTGACAGGACTGCATGGGCAAACAATACAATGAACTGTCAACAGTTTCTTTATCAAAAATAATTAGCTCTATACAATGTTATATCAGCATCCAACAAAGATCTGAACTAGAGAGAATCACTAGGAGAAGCAAGTGGATGAGAAATGGGATATAGTGTAACTCTGCTTACCTTATCCGCATTCTACTTATCTTACTAAAGTGGGAGATGACACAAAGATATGAGCCTCTCTCTCTCTTTTTTTCCTTTAATGATGAGATAATTTTCTCCTTATGCCAGACTATAAAATCAAACAAAATGGCAGGTGTTGGTTAAGTGTCGAAGGGGAAACTTCAGCATTTCATGTGAACTCTTTGGCAGAAGTCAGGAAAGAACATAGGGCACAAATGCCTCTAAAACAGGAGGAGCAGAAACCCACCTAATACAAGTTGTCTAGGAGGAAATACTCAGTCAACAGAACAATTTTAGCTTTGCTCTATGTATGTGAGTACTGCTGGGAGCCTGGGAACACACATATTTTTTTGGCAAGCTGGAGATCACAGTTGACTCTCCTAAACATAACTCTTTTGCTCTTTGAAAGATGCTTTGATAAATGTTCACATGTGAGATGGATAAACTTCAAAGTCCATTTAACTTTTTTAAATGTTTGAAAGCACAGGCAACGATGAGAGGCAAGATTAGTATCACAGTTTTTAGCTCCCTGCATGGAGGAAGAGAGAGACCACCCAACATTTTAAAAAGGTGGTTGGATCATAGAAAAGGAATAACAAGAATCTGATTTGTCTTCCTTGACGGTTTCTGTTTCCTCCTCCCCCCTCTTTTCAGTACTCCTCCAAATTGGGTAAGTCCATTGTTACATGAGTAACTTGTACCTATGTCTTTAGCTACATCATATGTATACTGAGCTAACCTTTAAGTTACAAAACCCCTCACAAAAATATCAGAGCTTTTAAAGACCTGATTCTTGCAAACAACGAAGGAAAGGAGCAGACTCTAATTAAGTCAGCTGCTGTTAATGTCTAGCCATTCCACCCCTATCTAAGAGGCATTAAGCTAATCAAACTTCAGCTTAAATTCATATTTTGGCACACAATAGCATGAGTTCTTGTGGACTATAGCCTACTTCATCAAATGTATGACATTGCTATTTTCCAGACACAACTGCAAGTGATTTTTTTTGCTAAAACCCTCGGACTAGCCTGAAGGGCGATTTGCAATCCATTCATGGCTGGACGTTGAAAGCTGCATCTTTCTTTCTTCTTTCTCTTTCCTTCTCGGGATGTGTGGCATTGCTCTGAAAGCTGCAAAGTTTTCACAGGATTCAGGGAGGGTTTTGCCAAAGGCAAGGATGTGGTTTTTTAAGGATTTGGAGACTATAGATACTCCAGTGGGTGATAGGTTTTAACAGGTTTATTGATACAGCAGGCAGCTCTTAAGACATAAAGGAGTGAAGATGATATAATTAAAAAATCAACGAAACCCTACTGAGCAAACTTCTCTATCCAGTTGTTGGGAATCATAGGAGACAATAGCAGAGATATTCCAGGCATTCTCACAAGCTGTTCTGCATTGAGCTCTCTCAGACCTATTGTTCAGGTGTATTTTATAGTTAAAGCTTTGCTGGAGTATGTACAATCTTACCATGCTCACAAAATCATTCCAGCCAGTTATTATGTGTGTATTATTGTTGTGTTAGGGCAGGGGTCTCCAAACTAAGGCCCGGAGGCCGGATGCGGCCCTCCAGAATCATTTACCTGGCCCCCGCCCTCAGTTTTATAATATAATATATTGTATATACATACAATATTGATATTAATATTATAATGTAATACAATATAACACTAATAATAATACCATATAATAATATTAATTATATATTCTATATTACGTATAATATTACTAATATTACAGTATAGTGGTATAGTTCAATATAGTAATATATAATGCTAATATTGTGCTATGCTAATAATATAATATATTGTATGTAAATATAATTTGTAAGCTACTCTGAGTCCCCTTTGAGGTGAGAAGGGTGTGATACAAATGTAGTAAATAAATGCAGTAAATAAATACATAATAATAAATAAATAAATTTTAGACTTAGGCTCGCCCAAAGTCTGAAATGACTTGAAGGCACACAACAACAACAACAACAATCCTAATTAACTTGACTATCTCATTGGCCAGAAGCAGGACCACACTTCCCATTGAAATCCTGATAAATGTATGTTGGTTAAAATTGTTTTTATTTTTAAATATTGCATTGTTCTTTAATTGTTCTTTCATTGTTCTTGTTGTTGCTGTTGTTGTTGTTTTTTCACTAAAAATAAGACATGTGCAGTGTGCATCGGAATTTGTTTGTATTTTTTTCTAATGATAATCTGGCCCCTCAACAGTCTGAAGGATTGTGGACCGGCCCTTGGCTTAAAAAGTTTGAGGACCCCTGTGTTAGTGCATTGAATGTTTGCCTTTTATGTTTGGAATATGCCCTGAGTCCCTCCGGGGAGATAGGGTGGAATATAAATAAAGTTTATTATTTATTATTTCCTATTATGTGCCCTTAATTAGTTAAATCCATATTCTCAAATATTCTGCAAAATGACCAAAAATCAAATAACCACTTGACCATATTTATGTTTATCATGTCTAGCAAGTTTAGTATAAGTTCCTCCTTTCATTCCAAGGTTACATTAAGGATAAATGTGTTCACCTGTTAAGGTCATATAAGTAGGAGTGAAGACAGCCAAAGGTATAAAAACTCCTGAGATTTAATGGAGATTGATAGAACAGAAAAATTCAAACCAGCAACCTAAAACTCTTTGTATAGTACAACCCCTGTGTCTGCAGAAACGATATATGCTTTTTCACTTATCCACAGTTTTATTTATTTACTTATTCAACTAGAAACTGAAACTACCTTCATCTCAGTACCTCCATCATTCATCCTATTGAAAATAATTGGGTTTGTTATTATTTGTGATTTTACGTATGTAAATGACATCCAGGAATGTGTATCAGGTGTTTAAGGGATTGTACTGTATAATGCTTCTTTGGGTGTTCTCACTATAACAGCCAATTGGGAGCTTCGGCAGGACTAGGCAGATCTAAGGTGTATAGACTTCACTAAAACTTGTCATAAGTCTCTCCAATGGCTCTTTGATGGCTTCTTCAGCATTCAGCTTTAAGTACTGCCATGAGCCTATAAGGAGATGGCAAAAGATGAGAGCAGCAGCAATGGACAATGATACATTTCAGAGTGGTGGCACAGCCAGATAGAAAAGTGAGGGAGTATTTGCACATCATTGATGCAGAATAGAAAAGAAAGCAACAGTGATGGGAAGAAGAATTGGGTCAACTAAAACAACTCTTATAAAAGGCCTCATGGCAGTATGAAGGTAAGGGCAGAGTTCTGGAGCCTAAAATGGGCTGCAGAACCCAGGAGCCAATATAGTGCTCACAAGATTTGCACAGGGCACAACTCTGCAGAGCATAAAAGGCAATAAATCAAGAATCCATGCAAGAACTACAGAGGGTTCAGCACTCAAAACAAATCAAAGGGATAGAGGCAGCAGGTCAGTCAGGATGGCTGCCTTCTTACTTGAGTCCTGGAAGCAACCAGGAAGAAGATAGACAGAAGAGAGCTGCTAGACATTGTTAGGAGCTACTGTAAGTTTGCATGGGAAACTTAAGCAGTCATGCTAGGAATTCACCAAGGGCAAGTAAGCAAGGCAAGCAAACCAAGGAAGAGGTACCACTGAAAGTATAGGAAACAATATAATCCAAGAAGAAGGTGAAATTGGAGATAAAGATGGATCCTTTGGTGAGTCTTAACTGTTTGGGTAGAGATTATTGGATAACAGCAGCTCAAGACCCAAATCTACCTGCACGGGCTATAATAATAATAATAATAATAATAATAATAATAATAATAATAATACCGACGAAACCATTGATCATATCCTCAGCTGCTGTAAGAAAATTGCACAGACAGACTACAAACAGAGGCACAACTATGTGGCCCAAATGATTCATTGGAACTTATGCCTCAAGTACCACCTCCCAGCAGCAAAGAACTGGTGGGATCACAAACCTGCAAAAGTATTGGAAAATGAGCACGCAAAGATACTGTGGGACTTCCGAATCTAGACTGACAAAGTTCTGGAACACAACACACCAGACATCACAGTTGTGGAAAAGAAAAAGGTTTGGATCATTGATGTTGCCATCCCAGGTGACAGTCGCATTGACGAAAAACAACAGGAAAAACTCAGCCGCTATCAGGACCTCAAGATTGAACTTCAAAGACTCTGGCAGAAACCAGTGCAGGTAGTCCCGGTGGTGATGGGCACATTGGGTGCTGTGCCAAAAGATCTCAGCCGGCATTTGGAAACAATAGACATTGACAAAATTACGATCTGCCAGCTGCAAAAGGCCACCCTGCTGGGATCTGCGCGCATCATCCGAAAATACATCACACAGTCCTAGACACTTGGGAAGTGTTCGACTTATGATTTTGTGATATGAAATCCAGCATATCTATCTTGTTTGTTGTGTCATAATAAAATAACAACTTAATTTTTTTTATATCCCGCCTCCATCTCCCCAAAGGGACTCAGGACAGCTTACACGAAGCCAAGCCCAGGTAGTTACAGACACTGTAAAAGACGCAACAATATAAAAACAAATATATAAAACATATTAAAATCACATTTACAATAAAACATAGTTAGATAAAAACCTGAGAAAGCTCAGAAAAATGAACTGGGCCAGAGAAAGTGCATACAGTGAGGAATGTAAACTGGAGGAAGAGGTAAATAACCCGAGACTGTTATCATGGTAAGGGGCTTGGGATGAGGTAAACATGAGAACTATTTCCAACTGAAGGAATGGAATAAAGTGCAACAGAGATATTGTTAATCAACAGGACAAACCCTAAACATAAGGGCGAGGATCATTCACCAAAGGCCTGTTGGAAGAGCCAAGTTTTCAGGCTCTTCCTAAAAGTTAGAAGGGTTGAGGCTTGCCTAATTTCTCTGGGGAGAGAGTTCCAGAACTGGGGGGGGGGCACCATGGAGAAGGCCCTCCCCCTCGACTTCACCATGATTGTGAAGGTGGTGGGAGCGAGAGGAGGGCCAAGAAGAGGCTAGTTCAAGGCTGAAGCTTCCTAGATTGGGAAGGGAGCTTCTGACTTTTCTTCCACGGCATCTCCATTTGGGGATAATGGGAACTCTCTCCAGATCTATTTCATCCCTAAAGTTAGGCAGCAAATGTTAGATGGGTGCTGTTTGAACATGTTTACTTTGCTAAAGCTAGAGCTGAAGAAAGTCCACAGTGGCAGCCTATGAGAAAGGGCAGGAATCATCATCGGAGGAAGATAGAATGAACCTTTTGTAGTTGATTGGCATCTATGTGGAAGTGATACAGTAAGTGATACAGTAAACATATCATGAGTGACACTGACCAGCCATCTGAGTAACATCTAATGGACACAGGCACTTGCAGGACAAGGGGTTGTCATGAAGTATGACAACTCTTTTTTTGTTTACAAAGGACCATATGAGACCACATGAACCTTCATGTAAAAGAAAAGAAGAGACAATAAAGGCTGGGATATATGCCCCCAAATGAGACAACATTCATCAGTTTTTGTGGGAATATAATTAAGGGAGGCACCAAAAGCTGTGCTGAAATTCAATTACTATTACAAACATTGTTTTTGCCTGCATAATCTTAAGAACCAGCAGCTCTTTCAGGGCAACCTCCTGCCCCCAGCAAGTTCATGACCTGGTAAAATTTCCACATCTTAGTGAGATAACATGGAAGGAGGCTGATAGCTGGTGTTCAACCTACTTTCTATCCCAGTGGTTGCCCTTTCCCCCCACTTAGCTCATTTTCCTTGTAAGTGAACTACGAGATATTCACATGAAGAATACTCACACATTTTCAGATTCATTGGTAAGCTCATAGGTGTAGAAAGTCTCAAATCAGCCAAGAAGTTACCTCACAGTATCATAGCAAAAATCACCAAGGAATATAAGACAGGGCAAGTGATGAGCTCCTTCAGCAGCCACTCTCAGGTTAACTTCTCTGGGAAAGTAATTCCTAAAAACACTGTAGAGAATCAGATTGATGTATTGCCTATCTTACCCCAAGGGTGTTTCCATTAATGAGGCAATTCTGTCAGGACTATGTATAGAATGTTACTCTTAATTCAAACAAGTGATAAAGGTTAGTTAAGTACCAGGGTTCTCATGGTCAAATATGATGCTAGTCAACCTTTTGGCTCATATCGGCTTATCCATATAATTTCTGTCTATTAGGTTTTAAGTTCAATGGAACATGTTCTGTAGACTTAACCATCCCTGTGGACTGTTAAGTAGCATACACATCCTTTGCAATCTTGAGCATCTTCCTGGAATTGATGGTTAAGGTTGTTAGAAGGTTGCCTAATATCTTGATGACTTTCTGTTAGTCCTGCAGATAGGAACACATATTTGGGTACCTTATGGGCCTTTCAAGGCTTAGCTAGAAAAGCCAGCCTTTTGGCAAGACATGAGGGAGGACCCAGAAATCCACTGAGTTAATCAAGGACCAATCATGTATTTCAGATGAGAAGATGAAGATCCTCTGAGAATTAATAAGTAATGTTTTGGCAGCCAGAAAGTGTTAACCAAAGAAGCTCTGGTGGCTCTTGGGATGTCATAATTTATCTTCCAGAATAGTCTTCCCAGATAGAGATATTTAACATGATCAGGGATTCCATGCCATACCAACACATTTGCATTTCAAAGTGAAGGAAAGCTAATCTTTGAGTTTAGGAAAGGAGAAATAGAATGAAGGCTCTCCTTGGCAGGACTTATCTGTAGGTGAAGCAGAATTGCTTGCACAGCCTGATGCACCATAGGCTTTGGTGTATATTTTAGGGGGCATTGTGAATGAAGCCATGGCTGGACCAACAGGTAGAATATGGATTCTTGGGGGTCCTTACATCCCATGCTTTTTTTCCATTGGAGTGGCAGCAACCATATGAAAGGGCTTATTCAAAACAGGAAAGTGAGACTCTGGTGTGACATCCAGGACATCTTATGCCCAATAAGTGGCTTATACTGTCTGATTTTATGCTAATGTCTTTACCTCAGTATGCCAAATTCCAGGTCTTCCTAATTCCACCATAGATATATTGTCTTACTTGTATGAGAAGTGCTCTGATTTGGCACTCAAGGCTAATCCTCACCAGTTTCCATTCCCTGAAGAACCATGATGCCTTGGCAGGTATTAATGAAATGATTGTACTCACATGGTGCCCTCATGTACTATCCAGGCCAATACGAGGGCAATTGTGGGTTTACTAACCTTCTAGGCAAGAGTGGAGAAGTCTGGGAAATAACCAGCCTCTGAGGTCTACTTGGCATCCTTGAGGTAATAGGGGTTAACTTCACTGCATCTTGCTGTTACATCATTTTAAAACAAATCTCTCAATTTCTCTGACATATGTGCATTTTTCACAGAAACAAGACCTTTGAAGGCTGGCCGAAGTGCTATTATCCTCTCCACAATAACTCATGCAAACTCATCTCCTCCTGTCCATTCTATCCATTCTCAATCATCATCTTCTGCAGATTTGTTAATAACAGCTTGAGTTGTAACTGTTCAAGGTAGCCATCATACTAGCCTTTTCTGGGGGAGGAAGTCTGTCTGGATCTAGAAATTCCCTAATGCATAAGAGAAAACTCAATTTGGTCATTTGAAAGAAAAGACTGACTAAGGACATGTGTTGTCTACACTGGTCATTTAATCCAGGACCAGGCTGGAGAATTCAACACCCAGCTGGTCAAGCTGAACTGTGACTGCATTAGCTGTAGTGATCCACAGCCCTTTGTCATGTTGCTGCTGCTTTTTGCTGACTAGTGAGCTTTCTGCAAACCTTGTCTTTTGTGGTTAAATCTACTGAAGTCATTGTGTATCATGAAATCTGCTAGCACCACTTTCTAGGTATGTTTTTTAAACTGTGTAGACATAGCCTACATTGGGTAAGGGAGCAGCCCTGCCCTATTTAAGTGGCCAAGGAATTCATAGCTGTTTATGCTACCTTACCAGATCCCTTCTTGGTTCATGTGGACTATTCTCTTTCACTGGGTTCCTATTGTCTGAGGTATTTAGGATCAGACTGCCTGGCATTTGGCTTCTTCTTAAGTAGTTAAGAAGGCCATTCATTCAGAACTAGAGCAACTATCACTTTGGGTTTGGGTTTACTGGATAGACCTATAGGATTAATTTGGCAGGTGGAAATTGAGTGTATTTCAATCTTACAATCATCCTAAACTAGAGACATCTATCTAATAAATATGACTTTAGTTTCAGCACCTTCAAAGAGGAATGTGTGGATCTGTTGCCACAGCATTGTGAACTGGGTTGAGATGTACACAGCATCTAGTGGATGGGTAGAGGACTTTTGCTTGGAAGACCTTGTCCAAGCCTTCTGCCTAGAACATAGGGAAATGAGATGGGAGTCTCTGCTATCTACCATCTCCTGGCATTTTGACTGTTTTGGACCACTTGGCATATTGGTCATAGAATTGGTGTGAGACTGACATGGCATCCAGAAAAGGACTGAATGTATACTGATGGCAAAGGCAAACTTGGGCACTTTGCAGGGGCATTTCTTACACAAAATGTTCTTTTGTTGGATCTGTTGGAGATATAGATACAGTGTGGGATTTTGTTTAGCATCTTGTTAGGCAGCTACACTTACTCTGTCAGAACTAATTGATTCATATTTATGATTGTGCCAATTTGCAACAAATGTAAACACCCCCGAAATCAGTCTTTAAATCCAAGCAGCCACACCAAGAGACAGAGTTCTTCAGTACTAATGAGTGGGGCACTCAAAAATAATACAGCTCGCCCCTCCCACTAGCCAGTGACAGTATAACAAAAAGTTGTGACAGGACTGCACAGGGATTCGTGCTTTTGCTCATCGCATGATGGCTCACTGATGGGAGGAGACTGGATGCATCATCCTTCAGAGCTGTGCTTGTCAGCGCCACAGAACTCCATCCTTTGGTGTGGCTGCCTGAATAATAAGGTGGGTTTCAAGGGTTAGTTTGGGGGTGGATCATAGCCATGAGATCGTGGCTACATGTTAGATGCAGGGCCTCAGCCTTTATGTTAGAAAGTGAATGGTTGCTACACCAGACCGCTCATACAACATGGAACATCTTTTAGATAGAGTGTGTCTATCTGGATGGAGGTCATTTGATTGGACAAGATCAGATTTGAGATTTTCTTCTAGTTACAGCTGCTATAGATTTTTCACAAGTGAGAGTAATCTTCTCTATTGACAGTATGGTATGGTAAGAGATCCACTGTGTTCATCCTCTTTCTTTCTGAGTTTCTCCTTAAGAGACCTTGCGGGTATAAATGAACAAGGTTACACCCAGCTCAGAGGAAGCTGACTTGCCTCACACCTGGTGACAAGGATAATACCTGATAATTTTGCATTTGTGTGGATTTTAGTAATGTCATCATATGGTATCCTGGCAGGTGGACTGGGCTTTGATGAACTGATAACAGGAGGGTTATCTCATCCTTGGGTCTGCACCTCATCCTGACCAACACTACTCAGCTGCCCTTTATTTTGCCCAAAGTATATTGTCTGTGGATATTGCATTAGAGTGAAACATGGATCTTTCAATTATTTTGTCTCAGAATTCCCATCAGCTCCATCCAAAATCATAAGTGTTATGTATCTGGTAGTGCAGAACATTTGGAGGACCAAATGTTTCTCCAGCCCTGTTCTAGAGATTTGGATGGCTGTTTTTTTTTTGTTTTACATCAGTAGTTTCTGAATCTTGGTCCTCCATGTGTTTTGGACTTCAACTGTCAGAATTACTGACCACTGGACAAAATGGTAGGGACTTCTGGGAGTTGAAGTCCAAAATAATTGGAGGAAATACTGTATTCCATGAAATACATATGCACGCACACAGAAAATAATAGAGAAAGAGAACAGTCACAGGAGTTTGTCCAACAACCCTATGTAAGGGCTGATATCTAAAGCTGTCTTAGGTTTTGCTGAGTCAGAAAGTTGGATTTAATTCCTGAACTGATTTTTGTGGTTGTTAGGAGCTGCTAGATTGTGACTTGGTGTTTCTGGGCTATGTGTTCCTACTCTGTTAGTGAGATATCAAAACTGAATATCAGGATGGTATCACATGAGCCTGGCAAACTGGCATTGAAGTTGCCTGCTTGCTGCCTGCTTGCCATTAATCTGTTTCCCACTCTTGATGGGTATAAGGCCATGTCTTGCAACATTTCCATCACTTACTTTGTGCAATGGGTCCGTTCTGCCACTATGCCATCATGTGGGTGATAAAGGATTGTATTTTTATTTATACCCTGCTTTCTCTCTCCACACGAGATTTTGCAACTGAATCTTCCTTCCTCTGGTGGCTTTGTGTTTATTTAAAGTATTACAGCCATATTCGCTTTTGTGTTTGTTATTAATTTCTGAAACTGGAAAATTGCTCTAAAATAGAAAAATACAAATCAGCAGAAGTGCAGAAAAGCAGGATTATGAGGGTGAGTGGAAGTATGATTGCGGAACCACAGATTGTTGAACTGGGGCAATTGAGTGAATGAAGAAAAGTGCAATATCAAAGGTGCTCATCCTGATATGGATTTGCTGTCTATTGCAATGCTATTGTCTCAGAATAGTGATTTCATATGATAAAGTTCCTATTGTCTGTGAAATGGACCCAACTATGTAGCAGCACTTTAAAAACTTTCTGTTCAGACTGGGGCCTTGACTGAGGAACACGTTCTTTATGTAATTGCTTGTGTATTACCAGTATTTACTCGTGTCTAATGCACTATTTAATCTAATGCACACCTTAATTTTCAAAACCCTGAAACAAAAAAAAGCTGCTAAATGTAATATGCAGTGGCAAAAAGTGCAGTCTTTGTAATTTCAAAAAAGGGTGTAGATTATAGTTGCTGCATGCGTGGAATTCCTTTTTTAAAAACAAAATTGTTAGAGCATCAAAGCTTCCAGCAATGGAAAAGAAAACTTTGGGATGCATTTTTGGTGTAGAATGAATTCACTTACATTTCCTTGGGTCAGTGCTGTGGAATCATGGGGGCTGTAATTTTACAAGATCTTGAGCTTTTTCTGCCATAGAATGCGGATGCCTCATCAAACTACAAATCCCAGCATGACATAGTATTGAGCCATGGCAATTAAAGTAGAGATGATGTCCCTCAAATAGGAGCCCCAGTTGCTCCTGAAGCAGCTTCCCTTTTTGCTCAGCACTAAGATTACTGTATTATGCGAATCTAATGTGCACCCTAATTTTGGCAAGGTAATTTAGCCAAAAAGGTGAGCATTAGATTTGAATAAATAGGGTGCTTGCTTTCTTATCTATCATCTCCACACTCCATTCATCTCCTAATTCACCTCTGACAAGCAGTGACAGCTCAATTTTAGTAGGATCAGAAAATTTGGATTCTGAAGTATTTCCAGTGAATTGAACACTTTTGCAAGAATTCCCTCCAAATGCTGCAGTACCCAAGGCCCTTCATAGCTTAAAGCAATTGCTTTTTTAAAAGATCACCAACATGAGTTTTGAATGCTGTGCTGTGAGCAAAAAGTGGCAACACTGGAAAGACTGATAACTTCATCTACTTTCACGTCAGGCTCCAAGCATGTAAAAATATGCAGAACTGAGCCAGCATGCCTTTATTTTACTTGCAAATAGGCATAGCTACAATCCATTCCCACAGGATTTTCATTATAGGAGTGCCTCAGAGGTGTACTCCCTTGAGTGATAATAGAATGAATGATGCCACGGAGAACAGCCCATCTGGCCCTCCAAACAGTCTGGAGATGAAGAACTGATGAAGATCTGAATCCTAATCCTGTCGGGGAGTCAATAATTCAGCACATCCAGTTTTACGTGTGACTCTTGGGGAGGCACCCTTCCTTAAAATGAGCAAATTCCAAAGGTGTATGATGTGAACCACATGGAGGGATTTACTTGTCTGGGGAGTCATAGTTCTGCCCTTTTCCCGACCACTTCCCTCTAACTGAAGTCATCCCCACAGCATGAGGAGGCCCAGCTGAGTTCACTAGCTTGTAGATTTTTTCAGAATATGCTACAGAAGATAAGAGTTTTCAATGCTTTCTGTCCTCTCCTTTTCTTACATGCTTACACATACTCATGGCCCTTCAGATTCAGTATCAGGCCGTGCTTGAACTCTGTTTCAGCATAGACTATCTGAGGAGACCTAGAAGGCGCTAGTGTGAGACATCGCAGCAAGTGGGAGGCATGTATCACCCCAGGGCACCGACTGGCGGGAAGGCCAGGCGGCAGGCAGCCTGGGAGTAGGAACTCAAAGGCTGAGAGCCAGACGAGACACACCTTGTTGCTGGCAGGAGATCAGCAGTAACTTCAAGCAAGAGGACAACATGGATACAGAGGAGGAGCAGATAACATAAGCTGTTAGTTTTATTCCCTTGTGCCAAACTATATTCTTGTGGATAAGAATAAATCTAACTTGTTTTTAAAAAATAAAGTAAAAAAAATGTCAACCCTTTATAATATCTAAAATGAACAGAAGAGGTTTGTTGGCTTATACCCAGAATGTGAAACAGGGTGCTCTACCAAATGTTATTAGGCCAGTGCTCCTCTTCTATTGAGCCAGTGTAGTGTAGTGATTTGGGTACTGGAGTCAACTCTGGAGATCTGGATTCAAATCCCCACTGGGTCACAGAATACTGCATGATCTTGGACAAATCACATTCTCTCAGCCTCAGAGGAAGGCAAAGGCAAAACTCCTCTGAACAAATCTTTCCCAGAAAATATCCTAATAGGCTCATCCTCTCCATTCCCCTACTGACTTGTAGCTCTCAGAGTAATCCCAGCAGTTAACTGTTTGCTCATATTGTTTGGATGCCAAGGGGTAAGATCATTTCTATTGTTTACCCATCTGTCCCGGCATTTTCTGGGGGACCTTAGGATCAATATCCTCTTCTGTTTTGCACCCCAAGACATCCCATCCCTGAAAGGCCTTTCTAAGCCTCATATCTCTTTCTCCAAAGTACTTCTTTTAAAATCACAAAGAGTTATTCTATCTGACATAGGTGTGACTTGGGGAAAAGTGAAGCTAAGCCAGGTTGGCTGTAAGATGATGGAGCCCACCCTACACTGCAAGGCAGTTACTGCATTTCATAGTTTGGTTGCTGAGGTTTGTCCCTCTGTCAGGGCTTGGCTGAAGCTGGCAGAGAGCAGTTCAAGCTTTGGAAAGAAGACAGTAGGATATTACTGCTCCTTCCTCAATCCTTTCCAAATACATAACTTATCTTCTTCTCTGGTAAACTTCTTTACTAGGGATGAGGACAAATGTGGAAGTTGATCCACCCAGAGGCTAATTGTTTTTACTTTATTGAGAAAAGATGGAATGGTGCCACCATCTAGTCCACATGTCCATGGTGCCACAGAGTAGTCTAGTACCCATGACCAATTAGGAGCAGTTTAAGGAGCTAGTTTAGCCTCAAGAAGTGATCATTAAGAGGCTGATAGCCCAGATAAATATGTCAAAGGATGACATATTGAGAAAGGAGCAAGCTTGTTTTCTGCTGCTTCAGAGAAATGGAGAAATGGATTTAAACCACAGGAAAAGAGAATTCACCTAACTGTTAGGATAAATTTCTGACTATAAGAACTGTTTGATAGTGACATATGCTGCTTTGGAGTGTGTTGGAGAGTCCTTTGCTGGATAGCAAATGCTTTGATTGTATCATCCTGCATGAGAGAATGGTGTTGGACTAGATCATGCATGGGCAAACATTTTTGCCTTGGGGCCGTATTGTGTGCCCAACTGAGAGGGCCAGGTTGGGAGGGAGGGCGGCTGGTTCGCGCTGGGTTGAATGGGCCCGAGGGGGAGAGGGCCTGTGAGAGGGTGGGACAGGAAAGAGGTGGGGCAGGGCCTGAGTCATCCTCAGGTTGTCCTTCTGGCATAAGGATGGGGCTGTTCGCTCCATCCTTATGCTGGTAGGAAAACAAGATATGCGGTGATTGCCCCGATCCTCCTTGATCTTCAGGCTGTCCTCGGCATTATGGCAGGAGAAGGGTGAGATAGGTGATGGCTGAGATTGCTCTGGAGGGCTCTCAGCCACTGCTTGCCTTCCTTGGGCCATCCTCTTGGTGTAAGGACAGGGCTGATTGCACTGTCCTTATACTGGGAAGAGGGCGAGACAGACAGTGTCTGAGAGCACTTCAGAGAGCTCTCAGCAGCTGCATGCCTTCCTCCCCCATCCTTTCTGCATAAGGATGTGGCAGGCCACTGTGTCCTTATGCTGAGAGGGCAGGGAAAATTAGGAGGGCCTGAGGTAAACACCCAAGGGGCTGCATCTGGCCCCCGGGCCTTAGTTTGCCCATGCTTGGACTAGATAGTCCTTGTGGTCTTTTCCACAATTCGGATTCTGTATTTCTAAGACAATGGAAGTGGGCAGAACTGGCACTAGCATTCACCACTGTTCCCTAGTATTGTTATTTTTCATAGAATCAAAGAATCATAGAGTTGGAAGAGACCTCATGGACCATCCAGTCCAACCCCCTGCCAAGAAGCAGAAAATTGCATTTAATAGTTATTATTTTCATCTTTTACTCAATCCTGGACTGAAAGTAGTTTACAAAATTTAAATTGAATATTTCTATAGAAGCCCCATCAACTAAAAGTTAAAAGTATAGGCTGTAATTAATTAAGATACTTACAGGTTCATAACCTAGATTTACACATTTGTGACAGGTTCATATTTGCAATCCCTACATATTCACAGCTTTAGGGAATGCACATTGGCTGTCAGGACCCTGGCTGCAGAGCACCAATAACCTTACACAGAGGCCAGTCTCTATCTAATATCTTTATTTAAGAAATATATAAAATCAATAAAAACAAGTGAAGAATATAGTTCAGAAGCAGACCTTTCAGATGAGGTCAAATATAGTCCAGAAATGTATTGTCCAATATAAGATATTAGAGTTCAAAGTTTTAATCCACTTGACCGAAACACACACTTTGCCAAGCAATAGTGTGGGGAAATAACAGAGTCTTTAAAGTCCAATGAAGCTTGACAACAAGGCTGGAAATAAACTTGATTCTTGGCTAGATCCGTGACTGAAGACGAGGCAAACATGAAGCATGAAACAGAGTCCGTGGTAAAACCGTGAGACAGGGCAAGGCTTGAAGCTTGATCCGGGAAGCAAGGAACTGGGATTACGAAGTCCACACACGATCTCTCTCCTCAAGCTGATCAATTGACTCTGCAAAGAATCCCTCGCACCAAACACCTATATTGGGTCTCGTTTTCCCGCCAACAGAACTCTTTCCCTAGAGAACGAGAAGCGAAACCCAACTCTGTCCAGATGCATGACTCCTTAGAATTTCCCAAGGGAAGCAGACCTAATCAGCCATTTGTTTGGCAGCGATTCTCAGGCTTCTCCGATTAGCCTCCCTGACTCCCCTATCTTTAGAATAATTTTCCCTCCTGGAAAACAGGGAGGAGTTCTGCCCAAGGCCTGTTTGGCTGAATTCTTGAGGGCAAACATCAACATCCTGCAGGTGAAGAGACTCCGGCTCTTGCTGAACTGGCGAAAACCCCATGTTTTCCTCTTCGTCTGCCACAATAGTACTAGGAACAGGACTACAAGGCCCATGAGTCATCACACTGGCTGTGAATATTGCTGAATCCCATGCTATAGGCAGCAGCTAGAAAGCTCTCCCTTTTACTGGAGAACCATTCAACCATCAATTGCAGTACCTGAAAAGTAGTGATTTGTGAGGGTTGACCAAAAGTCAAAACACAGCTATATAACTATGATGATTATGTAGCCACATAACTGACAAAAATTCTATTACATCACGACAGGAAGAATATTGAGTGATTTAGCTGCTGCTGAGGTCACAATCCAGGCAGAGCTCATGGTTCCTAGCTAGTCTTCCCTAACCTAGTGTCCTCCAGATTTGGTTGAAATGATGGGAGCTGCAATCTGGTCTAGTAAACTTTGGAAGAGATTAGTTTGAACTATTCTGTTTCCTAGGATTGTACATTGAGAACTAAAGAAGCAGGAGTAACTTTTTTCTTCACATATCTAGGTAAATGACAAGCTCGTGCACTGTCATTCATTATCATGATGTTGAGTGATGAGTAGCTTGCATAAAACATTCACAACAATCCAAATTCCACAAACAGAGCAAAAGATTTGGCTGGTACCTTTGAAAGGAAGCAACTCACCCATTCAGTAGCAAGTAAGACAGTCATCATTTATTGAGGAGACCACAACATTTGTGAAAGTATGAATCAGGGCAGGATGAAACATCATTACATCTGGGTTATGACAGAGGATGTCCATGTCTATCTTTCTGTTGACCTTCAGCTTGGAAATGTCTGAGTCATCCGGTTATTTCCACAGTCAAGAAATAAGTAGGACTCTTTGTAAAACTATCATCATTGCCATTATCAACATCCTTGTTTTTAAATTCAATAACTCGTAAGTGCTAAAATCTGGATTTTTGGGTAATGAGTGATTTGAACTCTATAAGAATCGTTTAAGATTACCAGATAATCTGGTACATCCCAAGTAGTGCCATTTTTTGTAATTTTACTACTATGACCCTATGTTTTGGTAATGTTGTTCAGATGTTTAGATAGTCCATTTGGAATTTTTCCCATTGCACCTATCACCATTGGAAGTAAAGTTGCTTTCTTTTTCCATATGCACTGAAGCTTGAGAACTCCCAATATTTCATTAATCTCTCCCCCCCCCCCCCTCCACCATTGTGGACAGCAGTGAACCCTATTTTCTGACCATATCTGGATTGGAAGCATACCATAGATTTTCAATGGAGGACCTAAAGAGATCCACAAGCACTGGAGGAGGGGGGGTTTGGTAAGTGAAATTATGGATATCAGATCCATAGCTAAGGAGGTTATACTGTATGTGGTCAATGTAACTTCCCAGATTAGACAAGAACATTCACAGTTTTACTTATTTCTATAATATAGTTTTTGATGGTCTTCTTGAACCAGCAATTCCCAAAATAGTGTATTAATGCATTGCACCAGAATTTCATAAACTGTGCTCCTCCAGATATTTTGGACTTCAGCTCCCACAGTTCCTAACAGCTGGTGAGCTGGCTAGGATTTCTGGGAGCTGAAGTCCAAAACACCCGGAGGAGCACAGTTTGTGAAACTCTGCATTACATTATGTAACAAAATTTGAAGAAAAATTTTGTTCGTGGTTTGAAGGTGTTGTTTAATTGTGAGGTACAGTGTTCCCTCACTACTTCGCGGTTCACTTTTTGCGGATTCACTGTTTTGCGGTTTCTCAATAAACTCTAAAAGACTATTATAAATCATAAAAAATTACAATTTACAGCCTAAGGAAGGGAGGAAGGAGAAGCCAAAGGGAGAGAAAAGGAGCCCATGGGGCAACGGGAGGAGAAGGAGGCAATTTATCAACACATGATTGGTTGATAAAGACTTAAAATAGTGTATAACTAATAAAATAATGTATAAATAATGTATAAATATTAAAATAAATATAGTGTTCCTACTTCACGGATTTTCACTTATTGCGGGTGGTCCTGGAACCTAACTCCAGTGATAAGTGAGGGAACACTGTACTTACTTTGAAAGTAGTTGTTATTCTCCAGAAACTTAATGTTTGTGGTTGCCACAAACTATGTTGTATTGGTTGAGACTCTAGAAGATATTCATGGAAAAACCATAACAAAATGTGCTGCATAATGTCCCACGAAAACAATGTTTTTGCCATTTAATAAACGATTCCATGTTTTTAAGTTGGAATCAATTAGGAAATGGCATTTATAACCCAGGAACAAAAATGTGTAATGCAGTGGTCTACTAGGTTAGAGATTAATGTTTTCTTTTAAAAATGAAACCTTAAACAGCAGTGCTACAAAGATGGTAGTAATTTCAGTAGCAACCAAAACTTTATTATTTTATGTCTTTCTGACTTTACAGTTATAATAAATGAATAAATAATGAAAGTAACAACTGGAGCAGGTGTCAAACAGGTAGTATAGTAGAATATCAAACAGCCATTATGCACCAATTTACCAAGCATGCCAGACCCTCAAAAATGTCCTAAAGCATGGATTGGAAAACTTTCACCCTCCAGATGTTTTTTGTCTACAAATCCCTCAAACCTTTAGTATTGCCATATGAGAAGGATGGAGCTGTTGGGTACTGTAGGTCAAAACTGACCCACTTTTTCTCTCTTTTCTTTGTATCAGTTCAAAGGTTTATTACAGTGGTTCTCAACCTCTGGGTCCCCAGGTGTTTTGGCCTACAACTCCCAGAAATCTCAGCCAGTTTACCAGCTGGATTTCTGGGAGTTGGAGGCAAAAACATCTGGGGACCCATAGGTTGAGAACCACTGGTTTAGTGGGAAAGAAATTCTATACGTAATTCTAAAACTACCCCAAAGATTGGCTTCCTTGTTGAAGACACCTAATACAAGCAATTGTTAATCTGGAACAGTTCTTCTGTGGCAAATCTGAATGGCTGGAGAGTTCACAGTGAAGTACACACTCCCTGATATTCCGAGGATCAGATCTTTGGCAGCTGTCAAAGTAGCACCTTGAAGTGGGTTTGAGGCATCAAACAATGGTTAAAATCAAATGAAACACTAGTAAACAAGATAAAAAATACAATTTAAAATACATCAATAAAAAGAAAACAACCACGCTAACAAGTTAAGAACACCACCCTCCAGCAACTGTTCAGCTTTGATGCCAAAAGTCTGGCTCAATAAAACAAATTGCTTTCACCGCCTCTGTTTTGTGCTCTAGAGAGACAGACAATTTACCTGGGATTATTTGGAAGTATTCTTGCTAAGCGGAAAGACAGAAGTATACTTGAATCTGATTCTCTGTAAAAATCAACACTTGGAGGTTACCATTTCCCAGATCCCCAAGAAAAAATATACACATATGTTCACTTGTGTTTTCCTGCAGTGGGAATGTGAAGAATTGTAAACAGAACATGATAGCTCAAATCCTTAATCAGCATACGAGGCAGAGATGGGAAAATACGATTTTTGGGTTGTCTGAGGCACCCTGGGCTATTTGTGTGCCCCCTCAACCCTTAGTACACCCCAACTTTATTCTAAAGGCACAGTGCCATATTGCCAGGCCTCTACCACAATTTTAGTCCTTGAAACATTTCCTTTTTCTAACAGAATGTCACCCTTCCCCTGCCCCAATTAGTCACTACCTATTGAAAAATAAAGGACATTTGCTGAATCCAAAAGGGCCAAAGATATGTGTGTGTTGGATGGAGGCAGAAGAAACTGTTTCCCAGTACTTAGGGGCTTTTGAGGGTGACTTTTTGTTTTCAGGAATGAGTCAACATAGGGAGAGTATAGTTCCTTATGAATTCCTAGAAAACTAATGTAGTCTATTACCCTCAGACAGTTGCCCACTCTGATTTAAGGCAACTAGTTACTTACTGTATAAAGGGAACATTCTTTCCTTATTATATGTGAATGTCATCAATCAAATACATGTGTTGTTAATCCCAACTAGAGTAGAGCTATTGAAACAGTTTGGTTTATTAAGTATTTGAATTGGAGATTGTCAATGAATACCAGGTGCTGCCAGCTATATTTCAGAGGAAGGAACTGACAAAACTACCACTGAGCATCTCTTGCTTAAGAAAACCCTATGAAATTTACAGAGTCAACATAAGTCAACAGGCAACTTGAAGGCACATTTTTATTGTTATTAATTGCTGTCAAGTTAGCTTTAACCCCATGAATGAGAGACCTCCAAGCCACCCTATCATTAACAGCTCAGGTCTTGTAGACTCAAGGTTGCGGATTCCTTGATTGAGTCTATCCATCTGGAATGTGATCTTTTCTTTTCTAACTGATGATGTACCATTCAACAACCAATTTACTCTAGTTGGGACTATCCAAAAGGATTCCAGCCTTGGCGGGTTTTTTATTTGAGTTTCACTAGCCACACCTAATTAATATATAATGTTTGATTGCTATCCCGATATCTTTTAGACTGGAATTGAGTGCTCTGTGAAAAAGGAGGGAACCTGATTTTTTTTATTGAGGAGCCACTTGGGTAGGTAATGCCACACAGCCCTTTCGCATACTGTTTTTAGTCTTGCTGTTTTCGTTGATGCCTAGGAAGGGGTTGGAATACACCCCCGAGACATCTACAGATATGCAGAGGTTTCTATGGCACACCCTACTTTCATATGTAAATAAGACATGAACAAACAGGACATGCATGGATGTTAAAAGGAAAAAGCAAAGACAAACTGAATTTTCAAGGAAGCCCATCTTAATCAAAACTGTATGTTGTCTTCTGGGAGAGGTGGGCAGTTTGTAGTGCTAAAGTTGGTGGCTGTAACTTCTATCTACCCTACCTAGTATGGCTAATGGAGAGGAAAAATACTCAAACAGGTTTTTGGTTGGCAACAATGGCTAGGGGACTGTAGTTTAAAAAATGGTAATATTTCTAATTTGGGGCAAAGGAGCACGAAAGTGGCATTGCAACAACACATGGGGGTTAAATTGCCTACTCCTGGCTTTTGATTTTTCTTGCTAGTAACAGAATTATAATAGCAAAAATTTAAAATAAGAACTTGAATATTTTAAATGGAGGTAATGTATGAACTCAATTATAAATTTAAACGTATTAGTCCAAAAAAATCAACCCTCATAAACTGGGTTGGCTTATTCTTTGGGTTAATTTGAGTATTGTACTTTAACTCTTAACAATAAAGGAATCATTGTCTTTGCTGAGAAGAGTTGCAAAAGGCGAGAGTTTAGTCCATCCTGGGAAAATCTAAAAGAGACACAAACTCTCTCTATTCATTCCACTGCAGTGCCCTCTCTGGCCTTTCTGAATGGTTGGGAAGGGAAATAACAGCAGTAGCTGGTAGCTGAAATTGGTGCTTTTCCCTCTCCACAGAATTACTCTTGACTTATCTAAAGGTCATATCAAAATCCATAATTTTTGTAGCAAAACCTGGCCTCAGCTTATACATGAGGTCAACCTATACATAAGAATACAGTAGTTTTAGGCTGTGATCTGGTTCATGGATGTGATCTACATCATCCAAGGTTTCAGAGCTTCAAATGCTTCATCATCAGGCAAAGATGTTTAAAATCACACAGAAGAAAGGTGATGCTGTTAAAACTTCTGAGGCTGAGAATGAGAGCAACTTTTGCAGGTATAGCAGTGAACTCCTTTCTAGCTGGGCCAATTGTAGTTCATGGGGATTTCCAGGGAATGCAGGGTGTAACTGTGACTGGGAGCCAATACATGGGTTCTGAAGGCAGACAACAGTCCAAGAGCCTGGAGAAGAAAGTTGACAATATAAGGGTAGGCAGAACATGAGCCCAAAGATAAATGATTTATACCTATTTTGTTGTAACATCTTAATATCACATTTTAAAAGACAACATCAGGGTTAACATGTTTTCTCATGTTCATTGCAAAATTCCTTCCACTCCCTTGCGTTCCAATACCCTGTGTGTTTTGTAGGATTTTCTGTCAAATGTGTTCAACCACCTAGTATTTACATTTAGGATATGACATTATTAATCAATCATCCCATAAGCAATTAGCACTGTAAAATCAATGACATTTTAATTTCCTATATGAACCGAAAAGGAACATGCTTTTTCTTTTACATTATTTGCACTCTATATGCATTTTTACACTGTGGCATCACTTTAATTATTGGCCAAACCCAGAGTAGCCCTATTGAATTAAAGGGATTTACATAAGTGGCAATTTACTGTTCAGTATTTGATTCAATGGGGTCTATTCTACTTGGGACCAGCAATTGGATCCAGGCCTGTATAACGAGTACATCTGTAATAAATATTTATTACTAATAACTAATAGAATTACTGTACAACTGAAATGTAATGCTGTTTGGTCTTCCTACACTACAAATACCAATTAGTTTTGTGTTTGCTTCAATTTAAATGTTAAAGTCTTTAAAAATGTATTTCCTTTTTATCTTTTTAAAAATTTGTTTTATCTGAGTCACTTTTGTTAATTAATGAACTTCCACATTTTATTTCTGCCTATGTGGTTAATCATTTTATTGATTTTTTTAATTCATAGGTTTCTTTGAACAGTTTTTGTACAATTTATGTTTTAAATTGAGAAATGTAAATCAATCCAGAAAGGAAGATCCATAATTCAAAACTCAGCACTGGAATAATATTTGATGGCTGAATTTAGTAACTTACAAGTTATGCTTTTCTGTGAACTCTTTAAAAAAGCATTAAGGTCTGTTTCACAAGGTGCTCATGGCAGGCTTCATTAGGCTGGACTAAAAATTAAATTTTAACTTAATGTAGCACAGGCTGTCTATTAAGTCACTAAACATCTATGTGGAGCTTCAACGAAGTGAAATCAACATTTAATTTCATGATCTAGTATTCCAAATTAAATTATCCTTTTCAGAAAAAAAGTTGGTGCATATGTGTAGATTAGTGATAATTTATCCCGTGAAATTGCAATCAACTAAAAGACACATATTCTTTCTGTTGCTCTATAAGATGAATTCAGGACAAAGAAAAAATACAGAATTGTTATGAATGTGCACTTTTTGGACTGGGACTAAAAGATATTGCTCACTTGCCAGTTAGAGATGGCATTCAGTTTCATATATTTTTTAGTTTGGACATAGAAATTACAGCAAAATCTGAGTTCCCAAAATAGGATTTTAATAACAGGGAAGAACTCCTTTCCTTCCTTACCCCATATACATTCATTATGCACTGGAGTAATAGCAATGGCAGCAGAAATGGGTTTACATATGCATCCACTTCCAAAACATTATATGGAAACAGTGGAACATAGTGACACAATCTTTTCTCATAACTAGAAAAGTTTAGCCGATCATTTCTGAGAACACTTATGGATACAAAAATATTGCAAGCAGTGAGGTGAGATGGAGCACAAACCACCCAAAGACAGCTCAGCATATCAAGTAGGGATAGAAAGAATATCAATTGCATGATAATTGTCCTGTTGAGAAAAAGGACCTCATCACATAGATCTCCCCCTCCCTTTCTCTAAATTTTCACACACTGACAAAACAGAGTCCCACAGAGGCCATCCCATGACACACGACCACTTCAAATAGCTGCCTGTATGACTCTTGCGAGCATGTAAAAATTGAGAGAAGACTCCATTCTCAGGAGTCCAGTATTACGTGACTTCTGATTCTGGAAAGGGGGGGAGGGGAGAGTGAGGGAAAGCGGGAAGAAGACGGGGAAAAGTTGTGGGATGGCTGGCCATCTCCGAAGACAGACCTTGCTGGGAGAGAATGAGATAAGATATTTTTCCCCTAGCGGTGTGCAATTTGAAAAAAAAACCCACACAGTTTTTGGTGCTGATTTTTGGTCGGCCCCCCTTCTGTTTTTTGGTAACTTCCCAAAATTGGTAGGGGAAAATACTGTTGCACTCTGTCATCTGGAAGTTCTTTTTTCACTCTGGGAAGATCCAGTCCATTGGTGGCAATAGGGGAACTTCAGAGGCTCCCATTTCCATCATTTTTAGGGCTATAGGGATGAATGGCCACATTTGGAGGACACATTTACAACTGAAAGCCCCCCAAGTTTCAGAATGTCTGAGTTACCCACTGATTTTAAGGGAATTCTTAAAGTTTCTAGAAATATAAAATCTCTTATTTTTTCTTTTTCTTTGTCAGGACCTTGGCTGCAGAGCACCAATAACCTTACACAGAGGCCAGTCTCTATCTAATATCTTTATTAAAGAAATAATCAATAAAAACAAGTGAAGAATATAGTTCAGAAGCAGACCTTTCAGATAAGGTCAAATATAGTCCAGAAATGTATTGTCCAATATAAGATATTAGAGTTCAAAGTTTTAATCCACTTGACCGAAACACACACTTTGCCAAGCAATAGTGTGGGGAAATAACAGAGTCTTTAAAGTCCAATGAAGCTTGACAACAAGGCTGGAAATAAACTTGATTCTTGACTAGATCCGTGACTGGAGGCAAGACGAACATGAAGCATGAAACAGAGTCCGTGGTAAAACCGTGAGACAAGGCAAGGCTTGAAGCTTGATCCGGGAAGCAAGGAACTGGGATTACGAAGTCCACACACGATCTCTCTCCTCAAGCTGATCAATTGACTCCGCAAAGAATCCCTCGCGCCAAACACCTATATTGGGTCTCATTTTCCCGCCAACAGAACTCTTTCCCTAGAGAACGAGAAGCGAAACCCAACTCTGTCCAGATGTATGACTCCTTAGAATTTCCCAAGGGAAGCAGACCTAATCAGCCATTTGTTTGGCAGCGATTCTCAGGGTTCTCCGATTAGCCTCCCTCACTCCCCTATCTTTAGAATAATTTTCCCTCCTGGAAAACGGGGGGGGGGGGGGGAGTTCTGCCCAAGGCCTGTTTGGCTGAATTCTTGAGGGCAAACATCAACATCCTGCAGGTGAAGAGACTCCGGCTCTTGCTGAACCGGCGAAAATCCCATGTTTTCCTCTTCGTCTGCCACAATAGTACTAGGAACAGGACTACAAGGCCCATGAGTCATCACATTCTTCTTCTTTTTTAAAAACAAAACCCAAAGAACCCTGGAATTTCTCCACAGCAACATAGGAGCAGCAGCAGGGCATCATTCCTGCCAACATTCATAAAGATCCATACATCCCACAATTTATAGGGATTTTTTAAAGTTTCTTTAAACTACTAAAAACAAATACTTTTCCTACACTTTTGCACTTCTACTTGTTTGTCAACATAATGAAAGATGCCATCATCCACAAGCATCATGTCCCATCAAAGAAAAACACTACAGTAGGATTAACAGAAAACCATTTTAAAAATTATTGTGGGAAATAGAATTATGTTTGAAAACCAATGTTTAATTAAAGTAATGTTTTAATTAAAAAGATTGGAATTGAGTCAAAAAGCGATTTTTAGCAGCGTCACTGGGATATAACATGATGGAACTAGCTAGCACATGATCTTTCTCTCTCAAATACTAGGATACCACAGGAAAATGGAGGAGCTCACCCGGGTATATATAGACCAACTTAGCAAAAAGACATGTGATCCACTTTCTTTCTCTGATTGGCTCAGGCAAGGCTAAGGGGGAACATCTCCCTCCTCATGTGGCTACTGTCACAGCGCTCTTGAAAGCAACCAAAAGCTGCCAATTTTGGTCACCACGTGGTTGGTTTTGGCTGAGTCGATATGAGCCCTATCGCCCATCCCATTTCCCGAGGTTTGGTTTCTGGAACTGCCAGAAATCCCTGATCCTGTTTTTAATAACAGTACTGTGCACACCCTTAGTTTCTCTACTCTTCCCAACACTTTCCCCTGCTTCCCCCTGCCTATCTGCTCAAGAAACCCTGTTATGGAAGAATAGCAGTAGAAGTAACGTCCATTGCAATCAGTGAAATCTCTTGCAGTATTTGCACAAAAATATATGTGGTTTAAGTTACAGATACTGCATTTTTATATGTAAAATGTTCCCTATGTAACCAATTATATATAGTTTCTCTTTGATTGCATAGTCTTCCTCATTGACAACGTGTTAGCCATATGTGTCTAGGTTTTCACATGTGAAATGTTTTAGGTTACATTTTTGTGTGTGCAAGGAATGCATTTTATATTTTGTGATTACAAAAACACACATACTTCTGTGCAGTATACTTTCTGGAGGCAGAAATAGTGCTTGAAAACTGTTCCAGTTTTGCTCAGGGGAGAAAATAGTGAGGGAATTATTCTCCCATGTTTGCAATAATGAGGAGTATAAAGATGTGCATCAAAGAATTTTGTTGTTGTTGAAAAGATGGAGGACTAGGGTCAATTTTTAACTTTTAAGATTTAGGCCTGAAGATTTGGGGTAGTCCCAAATCAAGTGAGCTCACTGAATTGGATTTGCATAAATATTGATTCATCATTGATTATATAGGTCTTTACTAGTTGGGACTACCAATAGAATTCAGGCCTTATTTTCTGGTGGCCTCAACTGTACACCAGGACCGAACAAGAGAAAACTCAGTATTCTAGTGCTTTGCTAAACTGTGCCTAGATTATCTACTCCTCCAGCTTACTACTGTACAACTAGGCAACCCAACCTGGAATTTGTCATAACAAACCATACAAAGCAAGCTTAATACATTAAATCATTACACAACCCTTTTACAGCCTTCAGTCTTTCATAACAGACGAGACAGTGGGCTAGATCCTTATCAGAAAATGGGCACAGCTCCATCTGCAATGGAAATGTGCCCATTCTAGCAGGTAGATGCCAAGCCAAACTTCATTTGCACGGAGAAACTGAAGTGTTACTGCCATCTCCCTCTTAGCCTTAAGGAAAGAAGTCGAATAGTGTACCACATTTGAGCTTCACAGGCTCCTCCTCACTTTGGTATAGCTGCAGAGCAGAAAGAGCCTGGCCTGCTTAGTCAGCATATATGTTCACAGGTCAAACACTTCCTTATTCTACCTATTCAGTTGGCAGAAAGATGACTTTCCAAGTTTACCCATGGTGCGAAGAGTCTGCACCAAGTTCTAAAAACTTTACATGTATGATATGGCCATTTTCTCTCTTATAACTCGCCTTTCTCCATCTACCCTTACATTTAAAGTAAAATACTTTCACTGAGAAGTGCCATTTTAGAACCTGATTATTACTCATAGTGGGTCATCAGCTGATTTTTCAATCTTGGCCTTAATTGCATTTGTTCTGATGGCTTGCTCCTGGGCTGCAAGGATCAGGCCTTCTGTCTCCTTCTTCAGGGTCCCATTCGCGAGCCATAGCCAGGTCTTCTCCTTATCAGCTTTTCCTTCAATTTTGTCAAGGAACTTTCCATGCAATGTTTTGTTGTGCCAGCTGTCAGCTCTAGTTTGTAGTGCAGTTTTCTTGTACTGATTTTTTGTCTGCTGTGCTTTGAGGAGTTTCTGATTTTTGACTTCAATCAAAGCAGGTTCTTCACTTTGCTTTACATATTCTGCCAGAGCATGTTCTTCTCCTTTGACTGCTTGTTTTACTTGTAAGAGTCCTCTGCCCCCTGATCTTCTAGGCAGATATAGCCGGTCAACATCACTGCGAGGGTGCAGTGAATGATGAATGGTCATGAGTTTTCTTGTTTTTCTGTCCAAATTGTCCAGTTCCGCCTGTGTCCAGTTTATAATGCCAGCAGTATATCTTATGACAGATATGGCCCAGGTGTTTATGGCCTTGATGGTATTGCCTCCATTGAGCTTGCTTTTGAGAATTTTTCTGACCCTTTGTGTGTATTCTTTGCTGACCACAGTTTTCACATGTTCATGCTTGATGTTGTCCAGCTGTAATATGCCCAGATATTTATAGGCCTCTGGCTGGCAACACTTTATTGTTTGGCCATTAGGCATATTTATGCCCTCACTTTCAATGATTTTTCCCTTCTTCAATGCCACTGTCGAACATTTGTTCAAACCAAACTCCATGCTGATATCAGTGCTAAAAATTCAGACAGTGTTAGTCAGAGACTGGATTTCAGTTTCCGTTTTCCCATACAGCTTCAGGTCATCCATGTACATCAGATGCGAAATTTTGTGAGATTTCTTAGGTGTTTGATAGCTGAGGTTTGTTTTTTGTAAGATAATTGACAGAGGGATCATGGCAATAATGAAAAGCAGAGGGGACAATGAGTCTCCCTGGAAAATTCCTCTTCTGATGTTGGCAAGTCCATAGCACTGGAAAACTGAACAAACAGTTCAGTTTTCCAGTGCTCCATCATATTTTCAATAAAGGTGCCAACGTTTTTACAAATCCCGATGGCGTCCAGGCACTTGATGATCCAGCTGTGTGGGAGTGAGTCAAAGGCCTTTTTGTAGTCAATCCACATCATGTGAAGATTAGCTTTTCGGCTTTTACAATTCTCCATAATCATTTTGTCAATTAATAACTGGTATTTTGTGCCCCTGCTTTTCCGTTTGTTGCCATTCTGTTCATCTGGCAAGATGTTTTTTTCTTTAAGATAGTCTTGAATTCTGTCAGCTATGATGCCAGCCAGTAGTTTAAACATAGTGGGCAGACACGTTATTGGCCTGTAGTTTCCTGGTGCTGCTCCTTTTGCTGGATCTTTTGTATCAGGTATGTTCTTCCAGTTGTTAGCCATTCACTGATACTTCCTTCTTTGTTGTTGTTGTTGTTGTTGTTGTTGTTGTTGTTATTATTATTATTATTATTATTATTATTATTATTATTATTATTATCCAGCATAGTGAGGACAGCTTTTACAGTGAGAACCTGCCCTGGATTAAAGGGAGAATGGGGAGGTCTTCCATGAGGGCCTAGATTTCTCACTAACTGTGTTTACTCATGGGTGAATGTGAAAGGGCCAAGGAAGCTATCTCTTTGTCCAAGCTGTGAAGTGCACCTGTTTTGATCTGAGGAATCTGATGGGCATTACGCCAGCAACGTGCTTTCTTAAATCCTTAAATAAAATCTACAAGTGAAGAATTATGGTCAAAATGGTCCAACATAAACCTTGACATATCACCTTCTTCTTGTAACCAAGAACTGAGTAAGTTGTGTTTACTCTATAATATAAGGAATTAAACAAACTGATTGTTGGTAGATGCCTAAAGGGACACAATAAAGGATTTAAGAGCATGCATTTTTGTATATGAATTGGATGACTGAACTGCATTTTAGTAATGAAAGAGAAGGCATCATCTCTTTGAAGCTGGTAAGACCTGCTGTAACCAAGTTGCAGCAAAACAACAGTTTGCCTGCTAACTGTGTAATTGCTGGATTGAAGAAAGATGAAACTTTCCCAGGATTTTCTACAAGAGTTGTTGGTGTAGATTTGGTTTTTGATGAGACCAGTGACAAAGAGATTGTGAGAAAATATAACAAAAGATTGCTAGAATCAAGGCAGAGCTGTTGGGGTATGCAATGGAAGAAATGTAGGGTAATCTGGAAATGATAGATAAGGAAAAATTCAAGTTGATCTAATGGAAAAGATAGCCTGGAAAACTAAGGAGAAGAGGCTTCATGAAATATTGTATTGAAAAAATGGCATTTGAGAGCAACCAGAGAAAGATGGCGGAAATAATCGGGAATTGATGTGTAATGAATCTACACAGATGGAAGAATGAATCCAAGTAGATTTAATGAATTGATTAGTCTTTAAGACTGGGGAGTGAGGTGAGGGAAAGTTGAGAAAGGAAAAGACTCTGTGTGTCAGAATAATTAAATCAAGAAAAAGATGCAAATGATAACAAGGAATAAATAAGGGAATCTGAGAAGACTGGGGAAGTGTTGGTTAGGATGGATGAAGAGGAAGACAAGAATTAAATTCATAATGAAATAGAAAAAAGAATGTTTGATTGAAATCAGGCCATGAGATTTGGTTACAGAAACAAGACAATGAGAACTGGATATGGATATGATTGCAATGAATTTTTCTAGAAATGTTGGAAGTTCGAACATAAAGGAAAAATTTAGAGCAATGGGAGAGTTTAAGGATAGTCTGGACTTAGTGATATTATGTGTAAGAGAGTTACAGTTTTACTTGATAGGAGTTAATGCTATATGACTATGCCAGTAAGTATCAAAGGTGAGAAAACTGAATACTACTTCTTACAGTGTGATATGATATAATGGCTCATATGTCTGACAGGAATATAGAAAGATAATGATTGATAGATTGGTATTTTAATGCTAGGTATGCTAATCTTGGGAAGAAGAAAAATATTTTTGGTTGTTGAGAAATAATGAAACAAGGGATGGAAAGAAGAGAACTGTTGGATTTGTGTGTTGACAGCCTTGAAATAATTTAAATGTTACATACTGTTGAAAGAAAGAGTGGAATAATATTCTTCTTTGTTCTTTACTTTTTAACTGTTCTGCTTTATCTCTTAATGTCTATCTCTCAGTTTCTATTTCTTCTTGTGTTAGTATAATTTTAGTGTCCTTGAAAACTTCAATATTTGTGTGTATATGTGTGTGGGTTTGTACCGTGGTAACTGTTGGCTTTCATGTCAGTGTGGGGGGGGGGGTACTTTGGGTTTTAGTTTGATTTTTAAAGGTGCTATCATGGGAACAGCTCCTTTAAAGTTCAAACTAAAACGTAGAATAAATTTGCTAGTCCACTAACAGAGAAGGCAATGACTGCTATTGGATATTTACCTTTCATGTGGTTCAAATTGTAAGAGAAGGATTTGTCCTTTACCTTCTCTGTTCTTGTCCTCCATCTCCATGGTTTTACTCATATTGGAGGGATAACCCTTTACTGGTTTGGCCTTCTGTGGGCTTTATAACCCTGCCTTTCCAGGTCTGTACGGAAGGTGTAAATGGATATTTATTTGCATTGCCAATGGAATCACCTTTCAACTTCTCTTACTAGGTTACTCATTATGGTGAAGTCCTGAATTTTGCCCAGCTAATGAAAACATCTACATGCATTCCATGTGGGAAAGCGTGTGCTCATCACGTTTTCAAAAAATAAATATTCTTTGAGGCTGTCATATTTATTTCTGAGAAAAATAAGTTGATGGGCCTTCAATCATATGAGGGTTCTGGATTAGTTTGGTACTCAAATCTTCCTTTAGATCAGTGATTCTCAACCTGTGGGTCCTCAAGTGTTTTGACCTTCAACTCCCAGAAATCCTAACAGCTGGTAAACTGGCTAGGATTTCTGGGAGTTGTAGGCCAAAACACCTGGGGACCCACAGGTTGAGAACCACTGCCAGTGCTCCTTGCTCCCCAAAGTGCATTTTGAAGTAAGGAAAATTGGGTTGCAATCTCCAAAAACAAAATGGGAAGATTGGGGCAGAAGAGAGACAAAAGGGTAAAGTGAAAAAGGAGATGGGGAAATTTATATATTGTACTGCAGCTCTTAAAATCCCCATCCAGCAATAGCCAGCTGGGAAGTGTAGTACAAAATAACTTTTTCCAACTTCTGCCCTATGCAGTAAAAGTGACAGTACCTAATTGATTTCCTGGAACAACAAACTTGTTCTGCGACACATCTGATCTCAACCGCTGGTTTGCAAAGTGCACTCCCTCTTTTGCTATTCATCCTTTGAGTGAGTTTCATGTTGCAAATTTTTCCTCTTTCAGGTTTCACTGAAAGGGCACTGTGAACTTCTCTGCAGAGATCTAATATTAAAAACTACTTACTGCTAACAGAATACTAATGCTTTGCATTTGAATAGCACCTTTGATGTGAAGCTTTCCAAGTGTTTTTCACATTAATAATAATGTCTCACCCCACACCCATGGGAGACAGGCAAGTATCATTCCCATGTTATAGATGGAGACACTCAGAATAAGATAGAGTAATCCTGATGGCTCATAGCACCTGGAGCTCTAGCAGGAAAGGTGCCAAGTGTCCTCTATTCCCAAGCAACCGAGGCAGCTTAGCTCCTTAGCCCCAGGGCTTCTTCTGACATTTACACTTGCATGAACTTCCCTGATGCCTCTTGCCAGCTCCAGGAAATCTGCTGTAGGAAGAACTAAAGATCTTTTGGAATCACTAGGATATCACTAGTGTTTAGCACAACTCATGTTTGGATGCAACAAGGATATTCGGGGAATTGTAGTCCAAAGAACTGATCTTTACTATTCTCAGGATAGACCCATGGCAAGTAGATATTTTTACTGCATTCCTGTTTTTTATGTGGGCCAACTGAAGTGAGATCAGGGAGACCTGTGGCTAAGATTCCTCAAAGCAGAAGCACATATGGAGACTGCAGTGCTGGAGAAGGATTTTTTTTTAAAAAAACCCACTATTTCCTCTCTTCTTTTCTTAATTGACTTTGTCCCCTCAAATGGTTATTTGCTCTGCAAGCAAAACAGACAAAGCACCACATGAATACCTTCATGTTTGTTTGCTCTGGAGAACAAACAGGAGCTTCCAGAGTGGTGTTGGGAGGAGAGGGGAGTTCAGGGAAAAGGATTAAGATGGCTTCTGTGTTAGCTCTGTGGTGGCTTCACTCCCATTCCTCCACCTCCTTAGCTACTTTCATATTTCAGAAAAAGATAGTTTTTTGTTTCAGAGACATCTCCAATGCTAACTGTGGCTCTTATGTCTTTCGGCCAGTGAACCCACTCCAAAATTTGAATATCTTTGAAGGAGCAATGCAAAGCACTGAGCCATTTTAGGAGTAGGATTCAGCACTATGGATAGCACTTTTAAAATCTGGATTCAAATCTAGCATGGATTCACTGTTCCATTGACACAGGAACCACCAAATACCGCCATACCTTTCACAACGAGTCTAGTTTGACCTACGGTTTTCAAAGGTTAGACTTTGAACTACAAATCTTAATCCAAATTTCCCTAATCACCTCATAGCCAATGGCCATCCTGGCTTTTTTTTTTCCATGTCAGGAGCAACTTGAGTCACTTCTGGAGTGAGAGAATTGGCCGTTTGCAAGGACGTTGCCCAGGGGACACCCGGATGTTTTTATGTTTTTACCATCCTTGTGGGAGGCTTATCTCATGTCCCCGCATGGAGCTGGGGCTGATAGAGGGAGCTCATCCGCCATCCCCGGGTGGGATTTGAACCTGGCAGCCTTCAGGTCATCAACCCAACCTTCAAGTCATGAGACTTTAATCCACTATGCCACCGAGGGCTCCTGTCCTGGCTGAGGAAGGTAGAGTAGTCTTTCTGAGCCCAGGTTTACCTTTTAGGCAGTGGTTCTCAACCTGGTGTCCTCAGATGTTTTTGGCCTTCAATTTCCAGAAATCCTAACTGCTGATAAACTGGTTGGGATTTCTGGGAGTTGAAGGCCAAAAACATCTAGGGACCCCAGGTTGAGAACCACTGTTGTTGAGAATCATCATCACAATCACTATCATTTTTGTTACACACCTTTCCTCATGGCTCAAGGTGGGGTACAACATAAAACACACAGATAAAATACACAGAACAAAGATTAAAACCAATACCAATAAAATGTAATGTTAAAATTCATAGTTTACAATTACCTGCGTATGCCTGCCAGAAGAGATGAGTCTTTTACTGTATCTTAAATTTTGATAGCTCATTTAGTTATTGAATCCCTTCTGGCAGGTCATTTCACAGTCTAGGGGTGGGCAATGAAAGGGTCATCTGGATGAGAGTTGCCAGTTGGGTTCTGCCTGGTTGAACGAAACGTCCCTCAGAGGACTTTAGTGTCCAGGGCAGATTGTATAGGAGAAGGTGATACTGTACCCAAACCATTTAGGGCTTTAAAGGTCATAACCAACACTTTGTATTTTGCCCAGAAACTAATTGGCAACCAGTGGAGTGACTTTAGTATGTATGTAATATGTTCCCTCCTAGATATTTCTGTAGCCAATCTGGCTGCTATGTTTTAAATTAACCTGAGTCCTCCACAGAGCCATGGCGCACCAGGTGAATATGCCAGGACTTGATGATTAGCTGAGACGATCATACAATCTGATAAATGCACCACCACCACCTGGGACTGCCTTCTTCTCTTTGGGTTTAGCTGCCTACATGGTGTGTGTGTGTATTTCCCCCCTATAAGCAACCTCTGTTGAAATGTAAAGTATTATAGAGCTTCATGGTTATTTGAATCAGCAGCTTTACAACAGCCCCTGGTGGAAATGAAAACTACTGGAACCAGTTTGCCGATATGGATCAACACAGCTGCCTGCAGTTTGAGAGTCTCCCTGCAGGCTTAGTAACAGGGGCTGTGCCAATGACCATGACAACATTTACCACTACCCCCTGCTCAAGACCTGCTGAGCTTGTACCAACAAGGCAGAAGGAGAAGCATGCTTTACTTGGGTATTCAACACTCCTTCCTTATTATTAGAACCAGGAGAGGGAAAGATTGTGTGGCAGTTTTGAGGGATGCATACATATTCTCCTTTCTCAGGGATATAACTGGGTCCAAAGCTTCCCTGCGCTGCCTAAACCATAGGCTCAACATAAGCATTGTAATTCAACATCTTCTTTGCCTATCCCAGTGTCAAAACTTGAATGTCCGGAGGGATCTGTAGGGGCTCAGAAAGAGCATCCAGGCTACCTTTGTCCCTCCCTCCTCAGTGTTTAAACCACTTTTTCCAATCCCACTGACACTGGGACCTCCTCCCAGGGATCAGAGCTTTTCAGCCTTAGTGTAATAAAAGCCCAAGAGCACCTTGATGTTTCTGTGCTCATACACAATTAAAATTATCTCTATGAGAATGGTTTTAGACAGAACCACACCATGTGTCTCATTCTACCAATACATTTTTGTCTGATTTTACCAGACTGATTTGTTTAGAAAAGCAAGACATGGGTATGCAGACCTTTTGACACATTAGCCAAGGATTTAAGAATGTGCTTCTAGAAATGCATCTAAACCAAAATTTAGAAAATCTGTAAATGATGAATTTTGAACTACTATGCTGGCTTGAAGAGTCTGAGAGCTACTGTTCAGAAAAAGTAATATTTTTAAAGTTAAAGGTGTCCAAGCTGTAGAAATGTACAGATCTTTAAAATACAATCACTCTCCCCTTTCTAGGGATATCCTTCTACCCGCTCAGAATATACTTTTCTAGGCCCCTGAGAAGTAAGAAGATTTTAGAAAGTTATATACTTTCTGCATTGAAAGGACAGCCCAAAAGGCATCAGATCGCAGCTGATATTTGAGGCTAAATAGGGTAAGTCCTGGTTAGTACTTGGGTGGGAATCACCAAATTAGTGTCAGGTGCTGTGGGTTATGATTCAGTAGAAGAAACTATGTTCTTTGCCTGAGAAAATCCCATGAAACCCATGGGCTCACAATAAGACGACAGGTGACTTGAAAGTAAACTGTCACACAAAGAACACCTTTTAAACACACAACAGTCCATAGCTCTGGGATGCCAGGGATCCATATCTAAAATTTCAAGTTCTGTATATATGAATTCTGTAAGGGTGAAAGAATGCATACATTTACAACCTCATTCTTATAGGCATATCCCTCACATGTTCAAGCTTTTATGTCTGTGAAAAGACTCTCCATCTCCCCCACAACATCCAGAACCAAACTCCTAAAGCTTGGGAAAGATAACCTTTTGGTTTACTGCTTCCACACTCCCACCTCAAAAAAGACAAGCCAGTGTGGCTAAAAGATTATGGAGTTATCCTCCAAAAAAGTAATACAGTACCCCCAAGCCCTATAAAGAGCTAAATCACATAACTAGTAAGCTTTGAATTTTCCACCCATAAGACTCTCAAGTTTTAATGCTTTCTCTTTGTCCACACAGCTATTTAGCCAGAACAAGTTTCTCCAAGGACCATTTCATCATCAATGCCTGGTTTCAGTTTCTTCTTCCATGACTATCACATGCCATTTTCACCCTCTGTGGTACTAATTGGTTCCTGATTATAAGGTGTTCATCCTTATGGATACTGCTTAGCTGCAAGGCTTGCAGAACTGTGGTCTGGATGCATTTCCAACTCTACATCCCTGATGTGGTGAAATCAGAGAACTATTGATTACTCTTATCCTGGTAGAAAGCCATGGGCCTTCTGAATTTTATATCCCCAAGCATGGACAATTCTTGCTTCTGTGAACTGCAACATTAATGCAAGTGCAAATTAGCACTGTATGACATTGATGATCCTGAACTTTTAATTTCACTTCACTAGTCAAAGTAGGTGGCGGTTTAGTGTATAAAGCATTATTAGCTGGTTCAACACAAGCATAAAAACTTCGTTGGTTAGTTCATGTGGACATGTAAGCCGCGCTGAGTCCCCTTTGGGGAGATAGAGGGGGGGTATAAAAATAAAGTAGTTATTATTATTATTATTATTATTATTATTATTATTATTATTATTATTAATCTTGTGGGTTGTTGTGCAACTCATAGCCTTTCAGGTAAAGGTGACTTCTTATTCACAGCTTCGGATTTCCATTTGGAAAATGATTTGGCTGCTAATAGGTAGGTTACATAGGTTAGGTAGAATAGGTAGGTTCAGGTAGAATAGTTGGTTAAATAGGTTAGGTGGAATAGTTGAAATAGGTAAAATAGGTTATGTTGCATAGGTAGAATAGGTTAGGTAGAATAGGCAGAATAGGTTGGATTCAGGCTGTTAAGGCCACCAGCTTAATTTCTCTTATTTGGTGGGCTGCTAAACTTAGAAAGGGCGGGGTGGGGTGACTAGCCAATGACTCCACCCCAGACCCCTGGTTGTCCAGGGGGACCCCTCCTAAAGCCTTTCCTTCTTTGGGAGACTGATTGGCCCTTAGAGGGACTGAATGGCCACCAGCTACAAATCACATGAAGTTGTGTAATACAGTTGTATTGCCAGTCTCCTGGGGCACAATGGTGCAGTGGACATCCTGAGGGTCTTCTCCCCTTCCCCCAAATTTCCTTGTTTAGGGGATTGATTTGCTTTTGAACTAATCTTACCTTGATCAAACCTAATCAAGCCTAACCTAATGTAATAGTCCACAAGCATCTATGTTTCTTTGAATGGCAAGCCAGTAGTACTAGTCACAGACATGTTGATCTCTGGGGGCAAGTTTCTGGAGCCAAATCAAATGGAAATCTGATGTTGCATGGCTCTGCCTCATATAACAGAACTCAGAGACCAGATGGATGGACCACGCAAGGGTTGGTGATGTTCCTGCCCTTCATTTTCAGCCGGCTCACAAGCATGGGTTTATTTAGGTCAGTCAAGACTTGATCATATTGCTGTTTGTAGTAATCTTCAATCATAAGAGATCAGAGTAGTAGCATCACATTTCTGGAATGAATCTGTTGGCTTGATCTAATTACTTAATTTAGAGCCATACTTATAATTACTTAATTTAGAGGCTGGATGGCCGTCAGGAGAATTTTGATGTTGCCCTTCTGCCTGTAAGAAGCAAGTTGGATTAGATGGCTCTTGGAGGTCCCCTCCAACTCTAGGACTCTATGAAAATAATGAATTGGTTAATATTGCTTTCTTCTATTAGTTAATATGAGAGACATTCAATGTTGTGGTTTTTTTTTAAAAAAAGCTTTTTCCAAACTTTTTTAAAAATCTCATAAATCTGTAGATGTATGAATATTTCTTAAAATTGGGGGCAATGATCCCGTTACCTTGTGTCATTTTCTAGAAAATTCAAGGAGGTAGCTCTTAAAAAAATAAATAAAAGCTTTGAAAATTCTCTAAAATTAGTGGATCAGCAAAACATTCTGAAATTTGGTGGGTTAAGACTGCTGAATGTGTTCTACTACTGTATCAGGTTTCACCAGGATAGCTCTAAAAATGAGGGAGAGAGAAGCTCCTAAATTTTCCCCAGTGACAGCAAGTATTGCATTAATGTGCATTACTATTAACAAAATAATAATGAAATTTCGTTAGTCTCATTATAGTAATGAAATTTTCACTAATGAAATTTTACAAATACCAAGTATTTATTTATTTATTTACTTTATTTATACCTTGCCTTTGTCACCCTGAAGGGAACTAAAAGCGGCTTACAAGCTCCGTCAAAAATTCAATGCCGTATCATAGACATATCAATAAAACATATTCTATTAAATAATAAAACAGTTAAAACATATGAGCAAATAAAACATATAAATACAATAAAACAGATTATATGTGCCAAGTGCCAAGTCTTGATTTCCATATTTTGATATTCCATAGTCCTTTGAGGCATGAGGTTATGCTGATGGCAAGCAGTACTTCTAGTAGGGTCTCCTGTATCAGACAGGCTTTTGCTGAGGAGCCAGACTAAGTGCACCAAAACAGCTATTGGGCAGCAGTGATAGTGAGGAGTGATACTGTTGGGAGATTTCTCATAGACGACAGTGGCACCATAGCTATTGCTTGTTAGTACTGTGCAGAGGGAGGCACAGTTAACTTTCTTCCAAATGCATTTTATCACAAAAACCCTATGATGGGGCAATCCAAAATAAAACAAGAGATGTTGCAATTAAATGAAATTTTCAGGTCAAATAGTCCTCAATGAACTATTGGGCACAGCAGAGAACAATTCTGAATGATGCTGTGACTAATGATGCAACTGGACTCAAGCCGAAAGGACATTCACCTGTTGAAATGCTCAGAGGTGAAAGGAAAGTTCAAAGTTACACAACACATGTTATAGTAACATGGAATGTGAGAAGCATGAATCAGGGGAAGTGAGACATAGTTAAACAAGAAATTGAATGTATATGTGTTGCAATATTTAGAATGAGCAAGTTAATTGAACATTTTTAGTCAGATAATTTTTACCCAGGAAATTAAAATCTAAGAAAAAATGGGGTGGCATTGATAGTGAGGAGAGGTTTAGCAAAAGCAGTCAAAGGATATACTACAGAAGAAAGTTAAAAAGAAAAGTGTGAAGAAAGATTGACAGTGGAACAGTAAGAAAACCAAAGTAATTGCCACAGATGATTTACATAATTTAAAGCAGATGATGCAGACATTGAAATAATTAAAGATTTTCCATACCTTTGCTCAGTTATGCAGTCAACTGCAAAAAAAAAGTGCCAGAGCTGCTCAGCATGCTGTAGCCAGTTCAACAGATCCAAAGGCCCCAAACCCAGAGCTGGCTATAACAATCTGAGGCCCTTTCACACTAACAAATGATACTGCTATGGTTCCATTTTAAGTGTCATGGTTGCATCCTATTGTATCCTGGGATTGGCAGGGAGGATTGTTTAGATTACTCATGACTTCAGTGCTCCTTTGGTGCCTCTGATCAAATAACTATTTAATAGGATGCAGCAATAGCAGTTAAAATGGAATCACAGCATTATACATGCACAGAGTTAAAAGGTTCTTGGGTAGATGGGGGGGGGGAGAGAGAGAGAGAGAGAGAGAGAGAAGGTGAAAGTCTACAGAACAGAATCTATAGAATGAAGGCATGTGACTAGAAAAGTAGCAATGAATGTGGATATTTTGGAAAGTGGAAGATATGGAGGTTGGTTTGAAGTGTGGCAAGGATGATGCAGAAAGGGAAGGGTAGGATGTCAGGATATCACCATCCTGCTTCATGCCTATTTGTTTTTCGCAACTACAGGCACTGCCAGTATCTTTTATGGCTGGTAACCTTGTATAATCCAAATTGATAATATTTTCATTGGTAAAAAATAAGAGTATAAAAGAATTTAAGAGCATGATGCTAATGAACTCATAGCAAGATATATTCAACTCTGAAATATATTCAAAGAACTGATGCCAGACTAGTGACCTCATCAAATGTGCTGCCAGAATCATCACGTATCATAACAATTACGGTGGTGTCCATCCAAGGGTGTGAGGAACCCATTGCCCCACATCACCCAACTCACCCGAGTCCCCATCCCATGGGGGGAAGCATCCATCACCTGCCCCCCCTCCCTCCAGTTGATCCAAGGCAACATGGGAAGCATGCACTGGTTCACCTTCCCTTTTACAACAGAAGTTGCAGTGCGTCATGGGGATGGGAGCAAGAGGGCTCCATCATAAAAGAATACTCAAATGGGTACATGCCGCCAAATTTGCCCCTGCCTGATGAGGTTGCAATAGACTGGATAATATTTTGTTAGATGTAGATAGAAGATGAGAGTTAAAATTTAGTTATGACAATCAGCAAATATTACATAAAGTCTGTTGTGGAAAATAACTATACAGGTTCATTAAAAAAAAACCCCTCTGAAATATCTCTTTCCTTGTACAAGGACTGCTAGACGAAGATGATATTTGAATTCAGGGATTGACAATGTTAAGCCCTCCAGAAGTTATTATGCTGTAATTTCCATGTCAGCATAGCCTTTGTTGAAAAATGATGGAAGTTGCAGTCCAAGAACATCTGGAACTATGCATGCCTCTCCCCTTCCCCAGTGAGAGAAAGTAGTTATTCTTGATACAGAGGCTAAGCTGTAACAACCAATTCAGTCATTCCATGTCCTGAGGGTGGGGCTTTAACCTTGTGTTTCTGAAAAATCAGGTAGCCCTATTCTCCTGTCATGTAGAAAAATATCTTTTAAGACTGATAATCTCATTGTATTTTCCAAAACAGGTATATAACAACAGTAGAGGTGTACTGTTCAAAGAAATCACGAATAAATCACAGATCCACAATTCAGCCTGCTGAAACCCTTGGACATGCCTGAAGTTGCTTTTTGGATTGATGCCATTGTCAAGGGGGAAAATATTACTTGCCAACATTGGGTTGGATCCAAATATGTACCTCTCCTTCCGCACGTGGAAAGCATCATCTACACTTTATGTCTCACACGTCAGAGAATGTGATACAAGAATAGAGGAAATAAACTTTGATAATGGTTATTTTGTGCTGAGCGCTGAGCTTGTTCAAGTGTGTGCACCAAACAAGAAATGGGAGAAACCTTTTACAAGTATATGAGAAATAAGCTGAGTGTCTCTTTCCCTTTGATTCATGTTTCTTGAGATCCAACCTATTTTAATTTTATGGAAGCTTTACTCTAACATGGATGGCTGGTGTCCAGCTTTTCTTACTAACCCAGCTCGTGTTGTTAATCGCATGCCAAATGTGTAACATAACAGATTTGTTTTCCCACCAAAGGAGTTTTCTGAAAGGCAACCGAAGAGGGACATTTTAATGATAAAGGAAACGAAGAAGGTTTTCCAGTAAACATTTTAAAAAACTGTTTATGGAAGAAACTTTTACAAACTTCTTTTTTCCCCCTCACACACTCCTGATATAGAAGCAGCATCATGGTAGTTTTGCCTCATCTAAATAAACCACTGAGCAGAAAAAAGAAGAACACCCATTTTGGGTTGTATTCCACATGGAAAGCAATTGTTTCCCACCTGTAATTATCCATCATGTGGCCTAAAATGTTATTAAGTCTGTCAGGATGACTCCGTGCTTACATCATGGCAATAGCACGATATGCCATTCCCAAGCACATTATGCAAGCATATGGTAACGATGACAGATTTCCATTAAAGATTTGATCACTCAGAGGTGGCAAACTGACATTGAAGCCATGCAATATCCACTGCTGGTCCATCAATTGTCTCTGATTGTGCCACAGCACCATAACCTAGTTGGTGCACTTCCAAGTGCTTCTGTGCCGGCATGTTGGTGACATCAAAAGGGGGGACTGTCCTCCTTTCCCACTCTCCCCTTACAGGAAAAGATTTTTTTTTTGAAAAATTACTCTTGCTTTGTGGGACTGCAAAATAATAATTACACAGGAGAAGCAGCACAGTGGGAGGACAATGTTACATCTTTCACCTGGAAGTGTGGATTCAGGAGCTCACATTACTGAAGCATCACAGTTGCATGATGCTTGCAACAGCACATTCACCAGAGTCACCATGTCAGAACATTGAGCTATCCCTGACTATGTAACTAGAGCGGGATAGTGGCATCCTATAGTAAAGTTCTCCATCTTTACAGAAATCATTGCATAATTTTCCACATTTTCTAATAACATCACTGCATCATTTCACATATTTTGCAACAAAATGTCCTAGTTCCCAAATGTCCAAACCAGTAGCCACATTATAATAGAATATTGACTGAGAATTTTTCTGTGAAAGCCAAGCCATGCCAATCTTTTTTTTTACATTTTTACATTTGTAGCTTGTGTTTTATATTAGAGTTGCACACCTTCTCCCTGTCATCTTGCCTAAAGTAGTTGTTGTTTTTGTCTGAGAAAGACAAAAATAACAGAAATCAGTTGGAAGTGGACATAAATAGGAAAGGGACCACTAGACATCAGCAAAAAAGCTAGCCCCTTGTTACTAAAATTTGGGAAAATTATATTTTTGTACTAAAGTACTTAAATTTTTCCCAGCAGACATTGGTTTTGCTAGCTGGGAGATTCAGAGAAGATTCCCTGAAATGTTTTAGCTTTTAGGCCCTGGAAGCCTCTGCCAGCATTACAGCCACTGGTAGTAAAGATAAAGGTTTCTCCTGACGTTAAGTCCAGTCGTGTCCGACTCTGGGATTTGGTGCTCATCTCCATTTCTAAGCCGAAGAACTGGCATCGTCCATAGACACCTCCAAGGTCATGTGGCCAGCATGACTGCATGGAGCGCTGTTACCTTCCCGTCAGAGTGGTACCTATTGATCTACTCACATTTGCATGTTTTAGAACTGCTAGGTTGGCAGAAACTGGGGCTAACAGCGGGAGCTCATTCCGCTCCCCGCATCTGAACCTGCAACCTTTTGGTCTGCAAGTTCAGCAGCTCAGTGCTTTAACACACTGTGCCACCGGGGGCCCTACAGCCACTGGTAGTTGTTGCCTAAAACGTCAGGTGATCTAAAGACTCATGACTCTTGGCCTACAAAGAATAGTAAATCTGAAATGATTATAATTAAGGAAGGTCTGGGCAACTGTGGCAGTGTAGAGGTTTTTGGCTTGCAAATCATCAATTCTAACGTGCATAAGTTAGTTGGAGATGTATCCAGAACAAATGGAAGGCTATGGTTTGCTTATCAGGCATATCAATTAAAGTGAATTATTTGGAGTAAGAAGCAGTATTCACACTGTGGTCACTTTGTGGTAGTGTGGTCTGGGACTGGGAGCTCTGGCTGAAATGGAAATGGCAGTGCTGTTGGGTGATTGTTATGCCAGTGGGAGAGTGAATGAACTCCAAAATTTAACCTGAACTTTAAAAACGTTTTCCAAGGTACTGAAGTTAGTCCTGCAGATATGTTCAACATCTTGGATATCTCCTTTAACTTTCAGAGAAGCATCCTGAATAGATTCATTTTTCTACTTATATGGAAAGTGCCAACCCCATTGGCAAGTCCTCCCTCCTAGTCTTTCTCCATTGCAAGGGTAGTGCAGTATTCCAAGGATTCTTCTGTTAAAAAAAAAAGTCCAGTGTACAAAGATACTGATCAATTCAGATAGTTCTTCTTAAGCTAATTCACTTCTTTTTGAAGAAGCTTTTCCCCCACCAATTTTTTAGACTACAATGCATTGTTCATTTAAGAAAAAGATCCTTATTGTTCCAAGTTGGGCAGACATAGGTGAGCTTACTCAAACATGAATAGGGACAGTTTGTGAGACATGACAAGTACAGGATGAGTATCCCCTATCTGAAGTGGTTGGTTTTATTTTGAAGGTCTGATTTTTTTTTTGGAATATCTGTATTTTTTTCCATGAACATAATGAGGTATCTTGGGGATGGGACCCAAGTCTAAGTATAAAATTCATTTATGTTTCATATACATCTAATACACATCACCTGATGACAACTGTGTAGAATATTTTCTGCACAAATCAAAATTTGTATACAATAAGCCACCAGAAAGCAAAGGTGTCACTATCTCGGCCACCCATGTGGACAATATTAAATTTGGGGGTATTTTGGAATTTCAGACAAGAAGAGGACAGGCATTATCACAATGAGCCTGCAGTTTAAAACCTTATACACAGGAAACAATAGACAGGGAACTGAGGGGAAATGGGGATATACAGTAGAGTCTCACTTACCCAACCTTTTCTCATCCAACATTCTGTATTATCCAACACAGTCTGCTTCCTGCCTGGAGCCACAGCTGTTTCTCTAGGCAGGCAAGGATCACAGATTTTTAAAAAATCTTCACAGGACTGAACTTTTTACTGATTTAACTTCTGACAACATTGTCACTGTACGTTCATTTTATGCAATTCTATCTTTATTTGTAGTCAGTTTTTAGTAGTCAAGGTTTTCAATACATTGTGATGTTTTGGTGCTACATTTGTAAATATGTTATCTTGTATGGGACTGTTCTTTCTGTCAGTTTGTTGTAAAACATGATGTTTCGGTGCTTAATTTGTAAAATCATAATGTAATTTGATGTTTAAAAGGCTTTTCCTTAATCCCTCCTTATTATCCTACATTTTTGCTTATCCAACGTTCTGCCGGCCGTTTATGTTGGATATGCGAGACTCTACTGTAAATCGAATTGTTTCCTTTGCATGTATTTAGGCTTAGTTACAGACAACATCCCAACTGGGCATGGAGAATAGGACAATGTTCTTCAGACCCCAAAGAAAAGATGAGTTTTAGGAGCAATCTGAATGAAATCAGAGGCAGTATCACAAAATGGTTTGCATTTCCTGTGAGCAAAAGCACAAGTAGAAGACTGGGAACCATCCTATTGGCAATTGCTATTTTTCTTGCCTCTGTGTTGAGTAAAGTTAGAAACAGATAAACACTGGGAGGGGCAAGTCTAATTTTAAAAAAGGTAATCGTGCTGAAGTGGTAGAACAAGATTTGGGATTGGTCAATCAATTTCCTTCAAAGTGTAATTAACATATGCTGATCAGAAAACATACCCAGAAAGAATGAATGAGCACACTGTCATTGAAGAGAGAGGAACATGTACAGCACTTACTGCTGCTGCCATCTACTGAGAGTGTAGCAAATTCAGTCTCTTTCATTATGTGGGAAGCAGGGACCAGCATACTGCTCCTCCAAGCTCATTTTGTAAAAAAGAAGAGAAGAGATCAGGAGTCTTATTTTGGAGGTTGGAATCATGTAGCCCTTTGAATATTGTTCGGTTGCAACTCCCAGTAGCCCTTGGCAGTAGGATCAGTAAAAAATACGAGAAGTTCAGCAACAACTGGAAGGATACACCTTCCCTCCCCCTGTCTTATTTTAACAGATAAATAATAGATATTATTAAATGATAATATAATAACAGCCGCAGGTGTAGGCACCACAGTCCAATCACTGTGTATGTGCATTGTGCAAGTTTTTTTTGTGTGTGTCAGGAGCGACTTGAGAAACTGCAAGTCGCTTTTAGTGTGAGCAAATTGGTCGTCTGCAAGGACGTTGCCCAGGGGATGCCCGGATGTTTTTTGATGTTTTTACCATCCTTGTGGGAGGCTTCTCTCACGTCCCTGCATGGAGCTGGAGCTGATAGAGGGAGCTCATCCATGCTCTCCCTGGATTGGATTCAAATCGGCAACCTTCAGGTCAGCAACCCAACCTTCAAGTCATCAGTCCTGCCAGCACAAAGGTTTAACCCACTGCGTCACTGTGCAAATATATCTAGGAGATTGATTGAAAGCCAGGTCCCATGGAACAGACTCCATTTCTTGACTGGATAGATGGTGTTAAGCAAATTGATGAATCCTCCTGCCCTGCTCCTCTTAATGTTTGATCCCTGCTTTTTGAGAATGAAAGTTGGCAGTGAGGAAAGGTTCTTGTAGAAAGATGGCTATGGAAGCTCAAACTGCCTTTTCCAAGGGCATCCAGTACCAATTGGTACAGACTGCATCCTCCTGCTACAGAACTAACGAGAGTTTGTTCTCCTCCTTCTGTCCAGACAGGGTCATTTTCTGGATGTCCTAATAGAATTATTTAGGAAAAGCAACAGCATTCTTTGCCTTAACTCTTGGACTTTATTCTTTTTGCTTTACAATCCCACATTGGTTAATAACCCCAGACATCCTATATTTTCAGTCAGTGTTGCAAGGATTGAATACAAACAGTAGTCAGATTAACCCAGCTATAGTCTCCTCTGAGAGCCAGTGTGATGCAGTGCTTGACTGCTGGACTAAGAATCTGGAAGACCAGGACTTGAATCCCTGCCGAGTCACTTGGGAAATTTCACTCTCAGCCTCAGAAGAAGACAGTAGTATAGCTCCTCTGAATACATTTTCCAAGAAAAACCTAGCATAGGGCTGACATAAGTCAGAGTTGAAGTGCAGACACATAACAACAACAAGTACTAAAGTTTCCTACTCCACACTAATTAATCAGTTTGAAGAAATGTCACAAGAAGGCTGGGCTACTATGTCTAGAGATGTGATGATGGGGCGGGGGGGGGGGGCAGAAGGAAAACCTTTTTTTCCTAGATACTATTTTTCTGGAAAAATCTTTTTTAAAGGATTATGTAATGTTTTCTTTTAGAATGAGGAATAGAATATTTAAGTGTTCCTATATTTACTCGCCACACATTATTTCTAAAAATTACATAGCAGGTAGATGTTTATGTAGGACCATGTACAGTATCTCACTTCACTGTACTTTTTGGTCCTGGTTTCCTTTTTCAGTTCTTTTTATGGGAATGCGTGCTTTATGTCTGGACAGTGCTATAAAGAAATAGAGGAGACAAAATAATTTACTAAATTTTACTAATGTTAATAATTTCGTTGTTTAAACATGGGTTTTTTGTTTGTTTTTTGGTCTGCTGCTCAAGAACTAGCTAAACGAAAGAGGTTCCTTTTAGTTCATACATTTCTCACAGTTCGGAGCCTTATGTCTCCATTTCTAATGATGATATTTTAAAAATTAAATTCATTATGTAATGCTTTCCTGAATGAACTGTACTTTAAATATATCAAAATGATACTTTCATGCAAAGCCAAGTTATACATAGTGCATTTTGTATTCCTAAAGTAAACAAATAATTCATTTTTTTCTGAAAATAGACTTATTAATTAAAATATGAAAAAAAATCATCCCCACCCACCCCAACCAAATTTTGTAATGGGTAGATGGGCTTAAGTTTCAATGGATTGGGTGTTCTGGAACTGAGGGATGGAGTTGATTTCCAGACATCTGTCTTTTTAAATTTTTTCTCAATCTCTACTCAAATGCAACTGTTTTATAACTTTTCATATGCTACACAGAATGCCTGCCACTGGTGTACTATGAATGTATTCTGTTGATACTGTGAATGAAATCCCATGAATGTATCACAACTTCTACAGCCAGTCATTTTAAAGATTAATTGCAGCGTGACATCTGTCTCAAAACAATTGGCAATATTTCCCAGACAGGGGCAGATTAAATCTCCCTAAAAGGAACACAAATAAGACTGGGATTGTAATACGTCTTAGATTCCAGCTAGCAAAAAAAAAAAAAGGACATGTGATGATGAAATAACGGAAGCCATTTGTATTCCTTGGTAAAATTTCAATTCAGATGCTGATGATTCAAGAAGAAATAGCTCCTGAATTCACCGTCCCGCAGAATTCTTTTCTAATTTGTCCTTGGCAAAGATAAACAGAAAAAGTAATGAAATGACCCCTTTGAAAAACCCCAAACTGACCAATATCTCCCCCACTATCTACAGTACAGTTGAGTGGGTATGTTGTGGACTGCTCCGTAGAACTTTTCACTTGCATATTGCAGAAAGGGAGGGCAAAGCCACAGACATTTTGGGACACCAATTTAGTCCTTGGTTTCACTTCTTGATGTGTGAAATGCTGCCAAGCAGCATGCCTCATAGTTGTACCAGATGTATGATAGTTTCATGATGTGACACTGCCTGGCAATGTGGCTTAACTGTAACCACATCCACTCCCTTCTGCTAATGGAGGATGGTTTTGGTTTTGGAAAGCTGGTGGGATGTTTGCTCAGAACTCAGCCTCAGTACCAAATGCTTAACAGAATACACATACATTTCATTTCACCCTACTGCTGTTCATCTCTTTTTGGTGAATAAAATAAAATTGGTTGGATGCAGTGGTTTTGTTATCAACACAATGAAATGGCTCTTCACTCTCCAACATAATTTGGGGCTGCAAATATTTCTGTAGGGATTTAAATATATAGAAATATTGTTAACAACAGCAACAACTAACATTCAGTATTGCAATGATGGACTTGTAAGCTAAAACTAATGATTTGTAACTGATTTACATTCAATAATATTATGTAGCCTTATTAGAAGACTATATAAATACCTCTACCAATGCTCATCTTAACTGTCAGTAACAAACTGGAAGAAGGACCTCTGTTCAGTTTGCCACTTGAGGTACATGTAGGGTGACCTTTCTAAACCCCTGCTGTGAGCAAGTGAGGCTGTGACAATCAGAACCTGGATCCTTGTCACAATCTTTGGTGGGAGGGGATACAAAATATCATTTTCCTTGAGCTGCATTGAACATACCTTCTTTGGTCAGTGTAGCTCCTGGCTGTTGAGGTAGGCTGGGGAAGGGATCAGGCCAAGAGATATGACTTTGTTTCCTGTATGCAATTAAGTAGCCAATAGTCCCTAAATTAGAGGTATGTAGGGATCATGAAAGATTCCCAGTCTTAACTCATCAGGAAGCAGCTGCTGTGCTTGATAGGAGTCTGTTTCCCTGTTGAATGGGAAGCTAGTGGCTAAAAGTTACATGCACTACCCACCTTGCATGAATGAGCTCCAGCATGAGACAAAATTGTGATGGGGTCATTTATGCCTGGAGATTGCTACCGGAAAAGGGTGGAGCTGTTAATCAATTGCTTCCTGATTAACATGATTGCAGTGGCTACTTTCCAGTAAGTGGGGAACAGGGGAGAGCAGGACAGGTTTCAAGACAGTACAGTAACTATGATGCTTACACATCTGTAAAATAATAATATCTCATCAGGACACGTTCTTTCAAGTCCAGGATTCAAAGTGATTAACAAGGATGGATAGTAATTCATAGAAGTACTCTGCCCTGGTTAAAAAAAAAAGAGGCAGGCAGGAATGATAAACTTTGATAGAGCTTTAGATTTTCTTTCAAAATCTCAAGCTCTTCAGTATTCTAAAAGAGTTTTAAAAGGAATGAAATTTTAACAAAGTAAATCTGTCTGCCCATGTCTTCTCAAAAATCCTAGTAAGCCAGCAGGATTTCCATCTAGGTAAGTATACACTTCCATGCATGCCTACTTTGGGGATGAACCCCATTGAATTCAGTGGAATTTATTTCTCTCTAAATGTGGAGAAAATTGCACTGCACAAAATTTAGTGTTGCAGAACTCAAGATATTCATAAGTCCAAAAGCACAAATGCAAAGGCACCCTGCTACCTGTAGCAACTGGTGTTTTAGAGGGTTTCTGGTTACAGAAGGATTCATTTAAACAGTTAAATTAATTTAAAGAGCTTCAAAAGAATTTTTAGAGTCATTGTTAGACAACTGCAGATAACTATACCGAGTAACAGTGTCAAGGACAGAACGCCACAAGATCAAAGATAACAGAGTTTATTGGATTTACAGAACTCAAAATGCCCGTAAAAGACAAGGGCCAGGCAACATTAGCCTCAAAAAGCAAAAAGGGGCAAGAAAAACGTTCAAAAGATAAACCGGGTTAAACTGGAGTTTAATCCGGGTAAAATCAAAACAGCTTGCTTCAGCTTGGGAACAAACAAAACAGAAGCTGGGAAACAAAGAGTTCAAAAGAATGTAACTAATTGGCAGCAGATGCCTCTCTGCTGCCAGTACTATGTTTTGAGTAACTTAGAAGTCACTCCTACACCCAGCAGGCAAACTTCCAATACAAACACAACGGCCAAGGATTGAAGCAGTAGAGTAGTCCCAGTTCTTTCCGAAGGTCGATAGGCAGAAGCAGACGTTTGCAGTTTTCCAAGTCCAGAAGGAGAATCCAAGCCCGTAGTCAGTTCAGTCCGTAAATCCAGAGCAGCAGATGGCGTCCGTCAAGAAGACGACGGAAGGTCAAAGCTATTGAGATTAAGCAGAGGTTTGCACAAACAAAAGCCCACACAATTCCTCCCGCCGTCTGAACCCAAATTCCAAAACAACTTACGTAATCAGCACACGAAACACACCCGTCTTCAGGAAAACGTCCCACACAGATCCCAAGCGTTTGTCCAGATTACCTTGCCCAACGCAATTTGCTATTGCTCCCAAGCCCCATTTTATGCCAGTTACAAGTCCTCATCACTATCAGCTGTTCTCCTTAACCCGGGCGTTTCCTCATCACTTTCCTCATCAGAACTGGAACACCTCTGACTACGCCCCACAGCATCCCCAGCTGTGGATCCCGTCCCATCCCTCCAGCTTGTCCATGGGTCTAGTCCTGAAGGTCCCCAATCATCTTCCATCCCATCATTGCCAGTGGCACCCAATTCCTCCCTTACCCGAGTCCAATCCATCTCATCCTCTTCTGAGCTAACCAGCTCTTCCTCCATTCTCTCCGTAAACCCCTCAAAAGACTCTTCGTCAGATGGTTCTGCAAAGATATCTCGCAGCCTCTTTCTTTCGCGCTCCTCGAGAGTATCTGACTCTCGAGGAGTCTTACGTCCACGTCTGCCAGAAGCAGAGCCATGAGGCTCAATCATAACACTATCCCCTCTCACAAAGGCCTCCTCCCCCGAAGGCGGAGAGGTGGCAGTGATATCCTCCGCTATAGCACCACGACGACTGGAGGTATCTAATTTCAACAGCGAACGATGGAACACTGGATGGACCTTTAAACTAGACGGTAGACGCAAACGAAACGCAACAGAAGAAATCTTTTTAACTATAGGAAAGGGACCCAAATACCGAGGCGCAAACTTTCCCCCAGCCTGTTTAATGTACTTGGAAGAAATCCCCTTCTTCCAACTCCTCCCCTGCCTGCCTGCGGCGGTCGGCCTGAGTCTTTTGCGTTGCCTTAGCTTCCAACAGTAAGCGACGGGCAACATCATGCAACGCAGCCATTTCCGAGGAGCGGTACACAGGGTCAGAGGAGACCACATTGGTCGACGGCGCCACACCTCCCCGTGGGTGAAAACCATAAGTCAGTTCAAACGGCGTATGCTGACTAGACGTGTGCACCGCATTGTTGTAAGCGAACTCCGCCACCGGTAGCCATTTCACCCAAGCAGTGGGTTGATCTAAACAAAAACAACGTAGATATTGCTCTAAGAGCCCATTAACCCGTTCCGACTGGCCATCCGTTTGAGGATGAAACGCTGAAGAGACGTTTAACTTGGTACCTAAGCACTCATGGAAGTGTTTCCAAAAGCGTGACACAAATTGTGGAGCCCTATCCGAAATAATCACCTCAGGAGCTCCGTGCAAACGATAGATGTGCTTAGTAAACAACAACGCCAACGTAGGGGCCGCCGGAATGGTCGAACAAGGAATAAAATGAGCCAGTTTGCTAAATAAATCTACCACCACCCAAATACAAGTATAACCCCCAGACTTAGGCAAATCCGAAATGAAATCCATGGAAATGATTTGCCATGGCCTCTCAGGAACAGGTAGAGACGACAACAACCCTCTAGGGCGCCCAACAGGCGTCTTACTCTGCTGGCAAACGACGCAGCTGTCACAAAAGCGCAGAATGTCTTGCCGCATCTTCGGCCACCAGTAGCTCCTGGTGATGAGCTGCACGGTCTTGAATCTGCCAAAGTGCCCAGCCATAGGTTCGTCATGGTGGGCTCTAATCACCTCCAACCTGAGGGCCCCCACTGGTACGTAGACCTGCCCCCTGCGTACCAATACTCCGTCTTGATCTTGCAGGTGAGGCAGTATTGTACGGTTACCTGCTGACAACAGCATGAGTTGTTCCTGAGTCCACACATCTTCTCTCTGAGCCTCAATGATCTGGTCATGTAACCCAAGCTCATTGTCTACAACACACAGAGAGGCAGTAGGCAAGATGGTCTGACATACTACTTGCTCATTGGTCTTAAACTCCGGCTTGCGGGACAAAGCATCGGCCCGCAAGTTAGCCTTCCCTTCCACGAATTGCACTTTGAAGTTAAACCTGGAGAAAAACAAAGCCCATCGGATTTGACGCTGGTTTAACTTTTTAGCTGTTTGCAAGTGCTCCAAATTCTTGTGATCAGACCGGACCACGATTTGGTGCCGCGCCCCTTCTAGCCAGTGCCGCCACACCTCAAACGCCACCTTAATCGCCAATAACTCCTTCTCCCATATGGTATAGTTCTGCTCAAATGGTGTTAGTTGCCGCGAGTAAAATCCACAGGGACGCAAGGTCCCTGAGGAATCTTTTTGAGACAATACAGCCCCCAACGCGTAGCTAGAAGCGTCCGCTTCTACCACGAACGGTTTGTCAACATCAGGATGTGTTAGTACGTTGTCTGACTGAAAGCTAGACTTTAATTGCAAAAACGCATCGTGAGCTTCCCGCCCCCACACAAATGGCTGTTTTTTACGCAAGAGCTGCGTCAAAGGCACCGTGAGCTTGGCAAAATTTGGGATAAACTCCCGGTAGTAATTAGCGAACCCTAAGAACCTTTGCACATCCTTCTTAGTCTTGAGCTCCTGCCATGAGTTGACTGCGTCAACCTTATGTGGGTCCATTTTAAGTTCTCTACCTGACACTACATGACCTAGGAACTCCACTTCAGGCACATGAAAGACGCACTTGGAAGCCTTGGCGAAGAGCCCATTAGCCCGCAGACGGTGCAGAACCTGCTTGACATGCTGACGATGTTCTTTCTCGTCCTTAGAAAAAATCAAGATATCATCCAAATAGATCACCACAAATTGGTCAATTAGGTCCCTAAACACATCGTTTATGAACCTCTGGAAGACCGCAGGCGCATTGCAAAGTCCGAAAGGCATGACTCGGAACTCGTGGCATCCGAAACACGTGTTAAATGCCGTCTTCCACTCATCACCTTCCCGTATTCTGATTAAGTTATACGCCCCCCGCAGGTCAAGCTTGGTAAAGACCTTAGCCCCTTGCACCCTTGATAGTAGTTCCGAGATTAAAGGTAGCGGGTACCTATCCCGAATGGTGTATTTGTTAAGGATCCGATAGTCGCAAACCAACCTGAGGTCCCCAGTCTTTTTGGCAACAAAGAATACCGGCGCCGCAGTTGGAGAGCTAGAGGGGCGAATAAACCCCTTGGCTAAATTCTCATCTAGGAACTCACGTAAAGCTTGCCTTTCCGGTACAGTCAAGGCGTACAGCCTTCCTGCTGGCAATCTCGCACCTTCCGCTAGTTTAATGGCACAATCATACGGCCTGTGCGGCGGTAACTTGTCCGCTTCCTTTTTACAAAATACATCAGAGAACTCCCCATACTCAGCAGGCACTCCCTCCATATCAGGCTGAGTAGTGTTCAGAGTACAACATTCCTGCCTCTTTAAGGTCAACTTACGCGTCACCCAGTCTACTTGTGGATTTACTACAGCTAGCCAATCCATCCCCAGGATCACATCGTATCTAGGCAGGCTCGTAATATCCCACACAAACGTTCCCGTTACTCCCTGCACTTCCCACATTACTGCTGAGGTCTCATGGTTAACCACCCGAGTCTCCAGCAGTCTCCCATCCGCTCCTTCCACCCACACGTCGCATGCCTTGCGCACTATAGGAATGCCATGCTTCCTAGCAAACTCAATATCCACGTAAGAGACCGTAGCCCCTGAGTCCAGCAGTGCCAAAGTAGAAACAAGTTCCTTTCCCCCAACAGATAACGTAATGGGTACGAAAACATGCTTCTTCCCCTCAGTTGACTGCTTTAAAAGCCCTAATGCGTTGGACTCACGTCGCACTAGGGCTGGCCTTTTCCCGAAAGCTGGGAAGGTTTCACATTACAGTTTTTGGCAAAATGCCCAGCATTCCCACAGTACAAACACAACCCCAGCTGCCTCCTACGGTTCTTTTCTTCTGTAGACAGCTTTTTAAAGACCCCAAGCTCCATAGGCTCTTCCCCCATTACCACAGGTGCCTTGGTTACATGCATAGGTGGCGCACACATTGCTTTCGAGTGCTTACGGGACTCGAACCTGGCGTCCAAACGCAGCACTTTAGCCACTAAGGCATCCCAATTTTCAGCCGGCTCCAAGCGTGCCAATTCATCCTGGAGATAATCACTTAAACCAGCAGTAAACAAAAGCATGAATGCATTTTCCCCCCAGTCCAGTTGGTGACGGTACAAATTAAACTTATTTAAGTAATCCAAAACAGTCCCCTTTCCCTGTTTCAGCCGATACAGAGCCCACCCAGCATTCTCCGTACGGAGGGGATCCCCAAAAGTGTCAGTTAGTAGCTTCTTAAAGTTATTCAAATTGTCCTTGACTGGGTCATTTCCCAAAATCAAATTGGTGGCCCATTGTCCTGCGGGACCAGTCAACAAACTCAAAATAAAAGCCACCTTGCTAGTGTCCGTAGGGTAAGCTTGAGCACTGAGCTGGGAAAAATAAAGCTCAACTTGTGCCAAAAAAGTTGGCAATTTGCACCTGGATCCATCAAAGCGTTCAGGGGTCAAAACATGTCCTTTAACAGAATGAGCTGCTTGAGTGGCGTTAAAAGCCATTTGTAATTGCTCAAATCTAGCCTTTAACTCATCCATCGTCTTCTTGACGAGATTTATTACTGCAGTAAAACTTTTTATAGGCGTTGGGCAATCTGTCAAGGACAGAACGCCACAAGATCAAAGATAACAGAGTTTATTGGATTTACAGAACTCAAAATGCCCGTAAAAGACAAGGGCCAGGCAACATTAGCCTCAAAAAGCAAAAAGGGGCAAGAAAAACGTTCAAAAGATAAACCGGGTTAAACTGGAGTTTAATCCGGGTAAAATCAAAACAGCTTGCTTCAGCTTGGGAACAAACAAAACAGAAGCTGGGAAACAAAGAGTTCAAAAGAATGTAACTAATTGGCAGCAGATGCCTCTCTGCTGCCAGTACTATGTTTTGAGTAACTTAGAAGTCACTCCTACACCCAGCAGGCAAACTTCCAATACAAACACAACGGCCAAGGATTGAAGCAGTAGAGTAGTCCCAGTTCTTTCCGAAGGTCGATAGGCAGAAGCAGACGTTTGCAGTTTTCCAAGTCCAGAAGGAGAATCCAAGCCCGTAGTCAGTTCAGTCCGTAAATCCAGAGCAGCAGATGGCGTCCGTCAAGAAGACGACGGAAGGTCAAAGCTATTGAGATTAAGCAGAGGTTTGCACAAACAAAAGCCCACACAATTCCTCCCGCCGTCTGAACCCAAATTCCAAAACAACTTACGTAATCAGCACACGAAACACACCCGTCTTCAGGAAAACGTCCCACACAGATCCCAAGCGTTTGTCCAGATTACCTTGCCCAACGCAATTTGCTATTGCTCCCAAGCCCCATTTTATGCCAGTTACAAGTCCTCATCACTATCAGCTGTTCTCCTTAACCCGGGCGTTTCCTCATCACTTTCCTCATCAGAACTGGAACACCTCTGACTACGCCCCACAGCATCCCCAGCTGTGGATCCCGTCCCATCCCTCCAGCTTGTCCATGGGTCTAGTCCTGAAGGTCCCCAATCATCTTCCATCCCATCATTGCCAGTGGCACCCAATTCCTCCCTTACCCGAGTCCAATCCATCTCATCCTCTTCTGAGCTAACCAGCTCTTCCTCCATTCTCTCCGTAAACCCCTCAAAAGACTCTTCGTCAGATGGTTCTGCAAAGATATCTCGCAGCCTCTTTCTTTCGCGCTCCTCGAGAGTATCTGACTCTCGAGGAGTCTTACGTCCACATCTGCCAGAAGCAGAGCCATGAGGCTCAATCATAACAAACAGTTTCTGAGCTGAACCCACAGAAATAAAGCAGCTTTAGTCTGAAAAGCTTTGGCCCCAAGACAATGCCCCAGTGCCCCACCAAGTGGTTGGCTATGACCTTTATTAATACAAATTAATGGTATGGCTGAAGAGAGGAGAAGGAGAATGCAAAAGCCATATCAACCAAGACACAATCCCTTCCAGGTAGACCAAGTGCCAGAAATTAAGGCAAAGTAAGAATGGGCTCGTGCGTTAACTGGTATTGTTCAATCTTCAGATTCTAGTTTGACAGGCCAAAGCAAGCTACAACTGCAGTTGTCTAAACCTGCACATCACCTGTCCCCTCATATCTGTGGTGCCAAATCCTCCTTCCCAGTTTAGACGGTTCTACTTTTTCCCCTCCATACCCAACAGTTTTGCCAAAGGAATGTGGACTCTGCAAGATACCATCAATTACAAACTAATTCAAGAGTACTGCAAGAGCAGCAGCAATTCATTGTGAGAAGAATGTCCCAAACCCCCAGAGAAGGGAAAAGTTTCCTTCTCAGAAAAATCAGTGTGCAACCTATTAAAATTTAGAGAAAGGACAAAGACTGTAGAAAATGTAGGGAGGGTGTGTGGATAGATTACCCTGGACACCAGCCCCCAAATGCTAAGTTTTCAGCTGAATTGTGGATCTCGAAGGCTTACTGATCTCTCCTTGCTTGCAATAACAGGGAATCTTTTTTTTTTTTAATTTAGAAAAAGTCTTGGAGAGGGAGAGAACACTGACAAAATACTTCCATCCTGTTGGCAAGACTGTAGCATGGCTCCGGAAAAGTTAGAGACTTTGACATGGGAACACTTCATCAGTCAGCCTACACAGTAAGATTGCAGCCCTATGAACACTTGCTTGAGAGTAAGTTCCATGGATAACAATTGGACTTATGCATAGACATGTATGAGACTGTCTTGTAAGTGCGCTAATTCACCAGAAGAAAGATGATTATTAGTTTGGACTTTTGCTGCTCAACACTCAGAGGTAAAAAATCCTAGACAGCAATTTTCTGAAGTGTGTCTAGACAACGAACCTCAAATACCTTGGCTATACAGCTGAAGCATACCTGAAGTACAACTGCTAAACTCTGTAGTCATTACACAAAAAGCATAAAAGTTGTAGCCCAATGTGTTTCCTTTCCTGAGCCTTCTTACAAAGTAGCTCCAAAATTAAATCATCTTAAAAATCAGTGGTATTTAAATTGAAGATACCAAAGGAAGCTTCCCTATGGCTATGCCAGAATGTAAAACACCAAAAATTTCTGGATTACCAATGCATAAAGTATTTGTTAATGGGAAAGTAAAGATGTTTGAGCCAGATATTTTGTTCCTAAGCAAGCAATAAATTACTCTGCAGCTGTGGTTCTACGACATTATAGGCACTATTACATCACTCCAAGCAAACATTCCTTTCTGTCCCTATCTAGGGCCTGTCTACACTAACCAAACCCCCTAAACTCACAATTAATCCATTGCTGTCTATTTCCTGATGCACAGTGACTTCTGGTGAGTATCCCAGGTTTTCTGGAATTAATCTAATTTTGCCCCCTTTTGGTAAAGTAGGAGGAAATTCTGGAGTTTACAGAAATCTTTGGAGTATCCTGGGATTTGTGGCCTTCCGGACAGCTGGTTTGAGTCATTTCAGTCTGATTCCCTGTCCAGATGGTCAGCAACACCATCACCTTTTCATCATTCTGGTCAGTGTAGGGAAGGAGATGCAAGTCATTGATCATTGAGGTCACATCTGCCAATGTAAGAACAGGGCACCTGTGTGACCAGTAAGAAGGAGATAATTTTCCTCTTTCTGACTGAGAGCACAGACACCCCATTCTGACATCAGCAGACATGACAGGTGACAGTCAGATATTCACAGAGAGCCTTGTGGCAAGTGGCAGTAACAACACAGCTCAGCAGTGGCAATATGCTCCCTAGCCTGCCTGAAGACTGGCTCTAGATTCAGCATGCACATGCTCAATCCAGTGCTGCTCCAGGACAAATTTATATCAGAGTAATCTGCCTGGTGTAGAAAAAACCTTTGACTTTCTTCTTTGCTTTCCTACTTAATCAGTTCCAATAACTCAAAATTGGGATTTTTCACATCACTGACATTTTACCAAAGCTGACAGATGTGTAAAGGTCCAAAAGTAAAACTAGAAAGAAATTTTCCAAAATAAAATATCTCACAAAGTGATTTTTACATATTCTAGACATACAGAATAATATGAAATTGACAGTCACTGCACTCTATGCATGTCAATTCTGAAGTAACTCTGACTTAGGACCTCATTAGATGCAGTCTTCTCTTCATCTCTCTGTGCTGCTGAAATGAAGTTCAATGGAGGCCATCACATGATGCAAGGCCACTTTTGGTTGATGCCTGTGGGAGTCCATTTCAGCAGTGCAGGGAAATGGAGGGAAGACTACCTGACTCCCAACAAGAGAAGCCAGAGAGAAGCTGGATGGAAGTGGGGAAAGGGCATGGGATGGCTGCCATCTGTGAAGATGGAAAGGCACGGTAAGGAACAAAAGAAGACAGTTCACTTTCTCCAGCTATTCTTCCCATGTGATGAAGTCCTTAGTTCAGGGACATGAGATCCCGCATGTAGTCTATTGGCATTATGCCTGCCTCGTGAGTTTAGGCAAAATTTTCTGTAACACCAGAAGGGATATCTGCTGGAAGCTAGGGACACAGAATCCCCCTCCTGCCATATATCCCAATTCATAATTTTTTTGGAATAAGTAACAAGTCCCTCCATATAGCTTTGGTGCCATAGAAAGGTGAAAATGCCAGTTTGCATCCTTGCTGAAAAAAAGTATCTCCTAGGCTTTTTGAGTCCCTCAAAGCATGACACAAATTCTCTCTATGGGAAATATGAGGACACAATATTGGGGATATTGGTCGGCCTCTGGTGCCTCATAAACGCCCTTAGAGGATACTTGAAGCTCACAAATCACCCCTTTCCCAAACCTGCTGAACATGCTTAGCTTAGCAGGAATATATGTCAGGAGAAAAACCAGAAGGGGTGTGTGTGAGATGAAAAACCATGTTTCCTGCACAAAAAGAGGCCAAAGAGGTACCTTTCTCCAACCTGATGTAGCTTTTCCTCTCACTCCAAGATCCATTAAGGATTATAGATACAGGAGTCCCATTCTTCCTTAAAGGCATGTCTTATGAAGTCTAACAAAAAGTTTCACCTAGCAGCATCTTGTAAGTGGAGCTACAATTCAGTGAATACCTCACATTGATGCTAAGAAATCCAGACCTAGGATCCTTTCACAATGCAGTCAGTCCCTGAGTTACAAACATCTGACTTACAAATGACTCACAGTTAAGAACATGTGTTGAAACTTGTCTGCTTTATGTTCAAATGTTAGATTGTTTACAACAGTTACATGCTCTGTTCGCATCATTGGCATTCCTGCTGAATGGTAGTAAAGGAAGCACTCAGTAGTAACATTTAATGGGCTCATCCACATGGCTGTGTTACAAAATCAAGCACAAATGTTCAACAGAAGATAATGGAATCAACCCATGGTGAAGAAAGACAACAGCTCAATGCATCATTAACCCATGTCAGAAAATAGACAACAAGATGGAATGTGTTCATGGCTGTGAAAAATGTATTCAAGTGGTCTTGAGCTCCTTGTATTCTTTTTATGGCAAGAGAAATAGTAGAGTAAGCTCTTGGACTTTGAAAAAGAAAGAAAAGAAACTTTGAGGTTTCCAGAAGGTGAAAATAAGAAAAATAGATTCAATCCTCCCAGGAACTGACTGTTCTGCTAGAAGAACACTTAGAGATTGATGATTTCGGACTGTTTTGTGGCAATTTGGAGCTGACCTCCATTCATGTTCCAAAAACGCACAAAGGCTGACAAGTCAAGCCAAAACAGCAACACAATGAAAAAGAATTTGAGTATATCTGCATGGCAAATGAATACTCTGGGAATATTAATATAGGCAGTCCCCGAGTTACAAACATCTGACTCATAATTAAGAATGTGGCTGAGACAACAGGAAGTGGGAGAAATCTACCTTCAGGAAGAGAAATTTGCCCCTGAAAGAGATATTATCATAGGGAAAAGGTGTCTCAACTGAAATTTTATAACAGGCATGGACAAACTTCGGCCTTCCAGGTGTTTTGAACTTCAACTCCCACAATTGGCTGTTACTGGCTGTTAGAAATTGTGGGAGTTGAAGTCAAAATCACATGGAAGACCAAAGTTTGTCCATGCCTGCCTTATAACCAATGCTTGTTTCCACAACAAGCCAAATTTTTCAAAATCCATAATTATCACAGGGACAGAAAGTGAGATAAAATCTTCTGATCAGGAGCACAGATAGCAAAAAAGAAAAAAAAAGAAAAAAAAGGCATCATGATCCCTTTGTGTTTTCTTTACAAAATTTGCCTCCTTACATGATGCTAATTTAACATCAAGGTATTGTTGCCACATTCCATCTCTCTAAGCAAGGCATAAAAGAAATGTTCCGCACTCCATCATTATCTCAGGGCTCAGCATTGAACTTTCTGCAGTTTTACCTACAAGCACAGTAACACTGAAAGCTCAGAATCCAGAACTTTGAACAAACACTTTTGGGACCTCTACACCCAGAATCATCTAGTCTGGTAGTTCTTGTCCCTAAAAGTAACTTTTCTGAAATCATATAAAACTGGGGCATTGCAGCAGATATTTACATTAATACACAAAGGGGAATAGCTAGATCCCAAACATTTCTTCTGTATTTGTGATTTGAAAGATTTTTCTAACAATTTTTTAAAAAATTCTCTTCATTATGAGACAAATGTAATCACAACCAAATCTGTCAACTACTACATAATATAGTTTCATAAAGAGATGTATGGAGCGATTGTGCATTTGGCTTAGCAGTAAAACACAAGCTGGTTGTGATTGTATTAATTGCATATACAGTTGTGATTCCATCTTATGTGTACATATTCCTTCTTTAAATCAGTGTTGACGTTGGTATTATCTTCTACCATCTACAATGAACAAAATCCCCCCAGAACTTATTTGGCTGTTGAAGAAAGCCTCCATGGGTATTACATAACTGGTGGACACTGGTGGAGAGGACTCTGAGGGCTCTGAGTAGACATGGACATAGGCAGATGCTTCCAGCCACAGAAAGGCCATGGAGGACTGCAGCAGCTAAACATTAGGTCTAAAAGGTATTGAGTGGACAAATGTAGCATAGTTCTCTATTACATTATTTTATGTCGTACGGGATCTTGGCCATAATATGTTTAAGGCAGTCCAAGTGGTTTTAAGTATGGGAATTTTGGCTTCTTATAAGAAATAAGAAAACAGTAGGCAGGAACAGTGAATAATACATTATGGTTTTTTTTTCCAGCTCCGTGTTCAGTTCATCCACTTGATTTTTCTCTATTTAGTTATTTGTAAAAAAAATACTACAAAATTCTCTTCTCCATCCAGAGTCAATAACATGCTTTGTGCCAAGTAGTATAATAGTTTGTAAAGAAGTGGAAGACCTTGGAATATATTAAGCTGATTTAGGAAATCAACTTCCAGTTATGTTCCAATTGCTGCAACTGATTTTTCACTGCTAGACATTGGGTAGGAGGAGGGATAGTATGACAGCAAAATAACACTTAAAGATTATAATTTCTATCCTTTTTGAATATAAAAAAACTGAAGAATATTTTTCTGGCTTAGTAAATTCTTTGAATCCTTGCCATTCCAATATCCATTTTAACATGAAAACAGAAGTTGTATTTTGACCTTGTTCCTAAATTATTCCAACAAGTAGTTCAAAGTTGCTTGATAAATATTTAGTACTACACCTTAACAGAGTTCACCATAGGCCGCTCAATCCTGTATTCATTTTAAACAATTCCACAAGCATTTGGCACAATGTTTAATTTGTATCACTAACTTCTTTTTTCGCAAAGTGACAATACTAGTTACAAAGTTTTCCTGTTTCCAAAATATCTTTTCTCCACATTATGGAAGACTTACTTTTTAGAACAACAAGACTTACTTTTTAGAACAATTTCACTATTTTTAGCAGTGAGCATTTTTAGAATATTGTCGTGGTTCATTCATTCCTCTTTGAAAGTTCAAAACAACCAAGAGATTTAATTTGCTCAAAACGGGAATGGAATATTGTATTTCTAAATTTAAAAGACATATACTTTTTGGTGTTGGAGGACTGTTGAAAGAGGACTATACTTATGTTTAACAGCTATAGCTAGATGATTTCAATTAAACCTTATAATTAGTGCCGTACAACATTTATGCAAAAATATTTTGACCCATTAACACATATAATGCTGTGAGTAATACATAGACAATTTGGGAGATAATACTAGGGTCACTTATATACTACCCTCTTGGCTTACTCACCCTGGGTGAGCAATTACACAAATAGTCATTTGGAGAGTTGGGAAAATCTGTACATGATGTCTCTCCCTTATTTCAGCTGAATGGGAATGTGTATGTTCACTCTTTTTTTAGTTGAATGGTCTTCCTAAAATCAAAGATCTAAAGATGGTAGTGAATGCACTGGTAACAGCAAGGTTGGACTTCTGCAATGCACTGTACGTTGGGTTACCTCTGTACCAAGTTTGGAAACTCCAAGTAGTTCACAACATGGCAGCCAGATTGGTTACACATACACCCAGGAGTGAGCATATTTCACCTCTACTACAGTCACTCCACTGGATGCCAAGTGGTTTCTGGGCAAAATACAAAATGTATGTTATTACCTTTAAAGCCCTACATGGTTTGGCTAAACATGCTGTCTGGATTTTAAAAAGCATTTTAAAGAACTACCTCTTCTGGCAGGCCAACTCAGTAAAACTTAAACTATGGATTTTAAATTGATATTTTTATAGGTGTGAATGATTTTCAAGTATAATGGTCTGTGTTTGAAACATATGTTTATGTATATTTAATCTCTATGTTTTAAGTGGTTTCATTTGTTTTAATTCTCTATTATATTTTAATTCTATGTTGTTGTCCCCCCTCCCCCGCCAAGCCTTGGGGAGAGACAGCTAAAAAATAAAATTTATTATTAATGTTGTTGTTGCTGCTGCTGTTGTTAGAGCAATCTGGATGAACACTTTATATATTAGAAATAAAGAAACCACGTAGAATGTAAGCTTACATTCATCAAAAATTAAAATTAAAGCTTTGTATATTGTAACAATCTTTTTTCCATCTGATCAAAATATCCTTCTTCCTTCCACACTGCATCTGAAATTCCTTTTATCCCGTGATGTTTTTTGGAGGGTAATTTTTATGACAGAGGAATCAGCACAGCTGAGTTGTGCTGTGTTGCAAAAACAGTGCTATGGTTACTGAATACACCAGAATCCTGCAATTTTTTTCCTGTGGATATTTGTTTACTCAGATTGATATATATTCCACATAATTTTCTTAACAGGATTGCATGTTAGCTGCACTATGGTTTTCCAGAAAAAATTAAGGATTGCAGAAGTGAATTTGATAAATATAGGGCACAGTTAATAGTAATATTTCTTACGTTATTGCTTATTATTCTTTATAAAGAATAAAGAAACCTGTCCCCGCTGGTTTGTTTTTAATTCTCTGATTTTATTGCTTGGATTTTAATGTATTTATTATTTATTTTGTGAATCGTTGGAATGTTTTTGGTCAAATGTCTTGTGTTGTTGTTTTCGGGCTTGTCCCTGTTGTAAGCCGCCCCGAGTCCCTTCGGGGAGATGGGGCGGGATATAAAAATAAAGTTTATTATTATTATTATTATTTATGCTATATAAACAGTTTAGTATGGTTATATTTGTGTCGCCATTAAAACTTTCAAATCTCATGTGAATAAGAGATAAAATTTATCTTTTAAATTAGGTAACTTTGTGTATAGCAGCTAGCTTTGACACAGCAATGCTAAGAAATCTGTTTGCTCAATTGCAAAGATGTGTAACAGAACACTGACACAAGAGGCCATTAAGCATTTATGCCCAATGCTCATTGGAACTGATGTGATGCACATCAGGACCAAAGTAATCTGCATCAGGACCCTGTTGTACATTAGGCAGCAATGCACATTGGGCCCTGTTACGTAGTAACATAATAACTGCCATCTACAGGGTATGGATATTGCACACTTCTAATTCCCGCAGATGTAAATTCCCCTATAAAGATGCCACATCCCAACAGGATTCCAGCCATGCTTTATAGGTAGCTTACAGATACAAATCAGGTTAGGTGGGGAGACATTTCCCTAAAATCTTTGTGTAAAGTGTGATCATCATTTGGATTCAGCTGCCCTTCCTACTGTTGATAGGAGGTTTACATTTCCCTGGTGGATTATTCAGCATCCAAATGAATTAAGCTTCAGCTAGGCCACATTGCCTGGCACAGAGCCATTGCCCCCCTCACCCCCACCTGCATTAACCACCCAGCATGCAGCTTAACATTAGACATGACTGTCCATGTTCAATGCCTTCCATATATAAATGAGGAAGAAGGTTCTTGGGTTCTTCTGAAGACTCATTAAAATGAAACTGGAGTATACGCTTCCTATTTTTACAGGTGGCTTTGCTCTAACATTTGGTTAGTTCAATAGTCTATGTTTTAGTTACTTTGGGGACTTGGTTTTTGTTCTTTTGTTCCACCACATTGAATAGAAGAGGAAAAAAGAAGACATCAGGCTTGTCAAATGGACATCTTTTAAAAAATAATTTAATATTATTAATTCTTGCCATTGTTAAGATGATGGAATTACACAAACTGAATGAAGACCTACACCAGAGATTGAGGAGGACAGTTGGAGCACATGTGAGATTTTCTGAATAAAATTGCAAGACACCAAGGATATTTTGGTGCCCACGGCAGAGCAGCAAGTAGTACTTCACCCAGCAATCAGGTTACCATACTACCAATTAGTCTGGCAATACAACGAGAATCAAATTAAACAATATTTGCTGCCCAGCTATGGTATTGCAGATTGACTAGATGGGAACACCATCTCATGTGGCTTAATGGTAGGACCAAACTTTTATATTACTATTTCCTGGAGAGCTGGTCAACACAGAAATTTGTTGTTGAGCATTTACCACCTCACAACTCTAGAATCTGATATTACCTGTGTATCAAAGGAATTTACTTAATTCTTGATTTATCATTCAGCAATTACTTCAATGGTTTTACTCTAAAGTAAAGGTAAAGGTTTTCCCTGAACATTAAGTCTAGTTGTGTCCGACTCTGGGGGTTGGTGCTCATCTCAATTTCTAAGCCGAAAAGCTGGCGTTGTCCGTAGACACCTCCAAGGTCATGTGGCCGGCATGATTGCATGGAGTGCAGTTACCTTCCCGCTGTAGTTGTACCTATTGATCTACTCACATCTGCATGTTTTCAAACTGCTAGGTTGGCAGAAGCTGAGGCTAATATCAGGAGCTCACTCTGCTCCCTGGATTCAAACCACCAACATTTCGGTCAGCAAGTTCAGCAGCTCAGCGGTTTAACCTACTGCGCCACCGGGTTTTGCTCTAGCTGGAAGTAATTGAATAGCACTGATTTAGTCCAAAGGAGCTGGCCCTCCATATTTGTGGGTTTGAGTTTTGTGGAAGTGATTATTTGCATATTTGATTAAAATATTTTCTCTAGAAATCTCTGTTTTCCAATGCAACTCTGCGGTCACTTTTGGCCAGAAGCTGATGAAAGAGTCAGTTTGGATGGCCTAGAGATTCCTAGCAAAAATCCTCCAGAAATCTCTAGAATAAATCCTCCAATGTGATTCCATGGTCAATGTCTGATGGCAATTGATAACAATCCATGCTGGAGGACCTAGTGATTCCTAGAAAAGTTGTCTTTTGGGGGGGGGGGAATAAAACTGCTTTTACCCACTTTTGAGAAATTCCTGGGCATCTTACCCAGGGATGACTTTATTCATACTGATTTAATTATCTTCTTGGTTACTAACTGTGGAGATCTCAGTCAGGGGGGAATCCTTTTGAAATCCCACCTCTGACACCGATTGTGGAGATGTGGAGATGGAGGTTGTTTTTAATTAATTAATTAATTAATTATCTAGAACTATATCCGCTGCCACCAGTTATTAAAGATGTCTTGTTTAAACGCTGCCACCTGAGGTAAAAATGTTTATAATGCAGCCACCAGATGTTAAGGGGATTATCAACTCTTGCCACCACTATAGGAATACGTAGCCACTAGCTACTTAGAGAGGAGACTTTTGTTTTTCTTTCTTCTTCTTGTTTATTCTTAATGTGGGTATATATGACAGAGACTAAGATGTTTGAAGGAACAATAACATTTATTTAGGCACAAGCTTGATGATTACAGTAACTTCTTTAAAGGCACTTAGATAATGGTTCCAAAGCTATGTTGAGGTGTTCCAAACTTCTTAAAACGTTAGTTCTTTCTCCACTAACAGACTATCTTAAAATAAGTCACCAAACTTATTTTATTCCTGATCCCCTAACTTAGGATCAGCCTTCCCTGAGCTTCAACAGAGCCCACACTTCCCTGTGGTTCGCTGACCACCGACTGACCGACTGAGTTTTCCCTCCAAATTCTGCTCTCTTCAGCTAACCCAGTTGGCTCCGTCCCCTTCTCCATGGCAACCAACTCATGGTGTAGAGTAACTGAAATATTAACCCTTTTTAAAACACAGTTAAACATGGCATCTGTAAATAAAAAATGCGCACTTCTTTACACTAACGATATAAAAAACTAAAGAAGCTGTGTTGTGAGAAGGTCCTTTGTTTTTAAGGAGACCAGTACTACTGCAAAGTGTTGGGGAAATTTGTTTATTATCAAAGGATCTTATGTTTTAGACATCCAGTTTCCCAATATGGGCTTAAGTATTTATATGTTTTTAAGTCCCAGGTTCAAACCCCGGGAGCGGTGTGAGCGGCCGCTGTTAGCTCCAGCTCCTGCCAACCTAGCAGTTCGAAAACATGCCAATGTGTGTAGATCAATAGGTACTGCTCCGGCGGGAAAGTAACGGCGCTCCATGCAGTCATGCCAGCCACATGACCTTGGAGGTGCCTATTGACAACGCCGGCTCTTCGGCTTAGAAATGGAGATGAGCAGCAACCCCCAGAGTCAGACATGACTGCACTTAACATCAGGGGAAAACCTTTACCTTTACCTATAATGTTTTTATTAAGTATTTAATTGATTTAACTGTGTTGTTTGATTTTATTGAATTTTGTTTTGGGCGTTGAATTTTGCCAATTCCTGTAAGCCACCTTGAGTCCCTTCGGGTGAGAAAGGCGGGGTAAAAATGTTGTAAATAAATAAATACATGAATAAATTAAGGACCTCATTGCACTTTCCAATTTAAGCATCCTAGGATGCTTGCCAGCCAGTAGAGGGACGGATGGACATTAAGCCCATCTCACAACATCCCCCAACTTCTGGAGGAGGCTGTGCCCCCAACTAGCATGGAAGCATCTTAAGACGCTTCCTCACCAATATGGGAAGGCTCCTATGTTGTGCTGGCTCCAATGGAAGCAGCACAATTCTATCCCAGTTGGGCAATGCTTCCCTTGTATGATGCTGAAGCGGCAAGAGAAATGACGATCACACTTGCTGGCAAAAAAAGCATGGGCTGAGTGTGTGTTTGTGTGTGTGTGATAAGATCCTAAGATTGCCTGTTTTCAAAAATCTGAGATTGTTTTGGGAATATAATCAGGGTTTAGATACTACCTAGAGCAGTGGTTCCCAACATTTGGGCCTCCAGATGTTTTGGACTTCAGCTCTCACAATTCCTAAAAGCTGGTAAGATGGGTGGGATTTCTGGGAGTTGAAGTTCAAAACATCTGGAGGCCCAAAATTTGGGAACCACTGACCTAGAGAATTACTAAATCAGTTCTCATTGATTTCAATTACTCTACTCTGAACATGTCTACATTTTCTTCCAAAATAGTATCTTGATTTCATTTTAGGAGTGTCCGTAGGTCTATACCTGGCGCAAGGAGTACCCCAATGTCATTTTGCCAGCAATCATGGTGAAACGGCAGGCGCGCGGAGCGATTCTATCACCCCACATGCCATTCTGGCATGGCAACCCTTCCACCATCACACTAGAGTCAGCACAACACGGGAGCCTTCCCTTGCTGATGAGGAAGCCTCCTAAATGCTTCCATGCGACTTGGGGGTGGGGCATTAGCTGGAAATTAAGGGATGTCGTGTGATGGGCTGCATGCCCATCCATCCCTCAACTGGCTGGCAAGTATCCTAGAATGCTTAAATTGGTAGGTGTGGTGAGGTCCATAGTCCTAATATGCAGATAGCATATTGTAGCTGTTTATTGTTTCAGTATTAAACTGCTTATAGAAAGCAGTATGTTGGGGAGAAACACAACAATTTTACAAGCTAGTACTAACCTTTTGTTGCTAAGTAAATCATAAAGGGCACCTCTTATTTTATTTTCAGTTACTGTCTTTGAAGATTTTTTTTACATCATCCAAATTATTTGTCCAGACACAGTAAAGCACTTCAAGCAACACCCAAGGAATTTGTGGTAGGGCTTCCCATGCTGTATGACTATTGCTATAATTACAACCCTTCTGTGTAGGTGTTCAGTGATTCTAAATGATTAGCTAACCATATGCTTTCTATTTATAAAGAAAAATGTGTCAACACTTTTCCAGGTAGTTTGATAGAATTAAATCAAGTGATGAAAACTCAATCTCTGACCATCTGAAATGGCATGCCAAGTTCTGAGTAAACTAAAGTTAAAATTAATAATGAAATTAAATGAAATTCCACGAGGGTCCCCCCTCTCTTTCTTTTCTCTTTTGGTCAAAACATGAGATATCAAATTTTCATCCAGAAAATTCATTCAACCACTCAGATTGACATGTATTGTCTACATCCATCTAGACTAGTCACCAGGGAACAACCAGACATCTCAAAGGGGCATAGCTATTAAGTCTCTTACATTTATGTTAATCATGGCTTTAGTCATGTATAATCTTTTAGGGTTTTTTTTTTAATCACCTACAATATTGCCCCATATTTAATGACATGGATTTGATTCTTGGTAAGATTACCAAGTGGACAGCTAGTAGATGTCAGAACTTGCTTTCTCAAGATATACTTCTGGTAAATATGGAACAATGACACAATTAGTTTCCTAATCTATGATGTTGAAATAATCTGCTTACCATTGAGGAATTGTTTGCTTGATATTATTTAACTTAGGGCAAAATGTTTAACCTCAAAGCTCAATGGGAAACACCAATGTCAGGAATTTGGCACCGGATTCTTCAGCTAATTATCACAGAACCAATCTTCATTTGATAGTCATTCAATTAGCCACACACTCCAAGGATAACAATACGAATATTGCCAAAGGTATGGATGAGAAACATGCAGCTTTCCAAATACATTTTGGCTGTAACTTGGTCATCTCCTATCACTGATGTTACTGAGCAGGACTGCTGGGATTTATAGTCAAACAGCGTATGAAAGGCCACATATTTTGCATCCCTGTTGTAGGGTTTGTACTACAGATACACAGTCTATACAGCAGCATAGCATACCTAAGGTATAGAAAGTTTTTTCTTCTGCTGATCATGATACACACTAAAATTCATGTCAAACCCGAAGTCTTGCCACATCCTAGTACAGTTTTCACATGAGGGTGATAAAACAGTAATCTATGGTTATAGCCCTACAGCATGCTCATGGAGGAAAACACTGGTAAGCGCATCTCCGTAAGGTTTCTTGAAATCCAGCAGAATGATGTCCAGTTTTTTTCTTCTCATACTGCTGGAAACCTACTGTGCATGTGCATGCATATGTGAGTTGACCTTGTACAAAAATATATCAAATTTATTTTTCACAATGTCATGGAGACTATGTACTCTGATGTAACACTGATGTCACTGACCAAATTTCAGCCTGAAGTGTCACTTTAGGATCATATTGTCCTAAAGGTATGTTTATATATATAAAAAGCTAGGACTAAGCAAAAATTTCTGGAAGACACATTAACAACCTTAGATATGCAGATGATACCACTCTGATGGCTGAAAGTGAGGAGGAGATGAGGAGCCTTATCACCAAGGTAAAAGAAGAAAGTGCAAAAGCCAGGCTGCAGTTAAATATCAAGAAAACCAAGATCATGGCAACCAGACCAATTGACAACTGGCAAATAGAGGGAGAAAATGTGGAGGCAGTGACAGACTTTATATTTCTAGGCGCGAAGATCACTGCAGATGCAGACTGCAGCCAGGAAATCAGAAGATGTCTACTTCTTGGGAGAGAGCAATGGCCAACCTTGACAAAATAGTGAAGAGCAGAGACATCACACTGGCAACGAAGGTCTGCATAGTTAAAGCAATGGTATTCCCCATAGTAACCTATGGTTGCGAGAGCTGGACCATAAGGAAGGCTGAGTGAAGGAAGATAGATGCTTTTGAACTTTGGTGCTGGAGGAAAATCCTGAGAGTGCCTTGGACCTCAAGAAGATCCAACCAGTCCATCCTCCAAGAAATAATGCCCGGCTGCTCACTGGAGGGAAGGATATTAGGGGCAAAGATGAAGTATTTTGGCCACATCATGAGAAGAAAGGAAAGCTTGGAAAAGATCGTGATGCTGGGGGAAAAGGAAGGAAAAGGGAAGAGAAGCCTACCAAGGGCAAGATGGATGGATGGTATCCTTGAAGTGACTGGCTTGACCTTGAAGGGACTGGGGGTGGCGATGGCCGACAGGAAGCTCTGGCGTGGACTGGTCCATGAGGTCATGAAGAGTCGGAAACGACTGTGTGAATGAAGAAGCAAGAACAATAATTGCTAAATTTATTTCCGAAACATTTAAGATGGATTAAAAGCAAACATCTTGACTTTTCTGAGCTTTCAAATTTTCTGTATTCTGCCACTAGATAACGTCACTCAATATAGAGCTCTTATGAAATAAACTATTAACCTCAGTACGCATTTCCACTTCTTCTTTTTTAATTCCTGTATATTTTAAGTGGAAGTTAGGTTCATTGTCTTCCACAAGGCATAATCCAATATAAATGTCTCCAAGACTGAAATTTTCTTTTTCAAATTGTTAAGAACATCCCGGTATATCTGAATTATATAGTTTTAGCAATTTGATACTACTTTAACTGTCATAACTGTACCCTATGGAAACCTGGGTTTTGTAGTTTAGTGAGGTATTTAGCATTTTATACTGTAGTTCCAGGGACTACAGTAGAATTCACGATACTGTTCCATGCTTTGCCTTTGCTAATCCGCCGAGAAATACGAAATGAAATGAAATAATTTTATTGATCAGCCAAATGGCCTTATCAAAACAGACAATATAAAAACAACATACAGTATATATCTAGTCACAGAAATATTATAAATATACAAACACAGAGATAAACGTGGGGGTGGCCAACTTGTAATCAAATGTACCTTAATCTTTGATATATACATCAGATGTCCTTGTCCCCTTACACTATATACCAATCTGTTCAATATACTCTGGTCTCCTTTTAGCTGCTTTAAACAGAGAAAGGGCAACTTTTGTTGTTACAACAGGGTTATAACCAGCTAGTAAAAATGTGGTTTTGGCCGCTGCGGTACTGTTCCATTATCTGGGCAGAGGCCAAAAGGGGGTGCTAGACAGAGAAGGCTAGTCCATTTTATGAGGGGGGGGGGAGTTGAAGGAGGAAAACCATTTGCCCCATTTTTGCAGGTTATTTCCCCTCCCCACTCACCATTTCATAAATGAGGGTTTTTCTATGATGGCGACACAGGTGGAGGGAATAACAGGAAAACAGGACTATCCTTCTCTGTCTACTGCCCCCTTTTGGCCTCTGCCCAGATAATGGAACACTATCGAATTCTCCATCACAGAAAGAAATTCCACCTAAAAATTAAGAACTTCCTCATGATTTTCTCTCTCTATATATTTGTAATTAGTTTCATTTAATTTTTATTAAATTTAATAAATTTAAAATAAATACATACATTAACAGCTTACAATGTAAACAAAACACGAAGAAATGAACATTTTACAAGCACATAACCCCACCACCAAGGCCTGAACAAGTATCCTTCCCTTGCCCCATGTGAGCCGCCCCGAGTCCCCATGGGGAGATGGTGGCGGGGTATAAATAAAGTTTTATTTATTATTATTATTTTCTTTGCCATAAATTTATGAGTCAACCAATAAACTTCCTCATGATGAAAGCTGTTTGCTGGTGGGATATGCTGCCCCAAAGTGTGGTAGAATCTCCTTCATTGGAGGTTTTTAAGCTGGAAGGCCATTTGTTGTGAGTGCTTTGATGAGGTGTTCCTGTATGGTGGAATGGGGTTGGACTGAGTCGCCTTTGGGGTCTCTTCCAACTCTGTGATTCTATTATTCTTATTCTAGTAACCAAATTATTAATCTCAGATTTTGTAGTATGGAGACCGCTGGGAATCGCATGTAAGATAAAACATAAATATATTAATTAAATATTTTAATAAAAGCTATATTAAGATGTTATATATTGAAACAGAATGTCAATCCACTAGCTTACTATTTCCCAATCTGGCACACAACCCTTTTAAGGAACTTGGGTTTAGAATAGAAATGAAGCATTTGAAGTATTTTAATGTGTGTGTGTGTTTGTGTGTGTGTGTGTGTGTAATTCTATATTTTGACTATAGTTGGTCTGGAAGCATATCATAGAATTGCACAGGAGGACCTAGAGGGGCTTATAAACATTTCTGGGGTGGGAGATATTTTTTGGGTAAGTTAAACAGTGGATATTGACCCTGTGGATAAGAGGGATGTGCTGTAGTAGAAACTCCTTATTCCCATGGTGAAGACCTAGGAAAGAATTGCGTGTTCCTCATATGTTCCATAAGTCTATACTGCAGCTTGCAGGAAGTCCTTTATGTGACCTCAGTGCAGCAGTAGCTTTTTAAAACTGTAACCGCATCTGTTTGTGGGTTGAAAAGAAAACTGGAATAAACCTATTGGAAAAATAGGGTTACTCCTGTTTTCCAGACTAAGTTCTCACTCTCCTGGCTACTGTCCCATGCTTTAGTTTGTCCACATCATTATTAAAATCTGATCTTGGACAAGTCACTTGTCAGGGCTATAGCTCCTCATATTTTTCAGCCAGCATGGATAATGATTTCTGGAATCTGTATTCGATTTCCCCCCTCTTATTTTATTTTTGGAAGTATTTGTAATTTTTTAAAAATTACTAAAAAAAAGCACACTAAAAAACCAATAATACTTATGGACAAATAAACACAGATACAGCAGAGTCTCACTTATCCATAATAAGGAGGGATTAAGGAAAAGCCTACAAATTAATCTTACAAATTAAGCACCAAAACATCATGTTTTACAACAAATCAACAGAAAAAGCAGTTCAGTACACAGTAATGTTATGTAGCAATCACTGTATTTACGAATTTAGCACCAAAACATCGCAATGTATTGAAATCATTGACTACAAAAACATTGGCTACTAACAAATTGACTACAAATAAAGATGGAGTTGCATAAAATGAATTTACAGTAACAACATTTTCAGAAATTAAATGCATAAAAAGTTCAGTTCTTGCTGCCTAGAGAAACAGCTGTGGATCCGGGGGGGGGGGGGGGTGGTGTAGGGAGAGACTGCATTGGATAATCCAGAACGTTGGATAATCAAATGTTGGATAAGTGAGATTCTACTGTATAAGGTAAAGGTAAAGGTTTTCCCCTGACATTAAGTCTAGTTGTGCCCGACTCTGGGGGTTGGTGCTCATCTCCATTTCTTAGCTGAAGAGCCAGCGTTGTCCGTAGACACCTCCAACGTCATGTGGCTGGCATGACTGCATTGAGCGTCGTTACTTTCCCACTGCAGCAGTAACTACTGATCTACTCACATTTACATGTTTTCGAACTGCTAGGTTGGCAGAAGCTAGGGCTAAGAGTGGGAGCCTACCCTGCTCCCCGGATTCGAACCTGCCTACCTTTCAGTCAGGAAGTTCAGCAGCTCAGCGGTTTAATCCACTGCACCACCAGGGGCTCCTAACACAGACATACCTAACAATTATATAACAAACTACACAACATACTACAAACAAATATACAATAAACTGATTTTAAATGTTTATTTCCTACTTCCCTTTTTCCAGTTTCTATAATTTAGTAGTTTACTTCCACAATTTTTATTACCAAACCTATACAAAAAGTGTTTCCCTTTCCTTCAGATATTGATAAAAGGATTTCCATTCTTTTAAAAATATGTCCAATGATTTATCCCTCAACAACATTGTTAATTTGTCCATTTCTGTTATTTCCCATATCTGTATCCTAGAACCTAAAATAGTGCAGAGAAAACATTGAATAAATGTTTCAAAATTTGTTTCAGCTCACAATGACACTCTCTGTAAAATCTAAATTGCCGGTTCTGAATAATTAAGCCTTTCTACCACCAGTCTGGAATCAACCATACTGGATTTCCATCTGGATCCCAGCTAAATTCAAGTGACTTGTTTTGACCTACAGCAGCCTCAAATGTCATTGGTCTAGTATATCTGGTAGATTCCCTCTTCCCAATGAGACTTCTAGCATGTCTCGCTAGCTCAAGAGACAGGTTGCTGGTTATGAATTCCCTTTCAAAGGAAGTCAGATTGACTTTGGGAATAACTAACACTGATCACTTAAATCGATTAGGGAGATTAGATTGACAAGTTTGGAACAGACTCTAAGTCAGGAAGGTGATTACATTATCAATGGAAGGTGGCCTCACTCTAACTCATTCCAGATCTGTAGTATTTTTTCCATTACTTGGCGGGATGAGCATCAGCGCTTTGGAGGCATAAGAGATGGAGGGGGAAAAGGAAATAGACAGTTAGCAGTGGAGGCAATCCATTTCATGTCCCAGGGATCCATTAGCTGCCCGTTTCTTAGTCATGACTTTGAGGTAGTTTTCAGCAGCCCCCCTCCCACTCGTTCCAAATTCTAAAACAAGCTCCAGCATGGGCTAGTGTATACAATGTGCTTCACAGTCTGTGGTTAGGGCTTGCTGAAGTACCTAAAAGGGTTTAACTTAGACTTTCTCCTGCCTTTGTTTGATGTACTTTAAACCCTTTAATTCACACTGTGACAAGGTTGAAAACCACAATGCTTTGGCCTTTTTCTCTTACTCTTCTGGGAGTATCTCAAGTTCCTGAGCTGAACCGAACTGTACCCTAAGTTCAATTCAAATGCATACATTTTCTCATCTTTTTAATGAGAACACCATGGCTCCATTAGGTAGGTAAAGATAAAGGTTTCCCCTGATGATAAGTCCAGTCATGTCTGACTCTGGGGGTTGGTGCACATCTCCATTTCTAAGCCGAAGAGCCGGCGTTTTCCGTAGACACCTCCAAGGTCATGTGGCCGGCATGACTGCATGGAGCGCCGTTACCTTCCCGCCGGAGCGGTACCTATTGATCTACTCATATTGGCATGTTTTTGAACTGCTAGGTTGGCAGAAGCTGGAGCTAACAGCGGGCGCTCACTCCGCTCCCGGGATTTGAACCTGGGGCCTTTTGTGTCTGCAAGTTCAGCAGCTCAGTGCTTTAACACACTTCACCACCAGGGCTCCTATGGCTCCATTACAAACATGATATAAATTAAATATTTTCTGTATCACCATAATGAAGAACCCAAAAACCCATGAAAGACACAAATGCAACTATGAAAATAATAGAGCCACAGTGGTATTTATACATGCAAAATTTATGAGTTATATTAGCAAAAGCTAAATCTAATGGGCCAAATTACAAGAAGTGTAATAATAATAATAATAATAATAATAATAATAATAATAATAATAATAAAAACGCTTGGGAAGTGTTCAACTTGTGATTTTATGACATAAAATCCAGCATATCTATCTTGTTTGCTGTGTCATACTATGTTGTTGTGTTAATAATAATAATAATAATGATGTTTATTTAACCCCCCCCCCCCCCATCTCCCCAGGGAACTCGGGGTGGCTTACAATATAAATAATACAATAAATGCAACACAATAAAATACAGAAAATGGAATAAACATTAATAACACATCAATGAATATAAAACACAAAATACAGCACAATCAAATACAAAAATATAAAAATTAACAATAAAAATAATAAACAAATTCTTCTTCATTGCCTAGGGACCTCTTCACACAGAATATTTTTGCCTTGTTTTGCTGCTTTTATTTGTGGTGTGGATGGGGCCAGTCCACATTCCTCCCAAAGTGGAGGGAAAGTGCCAAAAGGTGCCTCTTCCACCACTACAGGGAGGGAAGTTTTGGGTAGTCCCAATGGAACTATCTACGCCTTCCTCCCATTTACTCCATTATGATGGAGGAAAGGACGGTGGGGCTACATGTGTTGCCCTGCATTGCCACCCTTTCTTCCACCTGATGGGGATGAGGACACCCTGTCCCGTCCCCACTGTATGATGGAAGAAGGAGGGGGGACCGGATGCATAGACTTCATGAGCCATTCCCCATGTCTTCCATTCCACCAGTGACTTTTGGGCCATGTGAAGAAGTCCCCAGACTTCTGTACAGGTTTGCACCTCTTTCTGACGTTACTTTTGCTTTCAGTATGAGTTGCACTTCCAAAAAGGCAAATTATCTCATTGTGGATAACACCATTTTGGAGGAGTGACTCAGATCCATATAAAACTGCATCTAAACCTACAAGTTACAGTTCTGTATGCTATGAGCATGCCGTGTATTATTACTGTAATACTCTCAATTTTTTCTTAGAAATAGAAAGTCTATCCACCACGTAAGTAGGCAGCCTGCAAACCATTTTTATTTTCTTTAGAGTAGAGCTTGTGTTGCAAATGGCAAGAAGCCATGTACCACAAAAATAAAACCATTGTAACTCTAGTGCTAAGTAAGGAAAACAAAGATGTCTCAGCAATTAGCAGTATTATATATGTTAGCACTAAGTAACAGCAGATGTTTCAGCTGGAGCCTGGTACATTCCTTGCAATCTTTAAGAAACCAAAAGCCTCTTGCCACTGCTATACATTACAATTATCTTGGGTTTTGCGATGCATTCTAGTATTTGTTAGTATCGTGTGGCTCTTACCTGCATCTATATCAGCCTGCCACATACCTCTGCTGACTTAACAGACTAGCAAATATGCTCTGTAAAGACATGCGCAGGCCATGAGTCATTAGCAAGCATGCAAGGCTAATTGGCAAAACACTCATAAAAGATATGGAAGGTGGGTTAATTACAATTCATTACGTAAACAGTCCCTGGGCCACTGTTAAAAAATGCATTAACATTCAAGGTCCAGTATTTTATGATTCACTTTGCCATGTTGTGAGAAACTCTTTCTATCAAACTACATTCATTATAATTTAGACCACAAAAGTCTTTATGGGATTCCTTGACATTATTTCCATTTTTTATATAGGAATTCATATGGGTTGCACATTGGTAACAACTGGCAAGAAGGCTTAAAAAAAACAACAACCCCAATTTATGGCATTTTCTGACCATATACACAGGCCAGTTTTAACAGCTACAAAATTTAATTGCTTCCCTACTCCCATTTGTTCATTCTAGCAAATAAAAAGGTTGTGGGTGGAGGTGTGAGGACAGGAGTGTGTGATGAGGAAACAACTCCCTTTTAAAATAATATATAATACAAATCTTTAAAATATATAACAACGAAACATTGGCATAATTCTGTTGTTACATTGTTTTAAGCTTGATTGAGTGATGTTAACCAATTCTTCTGGCAAGAAGGTTATCTTAGAAGTACAATTAAGTTATTTTCAATGGCAAACAAGCCATTCTGCAAATTTGTATGTTCTTTAGGTAGTTTGCTGAGATACTCTTTACTGATGATAGAATAATAATAATAGTAGTAGTAACAACAACAACAACAACAACAACAACAACAACAAATAAGTAACTAGAACAAATGCCATCAAAGCCAGAATTGAAAAGTTGACTATAGATTTCAATTGTATACTCTGCAAGTCTTGTTGTGGAAACAAGGATTGGTGAGAAAGCTTCAGTGGAGAAGCCTTTTCCCCATGATGTCTCTTTTAGGGGTGATTTTCCCTTCCTGCTGTCTCACTTTCATACGTAACTATGAGTTGTTTGTAAGTTGGATGTTTGTTTCTCAGGGACTGCCTGCATATACAATGGTATAGTAAAATAGTGTCACTTACATAAGATGGTAAAATCAAAGTCTGTCTTTTGGAATCTAGGGTATTAAAGATATATATTTTCAAGTTGTGTGTGGTTGAATCTGTGGATGCAGAATCTGTGACTCCAGAGAACCAACTGTATTCCAATTCCTGTGCTTTTCTTCCAATATGTGCCACCTTTGACTTTGTTAATGTTAGTACAAATACAATGAAGGATTTATTTTTAGGAGTTGTTATTTTCATCTTTCATAATATATAAAAGATTGATGCACCCACAGGAATGAAAGATTGATATCTAATACCAGAGCAAAATGTCTGAATTTTAGAATAACTGAGCCATATGTGCAAATATGGATTAATAAAGACTTTCAACATCATTTTCAACATTTGGACCTTAATTAAATTGTTATTAACAACTAGAATAGGCTCACTGAACAAATTAAATTTACATAAGAGTTAATTTACCAAGGTCCCATTGAAAAAATGAATTTAGCTGTAGCTAACAATTAAATTTAGGGTTTTAAGATTGCAGTCAAATATATATTTACCTGGCAATAAGTCCATTTGATTTGACAGAACTTACTTATGAGTAGAAATGTGATGGAGCTGAACTGTAAATTCTGGAGAATAAGATATTATCATTAGGAATAATGATATCATAATCAAATCCTCTAGGCATCCTATTACATAACTATATCTGTTATAAATCTAATCCAAAGCCAAATAGTCAACCACTCCCATGGTTTCAACTTTTATTGTCAGCTTAACGTTAATTAAATATAAAGCTTTATGTCCTAACATAAAATTTGATTAAGGCTATATAAGTCCAGCATGTGCATAAGAAACTCCAGGTTCTGCCTGAGATAAGGCCCCATAATATGCGCCCCAATATTTCTGCAGCAAGATACTAGGGGGAAATGATCATTAGTCAGCATTAGATTTCTAATTATAGTCTCAACGTTTCAAAAAATGGTGCTCAAGTTGAAAGCTTTGATGGCAATTCTCTAAGAGATAAATTTGTTCTAACTTTTCTCAATGAATGTGGTTTTCAAGGCGAAAGATCAAAGTGATGACAGTGGCCCAAGCTATGGTAAAAGCAGAAGGCAGCCAGAACAACCTACAATTAACACATCAGTCTAGACTAGAGGCAAGTGCCTGGCCAGCTTTAGCTAGCACTGACAGAGATGTGGCAAGACAGAACATTGCGGGAGTGGCAAGAAAAGAGAATGGCAAGCTACCAATTGGCAGAAGTGAGTCAAGAATGATGTGTGCTTATATGGGAGGAGGGGGTTGGGTGGATTTGAATAACAGCAAAAAAGTTAGAGGACTGCTTCCTTCCCAATGCTTTAAAAGAAGCAGTTTAAAAATAAAAGTAAGATTTGTTTATCTCTCTTATACTCTTGGGGAAGCCACAGTCTCTTAGCTCAGAAATCCCTGTGATTGTTTCATCTCAGGGACACCATACATTGGAAATGGCTTGAGGCCACACAACAACAACAGAGTAAGGGAGGAAACTTTCCAATGTAGCTGATACTACATCCCTTTTCAGCACAACTGATCTGAACAGAAGCATGCAAACATTCTTGGTCAGTGGTTCTCAACCTGTGGGTCCCCAGATGTTTTGGTCTTCAACTCCCAGAAATCCTAACAGTTGTTAAACTGGCAGGGATTTATGGGAGTTGTAGGCCAAAACACCTGGAGACCCACAGGTTGAGAACCACTGTTCTTGGTGACATTATTTCATGTTTTTTCTTATTGATGTTTTGACTGACTAGCCATCCCCAACTGAAGGGCCAGTGAAGAAACACATTGAAATGGTCCACTTCTAGAGACAGATCCAATGGATTTTGGGATGCTCCTGCGAAAATTCAAGTTATGATGGCTGGGCACTCCTGCAAAAGATTTGGTTTTATAATCAGAATGATTAAGACAGAATGGTTCACAAATGTCCCCTATGGCTGGAGTCCACTGGGGATCTGCAGGTGATAAGGATTAGAATGCATATTCCACAAATTTGATTTACTATAGCCAAGTGAATGTATTGCTTGGTGTTGATGGCAAAATCATTATACTTCTCTGTCTCCACTACATCCTGAAATAGCAAGCTCTCTAGCAGAGGTTTTTTAAACCGATGAACAGGCTATGGAAATCACACCCCAACAGAGTCCTTGCTTAATTCTCAGAGACTGGCTATGACTACTTTGCAAGACATTTTGAAATCATTGATATTCAGCTTGAAGTTTAAACTGCCACAATGAAGTATCTGTTGACAGGTTCAGAAGACTACTATGATATTTTCAGTTCAGGCTGCCCGTGGACCTGAGCAAAATGACTGTAGCTCACAGTAATCTGATTATTGTCCATCTAACTGAAGACACCAGATCCTGTATGACATTGGAAGATTAGCAAAGTCAGGTCTGGTTAGTTCATCAGGGTGGGATGACCAAGGGGTACTGGAAACTACAGACTATATTTTAGAGGAACACAATGCATTTCATGCCCAAGGAAGTAACTCCTTTTTTTTTTTTAGTGCTGACAAGTGTTGGATTCAGTGTAAAAATATTACTTTTCAAACTTGAGTTCCCAGAATTAGCCAGACACTACAACCAATCTTCATAGTGGCTGCGGGATTCAAGGAATTCTAGTCCAAAAAAAGATATTCTTTTTGAAACTGTAAAGTTGAGCAGTGAGGTACATGAGAAAAATCAGAAGGTTCCCCCCATCATACTTGAGATTGCAACAATTAGACATGGAAACCATAAAGGAGTTAAGAAGCTGTCTAGGAAGTGGATGGAGTCAAAATTTTATTTCTTGAAATGTTCCTAGTTGAAGATTGGTTCTGTGATGCTATTTTCTTCAGAAACCACCTCAAACAATATGGCAACTAGATTTTAAATCCCAGCTGATGCCCCTTGAGGTGTAGCTGAAACTTTGTATAGCTGTCCAGGGGAAACTGGGCCTCTGTTCAACTGGTTCTCTTCAATTTTGCTGATTTCTCTTTATGACCATATGGCAGTCAATTGACCCCTATAAACCTACATTTACCCATCAGGGATCCAGAGGTTTGTTAATATTCATATACCCCATGGCATGTTGAGAGATTTTGTTAATTAAAATTTGGGGGGAAAACTCCTTGAGAAGGTTGGATAAATGTTTCTTGGTGCTTGAAAGTTATTAAGAATATCTTCCAGGCTTTTGCTAAATTAGAGCAGGTGCAGATAGTCATTAAATTCATTAACTGACGTGCACTGTATACTTTCCTTGTTCTATTAGCACCAGCATTTAGTATTTCCAAGCTCACAGGATCCAAAATCTTGCCCTACTTATTTTGCAATGTCTCAAAATGTGCATGCATGCACCCACTCACACATACACAATATTTCAGAGTTATGTTTCTAGTCACACATCCATATGCCAATTCTGTCCTTGGTTTCAAGAGAATGTTTATCTGGAAGCATTCTTTTAAAGCCCTGGCTAGTTTGCAAAAGCATTTAGAAATCTGTCTGGAAGGCAGGCCTAGAATGACTGTGTTCAACAGCAGGACTACAGTATCTTCAGTGGAATCTGAACCTACTAGACTGTTGTGACATCATAACTGTCCTGAAGTACATAACACAACTTGAGGGTTGGTTCTGAAGGAGGAGGAGAACAGAAGAAAGTTCATAGATCTTTTGACTTCCCATTTAGAAACATGTGGAGGTAGTTCCGGTACTGGATTAGGACCTGGGCAGTCCAAGTTCTAGACCACTCTGAGCTACTGAATGCAATTGGCTGAGTTTGGGCTAGTCTCTCTTTCTCACTGTGTTCAACATCACCAGGTTTTTCTGAGTTTAAAATAGCGGCAAGCTTTTATAGCCCTTCATCTACAAGCCACAGCTATGATCCACGGCATATATTCTTCTACCATTTTGACCCTTCATTTGTGTATTTGTGGAGTTGCAGAAATTGAGGATTTGCCACATTATTTGTTCTCTTGCTCTTTATATTCTGAATCAAGAACCACATTCTTGGGATCTATTCTGCTCTATCTCCTGTTTGAGATTTTCTATCTCCTGTTTGATACTAATTCTATAACATCTCTCAAGGTTTCTCTTTTCACCCTACCAATAATGAAAATCTGGGCAGAAATTTATATCTAATATTGCAGTTGATTATTCTGGGAATATAGATTTAATTTTATTAACATAATTTTGGGCAATGTTTATATTTAATGTGTTGTGTTGTATTTTAATTGTGTTGGATTTTTGATATGGAAGATTTATATGCTAATTATTTTATGTAGTACTTTTATACTGATGCACTTTTCTATCATATTTATTTTTTATGCAAATAGTCTTTGGTCTAAGCATTGATAAACTACTACTACTATTATTTAATAAAAACTGGAGAAAGAACATCTCAAGCTGCTTGGAGGACAAATGGGATCCAAAATAATCTGTTAAATGATGATAATCTAGAATAGTGGTTCCAAAGCCTTTTTCACCAGGGCCCACTTTAACCACAGTTCGGGAACCACTGATCTAGAAGATGTCTCTATTTTTCAAAAAATTATATAACCATATAGGATTAAATATGTGATGATGGTGGTGGTGGTGATGATATTTATATCTTGCTTTTGTCACAATTGAGATGCACAGTATTTGTATCATGAAATTACAGGAGAAACTTTAAGTGAGGTTTGTAACCATTCTGTCCTTTGACAATGTGAGCAGAGTATTGCTGCATAGGGACAATTTTTACCCTTTAAATGAAATTGAAATTTAATATGGAATTTGAAGCTTTGATTAAATTATTGTTACAACATTTCATCTTCAATGTATTTACTAAGCTTTCAAATAATCACCATAGTAACTATTAGCTGTTAAAAGGTGTACACATTTTTTGGGACGCCCTATAAATGCATTTTACAGAGTTCCTTTTTAAAATTCCTGGCATATAGCATATGTCAAAGCCAAAATAACAACTTGGCATAATCTCTCAAAAACGTAGTTAATGTTTTTATATTTACAATGTCTCAGAAATATTATTGTCGACATTTTGAAACATTATTGACTTGCCAAATATTAAAAAGTAAAATATGCTTTTAATCACTTAGAAAAAAATAAGAATGCTATAATATGGTACAAAATATAGAGAAGCCACATATACCTTATAATCATAAAAGTAATTAAAATAGTTACAAATAACCTGCAAAAGGACTGAAGGTATCCCTTATCTAGTTATAGTAACAACGTGGCTTAGTTATGCATAATTTACTAAGAAAAGGAAATGATTATAAGTGAATTGCTATTACTTACTAGTTATGTCTAACCTGGGGCAAACATGTCAATAAACTTTCACTCTGCACAGCCCAAATCAAGTTCCTGTGCTTGTCCCTCATGCAGGATATTCTGTTTGTGCAATGGTTCTCCTGCCATATGGCCAGCTGCAATGATTTCATGAATGCTCTGGGCTAGATCACCGTATTTACGGGCATGTGACAGCCAAAATACCAGCTATTAATGCAGACATTATCACTTACTTACTGTAACAGCTTGCATTGCCTGGAGGGTGCAATCACATTCCTGCAGTGTTCTGGCCCTTTGGGTTTGTTCGATTGTAAATTGTTTAGGATCAAGATATTGCTAGCACCACCCAGAAGGAACAGTTGCCTCTATGGAGAAAAGTTCACCTTTAAAAATGATAGGGCTAAGAATCCACTGGGGAGGATTTGTAACCACTATGATATGCACAGAAAGGCAGTAATTCAATATTTGAGATGCTATTACCCCTCTTCTCTTTTGAATACCTTTGTTACCTTCAATATCTTTCATCTTCCTCTCATTCTCTACAGTGAATGTATCTTGATTATAGTAAGGCCTTTGACAAGGTCCCCAATGACCTTCTTGCAAACAAACTAGTCAAATGTGGGCTAGGCAATGCTACTATTAAGTGGATCTGTAATTGGTTAAGCAGCAAAACCCAAAGGGTGCTTACCAATGGTTCCACTTCATCCTGGAAAGAAGTTACTATTAGAGTGCCACAAGGTTTGGTCCTGGGCCCCAATTCTGTTCAACATCTTTATTAACGATTTGGATGAAGGTTTAGAGGGCATGCTTATCAGGTTTGCAGATGACATCAAATTAGGAGGGATAGCGAATACTACAAAGGCAGGCCCAGTTCTTCATTGAAGCCCCTGAAGCTGCTGCTTCGGGCGCAGCCTTTCCTGGGCGCACTCGAAGCGTCAGCAGCGGCAGACGGCAACGGCGGAACAAGTAAGTATTTTGTAATCTCGCGGGATTTCTGCGAGATCTCACAGAAATCTCATGAGATCTCGCAAGAATACAAAATACTTGCTTGTTCCGCACCGAGCGACCCAATGGTTGCCGCCGCCACCAGTAAGTTTGGGGTGGGGGGGCACAGTTTGAGGTGGGGGGCGAGCGGCCCTAGGTTGGCTTACATCCTGAAAAAAACTAGGGCCGTTCTTGTACAAAGGACAGAATCAGAAATCAAAATGACCTTAACAGATTAGAGAGTTGGGCCAAAACTAACAAAATGAATTACAACAAGTACAAATGTAAGATACTACACTTAGGCAGAAAACATGCAAAAATACAGGACGGGTGATGCCTGGCTTGACAACAGTCCATATGAAAAAGTTCTTGAAGTCTTTATTGTCAACAAATTGAACATGAGCCAACAGTGTGATGCAGCAGCTAAAAAGCCAATGGGATTTTGGGCTGAATCAAAAGGAGTAGATCAAGGGAAGTTTTAGTGCCTCTCTATTCTGCTTTGGTCAGACCTCACCTGGGATAATACTATGTCCAATTCTGGACACCACAGTTTAAAAGGGATATTGACAAGCTTGAAGGTGTCCAGAGGAGGGCAACTAAAATGATCAAAGGCCTGGAGACCATGAATCCTTCTGAGGAGGGTCTTTAAACGTTGGGTATTTCAGCCCGCAGAAGAGAAGGTTGAGAGGAGTCATGATAGCCATGTATAAATATCTGAAAGGATGTCATAAGGAAGATGGAGCAGGCATGTTTTCTGCTGCCCTGGAAACTAGGACTCGGAGCAATGGGTTCATATTACAGGAAAGGAGATTTCACCTGAACATTAGGAAGAACTTCCTGATAGTAAGAGTTGTTCATCACTGGAACTCTCTGCCTCAGAGTGTGGTGAAAGCTTCTTTCTTGGAGGCTTTTAAACAGAGGCTAGATGGCCATTTGTCAGGAACGCTTTGAATATGCTTTCCTTGCATGGCGGGGGTTGGACTAGATGGCTTATGTGTTCTCTTCCAACTCTATTATTCTATGATTCTATAAATTTTATTGAAATCCTACTGCAATGAATCTTACAGCAGTGGACATGATATCTGAGGATGAATAGGAAATGAATCAAAGATTACTTACTTTTTAACTGGCCAATTATGGAATAATTATTTCAGTAATTACTACTACAGTAAATGGCATGGCAGTGGGTGGGAATGTGTAATAGTTTAAATTAGGTATCATTTAGAAAGTCATCCTCAAAAGTATATACTGAATCAAAGCATCTTCAGTGTTATGTCATAATGCCCTCAGCAATGAAACCCTTTCAACAGAGAGATTTCCTGAGTAAACTGAGACATCGTGGGCCTTATAAGGGGATGGTTGTTTCCTCTTAAAGAGCAGTAACTAATTACATAATAGGGCACAGAGAGATGCTAAAAAAATGGGATTCTCTCTGCTAACAAAGAATCTGCATCTAGAAGGTAGAAGTCATCCTGGGATGACTTTCAGGTAGGGGCCTAAAATATTCATGGTCTATACCAGTAAAAAAACAATGTAAGGTATTGTTCAAGGAAGAATGTCTGTTTCCCTTTAATCTCCTGCTTATGGGCTCTCCATTGGCATCTGGATAGTAACTCCAGGACACAGTCTGTGGTACCAAAGAGGCCTTATTCTGATCTAGGATTGCTGTTTTATGAAAAGTGCATTTAACATTTGTAATCAGTCATCTTGCACTTTATCAATCTGTTAATTGCAGCAATTAAGGTTTTAGCCCTAGTTAAACAAGACAAAAGAGACACTTCCTAACACCATGAAAGCCGCCCAATACACTCCTCCACCTTCACTCAGGGCAGATTTCTGTGGCTTTCTGTTCTGGAAAGAGTTCTACAAAGCACCAGAGGCAACCTCAGTATTGCCACTAGCAACTGAGATAAAATACCACAAGTTGCTTATGTGCCAAAAGGAATTCATAGTAAACCAACCACCCACAGAGAGAGGGAGAAAGACTTTTCCTTTTTATTAGCTTAGCAGAATTCAACAGAGCTCTGGAAGCCTGCATGGTCTTGCTCGACTATGCTATGCTTCATTATCAGACTCAATACCGGAAAAAGCCAGATTCCTTTTTTTTTTGGCAAGAGAGGGATTCACCAATGAAAAACTTTATTGCTCTTTTAAAATTGCTTTTGTTATTTCCAGCGCATTCAGGGCTACTGGGGGTGTGGCCAGATGAGCCTGCTTTGATAACCTATACCATATTTAAACAACATGCACAATATGTGATTCTGATATTGTCAATCCCCACTGTTCCCTGTGCATCTTCTTTACCTGAAAGAACAGTCATTTCCAAAACTTGCATAGAGATTTGTGTGCTCTTTTTTTTGGGGGGGGGGGGGACTTTCGGCTTAACGAAAGTATTAAGTAAGTTGACACACAGAAAATCCTTTAAAAATAGGACAAATCAGAGATCTGAAAAATTATTTTAGTGACAAGAATTTCCCACAATTTTTCACCCCACTAAGTAATTTTTTCATGTTCAGGGACAAATTGGAATACTTCTTGCAACCTCATTACAAAGGGCTAAAATCGGCGGCATGCACTGATTCTAGCCCAGGTCACTCATGGAGCAGGCTGGCTCCCATCAGATGATGCTAACGTGGCTCTGTGGATGAAGGAGGGCGGAGCCAGCATATATCACCACCAGGGAAACACAAGAAGGCTTCTGTGTTGCCGTACAATCCATGGGGGGAAGCCATGCACACAACGTGTGCTCACATTTCCCCCCATCTGATTGCCCTCATCTGGATTCAGGAGATGTGGGGTGTGGGGCACCAGATTCCCACACCCCCAATGAAGCAAAGCAATGCCAGTGGCCATCTGATGAGGTTGTTAGAGATATTCCTGCCTACCACATCTATATAACTCTTAAGAGATAAAACATGCATATGACTTACATCTCACAAAGCATAAGAAGGCACAGTAAAGAGTTGTTTTTTATTCTAAAAGTAATATAGATAATAATGAGAACAATGGGATGAATACAGGGGCGGTTCAACCGCGAGGCAATTTAGGCAATTGCCTGTGGCGCCATCCTCTAGGGGGCGCAGTTGAGGTGCTCCCGCATCCACGCGCATGCATGTTTGCTTGCGCGTGCACCCCCCTCCTCCTCCCAGGGTTGCTCGCCTTTGGCCGTGGGCCTGCCTTTGGCCGTGGGCCTGCACCATCACTTGTTTCATAGGATTAACTGCCTTTGTTTTCTGGTCACAGTGATGCAGTAAGACAAAGCCAATATTTTTATCATGCTTATTTTGCTCTGTAATTAACTTTTACAATTACAGTCAGACCTTCATATCCACAAGTTCAGCATCCATGGATTCAACCAATGCCTGAAACTATTCAGGAAAAAATATCCAAAAAACAAACCTTGATTTTACCATGGGCCAAACCTTGTGTTGCTGAGGAAGCATGCCCTGTTATAGATTCCAACAATTTCACAAATCCTCAGGCTCTTTTCGCAACTCATTTGAGTAGTTCACCATTTTATGTAAGAGGCACTATGTATATAATGGCACTTGGGCATCTGTAGAGAGTAATCCCAGTGGATACCAAGGCCCTAATGTAATTGCCTTCCTGATTCATAGGCAGTGCAGACTCCATTATAACCAAACACAGTATGAATAATTTTGAGCTTGCTGATGATATCATTAGGGCCTTTTGGCATCATGAGAAATGCAGATCTTTGAACAAGTTCCAATGTGAAGAAAGCAAGGACTGAGTCCCCCCTGCCACTAATCTGCTCGGTCACAGTCATCTTCAAAGGAGAAATATGACATGTGGGGTCTCTGTTCTATAAGCCATAGTCCATTCAGCAACAACACAGCAGCAACCCATACCTAGCCAGTTCATCTCTCAAGATAGCAACTGCCAGGCATTCCACAAATGTCCTCTGTGTTAATCTAATTGTCCGAAATCTCAGGGTTCAGCTCAGCATACCAACCTCAATTGACTCCAATGAAGATGCACAGGGTGGAGAGCAGAGTCGGAGATTGTTTACTGCTCCGTTGGCCAGGGAAGGATGCCAAGGGAATTTTCCCAGAGCAGACATACCTCACATTTACAGACACTGGCATTTTATAGACATTTGGAAAACATAGACATGTCTCTGATTGGTGCAAATTACAATCCACATGTATTTGTGTAAATTGTGTGGTGGGAAACTTACGAGTAAAGCCCTTCAATGGAAGAATTCTTGAGCTTGCCATCTATATCCGCACCACCCCTTTCCGCCTATGGGAACTTATTAATATAGGAAGTGATTGTCATGAGAAACAATGATTGCTGATGGATATCAGGGCTGGGAAGGGGAAGACACCTTGATTAAACAATAGCTAGTAATTGAGAGCAATCCCAGGATGATGAGTTTGGGATTTCTTTTGGGAATAATTCATTATGTTCCAGTGGGATCAATATCCTTCCGGAGTGAATCTGGACAGAGGTGAATAAAACAACATACAAGATATATATATATATACATATATAGTTGATGCAATGAATTAAGTGTGAAATATAAGAGTATGGAAGGTACTGATGTATTGATGTATTTTAAGAAAACTAATAATTTTTTTTTAAAAAAAGAACTAAGTCCAGGGGCAAAGGTGATGTGGAAATTCTGGTATTTTGAGCTTATTATGCGGAGGTCGGGGAAAAGGAGAAGTTGTAAGTGCCACTGGGCACTACTTCTGAAGTTGAATGGCAAAGCCAAGCTGGGTAACTAGATGTCATTTACTTGAACCTCCACTTTTGGAGGTCCTAGTTTTGGATAACACAATGACACTAGTAAATGTGCTGCCGAGCAGGTGGATTCTTTCATTTAAATTTGTTACTTTAGGTTTGAACTGAATGTTTGGTAAAAACAGATTTGTGAATTGCTAGGGTTAATTGCTACAGTCAGTATGTTCTGCACAGAAATTCTCTCTGACCTGTGTACAATTCTGTCAGATTGAAACATACATCATTAAACACACATAACTATCACAACACTTAGCAAGATCCAACGATGGGCTTTATACAGGCTCTCATCAAATGACTGTTGGAACAGAACAAGCTTTAGTTTTCTGTGAAAAGGGGAAGGTGCCGATTTAACTTCTCTGGGAGGAAGCTACAGAGCCAGGTTTTTTTTTTTTTTGGAGGGGGGGGGGAGCCATTGAGAAAGTCCTCTCCCATGTTTTCACCAGATGTATCCATGAAAACTGTGGAACACAGAGAAGGATGTATCCAGCAGATCTCAAAGTAAGACTGGTTTGTAAGGAATTGTGTGTGCACTCATGCAAATGTGCGCATGTACCTTCAAATTAACTGACTTTTATAGGTTTTTCCTTAGGCAAAGAATGCTAAGAGGTGGTTTTGCTAGTTCATTCCTCTGAAATATAGCTTATAGCACCTGCATTCATTGGCAGTCTCCTATCCAAATACTAACCAGGGCTGACACTTTTTCACTTCCAAGATCAGAGAGAATGTTGTGCATTCTAAATGAGAATATGGTCCTTAAAATAACCTGGACTTTGAATTGTGCCTTGAAATGGACTGGCAACCACTGAAGCTGTTACAACAAGGGCCTTATGTGTTCCCTGTAGCCAACCCTGGTTAGGTAGCTGGTGTTCTTTGGACCAGCTGAAGTTTCTGAGCACTGTTCAACACAGAGTGCGCTAATGAAATCCAAACAAAATGAAACTAAGATATGTGTCACTGTTTCCAGATCTGACATCTCAAAGAATGGGTGTAGCTGGTGTACCAACTTTTAATTTGCAAATGCATTCCAAAAGAATACCATTAAAAAGAAAAGTTAAACGCTCAAACCTGGTTCAGAGTGTTGCAAAAGGAATGACTGTATAGCAGTTATCACAACAGTAGATATAGGGGGCTTTTAATGCAAAGGGATTCATAGAACCACCATGAAATGCATGAGCTATTCTACATATTGCATACTAGGCTTGATCAATCCACGAAAAATTTGATTCTAAACTCGTTTCAAAACTAGAGGGGGTCAGCTTTTCATTTTTGAAGGTATTTCCGAATTTTGCCCCCAAAAATTTTCGAAATTAACGAAAATTCGTTATCTTCAAAATTAATTTGTTAATGGCGGACGCGCATGCGCAGTCGCCCAAAACCAGCCCCAGAGGGGGGGGGGGTCGGGGGCTCTCCTGCTCTCATTTTTTCAGCTATACTGATCAAATTTGGTACAGTGGGAGAACACAATCCACCCTGCTTGTTCGCTAAATTGCAGAGCGTTTGCCCTTTCCTAAGATTTATTGCACAATTTTATATTTCATATAGAAAAAACTTTACCAATTGCAAAAAATCTGTTCCTGCTTTTGAATTGTTATTTCCTGTTCATTCAATAGGGGTTCCATCACTGTGAAAATTCTTGCTTCTACTTGTGTATCATTGTTTCAGTGCCCGTAAATCTGTCAAAATTTTAGGGCATTGGGGGACATTGGCCAAGAGACACATTATGCTGCCTGCCACTATGCGCAATGACTTTCCCCAGGCATCAATATTGGAGGCCATTATACCCCATTGGTCAAGCCCCTCCCCCTCCCAAGAAATATAAGATTTCTGCGACGTTGGTTTGATTTATTGCCTGATGGCAAAATGGGTAAAGAACGACAGCCGCGAGACAAGAGAGATGCGGTGCATCGTGGGAAACACGACCACGTAGGCCGACAGGCAGCTAAAACCAAAGAAAAGAAAAGAAAGAAAAAGCCACAGGTGGCAAGTCCCATATGTTAAAATGGGCCGGCCACAGTTGGCCGGCATGCATCCCAGAGAGGGAAAAAATTGTGGCCCGCAACAAAGGAAGGATCTTAGCTAAATAGCCTCAATATGTACAGAGGGACAGCTGTGAGAGAAGAGAGATGCGGCGCATCATGGGAAACACGACCACGTAGGCCGACAGGCAGCAAAAACAAAAGAAAAGAAAAGAAAGAAAAAGCCACAGCCGGCAAGGCCCACGCTTTAAAATACTAGGCCGGCCACCGTTGGCCGGCACGCTTGCCAAAAAGGAAAAAAGAGGGGCCGCCCCAAAGGAGGTTTCTGTGCTCAATCGCCCAAAGGGGTAAAGAAAGACAGCCGCGAGAGAAGACAGATGCGGTGCTACGTGGGATACACGACCACGAAGGCCGACAGGCAGCAAAAACAAAAGAAAAGAAAAGAAAGAAAAAGCCACAGCCGGCAAGGCCCATACCTTAAAATACTAGGCCGGCCACCGTTGGCCGGCATGCATCCCAGAGAGGGAAAAAGAGTGGCCCACACTTTAAAATACTAGGCCGGCCACCGTTGGCCGGCACGCTTCCCAGACAGGGAATAAGAGTGGCCCACACTTTAAAATACTAGGCCGGCCACCGTTGGCCGGCACGCTTCCCAGAGAGGGAATAAATTGTGGCCCACACTTTAAAATACTAGGCCAGCCACCGTTGGCCGGCACGCTTCCCAGACAGGGAATAAGAGTGGCCCACACTTTAAAATACTAGGCCGGCCACCGTTGGCCGGCACGCTTCCCAGAGAGGGAATAAATTGTGGCCCACACTTTAAAATACTAGGCCGGCCACCGTTGGCCGGCACGCTTCCCAGACAGGGAATAAGAGTGGCCCACACTTTAAAATACTAGGCCGGCCACCGTTGGCCAGCACGCTTCCCAGAGAGGGAATAAATTGTGGCCCACACTTTGAAATACTGCCCAGGGGGGCTGGCCACCGTTGGCCGGCACCCTTCCCAGAGAGGGAATAAATTGTGGCCCACACTTTAAAATACTGCCCAGGGGGGCCGGCCACCATTGGCCGGCACGCTTCCCAGAGAGGGAAAAAGAGTGGCCCGCAAAAAAGGAGGCTTCTGTGCAAAATCGCATAAAGGGGTGCCGAAAGACAGTCGCGAGAGAAGAGGGATGTGGCGCATCGTGGGAAACACGACCACGTAGGCCGACAGGCAGCTAAAACAAAAGAAAAGAAAAGAAAGAAAAAGCCACAGCCGGCAAGGCCCATACCTTAAAATACTGCCCAGGGGGGCCGGCCACCGTTGGCCGGCACGCTTCCCAGAGAGGGAAAAAGAGTGGCCCGCAAAAAAGGAGGCTTCCGTGCAAAATCATATAAAGGGGTGCCGAAAGACAGTCGCGAGAGAAGAGGGATGCGGCGCATCGTGGGAAACACGACCACGTAGGCCGACAGGCAGCTAAAACAAAAGAAAAGAAAGATACAGCCACAGGCGGCAAGGGTCACACTTTAAAATACTAGGCCGGCCACCGTTGGCCGGCACGCTTCCCAGAGAGGGAATAAGAGTGGCCCACACTTTAAAATACTAGGCTGGCCACCGTTGGCCGGCACGCTTCCCAGAGAGGGAATAAATTGTGGCCCACACTTTGAAATACTGCCCAGGGGGGCCGGCCACCGTTGGCCGGCACCCTTCCCAGACAGGGAATACATGGTGGCCCTCACTTTAAAATACTAGGCCAGCCACCGTTGTCCGGCATGCTTCCCAGACAGGGAATACATGGTGGCCCTCACTTTAAAATACTAGGCCGGCCACCGTTGGCCGGCACACTTCCCAGACAGGGAATACATGGTGGCCCTCACTTTAAAATACTAGGCCGGCCACCGTTGGCCGGCACGCTTCCCAGACAGGGAATACATGGTGGCCCTCACTTTAAAATACTAGGCCGGCCACCGTTGGCCGGCATGCATCCCAGAGAGGGAAAAAGAGTGGCCCACACTTTAAAATACTAGGCCGGCCACCGTTGGCCGGCACGCTTCCCAGACAGGGAATAAGAGTGGCCCACACTTTAAAATACTAGGCCGGCCACCGTTGGCCGGCACGCTTCCCAGAGAGGGAATAAATTGTGGCCCACACTTTAAAATACTAGGCCAGCCACCGTTGGCCGGCACGCTTCCCAGACAGGGAATAAGAGTGGCCCACACTTTAAAATACTAGGCCGGCCACCGTTGGCCGGCACGCTTCCCAGAGAGGGAATAAATTGTGGCCCACACTTTAAAATACTAGGCCGGCCACCGTTGGCCGGCACGCTTCCCAGACAGGGAATAAGAGTGGCCCACACTTTAAAATACTAGGCCGGCCACCGTTGGCCAGCACGCTTCCCAGAGAGGGAATAAATTGTGGCCCACACTTTGAAATACTGCCCAGGGGGGCTGGCCACCGTTGGCCGGCACCCTTCCCAGAGAGGGAATAAATTGTGGCCCACACTTTAAAATACTGCCCAGGGGGGCCGGCCACCATTGGCCGGCACGCTTCCCAGAGAGGGAAAAAGAGTGGCCCGCAAAAAAGGAGGCTTCTGTGCAAAATCGCATAAAGGGGTGCCGAAAGACAGTCGCGAGAGAAGAGGGATGTGGCGCATCGTGGGAAACACGACCACGTAGGCCGACAGGCAGCTAAAACAAAAGAAAAGAAAAGAAAGAAAAAGCCACAGCCGGCAAGGCCCATACCTTAAAATACTGCCCAGGGGGGCCGGCCACCGTTGGCCGGCACGCTTCCCAGAGAGGGAAAAAGAGTGGCCCGCAAAAAAGGAGGCTTCTGTGCAAAATCATATAAAGGGGTGCCGAAAGACAGTCGCGAGAGAAGAGGGATGCGGCGCATCGTGGGAAACACGACCACGTAGGCCGACAGGCAGCTAAAACAAAAGAAAAGAAAGATACAGCCACAGGCGGCAAGGGTCACACTTTAAAATACTAGGCCAGCCACCGTTGGCCGGCACGCTTCCCAGAGAGGGAATAAGAGTGGCCCACACTTTAAAATACTAGGCCGGCCACCGTTGGCCGGCACGCTTCCCAGAGAGGGAATAAATTGTGGCCCACACTTTGAAATACTGCCCAGGGGGGCCGGCCACCGTTGGCCGGCACCCTTCCCAGACAGGGAATACATGGTGGCCCTCACTTTAAAATACTAGGCCAGCCACCGTTGTCCGGCATGCTTCCCAGACAGGGAATACATGGTGGCCCTCACTTTAAAATACTAGGCCGGCCACCGTTGGCCGGCACACTTCCCAGACAGGGAATACATGGTGGCCCTCACTTTAAAATACTAGGCCGGCCACCGTTGGCCGGCACGCTTCCCAGACAGGGAATACATGGTGGCCCTCACTTTAAAATACTAGGCCGGCCACCGTTGGCCGGCACGCATCCCAGAGACAGAGAGAGAAGTAAAAAACCAGGAAATGTGGGCCCAAGCCCCTCAGATCTGGGGGGCCGGCCACAGTTGGCCGGCCCCACGACCACACCCCACAACCCATGGGGAAGGGCATGCATTCTTCCCGTCTGCTTTCGAAATGTGGGCCCAAGCCCCTCAGACCCGGGGGGCCGGCCACCGTTGGCCGGCCCCACACCCACACCCCACAAGCCACGGGGAAGGGCATGCTTTCTTTCCGTCTGCTTTTGAAATGTGGGCCCAAGCCCATCAGACCAGGGGTGCCGGCCACCGTTGGCCGGCCCCACACACACACCAAAGAACCCACATGGGGAAGGGCCTGCTTTCGTTACGTATGCTTTAGAAATGTGGGCCCAATCCCCTTAGACCAGGGGGGCCAGCCACCGTTGGCGGGCCCCACGCCAACTCCCCACAACCCATGATACAAAGACACACTCCATGACAGCAAACCGTCTAGCCTCTGGAAAACAGTAGCCATTTATGTAGTCAACAATTTCATTATATTGTGATATTTTGCAGCCAAATTAAAAAATTAAGCAATAACAACATAACATTACTGCATATTGAACGACTTCTTCTGTCACATTTGTTGTATAACATGAATTTTTGTTGCTTTATTAGGAAATTCATAACCTCATATGATGTGTGTAATACGCTTCTCGTCTACCAGTCCAATCCAAGATATTTCCTTATTTAAGCTTAGGTAGATCCGTTCAGCTTTGATCAGTGAGACTCTTCTGTATTCAAGGAAATGTTGGGTCAATGATACATAAAATATAACTAAAGTCACAGTCAGCATACAGCATTAACAGCTTAAAAAACATTGGTGTAAAAACACGGCACGGGTCCGAGGGCTGAATAGAGAGGAGGTAGTTTGACAGTTAAAAAACAATGCAGTGCAAAATACTATTGGCCTGGCAAGCAATTCTAGGCAACGAACGACCACACAGACCTCTAAGGCTTTTTGGAAGAGAAAGGTTTTAAAGCTCTGATGTTGGGTTCATGTTTCCATGGAGTTGCACTTCAGGGAAGAATTGTGTGTATTTCTGGTGTTATTAAAGTTCTCCAGCAGATGAGTTGGATAGAGGGAAATGACTTCTGTTGGTATACAGTTAAAGTAAAGTTGAGGAAGTAAAATTATGAAAGATATTGTGTGTAATGGAGTAGTAATGATTCCAAAGTAGAAACAAAGCACAAATGTTGATTCAAAAGGGAACATGAAGACATAAGTAATTGTTTCTAATTGCAAAACAGAGTTTCTGAGTGGATTGATTCTCTACTTATGAGTCTGCGGAAGATTATCATCACATACTGTCGACTACACCTGCTCAAGGCAATGGGACAGTGAAAGAAGACAATTTGGAAAAGTGGTAAAGGCCACGGTGTCCCACTATTTTAAGTGATTCCATCATCTTCTATCATTACACCCAGAGGCCAGCAAAAAAGAGTTCCCACGAGACGGAACCCGCGCCCACTCCTCTAAAGCAGCCGCAAAGGCACACGCCCTGACAGGCAAACACCACCGTCCGCGTGCGCGGCCAGAGGGAAAGGGGACCCTAAGGCGGCCGTTCTGCGGCCACAACGTTGAGTACACTGCCTTTATAGGTGCCTGGGACACTGTCCCACTGTCTTTTATCATTCCACCCTCTGAGTTATACCAACAAGGCAGCAAGAAGCGGTTCGCACTCGACGTAACCTGCGCCCACTCCTCTAAAGCAGCCGCAAAGGCACACACCCTCACAGGCAAACGCCACTGTCCGCGTGCGCGGCCAGAGGGAAAGGGGACCCTAAGGCGGCCGTTCTGCGGCCACAACGTTGAGTACACAGCCTTTAAAGGTGAATGGGACAATGTCCCACTGTCTTTGATCATTCCACCCTCTTCTATTGTTATACCAACAGGCCAGCAAAAAAACAGTTCCCACGAGACTGAAACAAGGCCAACACCTCGAAAGCAGCCGCAAAGGCACACGCCCTGACGGGCAAACGCCGACGTCCGCGTGCGCGGCCAGAGGGCAAGAACAACCAAAGGCGGCCGTTCCGCAGCAACAGCGTCAATCACAGCCTTTCAGGGTGATGGGATACAAGGTTTACATTTTGAGAAATTTGGGCAAAATCGTAGGTGTCCCACTGTCTTTGATCATTCCACCCTCTGAGTTATACCAACAAGCCAGCAAGAAGCGGTTCGCACTCAACGTAACCTGCGCCCACTCCTCTAAAGCAGCCGCAAAGGCACACTCCCTGACGGGCAAACGCCACCGTCCGCGTGCATGGCCAGAGGGCTAGGGGACCCAAAGGCGGCCGTCCCGCGGCCACTGCGTCGACCACACCCGCTCAAGCCGTTGGGACAGTGAAAGATGAAAATATAGAGAAGTGCTTGCCAAAGTCACACATCCTCAAATGTTCAGATGGACAGATATCTCTGAAAAGTGTGAGTCTGGCGTAATCCTTCACCTAAAATGATTATCCGAAGTATCCACAACAAATATAACAGTGCTCTTTCTGTTCAGGAACTCCGAGGATCTGGAGAAGACCTAACAGTCCTGGCTCATGAGGGAAATAATTTTTGACCAACCAAAAAAAAAAAAAAGGGAATTGAATGAAATACGTACTGAACCCAAAGAGGAAGCATTTCCTACCTTGGCTTTTATGGAGTAATTTCCCTCAGAAAATCCTTCTACCTCTACTGCGTCAGTATTACAGGAGAGAAAATGTTTTGTAACTTCAGACTACAGAGATGGGCCAAAAGTAACTTTATTAAGTTCAACAGGGACAACTGAAAGCTACTTCACTTAGGTATAAATAATGGAAATCCAAGCGACTGTTTTTTGGACGCCTAGCTTGACAGCAGTGTGTGAGAAAAACATCCGAGAGTCCTCCTGGACAACAAGATAACAATGAGCCTACTATGGGTTGCGGCAGATCAACTATCCAATGGGCTTTAGGCCTGAATCAACAGGGGAATAGCGTCTAGATCCAAGGCAGTCATGCTCCCCCTCTACTCTGCCTTGGTCAGACCACACGTGGAATAATTGGTCACCGCAGATAAATGGAGATGCGGGCAAGCTTGAAAGTGTCAAGAGGAGTGCGACTAAAATGAATAAGGGTCTGGAGAACAAGCAGTATGAGGAGAGGCTTTAATAGCTGGCTATTTTTAGCATGCAGAAGAGAAGGCTGAGAGGAGACATGATAGCAATGTACAAATATGTGAGGGGAAGTCATTGGGAGGAGGGAGCAAGCTTATTTTCTGCTGCCCTGAAGACAACGGGACGGAGCAGTGGCTTCAAACAACAGGAATGGAGATTCCACCTGAACATCAGGAAGAACTTCCTCACTGTGATGGCTGTTCGGCAGTGGAACTGTCTCCCCCGGAGTGTGTTGGAGGCTCCTTCTTTTGTAGCTTTTAAGCATACGCTCGATGGCCATTTGTCGGGGATGCTTTGAATGAAACTTCCTGCGTCTTAGTTGTGGGAGATCTCGATGGCCCATGAGTTCTATTCCAACTCTACTTTTCTATGATTCCATGATTCAATGATTCGGGAAACGGCCCCTTGTGATTGATGAACCCCAAAACAACAGTGGGCAACGGTGAGTGATGATAAAGACGAGAAAGGAAGGGAAAAGAGAGAGGAAAGCATTGTAGGTTAGAGGAGATAGTAGTTGGACAGAGTCCAAAGGGGCAACCCCACCCCTGGCCACCCACAAAATTTGCCAAAGTTACTCTGAAGCATAGTTGATTAAAGGAGAAATATCGCTCTATGAGCCGTCGGTGTCAAAATCCAATTCTGGGAAATTCAACACGGGAAGGTTGGCCTTCAGGAAAACCAGTTTCTCAACTGTTTGCGGGTCCAGCAAGCTGCGGTGGGGCGTGACTACATCTCCCGCTAGGCTGAAGACCCTTTCGCTATGCACGCTCGTGGGAGGACAGCTAAGGAACTGGCGGGCTACGTATGACAGATCCGGCCACATGTGTTCGCGTGAAGCCCAATAGGCCAATGGATCACAAGATATTATCTCAGGAGGCTCCTCAAAGTACCTGTTGACCGAGCATTCGGCCGAGTCTACCTTTTGAGCAGAAGCCAGCAAAGAGGATTCTTCAGAGCAGGCAAGTATGGCCACCGTCTCTGCAAAAAAAACGTTTCCTGGTCGCTGCTGGAGATCTGTATCCCTACGGCAAACCCCTACCGGCTCCCCGGGACTTTCAGTCTCGCCACTAGCGCTAGTACTGGGGGTGACAGGCATTTCCGGAAGAGGGGCCGCTGTGCCCGTTTCCTCCACCCTGGCAGCAAAGACCTCCCTTACAAGGTTAACTAGTTGGGCCTTCCACACGGTAAAGTCTTTTGGGCAGACGTTGTACTTTAGCCGGGGATCACACAAGGCCGCCAGCATATGCACCTTGCTGGAAAGAAGTGGCTCAAGGCGTTTCCGTACAGCAAAGGACAACCTCCTCACCACCTCCTGGGCCGGCGGTGTCAGCGGTCCAGCCAGGGAGTCCAGTGTTCGACCGGCCCCAAGCCTTTCTAGGTGCCTCAGCCTCAAGACCATGGGCACTGCCTGGCTAAGAAGGGCTTTTGATTCCGAAAGGGTCTCAGTGGCATGTTTGAATGGCTTTAGTATGTCTACTAGCTGGGAGATGGTGTCCCACTCTTGCTTATTTGGAACAAGTTTGCTAACTGGCGCAACCAATGTGAGGGAGATGCCGTGTACCGCCTTCTGCTGCTCGACCATGCGTTCAAGCATTTTAAAGGTTGAATTCCACCGAGTTGAGACGTCCTGGAGCAGCTTGTGCTGCGGGAGGCCTTCAAGGCTCTGCCTCTCTCTCAGCTGTCGGGCTGCCTTGATGCTCCTGTGGAAGTAGCCCACAATCTTTCTACAGCGCTCGATCAGCAGGGCGATGTTTGCGTTGCTGGCTGGCTGCTCTTCCGGGCTCTTTAAACCTTCCTTGACGGTATTGTGAAGCAAGTGGGCCATGCAGGACACATTCTGAAACCCGGCACTTTCAACCGCTTTGATCATATTTTTACCAGCGTCAGTCACCATAAAGCCCCTCTTCATTTCTTCCGGCCTACACTGCATCCACTCCCCCATCATGTTTTCCAGATAGCTGCAGATGGTCTCTGCCTTGTGATCACGATCAACTACCTCCAACGCGAGGAGTGCCCAATGATGGGATGTATCCATACTGCCTTCCTTCTCCCACCAATGTGCCGTGAGAGAGAGGTAGGAATGGCCTCCTCCCAAGCTTGACCAAATGTCAGAGGTAAAATGGATGTGTCCTCCCATGGCGCTACGCAACATCTGGGTAATGCGTTCCTTACAGCCCTCGTACAAGCCGGGAATAACTTTTCTGGAAAAGGTGTGACGGGAGGGGATTTTGTATCGGGGGCACAGCCGTTTCATAAGGCGTACGAAGCCTTCTTGTTCAACCAGGCGGAAGGGATGGTGATCAAGGGCAATCATCTCTCCCACAGTTTGGGTTATCTGCTGGGGTGTGAGTAATGTTTCCCCCGTTTTCTTTCTGGGTAATGGAATGGCCCAATCCTCCAAGGTGGACTGTGTCTGCCTTCCACCATCTTCACCAGGAGAACTTTGTGTGCTAAGGCTGCCACTGGAAGGGCTAGCAGTTCCCCCTCCTACCGATATGGAGGGATGGTGTCGCTTCAAGTGAGAACTCAACCCCGAGGTCGCAAGATGTCTCAGGTCTCTGCCTCTGCTGATATTTGCCCCACAGTGCCTACAAACTGCCAAAGTGGCACACTGAGAGTGGACATGGAAATAGTCCCAAATATAAGACCTTGGCCTCCCCACAGCCACTGTGGCGACACCCACTGAGATAGGAGTCGTGGGCACCCTTTCGGCAGCTAGAGAAAGTTTTTGTTTGGATGGTACAACCTCCTCTACCTCCTCCTCACTGTCAGTAGCGGGTGGAGGGGTGGGGTTATCTATTTCCTCACTATCCACCACCTGTAGTTCCAGGACGGCTACACCTGTATGTTCCATTGATCGTCCTGTGGTCTCAGCTCCATAAGACAACTGGCTCGGTGTGGAGGGCTGTGAACTTTCTGCATGCGAGCAGCCGGCTTCTTCATCAAGTCCACCCACTCCGATACTTCGGCGTTCCAGACGGATGGGACCCACCCTAACCTTTTTGGCCCCCCACAGTGTCCTGGCTGTGGCTTTACCACTAGCAGGACTTGCTCCCCCAGACCCGCGTACAGCTGAACGCTTCATGTTAACAGGAGTGTTTTCAGGAGACAGATGGGGGATGGAAAGGTGTTGTGTAAGTGGTGGAAAATATTTCTTGTTTCTTGATTGGCAACGTGTTAAGTGGTGGAAAATATTTCTTGTTTCTTGATTGGCAACGTGTTCTGTTTACTGTTTAGGGTATATTAACTGCCGCAAAACTGTCTATTTCTGTTTTAGTTATTTTTATTCTTTTACAAGGGGATACCTGTACTTTCCAGTTCTACAAAGGACAATGGGAGGTGCAATCCCTTGGGCAAACTTGGCTTTTGACTCACAGAAAGCGACCCTGGCACGGACAAACTGCCCTGCTTCAGCAGGCAAGGGGCAAAAGTGGGTCCCCTGTTTCCCAAAATGGAGGTTTAGTTTTACAAAGGAGTATGGGAGGTGCAATCCCTTGGCCAAAGTTGGCTTTTGATTCACAGAAAGCGACCCTGGCACGGACAAACTGCCCTGCTTCAGCAGGCAAGGGGCAAAAGTGGGTCCCCTGTTTCCCAAAAAGGAGGTTTAGTTCTACAAAGGAGTATGGGAGGTGCAATCCTTTGGCCAAACTTGGCTTTTGATTCACAGAAAGCGACCCTGGCACGGACAAACTGCCCTGTTTGAGCAGGCAAAGGGCAAAACTGGGTCCCCTGTTTCCCAAAAAGGAGGTTTAGTTCTACAAAGGACAATGGGAGGTGCAATCCTTTGGCCAAACTTGGCTTTTGATTCACAGAAAGTGACCCTGGCATGGACAAACTGCCCTGCTTCAGCAGGCAAGGGGCAAAAGTAGGTCCCCTGTTTCCCAAAATGGAGGTTTAGTTCTACAAAGGAGTATGGGAGGTGCAATCCTTTGGCCAAACTTGGCTTTTGATTCACAGAAAGCGACCCTGGCATGGACAAACTGCCCTGCTTCAGCAGGCAAGGGGCAAAAGTGGGTCCCCTGTTTCCCAAAATGGAGGTTTAGTTCTACAAAGGAGTATGGGAGGTGCAATCCTTTGGCCAAACTTGGCTTTTGATTCACAGAAAGCGACCCTGGCATGGACAAACTGCCCTGTTTGAGCAGGCAAAGGGCAAAACTGGGTCCCCTGTTTCCCAAAAAGGAGGTTTAGTTCTACAAAGGACAATGGGAGGTGCAATCCTTTGGCCAAACTTGGCTTTTGATTCACAGAAAGCGACCCTGGCACGGACAAACTGCCCTGTTTGAGCAGGCAAAGGGCAAAACTGGGTCCCTTGTTTCCCAAAAAGGAGGTTTAGTTCTACAAAGGACAATGGGAGGTGCAATCCTTTGGCCAAACTTGGCTTTTGATTCACAGAAAGCGACCCTGGCATGGACAAACTGCCCTGCTTCAGCAGGCAAGGGGCAAAAGTGGGTCCCCTGTTTCCCAAAATGGAGGTTTAGTTCTACAAAGGAGTATGGGAGGTGCAATCCTTTGGCCAAAGTTGGCTTTTGATTCACAGAAAGCGACCCTGGCACGGACAAACTGCCCTGCTTCAGCAGGCAAGGGGCAAAAGTGGGTCCCCTGTTTCCCAAAATGGAGATTTAGTTCTACAAAGGACAATGGGAGGTGCAATCCCTTGGCCAAAGTTGGCTTTTGATTCACAGAATGCGACCCTGGCACGGACAAACTGCCCTGCTTCAGCAGGCAAGGGGCAAAAGTGGGTCCCCTGTTTCCCAAAATGGAGGTTTAGTTCTACAAAGGAGTATGGGAGGTGCAATCCTTTGGCCAAAGTTGGCTTTTGATTCACAGAAAGCGACCCTGGCACGGACAAACTGCCGTGCTTCAGCAGGAAAGGGGCAAAAGTGGGTCCCCTGTTTCCCAAAATGGAGGTTTAGTTCTACAAAGGAGTATGGGAGGTGCAATCCTTTGGCCAAAGTTGGCTTTTGATTCACAGAAAGCGACTCTGGCACAGACAAACTGCCCTGCTTCAGCAGGCAAGGGGCAAAAGTGGGTCCCCTGTTTCCCAAAATGGAGATTTAGTTCTACAAAGGACAATGGGAGGTGCAATCCCTTGGCCAAAGTTGGCTTTTGATTCACAGAATGCGACCCTGGCACGGACAAACTGCCCTGCTTCAGCAGGAAAGGGGCAAAAATGGGTGCCCTGTTTCCCAAAATGGAGGTTTAGTTCTACAAAGGAGTATGGGAGGTGCAATCCTTTGGCCAAAGTTGGCTTTTGATTCACAGAAAGCGTCCCTGGCACGGACAAACAGCCCTGGCAAAGGGCAAAACTGGGTCCCTTGTTTCCCAAAAAGGAGGTTTAGTTCTACAAAGGACAATGGGAGGTGCAATCCTTTGGCCAAAGTTGGCTTTTGATTCACAGAAAGCGTCCCTGGCACGGACAAACAGCCCTGGCAAAGGGCAAAACTGGGTCCCTTGTTTCCCAAAAAGGAGGTTTAGTTCTACAAAGGACAATGGGAGGTGCAATCCTTTGGCCAAAGTTGGCTTTTGATTCACAGAAAGCGTCCCTGGCACGGACAAACAGCCCTGGCAAAGGGCAAAACTGGGTCCCTTGTTTCCCAAAAAGGAGGTTTAGTTCTACAAAGGACAATGGGAGGTGCAATCCTTTGGCCAAACTTGGCAGTTTATTCACAGAAAGAGTCCCTGGCACGGACAAACAGCCCTGCATGAGGCAAGGGCCAAATCGGCTCCCTTGTTTCCAAAAACCCTTTAGCGTTTAAAAGAAAGAAGAAAGCCCACCGCAACAGAAAAAATGGCGCAGCAGAAAAATTGCTGGCCGGGTGGGAAAATGGAAAACGCCAATCTCGGGAGGAAAAAAACACCCACAGGCCCTTTCAAAAAAATTAAAAAAGCAACACCCAACAGTTTCCCTCCCAAACTCACCCACCCAACCTTTTCTCCAGGTCTTCTGTAGCCTTAGCTCTGCCTGCCCAAAATCTCCCTTCCACCCTCTTCAGAATCCCGGTGCGAATGAGCCACGAGGCTCCCTGCTCGCTCTTTTCATTCAGGACGTCCTACCAGCCCCTCCCCCTGGTTAAACGTCCTCTCTGATTGGCCACAAGGTGCAAACAACACGCTAGGTTGCCCCAGTGCACTTAAACAAGTTTGGGTGATTTGCAAAAGCATTTTTTAAAAACGAAAAAAAACGATGCCATAACGGAAAACGGCCAATTGCGGTTCGAAACCGCGATATCCAGACGTGTGGACAACCAATGCCGTATATTGCTTCAAAACAAACGAAAATAACGAATTAATAACGGTTAACGGGGAAAACGAATAATTTGAGCAAGCCTATTGCATACATTATGTGTTTGGAATGACTCAGCCGCAGATTCTAAACAGAATTCAAACAGTCCTGAAATCCCAGACATCTGTCCACTACTGCTAGCTTTTTGGTGCAAGAGGGAGAGGATGCATCATCTTAATAAAGTAATTGAGACAACATGATTAAGATCCTACATCCTATTTACAGGCCATGCCAAAAGGCAGCCTATAAAGTGACACATGTAGTTCTATATCCACTTTATTGTTTTGAAATATGATCCATTAAATTTATCAGGATTGTAATGAAAACAAATAAGCAAGGGGGTAGATTCACTTAGCAGAGTGAAATAAATCTGGTGTGTCCCTATGCAATCAGGATAAAAATGTAGAAAAATGGGCCTTCGAGGCAGGCCCTATATCCCAGGATCTGATCCCAGGTTTTCTGTTTATCCCAGATTATCTGACAGTGCGGATTCATATAATCCGGTTTAAAGCAGAAAACCATGGATCAGTTCCTGGGATTTAGGGCCTGCCTCGAAGGGTCCTAGATTGGAAGAGATTTTTGTTAGTTGGTTTGCTTGTTTAACTTTTAAATATTCCTCAAAAATAGAACATGAGTATGGAAGGCAAAAGGCTAGGATAATTATAACCTATCTCCTTTATTTGTTAGTTTCCCTGTTTCTGTGAAGCTGACACTCCAAAGGGGTATAGGCCACCTATAGTAGGAAGTCCATTCTACTATCTTTGGATTCTTCTGCCTCATCCTGTTTCATGGGAAAGCAATACAGCAGCTATTTTCATCTCTTTATTGTCCAGACTAATTAGACCACAACTTCTATCATCTCCAAACAGATATGCACGTTGTACTCCAGCACAAAGGGCTGAGTGAAGCTACTATAGAGATTCTAATAACAGGATCCCGAGAGCAGCAAAAGAGTACAGTGTTACAAAACCCATGTCTGAAACATGCAGATGACACCCAACAAGATCTTTTATCAAAGCCACAATATCCTGATTCCTCTGTACTGTGCACCACATATTTTACATATATATTATAAACTGTATGCATATCGCATATTAAGTGATGTAAACAGCTCTCTTAATTGCAGTGACAAATGAACCACTTACATTTCTCCAATTGCATAATTTGCCTAGAGGTTTGGTTCATAATGACAGCAGAATTGTGCATAATAAAGGAAAGAGTCTGAGAAAGGAAATTCATCAACATCTTAACCACAGGACAGATGCTCTTTTCTAAGTAGGTTATTTGATTAAACAAACTGTTTCTAAGGTAGAGAGATCCCTTTGCAAAACCTCACTGGAGTCCATATAGCCTACCCGCTTTTGTAAGGCATAAGTTACATGCTTATAGATGGTATCAAACTGTGCAAGTGATTAAATGGAAACACATGGGGTTCAGTCCAACAAAAGGTAGACCACCTTCCCTTTTCACTAGAAATTAGTTACCCTGGTCCTCCAAATGGTTTCCTAGTACTTGGTAAAGCAGAGGCATGCTCTTGGTGTTGATGTCTTTTTCCATGATTTATTTCTTTAATTAAGTTGGGGAGGAACCTTGGCACAAGGACATTCTTTTTGAAGTAAGCAATAACTCTATTGCATAGGTAAAACTTAAATGAAGTAAAACTATCTGGGGAGCTGTGATAATGGGGATCACTCCCTCCCAATGGGCTAGATTCTGAACGGCAGCTTTGGCTGCTGTCATATGAGTTCAAGATGGAAGACCTATCTGATTTTTAAGCAATGCCTGGGAAAACCTGAGTTCAAAGGAACTTGCTTGCATAGGGGAAACTGCAATTCCTTCTACAAAGATGTGTGAGTACACGAGAAGCTCGACTGACAGTACTTACTATTTATTCCAATGCATCACATGCTACTATTGAGACTACATATTAGTGCAGTCCTTTTAAAATCTACAAAAAAATCCTGAAAGTGATTGCCATTTGATTCACAAGAAAAAGTGAGAAACAACAACTGCCAGACGAAAACCAAGGTATGTTTCCTTCAGCAGAACAGATTAAATATTTTAATTCAGCTTTCTTTTTCCTATTTACCTTTTTATCACAATGCCCATGCTAATCAACCCATCTCTGTTGTCTCTTCTAGCACCATTTTCTCCCTTCACCCTCCCCACCAGTTACCCCATCCAAACAATAATACAGCAGTTAAGGCGGTACATGCATGTGGTAAAGTGGGCTGCAGTCCACAAAACCCTATGCTTCAAGGTGTTACAACACACTGTAATTTGTCCTGCAAGGGACTATCATGGTAGAAAACTTTAAGAAGCATTCCTTTATGTAAGAAAAAAAGTCAAAATAAGTGCTAATCCAGTGTGATAGGCCCCTTTCCATCCAGGTTTTATAAACCTTTCCTTACTGAAAATCTTTTTATATATTCTCATCTTTATATATGCACTTTGGTTTTGCTTTCCTGCTATAGTTTGCATATAAATAAAATTATATTCATCTCCTATACATATATACTTAGATTTAAGACCCAATCTAAATTAGGACTTACACATGAGTAAATACCTTAAACTTCTATCCCATACTTCTACAAATAAATGTACCCTTAGTCTTTCTTAAAGTAGTTTAAAATAATTTTTGAACTCAATTGTTGAACCTATTAAGATTTTGGGGGAAACTTAAGATATCCCCCAAATCTTAACTGCAGGTTTACCTCAATATGCTGCTATCTGTTCTCTCACCTTTTTCCAGTTCCTTCTTTCTCCAAGGCAGTTCCCATGAGAGCCAGGATGGTGTCGCAGTTTGAGTGTTAGACTACAGTTCTGGAGTTCAGGGTCTGAATCCCCACTCGGTCATCAAAAGCCAAAGGGTGAACTTGGGCAAGTCTATTCTCTCAGCCTCAGCAAAGACAAAAACTCCCCAGAACAAATCTTGCCAAGAAAACCCTATAATAGATTTGCCTTAGGGCCACCATAAGTCAGAAACTACTTGAAGGCATACAAAAACAACAACAGTGCCCACGAGGTGGGTGTGTCAAGAAGAAGAATGCCAGGAGTGACTGAACTACACTTTTCTTTTTGTCCTGAAATGACTTCTGGTATTCCCCTATCTCCCCCACTCTGCTCTTACCTTTGCCTATCTCATTTTTTCTTGCTCCCTTCGTTGGCTTCATGCTGTTGACTTGCCTATTGGTTCTTTGCTCCTTGCCTTCCACCATCTGCAATTATGTTCCTTGCTCCATTTCCCTCTCACCATCTTGTGCTACCAAACCTGTCTTTGCACCCATCACTTCATTTCCTAACCTCTTCTCACAGTTCACCTGAACTTAGAGCTGCTCCATACTTCCATTGGCTACACCTGCCAATCTGTCTTTCTTCCTCCACCACTTACCTTGCACTGCTTTTTGCTCAAAAAATGTGTGGTTGAGGACTTACTCTCCAAAAAAAAAATCATGTGGTGCTTTTGAGCAGCAAATGATACTTTCTGCACAGAAATATTATTTCCTTTACTGTAAATGCTGTTTCCAACATAGAAAATGCTGCTTTCCACACAAAAGTACCACATTCAAATTTGGCACAGAATAAAGAATTTTCATTAGTTCCAATTTTTTCTCATCAGTTTCCTAAAACTTAAAAAAACATATTTTAGTCATTTTCCAAATTTTTTATATTCTATCCACCCATAAGATGGGTCGAGTCTACAGTTATAAATATATGAAAATTGAATTCCTAGGTGTGAGCCTGCATTCATTGGCTAATTGGAATCTGTTAGCTAAATTCATTGAAAGGTAGTGACACATATGCTTCTTGCAAAATATTTCAGGAGAATAGTACCTGTAAAATTTTGCCTTATATCACAGCTTCTGTAATGGATTTTTGTTTGTTTGGTTTAAACCAAAGCTTAGAATCCAGAACAGATAGTAACCCAGATGGGCATTGTGCTGTATCTCTATAATGTAGATGAACTAACTGGGTAATAGGGCAACTATAACTGCATTAAACCAGCTGAAGAGCATACACTACTTTATTCCTTAGCCAACATTAGCATAGAGAGCTAATGCCAAGTTAGCAGTGTTAACTCCCACACAGGTATCCAGTTGGAGAACACTTGCTAATAAGTAATTACTCTGTTCTCAACTGGATTTTATTACAAGACTCAAATATTACATGCACAGTTTCACACATGGCCCCAGGCTTCTTTGCCTTCAACAAATGTGCTAGCTCAAGCAGAAGAGGCAGTGTTGGAAAACTCAGATGCAAAGCAATGATTTTTTGGTCTGTCTGTGATCTATTTCTTCATAGCAGTCTCTACAAATGCCTACCTGTCCTTACCACCAAAGAAACAATAAGGAAACAGAGTGAGCACTGAATATTCTTTGTCTTTGTGATGTCACCAGAAAACACACCAAATTCCACTTCTCATTGTTTGCAAAATTCCATGATCCTGAAGTGAGACAAATAGTCAACTAGGACCCCATTACATGGAGGTCCCTGAACTGGGCAATAGCAGGGGGATTGTGACAAGTTTGGTAGGAGGCATGGGGAACCCCACGTCTCGGATTGCCTGCATCATCCCTATCTCATTTCATGAATGTTGCCACCTGGCTTCCCCCTGTTATTTCCTATGCAACACAGGAAGCCTCTTGTGTTGCCAGCACTGCTGCTTACAACACTTCGACTTCACTTGTAGCATGGAGCCCCACCAGAAGTAGTTTGACATCATATGATAGGATCCAGTGGCCTTCGTGCCACAAGTGAGGTCAAAGTCTCATAGGATGTGCAATTTTGCCTCGCAGATGAGGTCACAAGTCAGCTCATACATCTAGTGGAAAAGGGAATTTGATATCCAGACTCAAGAGGACTGGTGGATAAAAATATGTGAATTAACTGAGATAGGCAAACTAACGATGCTGTCCAAGGAGAATTCTCTGACCAATTTTAAGAAAGATACATTCATTTATAATTTTCTTACAGCAAAGATGGGGGCAAACTTCAGCTATTGATTTTCTGATCTAGAAGAGTGTTGTTTAAAGTAGAAGGCTGGATATATAGTGATACTTTAAGGGAATAGAAAGTAAGAAGTAAAAATCAACAGGCAATGAATGTGAGGCTTGTAGAATAGTTCTTGTTGTATGTTTAGTAGTGTGGGGTTCATAGGTTAGGGTGATTGTTTTAGATATAGTTTGATTAGTTGCAGTTGTCTAGTTTTATCACAAAATAAATTTTCTTTCTTTTGGTTACTTTTTAAGTATCTGTTTCTGTTGTTCATGTTTGTATTTCTGTACTCTTGAATAAAAATTAATGTTTTTTTTTAAAAAAAGAAAATGAAATTTTAAATTACCACCCCTACTTCATAGTATATATAATTTGAAATCTTAGACTAAAACTAAAATAAAACTAAACTAAAACAAAATCTGATGCATTGGAATTTCCTAAACCTGACAGGCTAACAAAAGGCAAATAACAATTGTCTTTCAAAGGTCCCAGTGATCTGTGCTTAACTTGAAAATATTAAATGTCTTGGCTCCTTAACATGGTGTCTCACTTAACTAATTAATAACATAAGTCAGTGCTTCCAACCTTTGCTCCTCCAAGTGTTTTGGACTTCATCTCTCAAAAGCCCCAACCAACTTGGCCAACATTCAGGTGTTCTGGGAGCTGAAGTCCATTACACCCAAAGGACTACAATTTGGGAACCACTGGCTTAACTAGTAATTCAATTCTGGATTAGGTTTTATACTGAAATTCTGAAATTAACCTGTTAAATTAAAAATAAAATATTTTAAATTTAATTTTAACTTTTAACTGAATTATATTTGCTTGATGGCAAAAAGAACTATCAGTCTGAATAGAGTTGTGAAAATTATGCTTCATGTAAGAAAACTGAGAACATAATTTGATTTTAACTAGTTAGTTCTTATGACATGTCTTTGTGTGAAAAAGAGTGAGATAGATTGAGGAAGCAAATGAGTGGTTATATGGTATGATTGAGAGTGGGTTGTGGAGAGAGGTAAGTTATGTGTGGAAATATACAAATGGGTGTGTGAGACAGAGACAGTAGCTTTGTCCTGTCCATGACTGAAGCCACCCCCTTGCCATCATGATGATTAGCCATGTGGAAAGGCAACTTTCATGCTGAAAAGGTTCCTTGATCATGATATAGATCTAGTGACTTGGTGCAAGTGGTGGGGAGAGTTATTTTTCATGCCTCCTGAAGGCTTTTGAAAATACAATATTTCATTTCCTCCCCTAAAATAATAATTGTATGTTGGGAGCTGCAGATAGAGTAGGGATACAAACATGCGTTAATAGTGCCTGACTACACTGGAGGACCCAGAGTTTTGTAGAAAGAGCACTTCTCTAGGCTCATGCTGGAAGACCTAAAAATTCCTAGAGAGATGTTCTCTCAGGTTAAAATGTTTAACAACTTCTTTATTTGTGTTTTTCTTCCTTTAATGAGAATCATTTGCCCCTAACCTCAGAAAATGTGGAAGGCTGACCGTAATTGCCTTTCCAAAGAATTCCATACCTCACAACCTCTGAGGATGCCTGCCATAGATGTGGGCGAAACGTCAGGAGAGAATACTTCTAGAACATGGCCATACAGCCCGGAAAACATACAACAACCCCAATTAATGAAGATACAGGTTAATGACATTACAATTGTAACTTAGCAAGGAATACCTTCAATCCTTTTGCAGTCTCAGTGTAAATTTGTGCCTACTTTTATCATTGTAGAAATTGTCTCCCTAAATGGAGGAGGAGGAATATCACACTCATCAAGAATATGGCTTATGCAGCTCCACACTTTGCACTCTGTCGTAGGTATTAAGGTGACAAGGAGGTGATAGCAAGGAGGAGAAAGTGTTCTGCACTATAGTCCAGGAAGTGCAACAGTTGTATTTTTAAAAAGTAACCAAAGAATTTGAGAAGCAAAAATGGGCACAATCATGTTAGGGATGGAATGGAAATTAACTGGGATCAGATTTGGAGTTACCAACCACTTGAGAACTTTACACAGAAAAAAGAGTTTTGCACAGAAAAGAGAAATCTTGTACAATAAAACCACACTTGGCTGCAGCTTCAGTTGGTCCCAATTTATTTTCTGGTTGTGTAACTCAATTTTTTCTTGTTTCCTGCACATTATAAACTCTGTACTTTTTTGAGAACTGCACAAGAATTTGAGGAAGTATGAAACTTTGTAGTAAAAATCTATGCCCACAGTATTTTGATTACACACAGAAGACTTTGCAGCTTTCTTTTACAAAGCTCACTGTCTTACATTGTTTTTTTCCTCTGTATATGGGGAAAGTTCTCAAACTGCAAACTAAATTGCATGCTATAGCCCTGTACAAATAACATGGTGAAGTGTTCCACATTCTAGCCGCATCCTTTGCTAGTTTGAAAGTTGTGCAACCCAAATATTATACAACAGGAAAAGAAATTCAGGTTGATCGTAGATGTGGCCACACATGGTTTTGTTGTGCAAGTTTGTTTTTTCTGTGCAACATTTTTGTTGCGTAAGAGTTATTTGTGCAAGATTCCTGGTTTTACAACAAAAAGAGCAATGTTGCACAGCAAAAATCCTGAATGACAAAAATGTTGTGCAATGGTGCACAACAAAATTACAAGCCCATGTCTTGTGTAAGACTGGGGGATTTTGTATATTTTTTTCTGTGGACATTTTTTCCTGTGTAAAAATAGTTATTGTGTACAAATTACACATATGCTGTCTTTTTGTGTACAAACTTCACATTGCAGATGTTAGACAACTTCTAAAAATCTACACAGTTTTTCAAGCAAGCTGTATAGTTTTTGTCTCATTGAAATAAAATAAATTAAAAAATGAATGTCACAAAGATACTGGATGAAAAACTGTTTCATTTCAATATCCATTGAGATCTTTAGATGTGAGTATCACTTCTCTCTTTGTATATCTGGGTTGCTTTTTTAAAATGGTGACATAAGGAACTATTTTATAGCATCTTGTGTCTCACATAAAACCACCATCACCCTATCAGCTGCCAAGGCCCCAGAAAGATTGCTGCTGCTGCCTATGCATAGGGATGGAACAGGGGGAGGCAATCCAAACGGGGAAGAAAAAGCTCCTCTGTGTTAACATGGAGGAAGAAAAAGGAAGGTGTGTTCCTTCATTTCTTTGCCCTCCCAAGTCCAGAGCAACCACTCATTAATTGTTTGAATTGTCTTTCCTGTCAATCCTTTCCTCATAAACAACAGTAGTAGCAACCCTTCTGCAGCTTCAAAGCTGTTGGGGTCAGAGGAGGACACAGAACTGTGCAAGCAGAGCATTTTCCTTTGCCAGGTTATCATACGATCTCATCAATACATTCTTTCTTCTCACAACTTTGTAAGCAGCATTGATCCAATAATTGTAAACAATTGATTTGAAAAGTCACTTTCTAAAGATTGCTCTAGGCTGTACATCATGTTGGACTGAAAGATATTCCAAAAGAAGTCTATTACCATGTTGCATAATAGTATACAAATAATTTCAACCATATTTATCCGACTGAAATGTTAAACAAGAGGGATCAAAATCCTCATTTGGCTTATGCAGAAAATTGATTGGCAAAAATAGGCTGGATACACAATTCAGCAACAAATTGGGATGTTGTTTTAATGGCTGGGGGGTGTGCAAAAAACCCCCAAAAAACAAAACCAACAACAACAACCGGGGGGGGGGGGGATTGGAGATAACTCCTGACTAGTGATTAGTGGCTAATGATTAAACTAATAGGTACTCTGTCTGAATCTGAATTATCCATAATTAATGGAAATGCTTCTTTCTCCTTCCTTTTCAGTTTCCTTTCCTCCAAACAAATCATACACAAGGAAGTTTAGATGAAGGCAGAATGAAAGCTTCACATGCAAACTGTTTCTCACTTCTTTGTACACCTATCTCATCCAGGCAAAGCTCCATACTTTTTAAGGGAGAATGCCTCTGGCAATGCTTCTTTAAATTATCTTTAGAGGGTGACTTGACTTGTTTTTTTGCTGTAACTGCAAAAAGCCAGTTTCATCTTTCCAATCCTGTTTAAAGTACTCAAACATATAGAAAAATCAAAACATCCAAATAAGCTCAGATTATTTAAATTAGGAAGGCGGAAGGCATAACAATGTTTCATGCAGGAAAATATGGTTCTTAGTTAAAGATTGTGTGCAGGATTTTTAGTCCTCAGTTGTTAAAGGAACAAAAAGTACTAGCAACTTCCGAACGGTTTCACCTGGCCCACCCAGGGAAATGCTATTTCTAGACAGAAGCAGAAAACGTAAGCTCTGTAGAGCTAGATGGTCCCTTTAATCTAGCGAGAATTGGATGCTGCTGAGCTTAATGTTTAATTTGAGAAAACAACCTGAAAATAGCATTAGAGGAAGTAGCGGATTTGTCGAAATCTATACTTTTCCCAATGGCATTTCTGGAAAACACTGTGTTTGACCGTTTCGCATTTCTCCATGAGGTTACTGAAACTACAGGCCCATAGTTGGGCTTGTAATTTGGACTTGTAAGGAGTTGAGCCTAAACAGTTTTCATTTTGAATTGTTTGGTTCTTTGCATCAAAGTCCCACCTAATTTTTTTATTTAGAGACAAAAAAATGATACTGACCACAGCAGGTTCAAGTGAAAGGAAATGTATTATTAGATACCATACACAACTCTTAACAAAGGAGAGAAGCATAGAAGCAGAGCTTGATAAAGTTACTTGTTTGCAATACAGCTCCCTGAATCCCCAACATCTATGCTGTCTGGGAGTTCGATGAATTATCATTGCGAAAAATAAAATCCCCAAGTTCTAAGCCTACTCAATAGCAGTTAAATATGAACCCACTTCAGTCATCTTTTCACACAGAAGCTTTTAGTGAACTATTTCATCGTAGGCTTGTATGCAGAATTCATTTATTTTGTTTCATTCGGTACTTCGAGAGCACGTAATGGTAAGGGCCTGGTACAAAAACCCACCCCACACAAAAGCAAGCAGGAGCGGATCTCAGCTCATCTTTCCCTATTCGGTATCAGAGTTGAATCTTTTTGATTTTCCTTGATTTTCCTGATTATTTTTATTTGGTGGAACTGACTGGGAGTTGGGAACCTGAGGGACAGTTGGTAGGGTACGTGCGTGTGTTTGGGGGCTTTTACTTTAGCCTCTGAGGATGCCTGCCATAGATGTGGGCGAAACGTCAGGAGAGAATACTTCTGGAACATGGCCACACAGCCCGAAAGACATACAACAACCCTGTGATCCCAGCCATGAAAGCCTTCGACAACACACAATATATAGAATGCAACAAACTAGAGCACTAGTATCAAGCACTGAAAAAAATAATAACCCTCACCTGATTTTTAGTAGGCCTCATTGATATAAAAGCAGATTGGAACATCCAAGGTTCAGATTCACATCTAGGTGTGTGTAACTTGGCAGATGAAAGCAGACACTGTCCTTTTTCCTCCTCCTCCTCCTCCTCCTCCTCCTCCTCCTCCTCCTCCTCCTCCTCCTCCTCCTCCTCCACCACCACCACTACTACCACCACCAGAGCCGGTCCAAGATAATTTTCAAGTGTAGGCGAACAGAAATTTTGGCACACCCCCCCCCCCAAAAAAAAACAATCACTGAACTACTAGGTTGGCAGAAGCTGGAGCTAACAGCGGGAGCTCACCCTGCTCCCCAGATTCAAACAGCCAACGAATTATTGGGTTGCTGACCTGAAGGTGGCAGTGGCGGTGGCCGTTACCTTCCTGCCAGAGCAGTACCTATTGATCTACTCACATTTGCATGTTTTCAAACTGCTAGGCTGGAAGAAGCTGAGGCTAACAGCGGGTACTCACTCCGCTCCCCAGATCTGAACCTGCAACCTTTCGGTCAGCAAGTTCAGTAGCTCAGTGGTTTAACCCACTGCGCCACTGGGAGCTCCCTATATACACACAGACACACACCCATATTCCTCCTCCAGGACCTTCACCTACATTGGCCTATATCCCAAGATCTGATTCCAGATTATCTGTTTATCCCAGATTATCTGGCAGTGAAGATTAATATAATCCATTTCAAAACCTAGAATGAGATCCTGGGACCATGCTCACCACTTGCACTAGATTATGATGGCAAGGATCATTTTTCCCTAAGGCCCCTTCCACACAGCTGAACAAAATCCCTCATTTTCTGCTTTGAACTAGGATATAAGGCAATGTGGACTCAGATAACCCAGTCCAAAGCAGACACTGTGGGATTTTCTGTCTTGATATTTAGGGTTATATGGCTGCGTGGAAGCAACCTAGGTTATCTGAGTCCACACTGCCATATATTCCAATTCAAAGCAGATATTGTGGGATTTTCTGCCTTGATATTCTGGGTTATATGGCTGTGTGGGTTGTCTGCGTCTACATATAACCCAGATATTCTGGGTTATATGGCTGTGTGGAAGGCCCTCAAGGCCCTTTCTACACTGCCATATAATCCAGATTATCAAATCAGATCACCCACATATTTATTTATTTATTTATTTATTTATTTAATGCATTTATATCCCGCCCTTCTCACCCCAAAGGGGACTCAGAGTGGCTTACAAATTAAATTTAAATACAATATTATATTATTAGCATAGCACGAGACTGGCAATAAATTACCATATTGTACTATATCTATATATTGTAATATTATTAATAATATTACATGTAATATATGATATATAATTTATATTAATATATTATATTATTAGTATTATATTTTATTACAAAATAATATTAATATTATATGTATATACAATATATTATAATATTATATATTATTGTAAATTATATTGTATATATGTATATATGTATATATGCATGTGTGTATACAAACACATATATTAGAAGAAAGAACTCTAGTCTGCTTGAGTTTGCCACCTTGATTAGCATATGGCCAGCAGTTTCAAGGCCTGGCTGGTAGCTGCCTGGAGGAATCCTTTGTTAACACTTCCCAACAAAGGATTCCTTTAGGCAGGAATCAATGACGTTAACCCACATGTTGAAACTAGATTATATGACAGTGTAGATGGGGCCTTAATTGAACTCTATTGTGCACCATTTTTTTGGGGGGGGGGGAGAATATAGCAATAGTATTATTCTGTTTCTAGATATTTCTTTAAAATCTAAATAAGGTAGTGTAGAGGGATACATGGAAAACTACTGGGTTGCCATTTGCTGTGGCTTTTATTGTGCTTTTTGCTGCATGGAAGCAGGAGGGGGTTGGACTAAATGGCCTTTCTGGGTCTCTTCCTACTCTCCCTAATACGTCCTTAGAGCATTCCTTCTCTTGGTTTCTCTTGAAATCCACAAGCATGTGGACAATTTCAACAGAAAAAAGGAAACCATGATAAAAATGAACAAAATCTGGAAACCAATATTTGAAAAACTCTAAAATTAAAACAGTAAACAAAGAGCAAAATCCAAAAGCTGGGGGAATCAAAACAAAAATAAATCATTAAGTGAGGTTTATTTATGTCCAGGGTGGGAGAAAGAACCCTTGTCTGTTTGAGGTACTGTGAATGTTGCAGTTTGCCACCTTGATTAGCTTATGGCCAGCAGTTTCAAGGCCTGGCTGGTAGCTGCCTGGAGGAATCCTTTGTTAACACCTCCCAACAAAGGATTCCTCTAGGCAGAAATCAGCCAGGCTTTGAAACTGCAAGCCCATTCAATGCTAATCAAGGTGGCCAACTGCACCTCAAACAGACAAGAGTTCTTTCCCCCACCCTGACTTGAAGGCACCGAAACAACAGCTCCCAGTACCAAGACAGACATCACTGCCATGCAGGGCGGTGGGCGGGGCCAGGCAGGAGGCGGGGCTGCCCAACCAGCCTGGCCCCGCCCCCGCACGGCCTAGCCCCGCCCCCTGCGCGGGCTGGCCCCGCCCCCCGCCTGGCTGCCCTTGCTGCTGCGGCCTTCCTGGGACTTTCCTCGTGGAGGGAAGGCCCGGGCTGAAGGGCAAGGAGGCGGGAGATGGCGCCATCCTCCCAGGGGGCTCAAGGGCGCCCCCAGGAGGGAGGCGCCACAGGCAAATGACTATTTTGCCTGACGATTGAACCGCCTCTGACCACCACCACCACCACAGTATCCCTTCCAGCCCTCTGAAAATGATACAGAAGGAATCAACACATGCTTTCTAGGGGGGAGTTTCTGAAAACATGAATGGAGGCACCATTTGGGGCAGAACCCATCCACTTGCCAGCAACTGTGGGTGGATAACTGTAGCTCTAAAGACTGCTAATCAACTCTAGCCAACACAACCAATAAAAGGAGACAGTGGGAATTGCAGTCCAAAAACATCTGGAAGGCCACACTTGCTCATCAGCTGGGGGAAGAAGGCAAATCTTGAGCACAACCTCTCTATTAAATAAAGAAAATGAAAAGAACAATACACATATTAAACCCGGCACTGCTTAGCTTTAGCTAGACTACTCATGACATCTTTTCACCTGAGATTTTTTTATGCAACCCTAGCTCTCTCTCTCTCGCTCTCTCTCTCTCTCTTGTGAAAAAATAGATATGCACTTCAAAGTGCCCTACATGGCTTGATAAATATGGACCAAATTTGGTACATATACTTATCATTATCCAACTTAAAATTTTGGCAGGGGTTAAACTAAAATATCAATATTTTTGGGGCCATTATCTAATTATTGGATGGGCAATGAAGAAAGTGGCCCTGTGCTTCTCATGAGAGGAGATTCATTTGTGAGATCACAAATACAAACATTCAGCTTGCCTGGAGATGAAAGGAAAAGGATAGGTTGTTTTGAAAACTGAAGGCCATTGGTGTAAGAAAAGTCCATTTGAGGTGTGAAGGAAATAAAAGCATCTAGAGAAAAGTAAGGAGATAGATTGTCTGCGGGTATTCCGCATTATTCTTCCCACAGTGGACTCTTCCCTTACCATGAGACTTTCCCCTCTTTGCTATAAAGAGGAGATTAAGTAGTTCATGTAGAGAAAGGGTGGAGCCCCCATCCTTTTGCCCTGAAAGCCATGCATTCCACTCCTTATTTCAGCATCACTAAAACAGACTAGTTTTGTGCCCCCCAAATCTGCCGTAATTTACTTGTCCTTGTGAAAAGCAGAGGAAACAATTGGGCACTGGGATAAACTATGAAGGTCTCTCATTTGCTATCATTGTTCCCCTTTTCTCCTCCCCCTCCTTCTTACCATTGTCAAGAAGAAGAATATCCCCCAGGGGTAAGTATACCCATAAATGTGGGGGAGATAACCACACCTGTTCTCTCGCTTTCAAAGCATCTTCGTCATGAAAATGAGATTAGATATTTGTCCTGAATTTTTAATTTGCTAACTTACAAGGCAGTTGTGCTTGATGAGTTGCCTACACATCAGAAAACTGTATTTACATTTCAGGCAAGGTTCTTCCTGAGGCTGAGTCTGGGGTGAAAGGAAGGCAAGTAGGTAAGTAGGTGGGTGGCTGGGTAAGCAAGTGAGTGAGTGAAAGAGGCACCATGCCTAAAAGCAGGTTGGTAGGCAGGTGGGTGAGTGGATGGATGAAAGCATTATTTACAATAGCCATTTTTCCATCACATAATAGTTGCACCACCTTTTTCCATTAAAAAAGGAATAAAAAGTGACTATTATGTGATGAAATACAATGTTTATTTCTGGAATTTTCAACTGAATGTTTTCATACTGCAGTTGACCATGGGTCAAATGTCAATTGTGTACAGCAAAACTGTAGGTAGGGGTGAGTAAGTAACTGTATTTCCTATTACAAGATTGGGTGCACAGAGGTGTGAACTAGTAACTCCTAAATAGCTATGCAGGCATCATTTCATGCTAAGCCACTAATCAACAGGAACTTGACTGGAGAATGCTATGTCACATATAGTTCTGCATAGAACCAAGCTACCTGGATACCTTTCTGCTGACAGTTTAATGAGGTGAGAACCTACCAAATTAATTCTTCCCTAAGAAGACAATTAGTTTCTGTTTGATTGGATGCAAATAGAAACCAGTGTTATGATGGCAGCAGTATTGTGGGGGGAACAATTAATTACTTCTCAACCCAAGGCCATCTCACAGAGCTATCTCTTCCACTTGCATTTTCATCAGGGACTAGTGGCTGAAGGCCGGAACAGTGTACTATCCACCTTTCCCAAAGACAGACTGCTGCTTCAAGTCTAGCGGAGAATTGTGTTCTAACATGAGGATTCAAGTTCAATTCAGTGTTTCAGGTCAGGTTTTGTATATGAAGGATTTGGTCCGTCTTCATCCGAAAAATATCTTAAATCAGCTTTGCAATCCAGACCATGGAGGATTTTTTGTAAAGGTTGACATGACAAAGTAGTAAAGAAAAGGATGAAATCAAGCCTGAACTATAATGGAACCAAACTAATATTTCTTTCCAAATTTGCCTGGACCCTTAAAATTAAGAATGATTATACTGATTTAGAACAAGGGTTTCACTAAAACATTGGTCACCATCTCTAACATGGTTAAGCATTCAACTAGTCCAAAGTAGAATGCATTATTATCATGTAAACAAATTGCTTTATAGGCTTGTCTCAGCTCCCAGCCTCTGTCCTCTGAAAAGGCTGGGAGATAGGAGCAAAGGGGTTTAAGGACTAAAGATGCAAGTCACTGTAATTAAATAGCACAAATTAAAAGCATGTTACAAAGTTAGTATTACCTTTACTTTCTACATGTTTAGTATTATTTGAGGTTTTGGCTGAATGTCATATGAAATTAGTCTTGTTAAGTTGCTCCATCCAGTCTTGAAATCAGCACAGCAATGCAAATTATATTTTTACTATTTCCCATAGACCAGAAGAGCACCTAATTATCAAGTTCTGATTGGACAGAACCAGAAACAAACTTGTTTCAAAAGAGCATTTATCAGAGAAGATCATGTATGTCCAGACCTTTGCCAAGAAAACAGTAGGGAAAACCCCTCAAGTGAGATTATGGCAAACTCTCCTTGCCAATTCTTTCCCTTTCCAAAAAGGCTTGTTAAGAAGTGGCAGAGAAAAGATATACGAAGCTCAGGGCCTTGTAAGAATCTCTGTCATGTGTCTGCATGTTCCTAACCATCTTTTTGGATATTGTTTCTACGTGCATCAAGAGGGTTTACAACCTACTATGGATCCTGAAGGAAAGAGATAGTATGGCAACTGAGGATTTGGGGAATTGAAGTCCAAAACACCTGAAGGACTAGAGATCACTTCTCTAAACAATCTATGACAACTTCCTTGCTTCTGGTTTTTGTGTGCCCTCAGAAGGACAACTGCCAGAAATGAAAAGGAACAGACAGATTGGGCTTTAGAGCCAAAATCCATGGCAGCTGGGACAAACTGAGGGCCCTTCTATTCAGGTCCTAAAATGCAGAGGAAACTGGGATAAAGGTGTGTGTGTGTGATTAAATGATATTTGCCGAAAAAGTATGCTGGATTGCATTATCGGCTGAAAAACACATGTTAAAAAGGTGAGCATCACTGTATATGCTTGCACTCAAGGAAAACATGTGACTTTATTCCTATACATTGGTGTGGACTACTCCAGCACATGTCCACATTTTAAAATCCTGAAACAGATGATGACGGCTGTAAACAAATGGAGTCACAGACATACAGGTGGCTAAATGGAAGCACAACTAGAAAGCAATTCCCATGAGAATTCTCTGCAACCATTTGTTTGTTCTGATGTTTATGAAATTAAACAGAGCTTGAAGGCAAGTGACCCCAATGGCAGGCAAGTGACCCCAAAGGGAAATGGGGTTCAAGCGGGAAAAAGTAAAGGTAACAGGAGAGTGAGGAGAGATAATGACAAGATATCTGTTTGAGTACACATTCAGATATCTGTATCATCATCCATGAGGTCAAACACATTTCAGAGAGTCAATTTAAAATAATTAAAAGTAAACTTCTGCTGGATGTCCTCTGTCCATCTTGCAGATTTCTAAAATCCGCTACAGGAGACTGGGAGAGCAGTTACTGGGATTCACAGCTCCATGTTTGGATTTGCTGTTGGATGTGTGCAATTTTTGACCCACTTATTTGACCCAAATTAAGGGGTCTCAAATGTATGCAAAACAATTTGTTTTGCAAATTAGCCCAACTTGTTATGGCCAGAAAATATTTGGAAATCCTTCATGTGAAGCACTTAAGGGCAATGAGAGGGAATACATACATATTAATGTTTATAAGCAAAGCATAAACTGAAGATGTTTTCTGTCTGTTTCTCCTGTAAAGACTTGAGTTCATACCTTGGTCATTTCCCATCTTGATTATAGTTATAGTTTGGCTGGTTAGTTACTATTATTTCATTTTAGTCCTCTGGCTTCTGTTCTGGTTTCCTTGCTGGATAATTATTTTTAGCCTGTCCTTTTAATTATGTGATTACACTCTTGGTGTTTCTGCATTGGTAGCTTATTACTTTAAGGATCCAGTATAAGTTTCTTGTTTTAACTTTAAACCAGATTCCCTCTATCTTTCAGCCCTCATTTTTCTTTAACAACTTGGTTGTAACCTTCATTTTATGAATTCTAAATTTTTCAGCCAGCCAAAGATTTTCTTCTACTTTGGTTCAGTAATTAATTTTTTTTCTTGCTTGCTGCTCCATATTGAGATGATCTCCACAAATGTTTGTGGACTGTTCATTCACTGGTTGTATTTAAAATGTTCTTTCCCCCCAGCTTTTGGAGTTTTAGTTTAAATAGTTTCATAATCTTGTATATTGTGATTATATATACAGCCCTAAATACCATGAAGGCAACAGATCCTATCTAATTTTGGAAGCTAAACAGGGCCAAACCTGGCTATTACTTGGATGGGACACCTCCAAGGAATATCAGGTGCTGTAGACTATTGTTTCAGAGGAAGGAACTGGAACAACCACCCCCGAGTATTCCTTAGCTAAGAAAGCCCTATGAAATGTTGCCACACATTGACAGGTGACTTGAAAGCACACACATACTGCATGGAATAAAGTTATTGCCCATGTGTGAACACAGTCCAGTTCCTTTTTTTTTCTAGGCAGGCAATCATTATGGGAGGACATGTGTTGTTTAGGTTGTTTTTCTGCTTTAGATGAATACCATCAGTGATGAAGTCATAATGCTTAATCTCTTTCCTTCAGGCAGGTAACATCAACACAAGGTTATAATGGCCGGTCTTTCAACTTTAGGGGACCAATATCAGTTTATTGAGAATACCCCTCCTTCCCTCCCTCTCACAGCAACAGCAACACTGACATGGATGGCACAATGTGGACAAAAGATCAGCAAGCAAAGAGCAAAAGAAGAGTTGACAGTTGACCACTGCTATGACTGTATTGTGTCAACTTAGAGAATATAGTCCAGCATGGGCTGGCACCAGAAGAGATGGAGGTAATTGAGAAGAGTTCAATAATGTTGGCAGCACCACAAATACTCTAGGGAGACAGCTTGAAAGTCTGCCAGAGCTGTCTTGAAATAATGATCATTAACAAACAAGTGGAGACCCTCAACAAAATGCTATGATGTATCTCTAGAATATAATACGAGCACCACTAGGATCCTTGGAGTTATCAGAGGCATGGGCAGATGGAAAAAGTCCTTTTCACTGCCATTTTCACATAGGGTGGTATGACTCTGATCCATATCTGACTGCCAAAAGACAGATTTCTACTTTACTGCTACCTATGCTTCTGGAGAGCATGAAAAAAATGTATATTTTTTCCCTTTTTAATACACAGTTGAGAATACAGATTTTTTCTTTCTGTAATTTTTCAAACATTCACAGGATACATTTCCCATCTATTGGGCTTAAGTCCAACTTTATGCAAGCAGACTTCTCCTTTGACAACAGGATGTTCCCTTCTCTGTTCCCCCCTCATATTTGATCTGGAGTGCATTTTGAAGATATGTGGGGTAATATGTATGCAGTTGGAAGGGGTAAATCATCTTATCCCAACTCCACAGACCTCTGATCCTCCAGTGGAGGGAATTAGTTGAATCATACCCTAAAATCTCTTTCCAGAATACTATTATCTTTGGGAGACTCAACCAGCCCACTCATACGCACAACACCCACACACCTTCCTTTTTCCTTCTTCTTTCTTTTCCACATACCTTCAGGCTTGGAGAGTTCCACAACATAGCATGACCTGATAAGAATTATTAAAGTATTACTCTACAAAAGCATGGAGGAAACCAAATTATTTTTCAGTGAATGGATTAAATCAGAAATCATGATTTACTTCTCAGATTTGTTTCAATACCAGCACTGAAGGGAAGAGGGGGTTACCTAGGATAAGCCATTCTTCACAGTCTAGTATGAATCAGTCAGTGTAGCACATTCAAGACTATAATGACTTTTTAAAGCTGAAGCAATTAATAAATAGTGTACAGTTGTGTCAAACCAAATGTGAACCCCTAAGGAAGGTGACTCTGCTGTTGCTTAATTTTATTGATTGTAAACTCTGGTACTTTTGAGTATGTGGTTTCTGCTAACTTTACCTTGGTCGTGTAATTTAAAATATTTTTTTCACTCCCCATTGAAAGAGTACCCAAAAGCAGTCTATAAAAAGTAAAAACATTACTTTACTTATTAGTTATTTGTCTAAATGTTTTTTACTTTTTATTGCTTTCAGTGGGGGAGAGATGTGCAAAAAATTTGTAAAGAAACCATAAAATCGGGATGTAACAGTAGTGAGTACAAACAGCTAACACTTTAAAAAAGACATTTATATCCTGCTTGCATTATTACATAAATAAATTAATAAATAAACAATTTTTATTTATTAGTCATTAGGCCATCCCACCATATCAAAATACGACATAAACAACAAAGTTTGATATAACTTAATAAAACTCTATATAGTAAGTTAAATAAGACACTTATAATAATAGAGTAAGTGTGATAAAACTGAATATATACATAATATTTCCCTATTCCCCTACAATTTACCCCAATCAGGCCTACAGATGTGGATATCAGATGTATTGCTTTGCTTAAATACAGCAAAGCAATACGTTTTATATTTTTAATGTTATTTTTGCGTCTTGGCCACACATAAAATATGTTTTCTGATGTGAGATTTCCAATAAATTGTCTGTTTGATATATGGACCAAGGTACATCTTATGATACAATTCACAATCAAATAGTATGCATGCTATATCGTCAATTTCAGGTGCTCCAAAGATACAAATCCGTTCATTATAAGGGATGCTGTTAAACCTCCCATATTTGACCATTGTATCAAGATGATGAAATCTAGCTCAAGTGAATTAATCACTGTATGGTTTATTGATTTATTCACTTATTGGAATTATGTGATGTGTGAAATGCACAAAGACCAACAGATAATACACAATGATGTGCTGTGAGTTCAGATGCATAACCTAACTTCCATAATTTCATCTGAATATGGAAGTTATTGTTGTGGTAAACTGCTTTAGGTCGACTTTGACTTATGGTAAACCTATGGTTGAGAGGCTTCAAAATCACCCCACCATTAACAGCCTTGCTCAGGTCCTGCAGACTGCAGCCTTAGTTTCCCTGATTGAGTCCACCCATCAATAATGTGGTCTTCGTCTTTTTCCTGCTGCCTTCTACCTTACCAAGCATTACTGACTCTTCTTCTTAATAAATGACCAAAGTATGACAGCTTCATTTTAAGTTTTTTGGTTTCTAGAGAATTCAGGCTTGATTAGTTCTAGGATCCGTTTATTTGGAGGGGAGAGGCAGCCCATGGTATCTGTAGAACTCTTCTCCAACACCACTTTTCAAATGGGTTTATTTTCTTTCTATCTTCACTTTCAATCTTTCACAAAGCATACATAGAAATTTGAAATATGATGACATGGATAATCATTTTTCAGTATTCAATTATATATGGACCTTATGTCCTGGCCAAAAGAGTACAACTGCATATATAAGAGAACATACAAAGGAAGGAACTCGCAAAATCACCGTCATTCAGTACTGCTTCACCTCCCCAGAACTGTGGAGCTTGCAGTTTTCTCAGCTCACTGTTGAAGAAGCAAAGGAAATGTGCCTCCCCTTTGGAAGAAATCTGGGAACCAATTTGTGATACAGAGATGAACTACAGCTGGGTTACAACAGCATCCTCATGGCCTTGAGTATCTACCACACCCATCCCTCCTTTGGGCAAGATCTGTTCCATTAAATGTACATCAAACAAGACATATTACTTACAGCTATTAAGGTAGGCTGTGTGAGTCAATTTATCACCAAATCCACTCTAATGAACTAAACTAGTTCACTCCATGATGATTAAATATGCCCCCACCTATGCAAATCTACACACAAACTGAGCTTACACCACAGGTAAACAACCACTGGGAAGATGCCATCTTGAATCACTGATGAAAATGTTTCATTTATGCAAAGCAGAACTAATTAAATTTGAGTAGTTAGAGGCATGGCATCTGAGCAGGAAAGGGGCTGCTCAGTTCACTTAGTTCAGTTGCTGATAGATGCAGATTTCTTAAAACTCCCGCACAGGCTGGTACCCATTGTTGGTGAGTTACATTGTAATTTTGAAGAGTTGACTATTATGCCACAATCCCAAAAATGTTTAATGGGCATGGCAAATTATTCTCCTTATAAATTACAAGCTTGGTTTCCATCTAAACTTATTCTAGCCTTTTTACTCCCACATTTGACACTGTAAATGCTATCACCTCTGCTAATCTCCTCTGAAATGTTGCTTATTTGACCAGAATTCCTGACATTATAACTAACTGAAAACAGTGACACTGCTCTTACTGATGATTGAAAAGCCACTAAGTAGAGAGTTGCTACAACATCCTGTCTTGCATGCAGTGTTTATTCTAATACTGACTTTTTAAAAGGGCATTTATGCTATTTCTACACCATCCTCCTCAAACTATCAAAATCTTCTGAGCAGTTATTTCCAGCTTATTCTTTTTAGTTCAGCCCTTATTTTTAGTTCTAGAGATACTGATTGGAAGTAAATCCCACTATATGCAATGTAGCTTATTCCCAGGTAAGGATAACTGGGTTGCAGTCATGGTTTTACAATGCTTTTACACTCTAATAAAAGTTATTTTGTGTATTGCTACAACATTCCTAGTAGCAATAACAACACCATCACATGATGCTTTACAAAAAAAAAAAGAACAAGAAAAAATTATTTCCCTGCCCTCAGTTTGCAATCTAAAACATGACATACAAGGAAAGAAAATAATTGTGGGGCGGGGATTAAGTCCAGCAAAAACTGCCTTCTCTTCCTTCCTTTAGAGGCCAGGGAGGTGGCAGTTGGGATTTTATCTGCCTCTGGGCCTAGACATGATAGAACTGTACCTGCTTCTTCTTCTTTTTCAGAACCTCTGGCAATCATCATGGAGATTTAATTCAATTTGACCAAAAGGAATGCAAGTACAAGCAAGATGCTTCAAAAGTATGAACATAAACATTCAGAGAAAGCAAGACAAGTCTTACCTAGTTGATAACTATTAAAACCTCCTGCTCTCTTTCCTGAAAAGGGGGCCTGTCTGGATCCGCACCCAGATTGGCTGGTTCTGCTGGCATTGCCACTTCCAGATGGGGGTTCCCTTTGGTGGGGAAATGATGACTAGAGATTGTTTGGGCAGGGGACCAATCAGCTGATGTAACCCCCCCCCCAGGAGGAAGTGTGATCCAGAGAGACAATGCTAGTGAAATGTTAATGAGCTTCTGATTAACTCAACTGTCCAGTTCCGTGTTGAACAAAGCTAAGTGTTTCAGAAAACAAAGGTGCAAGGCTCCTGAAACAAAAGGTGATGATCTTGGCCACCAAGGACTTGGCTATCAAGAAAGAGATTTAACAAATGCACATACTCTAAGCTTCTGTTTCCACAGGCAGCAATCTCTCAATCTTGGGTGGGTTATATACTTATATAAAAAGTTTTAAGTTTACCTGAGCTGGCACGGGAAGTCACCTATCTTTGCCTATACAGTAGAGTCTCACTTATCCAAGCTAAATGGGCCGGCAGAAGCTTGGATAAGCGAATATCTTGGATAATAAGGAGGGATTAAGGAAAAGCCTATTAAACATCAAATTAGGTTATCATTTTACAAATTAAGCACCAAAACATCATGTTATACAACAAATTTGACAGAAAAAGTAGTTCAATAAGCAGTAATGTTATGTTGTAATTACTATATTTACAAATTTAGCACCAAAATATCACGATATATTGAAAACATTGACTACAAAAATGGCTTGGATTATCCAGAGGCTTGGATAAGCGAGGCTTGGATTAATGAGACTCTACTGTATCTGAACAATGTACCCAATGATTACCTGGCTCGGGAAATGGCCAGAGGGGCTCGCCCAGCCTTCCTGTTCCCAAGGGTTTATCTCAGCACTGTCATGGAAAGTTGACTGTCTCTGGGCTACATCTTGATACATTTTGTAAAGTAGTTTATACATTCTATATGTAAGAAATGGAAACAGTACACAGTTAAAGAGATACAAGTGGAACAGAAAGTAAAGAAAAACAGATACAATTCTCGAAGGGTTAGGAAATGATAGAGTCCTTGGGGAGGGGTGAATCTACTGCAGGTCCACACCCAGTCTCCTGAGGGTTCCAACTCGCAAAAGTCCTGAAAAGGTTAAAAAAGGGAAAAATAATATATTTATTATGGAGCCCTTGGTGAACTATAACTCTTCTGGGAGACATCATGGCTCGACAACATTTGCAGTTTGGGGCAGGGATGGGATGGGACTAGAACTTTTAAATTCTCATCCAGCAACCATAGGATTTAATGTGGGATGCCAACTCTTTAAAATGTACAGTAAGTCTCACTTCTTCAACACTCGCTTATCCAACGTTCTGGATTATCCAACGCATTTTTTGTAGTCAATGTTTTCAATACATCATGATATTTTGGTGCTAAATTCGTAAATATAGTAATTACTACATAGCATTACTGTGTATTGAACTACTTTTTCTGTCAAATTTGTTGTATAACATGATGTTTTGGTGCTTAATTTGTAAAATCATAACCTAATTTGATGTTTAATCTCTCCTTATTATCCAACATATTCGCTTATCCAATGTTCTGCCAGCCCGTTTACGTTGGATAAGCGAGACTCTACTGTAGTGTGATATTCTCCTAAAGTCTTGTTTTAACTCTCAAACTGCAAATCAGTTTTGAACTAGAACCCATACACAACCATGTTTCCTAGTCCTGTTCTGAGTTCCTTTTAACAGTGTGTTAATTTTAAAAGTGAGAACCTTCCATTAATACCAAAATCCAGAAATGCTCAAATCCCTATACAATTGTGTAGCAAAATGGTGTTCATTTTAATGGTGTTCTGGTAGGCATGCCTAGTTGATTTTAAACAATGAATGTTCACTTTACATTTTATTACGTGTTTTAAAATCTTTGTCCTAAGTATTTTAATTTATGTATTTTGTGGTATTGTGTTTTATCTGTCTTAACTGTATTATACTCTACCTCAAGATGTGAGAAGAGGTGGGTAACACGAATTGTAATGATATAGATTGGCAAAAGCAAAGTTTGCTTTTTTGGAGTTTAGTTTTTGAATGTTTCCAAGCTGTGAATGGTTAAATCCATGGATATGGAAGGCCAACTTTATATATGTCATTATTTGCAAGATTTCTTTATTTTCTTTTATGTAGAATGACTTGAAGCGGTCTGAATGCTGTGGCCAAACCCAGCTAGATTAGATGGATCACAAAAGAGAGAGAACAGGAGTTAGGCACAGTTCCACCTTTCGTAAATTTTATTAGTTTTTGGGTCTGACCATGATGGAGCCTATGGTGGTCTTGCAGAAAGACCCCAAAACATTTGACTCAAATATATTTGATGCTGGAAGAAATTGTTAAGGTTAAACTTAAGATGATACCAGGGTTATATATGTTAGTAATACTGGATGATTATTTAGAAAGACAATTTGGGAGAATGCTACAACATATGATAACTGCTGCAAGAGTTGAAAGAAGCCAGTTTTCCCAACACAAAGAATGGCTGGTGAAGGTTTTGTGAAACAGAAGAAAATGACTTAGCTGTTTAAGGAGAAATCTTTAACAAACTTTAAGAAAAATTGGAACCTGTTAACTTTTGCACAACAATGGCATGGGAGTTTATCAACTGTGGGATTAATGGATTAGTAGAGTGTTGCCAAAAGTGGAAATGTGATCACATTATCATTTAAAGGGAGTAGACTAATGAGGGATACGAACAATCAGATAGAAAGTGGGAAGTAGGTTTGTTTTAAATGTTGTTTCGTTGTAGTTCTTAGTATGTAGTTCTGTAGTTTTGTTAATTTTATATATAGTAGACATGAAGAAAATGCAAACCCATGCAATGCTGGGTATATTCACTAGAAATAGTAACAAAAGGCTCAGTAGAAATTGGTTATAATCTGTTTCTGAAATATTGCGTGAGACTAGATAAGATACACAATCAGTTTAAGGAAGGATGCAAGGAAGGGGAATCTGGCATATGTCAAGAAAGAGACTAAATAAATACATACATATTCAGGTGCAAAAAGAATGGGAAAGTCTTGATACTTTCTAAGATTTTTTTTTACCCATCTGGAGGCCAACTCTGCTGCATGAAAGACAGAAAGTCTTTGGAAAACAAGTAGGCAGTTTCCATGGGAAAGGGAAGCTGGCTGACTTTTTTGCCAACACACCTGCACAAGTCTTGGGTTGCATTCATTGTATTATGCAACAATGATATATCATTTGTGGAGGCTGGCAAAAAGATGCTCTAGTAACTGAAAGATTGTTTTGTATTTGTCACTGTTTTTCCAGCTATCTCTTGAACAATGCACATGTAATTGCGTGCCTAACCTTTAACAAAATAAATACCTGATAATGGTAAACATTAACATATTTCTTTAAATTAGGAGTGTCACATTCCATTCATGGTATTTAAGTAATTTCCTTTCTTTGTGTTATAACTACTTCTATATAAAATTCTAATTATCACAGTTTGTATTTGGGCAGAGGGCATATGTGACAGGTGATATATAAATACCTATAATACACAAGCACATAAATAATCCATAGATACATTCCTGAAATACAATTCCAAACCACAGTGCATTCTCTCATTCCCTCTCTCCAATTCAAAACACAGCCTGCAGCCAAAGTTTTGAATTGAATAGCTTGAGAAAGGGGGAAAGGTCTATGTCTCATGAACTCAGTTCTAATTGCTGGTGGGATTTCATAATAAATAGCTAGTTAAAGTGGAAAGACATCTACTGGGTTTGCTATGTATCTATAATCAAACTATTGGGAATAAATGAAGGAAATAATTTTATTTGCATTCAATATGAGGTATAATTAGCTCTGAGATCAAAATGCAGAAACAAATAACATTTCAGAAGATATCATTAAGCATTATACTAGAACCAATGCAACTAAAAGATTCAGGACAGACAAAAAGAAGAATGTCTTCACAAAGTGCAGAAACATACAGTGGAATTCATAATTCTCATTTATTTATTTATTTATTTGCAGTATTTCTATCCCGCCTTTCTTTACGCCTTTACAATGGCTTCAAACTACAGGAAAGGAGATTCCACCTGAACATCAGGAAGAACTTCCTCACTGTGAGGGCTGTTCGGCAGTGGAACTCTCTCCCCCGGACTGTGGTGGAGTCTCCTTCTTTGGAGGCTTTTAAGCAGAGGCTGGATGGCCAGCTGTCGGGGGTGCTTTGAATGTGATTTCCTGCTTCTTGGCAGGGGGTTGGACTGGATGGCCCATGAGGTCTCTTCCAACTCTACTATTCTATGATTCTATGATTCTATGGAGGGAACTCATGGCGGCTTTACATAGAAGGCAGTTATTCGATGACTTGGTAACAGTACAGTAATAAAAGACATTTAAAAATCACAAAATTCAAGTAAGACAATTAAAACATTTTAATCACAGTCATAATTAATCACATGATCATTGACCTCCTGGTGGGCTTTCAATAAGCAATTGGCTGGGCCAGAATATTCAGTGTTGCAACACACTCTAAGCAATTTCAGCAACTTTCTCTTTTTGAATCGCAGACTTGAATGTCTTTGAAGTTTGCAAGGCAGCATACCACACACCAATAACTGTGCAGCAATGCCAGATGGAAGGATGGTGAGAATCATAGAAGCAGGTCACAGCATTTCATAGCCCATTCCTCAAGAATCATAAAACTTAACCCATGTTTCCTCCAGTACTTATAATGCTGATTTGATATGAAATAGTTTAATTAACAGTTTATTGCAGGACTGGGAACTAATACCATCTGCATCTCCATAGCATTATTCAAATCTTCTTTCTAGTCTAGTTTTGAAATGGAAAAAGTCATGGTTACCCTTGTAGATTACTTAAATCTGACAATAGAGAGAGGAGGAAAGTGTAAACTCTAGTGCAGGGGTCCCCAAACTAAGGCCCGGGGGCTGGATGCGGCCCTCCAAGGCCATTTACCTGGCCCCCGCCCTCAGTTGTAGACTTAGGCTCGCCCAAAGTTTGAAATGACTTGAAGGCACAACAACAATCCTACTTGATTATCTCATTGGCCAGAAGCAGGCCCACAATTCCCACTGTAATCTGATAAGTTTACAGTATGTTGGTTAAAATTATTTTTATTTTTAAATATTGTATTATTTTTTCATTTACCAATATTGTAAATGAAATATTGTAAATGAATGATATGGTAATAATATAATATACTGTGTATACATATAATATTGATAATAAATATTATAATGTAATACAATATAATATTTATTTATTTATTACAGTATTTCTACCCCACCCTTCTCACCCAATAGGGGACTCAGGGCGGCTAATAATAATACTACAATATAATAATATTGTATAATATAATAATATTAATTATATATTATATATTAAATGTAATATTACTAATAATATTACGGTATAATGGTATAGTACAATATAGTAATATATAATGCTAATATTGTGCTATGCTAATAATATAATATATTGTATGTACATACAACTTGTAAGTCGCTCTGAGTCCCCTTCGGGGTGAGAGAGGGTGGGGTATAAATTTAACCTGTTGTTTCACCCCGGTCCCTCATAATACAATGCATAAATTGTAGAACAGGGCTAAAATCTCATGAAGAACCAGGTGTGTGACTTGAGGTGGAGAGAGAGAGTCTGGGATATTTTAGGAAGTCCATGGGATATTAGTTACCATTGAGGCTTTTATTTTCAGTTACTGGCCAGTTGCACCCTTATGGGAGAAAGCAGAACATTGCATAGTCATCCATGTTCACATCCAAAGCTACTGAAATTCCACATGGTGCTGATTTTAAAGACTTTTTTGGAGTTTTCATTTACGGCACAATGCAACTGTTTGATTCCTCAAAGGTAATCGATGATCACAACATTTAACACTAACTCTGTCAGTTGTCAATATGTTTTCAGGGCCAATTTAATGTAGAAGATTGCTCTGGGAACCTGGAATAAGTTGGGACCAGAAGATCACAAGGCAGGCATGTAGCCGGGGGGGGGGGGGGGGCTTGAGGGTTTTCAGCCCCTCCTCCCCCCGAAATTCTCAGAGTGGTCAATGGGAAGGCCTTACATTTATTATTTAAACTGTTACATTTTTTCATATCATGATCTGATCACCATGCTCAATATATCCCATATGCATGGGGGTATTGGGATAACGATACAAAAGGTTTGCTATCAGGTTTACTCACCCCCCCCCCCCCGCGAAGCAAAATCCCAGCACCCCCTGAATCAAAACCCTGACTACGGGCCTGTCACAAGGGTACATATTTAACTACTAAACCCTGCTAAACCCTATTCCCAAAAAAGGCTTTCTTAGAATGTGTTGAACCCTAGAGCAGAATCATGAACACAATGATATGAGAGCTACCATTGTTATTCTCCCTTGCACAGCTGTTTTTGAGACACATCACTTTGAATCCCTTATATTTTTCATGCTAGCTACATTAGAATTCATCTTTAGAACTTTTGAATAGTTTTCTAGTCACTAGACAACCTACTTGCTTTAACCATTGTATGTCACACAATTCAGTTTATGCCACTATTGGACAGAAAGTGCATTTTAATCTGATGGCATATATCTGTCATTTGCAGGTGATTGACAGGGATTTCTGATTCCCAATTGCTTAACAATTGTATCAATAAAATGACTCACTCAGTTATAAATCTGAGGTGAAGAAAGTTTGAGGTAATCCAGGACATGGAGTGAAGGCTATGAGCACCATTCCTTTTCTCTACACACACAGCAATCACTCAGTTTGATACTCTTCCACTCTAAATTTAATCAGAATTAATTTATAACAAGAATCTAATTTAAAAACCATGTGTTTTTTGTACCAGACTGTGATTACTGAATCTTGAATTTCTAATAATAAAATAACCCCAAGTTAAACCCATAAGACTGACATGTGCCTTTTCTGAGTTTATGCAAGAACTAGAAAAAAAACAACATGCATTAAAAGAGTAATGAAAGTGATGAGTACAACACTGCTGCTTTAATGCTACATTTGGTTGCTTGATTTACTCACTATAAATTTGACTACTTATTCTAAGCTCTTAAAAGAAAAAAAAACCTCATTGGTTATATTGTTTAGTGTTGGCTTAACAATTTTGTTTCCAAAAGACTTCTGTCTGTGTGGGGGTTATTTAGATAATCTACAAAATATGCACAGATGCTCAAACCATGCAAATAAAAACACTTACATGTTTAGTTCCACAGTTATTTACATAGGACTTTTTGTCCTGCTGTAATAGACATGAATAGAATGACAACTTGACTGGTTTTGGCCTGCATTAGGATTACTCAATTTCAGAAAAATATCCAAGAAATAAAGTCATGTCTACCTGCCCTGCATCACTTTCACTTGATGATTGTTTTCACCACCATTTCCCAAAGTTTAACACCCCTCTAATCTTGTCTATCCTGACAGTCTGAGTTTTCCAATTTTGTAGGCATTATTGATTAAACAGTGCGTAGATGATACATCAACTGCATATTTTCAAAGACAAGAGTTCTCATTTCTTGTTTTGTTCTTTGGCCCATCTCACACAAGAATGCAGAGACGGTGCAGGGAGGGACATGTCTGTAATCCTTAGAGCAAAACCAAACCAGTAGAGTATTCTTGCATGTTTGATGTATCTACATTGTCCAATTAATGCAGTTTGACATCACTTTAACTACCATTGCTCAATGCTATGGAATCATGGTAGTTTTGCAACTCAACCAACCAACAAGCGGATCCTAGCCATCCCCAGTCTGGACCAATCAATGTCCAGGGTGGCAAAATCCTTTGTTACAAACCACTGTCAAAGTGCTATAAATAAATCTGTATGTCTGTAACTGAGTTATGTCAGTCTCTGGAGTGCAGACTCTACTTACATCCACATTGGCCAAGGTGTTCTTTTTTCCTTCAACCCATGGCTTATTCAGTCCTTCAGAGTTTGGCACATTAGTCTTGAGGAGCTAAAATCACATAACACATAGTTCAGTGGCAGAGCAATAGATTCACATCCGATTTTTGTTTGTAATTTTAAAAAGCTATCAAGGGTGTTGAACTGTTTCCATAAAGTAGGTTCAACATTTGGATAGTTCTTTTTATGTTTAGTTTCAAAGCAAGAGTGAATTCACCATCAAGCTGGCATAGAAGATATCAGGCATTGGGTTGCTGTGAGTTTTCTGGGCTGTATTGCAATGTTCCAGAAGCATTCTCTCCTGATGCTTTGCCACATCTATGGCAGGCATCCTTAGAGGTTGTGAGGTCTGTTGTAAAATTATGCAAGTGGGGTTTATATATCTGTGGAAGGTCCAGGAGTAAAGACAAAGATCCACCCAGAGAAAAGTGTTCTTACCATACATCAAGGGAACCACTGACCTCATTGGGAAGCTGATGAAGAAACACAAACTACAAACTATCCACAGACCTACTAAGAAAATCCAACAAATGCTCTGTTCAGCAAAGGACAAAAGGATCCTCTCACCTCTGCAGGAGTCTACCTTATACCATGCAGCTATGGACAAGTCTACATAGGGACCACCAAACACAGCATTGCCTAAACACGAATCAAAGACCGTGAAAGGCACTGCAGACAAATCCAACCAGAGAATTCATTCATAGAAGAATACTTGATGGACCAACCTGGACCCAGCATATTATTTGAGAACACAGAAATGCTGGACCACTCTAACAACCACCATGTCAGACTACACAGAAAAGCCATTGAAATCCACAGGCATGGGGACAATTTCAACAGAAAGGAGGAAACCATGAAAATGAACAAAATCTGGCTATTAATATTAAAAAACTCAAAAATCAGGAATTCCAGACATGAATCAATCAGGGCCAGCTAACACAACCCAACAAAGGATTCCCCCACGCAGGAAGACTTTGAAGTTGCAAGGCCATTCAATGCTAATCAAGGTGGCTAACTGCACCATTCACATTTGCCTCAAGCAAACAAGAGTTGTTTCTCTCACCTTAGACCTTCCACAAATATATAAACCTCACTTGCATAGTTTTCCAACAGACCTCACAATCTCTGAGGATGCCTACTATAGATGTGGGCAAAACATCCAGGAGAGAATGCTTCTGGAACATGGCCTTACAGCCTGGAAAACTCACAGCAACCCAGTGATTCCTGCCATGAAAGCCTTCGACAACATATCAACCATCATGTGTCATGACTCTCAAACTTATAGTAAAAGTGAGAACTTGGAACTGTTGGCTATTAGAATCCAATTCCCATCATCCCCAATCAGTATGGCTAGTATGCTAGCTAAAGAATTGAATGACAGCAAATGTAACTTTTCCAAACGTCAAGAAGAGGGGTCCCTCCTTAGTTGCCTTGCTTATTGTGCATCATTAAAATCGGCAGGGCAAACCATTTCTAGGGTATGTCAATTCAAGAGTCTTCTCTTTAGAGCAAATAGATGCTGGACTCTTTCTACAATTGTTTTGCATCAAGTGCTGGATTTTATCCTCAATACTAGAAACATGAAATGCAGCATGCCTGTGTACATGAACATAGGTGAATGCACACATGACACACAACACTGTCAGCTGGCAGCAATATTAGATCAAGCTGTTTGAAGGAACATGGCATTAAAAGCAAATATAGAAAACAAGGTGCAGGGCTGGCCGGCCAATCTTTACAAAGTACCTTCGGCAGGGGAGAAACCACATAATATATTCAAGATGTCAGAGGTTACCCATAGTGCACACGAATCCTGCTGCGAAGGCCTCACCTTTCACTTTTACTGCTGTAATTAGATTACAAAAGTTTTTATTGCCATTTTAAATTCTTCCTTTATAGGTTGCTACCCAGCTATGGGGCTGTTTTTTCATCACACTTAAGAGCTCAACGTATTTAAATTCTCCTCCTGCCCCACTCCTCTTCCTGCAATGCTGGATTAACTTTGAAGGATTGTTGAAGTCACAAGTCACTCACCCTTGCCCTCCTAATGGGATCTCTCTGCTGGTACATGACCTTGAAGTGTAATATATACAATCAGCTATATTTATTGGTGGTGGGAGTAATGTGGGAAGTAAGAACAGCTGGATTGCATAAACAGTGAGACCATTTGTCCTGCCTACAGTAGCCATGACATGTTTAGACTAGTGCAACACAGTCCAGCAAAATCTTCCTTCTTGCAGTGGTATGTGATTATCTGATGGTACCTCGGAGAACCCCAAAGGTTATGGGAGAAGATACAGTGAGCTTAAGAGAAGAAAATTACTTTCTAGAGTGTTTGAATAAAACAAAGGTTTAATGACTGGAGAAAGCGGTGGCAAAGATTTAAGGAAAGGCTTACTCTGGAAACCAGGAAAGGTTAAAGGGATACAAGAGCTTTTCAAAATAAGACTGAGAGGAATAACTGCAGGATTTGGGGAGTGTGCGGTCCTCCAGATGCTGGGCTGCATTGCTCAACATTCCTTATCATTGGCTGTGTTGTGCAGAGCTGCTAAGAGTTGCAGTATAAAAAACATCTGGAGGACCACATGATTCCAACCCTTTTGTAGATGATCAGCTCTTCCAATTCCACGGTTAAATGGATCCATTTCAATCTGATTTCAGGCCTGTTTATGGGACTAAGACAACTTTGGTCATTATGGTGGATAACCTACACAGAGAACTGGACAGGGAGAGTGTGTCTATTGGACCTCTCGCTGACTTTCGTTAACATCAACTAAGTTATCTTTTTTGACAGCCTTGGAGGCACTGTTTTACACCTCCTTACTGGAGGGGCAAACCCATAAGGTGATGCTAGGGGACTCCTATTCGAAACCCTGGCTGTTGAACCTCAGGACTCTGTCCTCAATGCTATTTAACATACATATGAAACTGGTGGGAGAAGTCATCCATAGTTTTGTCCTGCTCCTCAACCAGTGTCCATCATCAGTGAAAGACTGGATAAGGGCAACCAAACTGAAACTTAATCGAAACTGGACAAAGATGCTTTTGGTCATTTGGAAGACATACCAGGGAATAAGAATCCAGCCTATGCTAAATGCAGTTATACTTCTCACTATTGCAAGCTCTGTTGGTAGGAATGAGAGAGGGGACCTTCTCTGTGGCTGCTCTTCAACTCTGGAAGTCCTCGCTCAGAAAAGCCCTTTCCTGTTGTCCTTCCAGCATCAGGTTATTCAGATAGACTTTTAAAGCAGGATTAAAAAAAAACTGAGCCAGGGTGTTATGGAGGACTTTATGTAGATTTTTTTGAATAATTTTTATTTCTTTTGATAATCATAGGTACAGCGATAGTGAGAGAACAATCAAAGGATTGTAAAGACATAGCTGGAAAAGGGAGAGAAAAACAAAAAAACAAAAAAAAAACCCTCCAAAAAACCATGTGAGTTGGGAGAGGATGGGATCAAAAAAAAAAAAGAGGGGGGGGGGTGTGAAAGACTTCCCAACAGCCCTTTAGGATTTCTTCTTTCGTTCTTTTGAAGGTTCGTATTTTCCGGATCTCTCTCTACTCGGGCTTCCAAAAAAAAAAAAAAGTCCAAAAAAGAATCTTATATATAAGTCAAATCTATCTTAAAGTCCATTCCTTTTTATTTAATGAATTCTAAGAAACTGGTCAAGTCCATTCTGTTTTTCCCTTCTCTTATTTTTTAAGTTAAGTTATGCATTTGTATTAAATCCAATACTTTCAGTATCCAGTCTTCCTTGGTAGGGATTACCTTCCCTTTCCATACTTTTGCTAATGTTAATCTTGCAGCCATGCTTATATGAAAAAAAAACCCCTATCTTGTTTTTTTGTTTAATAAAGAATTTGTGAATCCAAGTAGGTACATTTCTGGCTCTATTTTGAATTTTTTTTACCAAATATTTCCTGTATGGATTGGTGTTTTGTTGTCCAATATTTTTTTATTCTCCCACAGGACTACCATAAATGATAAAAAGTACTAATTTTTCTTCCACATTTCCAACATAAATTTGAATTATTTTTATTAATTTTTGCCAGTTTATCTGGAGTGAGGTACCATCTGAACTGCATTTTGTACCAATTTTCTCGAATGTCTGTAGCAACTGTATATTTTATTTTTTTTCTTCCAAATTTCCTCCCAATCACTTAACTTTAAGTTGTGTCCTACATCTTTAGCCCAATTGATCATACATTCTTTTATGTATTCATCTTCTGTTGCCCAGATCAGAATTTGTTGGTATAAAACTTTTATTATTTTCTTTTCTTTTTGCATTATTACTTCCCATATTCCTTGAGTTTGGTTGAATCCTCTTTTGGCATCTTCTTTATAACACAGTTTTATTTGATAATATTGGTACCAGGATATATTTTCATATTTTTGCTTGATTTCTGAGTGTGTTTTAATTATTAAATCATTATTTTCCTTTTTAAAAAAATCTGTTGATAGGACTTGTAGATTTTAATGGGAATAATACACATATTGCTATTGGCAAAATTGGCTGAGTCTATTGCTATTTACATTATTGATCTTTTGATGTTGCAAGTGGGCGGTCATGATGAGGAACTCCCAAACACTCTTTCTCTCACAGGTAGGATGTCATGCAGCTTTTATGGTGTTCTTTTTTTTTTTTTGCATTACAAATAAAATATGTGCAGTGTGCATAGGAATTCGTTCATTTTTTTTTTCAAACTATAGTTCATCCCCCCAACAGTCTGAGGGACTGTGAACTGGCCCTCTGTTTAAAAAGTTTGAGGACCCCTGTTTTTGAGTGTTTTATAAGTCTCAATAAGCTCTTGTAACTTTTGCCTGAAAAGAGAACAGGGAGCAAGGCCAGTGAAGGAATTATAAAATTGTAGTTTTAAGCTTCCTGTACCAATTAGTAATTTGGTAAGCAGATGTGATAATTTACAAATACTGTATATGTATAGGCTCTATTACAGAGGAACTAAGTTAACTCTTACCCAAGAGCTGATTCCTGGGAACTATATTATGTCCTGATTCTATATAAAAGGTGGCTGTTATTTGAACTAACGATACTACTAGAAACAGGGCAGTCAATGTTCATTTCGGTCAATGGGAAGAATCATGCACTAAATATAATTTGTTTAACACTGTTAAAGGCTTTTATGTACACATGTATCCCTTTGAACTATATAATAAAAACCCGATAAGAAATTAATAAGCTGTGTAAACAGCATAATAATTATGAAGCTCAGGGGCTAGTTCTATATTACATTAAGTGGCTCAGCATTTATCAATATCCTTAGAAAGTCTGATGTCGACAGGTACAGAATCTACATAAGAGTTCAGATATCACCAAAGCTTCCAAACTTCAAATAACTGCTTTTTAAGTTACAACTCATAGACCCAGATATCATGCCAAACACTAGGGCTGTGCAATCGATGAAAAAATGTTTAAAAACTCATTACAAAATTAGGTTTCGTTTCTAAAGTGTTTCTAAAGTATCATTAGTGAAAAATTTCATTACTATAACGAGAGTAACAAAATTTTGTTACCTTTTCGTTATAGTAATTGTGCAAGTGAGGAAACTTCAGAGACTCCTTTCTCCCTCATTTTTACAGCAAAGTTTTTATAAACAACAGTTTTAAAAAAAAAAAATACAAGAATTATCTTCTTGAATTTTCTATACAATGACACAAGATCACAGAGGATCATTCCCTCCAACTTTCAGAAATATTTGTACATCTACTGATTTTAGGGAATTTTTTAAAGTTTTGACAAAAACATTTTTAGAAAAGTCACAACAGCTATCTCATTGGATGGCTCCCATATTAACCAATAGAACTTCCATTTGTGGATTTCTTTCCAGCCCAGAGGTTTATTTACTAGAAGTATCAGTCAGTCCTCCTCTTTGCAGAATCAACAATGTATGAGAACTCTGGCTGGCTGCTGCTACAGAGGAACAAGTCTCTCCCATATCCTGATTAGGGATTTCAGATGCCAAGCAGAATTCTGGGAAATGGAGTTGAGGACCTTTTGAATTCTCTGGCATAGGGTTCCTCACTGTCCCAAACTACATTTCCCAGAATACTGTACTTTCTCAGTCTTTTTCCCCAGCAAACTTTGCTTTCTCCCTGTTTTTTCCCCCTCCTAATGGCAAGAGACCATTAATTTACAGAGGAACAGCAGGCTTTTGGGTTTTCCTTTGCTTGCTTGCTCTGAAAATGAAACTAACTTTGGGAGGCTTCCAAGGTTTACAAAATTCAAATGAAAAAGTATTGGGTAAGTTTTGATTCTTATGTTTTGATCCGACTTATGACAACTAGCAAAAATTTTACACAGCCCTACCAAGCACTATTCAAGGTAGAGGTTCTTTAAGTTCATCAAATAACTCCTCTGAGTTCAGGTCATGATAAAGCAATTCTCTTATTCTTCTGTTGCTTCTACAAGTTGGGGACCAGCAAGCAAAGAATAATGACATGATAGAGTTTCCAACTCAACAAGACTTCCTCAGTCTTCTTCAGCCTGGAATCTTCCAGATGTACCAAGGAACAGCTACCAATGTGATAGCTGGTGATAGTTGTAGCCCAAAAGATTTGGAAGGTACCAAGGTGGAAATGGGTAGTCTATCCTCCTAATAGGCCAAGAAAAGGCAAGAAGCTTGTACTTATGCCCTATTCCAAATTCCACCTCAAACTGCAATTCTACCCCAAATCTTTTTTACTCTATCCAAGTGAATCTATTAGGCAGCCTCACAGTTTTAAGCATAGTATGTCCCTGAGCTTGGGTATATCCATTTTTCAAGGACGTTGACTTGGAATATGACAACTCTATCATAAATGCCATTAGTGGTGTGCATCAGAATATACTCAAATATTCTGTCAGAGAGATATGAATTATGAACCAAGGGGACTGCTCCCATGGCCAGTCTCTGAGTCTTTCCTAAAAAAGCAAGACATGTTCTTTTGTCCAAACAGAACCTTCCCATTTTGAATGTGTGGTGATTAAGATAAAGAATTTCACATGGCTGCAGAATAATGGAGAGTCCCAGGCTTGTAAAATATCCCATTTCCTCCATTAATTGTGTCCACGTGGAGTTGTAACCAAGTAGCTGGAACAAATAAACCTGAAGCAATATTGTTTCCCTTTAAAAAATATTTCACTTAATTTGTGTAAGAGGTTTGAACTCATTAAAAATATACCATCTCCCAGGAGAGCTTAGGCTCACCTTCCTGGTCATATCACCCTAGCTATGCATGCACCAATGCTTCTCCACAGCACGGAGCATATATTAGTCTATTAAATGCTTGCCATTAAACTTCAGGGTGACCTGAGCTCCTGAAAACCGACCCAAAAGACATGGCAGTGCATTATTAAGTCCAGCAGCCTCTGCAACTACATAACAAATGGAATCCTCATGTGGGAAAAGAAAACAAGAATATTAAATTCAGTATGCAAACAGCTCAAAGCCTGAAAGCTCAAAAATATATGCAGAGATTTGGCAATATTACTGATTCATCTCATTCCTGTTCAATACACTGTTCCCACTCCCAGTGAAGTAAGACAGAAGAAGGTCATATACCATGTGAGGTGGGATATATTTCAATGGTAGATTTTGAAGCAGTAGACAGGGAGCTCTGGCGTGGACTGGTCCATGAGGTCACGAAGAGTTGGAGATGACTAAACGACTGAACAGCAACAGCAACTGCTGACTTCTTTGTCAGCAAGTCTACTCTGTGTTTCAGAACAATCTTTAACGGACCTTATGGCTCCTGAGATTCTGCAGAACTCCCACCAGTCAGAATAAACAACAGTGGACAAGGTGGGCAAGTCATCCTTCTTTTAATTTTTTTTAATTGAGTGTAACTTATTATTATTACATCACAGAAGTATTAAAGAGACAAACTTGATCAATACAAGTAATCTTTCAATGGATACATTCACATTTAGTGATTAGCTATGGCAAGAAGAAATGGCTAGAAGACAAAAGATAGATCTTTCATCTGTGTTCTGTTGGGAATTATATTGGAACTTGGCAGAACCTAGCACTGTGCCTTGCCTCTGCTGTGTCAACTCAGAGAAATAACTATAGAAAGAAATGGTTCAATTCTCTGGCTTGTCAAGATAAGAGGCTAGCCAGATGTCACAATAAGGACCTCATCATATGGACTTCTGGCTCCATCCTAGGATACTTCCAGCTAGAGCCAGGATGGAGTCTGCCTGATCCCTTCACACAACGCAGGGCAACTTCCAGCAGAGTTCCATCCTGGAAGTGTCCTAGGATGGAGCCCTGAGAACATGGGTGTCTACCTGTGTTTTCATAGCCTACAACAGGGCCAGCGTGGGGGGAAGCTGGGTGGTGACACTTTCTGCCATGTAATAGGGAAGGCAGCAATGTGGGAGATGTGGGGCATGGAATGACGGTTTTCCTACTGCCCCATGGATTCACCATGCTGCCCAGCAAGTTCTTCTGCTCTAGCCCACATTAGGCACCTCAATGTGATGAGGTCCTAAGTAAACCAAAAGCAGAATGCTTGTGGTTTATTCAGAGATTTCCCCCTGTAGTTAGTAAGAGGAATATGATGAGATATGCATGTGAGATTATGACCACGTTTAGTGGGATTAATGAGGCAATGCACTTCACCATGAAATTCAACAGAATTCTGTCAACATGAAAAAATATCTTCTCACCATCTTTCAGTTTGTATTCTACAGAGTTATTTTAGAATATCTGTGTTGATATTGTAACAAGGAATGATGGTGGAACTCTGACCTACTTTCATGTTTTTCTGCCTGTTTTTTGTAAGGAGGACTGCTCTTCACAAAGAACAATTTACTTCTGGTTTAGTTATTCAAGAGTAAAAGGGGGGCATATTATGCCCACTGAATATGGAGCTTTACATTTCACCCTGGTGTTTAATAACAGAAAAGAACTGATGCACTAAAAATTATTTTTAAAGTATAATAGTTTATAATCTAAAGGTCATGCCAGACTGTACCCTAATATATGAGCAGAGGCACTGAGATGTTTAGAGAATTGGCCCTTTGATTTCTGGATTGATCCCTGTAAGTCCCATCAGTTTTCATCAGGAAAAGTTGCCATTGTTTCTGAAGCTTAGCTGTAAAAAAAAGGATATCAAAAATGCTAATAGCTTTTTAAAAGAGAGTCGCCACACTTAACAGTAGTCATTTCCATTGTGAAGCAGCTCTTACCATCAGAATCTCCTTTCTTGACATTTGTGTCCATTATCTCAGGTAGCTGGAGAAAATAAATTCAATCCATCTTCCACATGCCAACTCTGGAATGCTGGAAAATGTAGTTTAGGGTGGGCCTTTTGAATTCTCTGCCACAGGAGTCCTCACCTTTCCAAACTTCATTTCTCAGAATTCTGCTTAACACCTTGTGCCTCCTCCCCCCTGAAAGTTTTGGTGGAGGAAAACCTGTGTTCATTCTCTAAAGAAATTTTGAGGTAAAAGGGGATTGTTGAAAGTTTAATCAATCCTGTGAGGTATGCAAAGTTGAGAGGCAGCAACTCGAAAGTTTACTTAGTAGGTTTCCTGTTGTTGTTGTTGTTGTTTCAAAAGCTGGATGTGCATTTGTTGGGGATGGTTTGACTGTGCTTTTCCTGTAGCATGTTTCATCCTAATAGCTCTAAAAATGAGGGAAAAAGGAGCCCTGGAATCTCCCCCCATGCACAATTACTTAATGAAAAATAATGAAGAATTCGTGATATCATTATAGTTACGATACACACCTCTGACAATATTTTAGAAACACTTTAGAAATGATTCTCCATGCCCTCTTAATTTAGTAATGAGTATTGAAACATTTTTTCATTGATTGCACAGGCCTAGGAGTCATATTATCTTGCAGCATAAAAGACAGGGAAGGAGAGGAGAAAATATAGGAGCACCTTTAGGACTATCTGTTTTTGATTTCAGCATGAGGATCTAAGTATATAATTTTTTCCCCTTCAGTTGCAATATTGAGTGGTATTAAAGCTTGTTCCAATCTTCCTCCGTAGTTTTTTAAAAGTTTGTTCAAAGATAGCTGTTCTGAGATCAGAGATTGCCTGATTGAAAAGATTGAAGTGTTCTGCGATGTTTTTGTGTATTCACATTTCTAATGTCTGATTTATGTTCATTTATCCTCTGACAAGAGATTGCTCTTTTTGCCCAATGCGAGTGCTGAAGGACTTTGTAGACATGTCACATTAAAGCATAAGCAAACAAAGGTACCTTTAATATTGTCATTGATGTCACTAGGTTCTGTGATGAGATTTCCTGAGTAGATGTGTGGGTAACGTTTGCATCTGGGTTTTGCGGCAAAGTCTTGTACCCATCTCCCCATCCATGTTGTACGTCCTCTTATAGGCAAATACAAGCAAGCCACTACCTTTATCTGGCTAAAGACAGTCATCCAATCTCAGACAGTTACTTATAATTACAAACCAGTCTCAAATGTGTAACTCACTGCAGTGGCACAGTGTGTTAAAGCACTGAGCTGCTAACTTGCAGACCAAAAGGTTGCAGGTTCAAATCTGGGGAGCGGAGTGAGTGCCCACTGTTAGCTCCAGCTTCTGCCAACCTAGCAGTTCGAAAACATGCAAATGTGAGTAGAACAATAGGTACCACTCCAGTGGGAAGGTAACGGCGCTCCATGCAGTCATGCCAGCCACATGACCTTGGAGGTGTCTATGGACAACGCTGGCTCTTGGGCTTAGAAATGGAGATGAGCACCAACCCCCAGAGTTGGACACGACTGGACTTGACGTCAAGGGAAACGTTTACCTTTTAGATAAATTGTGGCCTTCAAGGAGGAGGGGCAATGCCATCACTACTAATCATGAAGTTTCTGATTATTTGTAAAAGCAATGTACGTACTAAAAATTTAAGTATCCTATTCTTGGCAGCCAAAATATTTCAGTGAGAAATATTTCCTGTTATTAAAATCTTAATAGTTGTAATATCTTGGAGTTATTTATTCTAATCTGTACTTTATTCTTTAATTCTGTGGATCTCATAAACAACAAAGGCAAGCATATTTCTATCTGCACTGGTACCAAGTGAGAAGTAAGCTTATTTTAATGCAAGACATCCTGCCACAGTGTAAACAAAAGCATTTCTTAGAATATTCTTCTTTAAAATCTAACTAGTTTTTTTCCAGACAGGATCTTCAGAAGATAAATATCCATTCCCATGAAAGGGCATGAACTTCATCCTGTTCCAAAACCACAAATTCTGCTTTGCAGGCTTCATTAAGATTTGTTGCTATTACTGCCATTACAGAGATCTCATCATGAAAGAGTGCAGCAATCATTAGGTCATCTCTACAATAAGCAACAATAAGAAAGTGGTTATTTCCCCACTTCACAGAAAAGCAAGACAGAAATCCTCACTTAAGACCACAGGAAATTATATAGATGCAACAATCAGGAGGGCTTACCATCAGCTCTGGCTGATATACCAGCTGTGCTCTTTCCTAGATTTGGAGCACCTGAAGATGGTAGTGCATGCACTGGTAAACTCAAGGTTGGACTTCTGCAGTGCAGTTTACATTGGGCTACCTTTGTACCAAGTTTGGAAACTCCGGTTGGTTCAAAATACGGCAGCCAGATTGGTCACAGGAATGGATTACACCTATCCTAAAGCCATTCCAATAGCTGTTAATTAGTTTCCAGGCAAAATAAAAGGTATTGGTTTTGAACTTTAAAGCTCTACATGGTTTGGGCCCAGATCACCTACAGGATCATCTTCTCCCATACAATCCCCCCCCCCCCACACACACACACACTGAGGTCCTCTGGGGGGTGGTTCCTCTAACCAGCCAGAACCAGACTGGCGACCACCACCCAAAGGACTTTTCACCAGCTGCCCCATGACTGTGGGATGACCTGCCAGAAGAGGTCCAACAGCTAAATGAATTGTCAAAATTTAAAAACCATCTAAAGACCTATCTCTTCTGGCAGGCCTACCCAGCCAGTTTTTAAGCATGAATTTTAAATGTATGATCTTTGTTTATTCTGTTTTGTGAATGTATAATAAGTTTGAATATGTATCTTCTATAGAAATGCATTTTAATATTGTATTTGTAGTAGTTTCACAATATTTGTGTTTTGATTATTCTATAACCTGCCTTGAGCCATGAGGAGTGGCAGATAAGAAATACAATTATTATTATTATTATTATTATTATTATTATTATTATTATTATTATTATTATTATTATTTTATTGTATGACACAGCAAACAAGACAGACATGCTGGATTTCGTTTCACAGAATCACAAGTCGAACACTTCCCAAGTGTCTAAGATTGTGTGATGTATTATTATTATTATTATTGACACAACGACGTTGTATGACACAGCAAACAAGATAGATATGCTGGGTTTCGTTTCACAAAATCACAAGTCGAACACTTCCCAAGTGTCTAGGACTGTGTGATGTATTTTCGGATGATGCGTGCAGATCCCAGCAGGGTGGCCTTTTGCAGTTGGCAGATCGTAATTTTGTCAATGCCTATTGTTTCCAAATGCCGGCTGAGATCTTTCGGCACGGCACCCAGTGTGCCCATCACCACCGGGACCACCTACACTGGTTTCTGCCAGAGTCTTTGCAGTTCAATCTTGAGGTCCTGATAGCGGCTGAGTTTTTCCTGTTGTTTTTCGTCAATGCGACTGTCACCTGGGATGGCAACATCAATGATCCAAACCTTGTTCTTTTCCACAACTGTGATGTCTGGTGTGTTGTGTTCCAGAACTTTGTCAGTCTGGATTCGGAAGTCCCACAGTATCTTTGCTTGCTCATTTTCCAATACTTTTGCAGGTTTGTGATCCCACCAGTTCTTTGCTGCTGGCAGGTGGTACTTGAGGCATAAGTTCCAATGAATCATTTGGGCCACATAGTTGTGCCTCTGTTTGTAGTCTGTCTGTGCAATTTTCTTACAGCAGCTGAGGATATGATCAATGGTTTCATCGGTTTCCTTGCACAGTCTGCATTTTGGGTCATCAGCTGATTTTTCGATCTTGGCCTTAATTGCATTTGTCCTGATGGCTTGCTCCTGGGCTGCAAGGATCAGGCCTTCTGTCTCCTTCTTCAGGGTCCCATTTGTGAGCCAGAGCCAGGTCTTCTCCTTATCAGCTTTTCCTTCAATTTTGTCAAGGAACTTTCCATGCAATGTTTTATTGTGCCAGTTGTCAGCTCTAGTTTGTAGTGTGGTTTTCTTGTACTGGTTTTTTGTCTGCTGTGCTTTGAGGAGTTTCTGATTTTTGACTTCAATCAAAGCAGGTTCTTCACTTTGCTTTACATATTCTGCCAGGGCATGTTCTTCTTCTTTGACTGCTTGTTTGACTTTTAAGAGTCCTCTGCCCCCTGATCTTCTAGGCAGATAGAGCCGGTCAACATCACTGCGGGGGTGCAGGGAATGGTGGATGGTCATGAGTTTTCTTGTTTTTCTGTCCAAATTGTCCAGTTCCATCTGTGTCCAGTTTATAATGCCAGCAGTATATCTTATGACAGGTATAGCCCAGGTGTTTATGGCCTTGATGGTGTTGCCTCCATTGAGCTTGCTTTTGAGAATTTTTCTGACCCTTTGTGTGTATTCTTTGCTGACCACAGTTTTCACATGTTCATGCTTGATGTTGTCCAGCTGTAATATGCCCAGATATTTATAGGCCTCTGGCTGGTGACACTTTATTGTTTGGCCATTAGGCATATTTATGCCCTCACTTTCAATGATTTTTCCCTTCTTCAATGCCACTGTCGAACATTTGTCCAAACCAAACTCCATGTTGATATCAGTGCTAAAAATTCGGACAGTGTTGGTCAGAGACTGGATTTCAGTTTCCGTTTTCCCATATAGCTTCAGGTCATCCATGTACATCAAATGTGAAATTTTGTGAGAATTCTTAGATGTTTGGTAGCCGAGATTTGTTTTTTGTAAGATTGTTGACAGAGGGATCATGGCAATAATGAAAAGCAGAGGGGACAATGAATCTCCCTGGAAAATTCCTCTTCTGATGTTGACAAGTCCATAGCTTTCATTTCCAACAAACAGTTCAGTTTTCCAGTGCTCCATCATGTTTTCAATGAAGGTGCCAACATTTTTACAAATCCCGATGGCGTCCAGGCACTTGATGATCCAGCTGTGTGGGAGTGAGTCAAAGGCCTTTTTGTAGTCAATCCATATTATTATTATTATTATTATTATTATTATTATTATTATTTCAGACTACAGTACCCAGAATCTCCCAGTCATCATGGTCATTAGAGTATTTGGATATTTTTTAAAAGCAGCTATTCTTAGTATATTCATTTGGAGTCTTCAGATATAGAGCATGTGCATACCAATCTCCGTGTATGAATTCTAAGTATTCAGCCTTTCCCTTCTTCTCCTACCACATTGTCTCTGAATGCTCCTAATAAAGCTATACCATTGCTATGGCTTCTGTTCTCCCTATTCTGCTAACCCTTACTAGATTCATCCACCAAAAGAAAAGGACTGTGAAAAGATGGTTGATTGTTGCAAGAAAACTTCTACTGCTGGGCAACTGATAACATGTTGTATTATTCCATCACATACTGGTTTATTCCTAGAGCTTGGAAAGTTATTTTGTTGCCCTTCCAATTTTTAGAAAATAGCCGATTGCATTAATAGCACTTTTCAAATGCCTTTTTATCACTAAGCATTAAGAAAATGGCAGACAAGCTTTGTCAGATTACTTCTAAAAGTACAATATAAAAGGGGTGTTTTTTTTTTTTTAGTACAGTACAGGCAGTCCCTGAGTTATAAATATCCGATTTACAAGTGGCTCATAGTTAAGAACAGGGGTGAGATAACAGGAAGTGAGAGAAATCTGCCCCTAGGAGGATAAATTCACTCCTGAAAGAGTTATCATGGGAAAAAGGTGTTTCCATTGAACTTGTATCACCAATTCTTGATTCCACAACAAGCAATTTTTTTCAAAATCCAGGTACTGCAGAGGCAGAAAGTGAGGTGAAACCCTCTGAACAGAGGCACAGACTGCAAAATGAATTCCACAGGGGTGTTAACCCTTCCCTATGATATCCAAAGGTTTGAAATGTATATTTTTGGCTGGAGTTATGCTTAAAAATATATCTGTTTTGACTTACAAACAAATTCAACTTAATAATAAACCTACAGAACCTATCTTACAATATGTATGATGTATTTAAGGATGGGTTGTTGTATGTTTTCCGGGCTGTATGGCCATGTTCTAGAAGTATTCTCTCATGACGTTTCACCCACATCTATGGCAGGCATCCTCAGAGGTTATCATATCAGACTACACAGAGAAGCCATTGAAATTCACAAGCATGTGGACAACTTCAACAGAAAGGAGGAAACCATGAAAATGAACAAAATCTGGCTACCAGTACTAAAAAAAACCTCAAATATCAGAACAGTAAATAAGAAGCAACACTCTGAGACATGGGAACTAGGGGCAGCTAACAAAGGATGCCCCCAGGCAGAAAGTAGCCGGTAGAATAAGCCATTCAGTGCAAATTAGGGTGATTAACTGCAACATTCACGCTGGCCTCCAGCTGACAAGAGTTCTTCCCTCAACCTGGACTTCCAACAGATATATATATATAAAAATTCCTTGCTGAGTTTCTCCATACCTCACAACCTCTGAGGATGCCTGCCATAGATGTGGGCGAAACGTCAGGAGAGAATACTTCTAGAACATGGCCATACCGCCCAGAAAACACACAACAACCCTGTGATCCCGACCATGAAAGCCTTTGACAACATATTTAAGGATGGTTTTAAAGTATTAATGTTTTATTATAGTTTAATTTATGTTTTAGGACATGTGACAACAACTACTAATATTTGGTTTTCAATGTTTTAACTTTGATTATACATGTTTTTATCCACTGCAAGCTGCCTTGGGCCCTTAAGTGGAGAAAGGCGGGGTGTAAATGTCATAAAGAAATAAAGAAATAAAGGTTTGAGCTCAGCCTATTTCTGACCTGTCCCCAACTCCCAACTAGGAGTTTCAGTGTCCCCATCTGGTCAACTGCTGTCCCAGTGTAGGTGATGGTGGGCCCCTGCTTGGTTCTCCCTTCTTATGTTTCTTAATATTGAAACCAAACTTGAACCAGATGGGCCTTCAAGCGGACAAAGGGTTATTCCTGATAGTTCTTTAAATAGAGGATTGCCCTACAGATGTATGTGATACTTGACCTAGATCTGGACTGCTGGAAATTATTTACCATAAACTAAAGATCCCCTGCAAATATCAATATCAGAGGAAAAGGTTCAAGATTAGAAGTTGACTTTTCAACCTGAAATGCTCATTTATATGGTGTAAGGATGTTTGCGGATGTTCATTTCATCACCTTGGACTCCCTTTGTAATCTAAAAAAATACTACTATGAAAACTAGGCTACAAAATTCCTTAACAGCCTTACTGGTGATATGATTGTGAGATAGAAGCAAATAATATCATGATATTTTGAATAACATTAGTTCTACAGAACCATGGGAGGGATATTTAACATTATGCGCGAGAATGAAAACAATCTACTTTAAAAACAGAGCTAAAATGACTTTTTTCAGCCACAAAAGAGGAATACAAACAGGAAGAAATGTACACTAAGAAACTGATACTTTTTTTTGTTTGAACCAAGTTTAAATGGTATAATTAAATTTATCATAATCAGTAAAATATGTGACTCAGATTTATTGGAGCAGCCATTTCCCATTGCATAATTTCCCTTGTGGACTTTCAGTTTTAATTTAAAAAAGAGTGAACACATAATTTTATATATGCCCACATGTGTGTGAGGTTAAGGAAAGCGCAAGCCTACATGGGGAAATCAAAGTACGGCTTACCACTAGTCTGACACTAAACACAAGGACTGGGTATGCTCTGCAACCATAATAAAATCCTGGCACACCATGGGCAGCTCGGTGAGCCAGAACAACACTAATAAGGTAATCCAAGCCATTTGGAGGTTCAAACTCAGTGCAAACTGAGAACAACTTGGAGATTTACTCTCTTTTTAAAAAAGCATTTTACTGTACTCTTTACTAAAATAAGAAAAGAAAAGCTCTCAGAGTAGGATATATAGATTAGCAGTCAAGCAATTCCTAGATTTACAATCTAATGCACACAAAATGTATAAGTGGGGATAAGCTGAAGCACTAATTTACAAACTGACCATTCCAATTACGACGGGAAATGGTTACAGTAATAGTGATAATGGTGAAGATGATGATTATGATAGCAAGTATTCTACCTTAGCTACTTTTTTAGTTGGGGAGAAAAAATCCCGGGACCTGAGAAGAGGTCCACATACAGACCAGTTGGTTCCAGGATTTCTACCTCCGTTATCCACACCTGCTGCTTTGTCCTGAGATTTTGCAGCCCCCAAGATGTCAGCCATGGGATGTCCGCTGGAAATTTCTGTAGTTTTTAAAAGAAAATTAAGATGAGAATATGCAAATCATTGTATAAGTTCCATTCCATGGTTATAGAGCATGGGGGGGGGGGGGAATCTGTGCAGACAAGTTTGACTGTGTACTTGTGCCTGGGAACTACGGGGTGCTGTTCCTGGGTTATACATGTCTGCTCCTTATTGCTTTTATCATAAAACATGGGGAAAGTTGATTACATGGCAAAACCTTTGTTTTTGTGTCACAAACTTCATTAAACGGGTGGAAGATAAAGTTTTTCTTGCTAAGATAAAGGTTTCACCCTCTAGTCAACTGTTGCCATGTTTTTTAGGATACAACCAATCAGGAACCGACATGTATAACCTGGGAACAAACCAACATAGAAAATCCTATATTTTCTGAGTGTAGGGACATACAGAGATTTGAATATCCACATTTTCCAACCAGAACCAAGATATTCCTGCACCTGAAAATCTCACATTTTTTTGCCATTTGTAGCGATTCCTCTCGTCTTTTTGGGGGACAGCGTTTGGCCACCCTCCATTTTGATGCAGGAACTCTTGGGATAAAGGTACTGCCTGGACGGGCCCAAGATCTCACTAAATTTAGGACAATCATCCTAGAATAATGTATCTATTTTGTGCCATGTTTTTTTTCTTTTCCATTCATTTTACAGGCTGTAAACAGAATCTAGTGTGTTATTAGGACTGCCTGTAGTCCAGTTGTGGCTGAATTTTGTATGGCCCAAATGAAAGAGGTCAAAAGGATAAATTGTCTCTTGCCCTCTGCCCATCTGGACCGATGTATTCTTCTTAGATTAATTTGTAATACTGTGTTTCTTCCCTTGACCACATTCTAGACTTACTGATTTCTCTCCATGGCAGCTACCATGACATCTGTTTACTTACTTGTGAACTCATGGAATTGATATATTGGCGCTAGTCACAAATTAGTGGAATTCTTTCCAGATGCAGATGTCTTTAAGTATTCAGACAACATGCCAAAATCACTAAACTGTTTTGGCTATTTTGTCCCTTTACTGATATCTCTTTCAGATGATGTAAACACAATTACCGGGGCAATGGCCAGAACACTTAAGACATGTTGCTGAGGCTCAGCTTAGGGTGGAAAGGATCAAACTGACAGCTCCCTTTACAGAACCGAGGCCAAATCCTGACAGCCCATAAAGGTAAGCAAAAGAAAAATGGACTTATGTTTAAAGCAAGCAGGTGTTTCTTCCAATGAAGCCAAAAGGCTTTCTGAACAGTGGTTGGCACTGAACAGATGAGAAAGCTTCCAAACTTTACAAATGGCAGTATACCAAGTAGCAAGTGCTTCTCCTGTTCTGTTTTTTGCAAACAGCAACACATACTCAATTTGGTTGCATGCACACATTAAAAGGGCATTAAAATATCAATGTAAGCACATTGTAACAAAACAATGTTATCCAATAGATGTTGTTCTTTCAACAAGGTTTTCACTCAATCAAGTATGTGGAAAACACAAAGGGGCATCTTTATGATTGTAGGTTAAACAGACAGCTTTAATCAGTCATACAAAAAGACAGAAAATGATAAACCACAAGTCTAGTTTTTCCCAGTTTGTAAATGTTTACAAATGTGTTAGTCTTTAAGGTGCCACAGAATATTTTCTTTTAGGTGTAACAGAATTAATGTGGTTACCACCCTAGAAACTGCCTAAAACCAACGTGCAATTAGATCCAACTTTATTCTTATTGGGGCTTCCAAATGAAGAAACAAAGAATTTGAATTTTAAGATATTACATGATATGATCCTAGCTGCAAGAACTCTTTATACATAAAAATGGGACAAAAGAATTACTCTCAAAAGAAAACTGGATGATAAAAAATGGGTAGTTACCTTGTCTAATTAAAGAGAGAGGACACTATTCTAAAAGAATTGGAACCATTTATATTATTCATAACAAGAAATGAAAGTGTCAAAATGTTTGTGGCTTTTGAAGATAAAGTATATATAATAATGAGATTGGGGGGTAGAAATAGAAAAGTTTTAAGGATAAAAAAGTTAAAAGGATGATAACAATATTTTCATCATATGTTTTTAAGTAAGGGGGTGGGAAATCAAGCTTATGTTTTTATAGATTTTTTTTATTATAGAGCAGGAATGGGGGTAGATTTATTGTTGAGTGCTTTTATTAAATTATCGTGTCAAAAATGAACTGAGGGTACAGTTGAAATGTATTTCATGTATTTAAAGTGTATTTTTCCTTAGTTTACACTTATCAAGATAATATACAATGATGGAGAGTATTATTTGGCTAGGTATCCATTCACATTTTAAGCTTTGTTCCGAGGACTAATTCCCCAAATTATACTGCCCCGATGAAATAGTGGGTTGCAAACAAATGTTTAAGGTTTTATTTGGTCAAATATAGTGCAACAATGTTTGCTCAGCAACTATATTCTTCCTCTTTCTTATGTGAATAGATTTCAGACCTCTTGACACAGGCTGTTTTTCAGCAGCAGCAATGGGTTTTGGCAGTTTTGCCACGGAGCCCGACAGCACCCATCATACCCGCCTCCATGGTGAAAGTGCCAAAATCCCTTGCTGCCACTGAAAAGTAGTTGGTGGTGCATGACAGGAGGCTTCCCGTCTTTCCATAGGGAAAGTTGGGTTGAGCCGGCTTTCTCCCATGTGATGAGGTAGGGGGAAGCGGGGGCGGTACGGGGCATGGGGAAACAGGTCCCCATGCCCCCTGGGCGGGCACCACCAGAATTGTTGTAATTTGTGGCAATACTTGGTGATTCCGGCGGTGCATGTGAAGAGGTCCCTAATCTGCAGTGTGACTTTAATGAAAGCTTTGCTCCTTTTATAACAACCAAGGATTCCAAGTTGCTGCTGCCAGTTGTGATCTAGTGACCTCTATATTTAGTCTCTAATGGATCCTACTTTCCCTAACATTGTTCATTGCAACAGCACTAGACCAATTCTGTATTAACACAAAGTGTTCTTCAAGAGACAATCAAGTTTTAACATAAGGGAGCACAGAACACTTTGCATAAAACTTCAAAACCTGTAGGCTTAAACAATAACAACAACATCTCATTTTTATGAAGGGAGAGTGAGAGAGAAGGAGAATACATGCCCTGACAACACCAGCATGTCATCATGGAAGTGCCAGGACCTCATTGCACCAGGCAGGTCCCGGGACCATGGTGAAGTAAGTGGTTTTTAACAGGTTTAGCCCATCAACATCTGGGGATGGCTTAATTGTAGGGAGATGGTGAACGGCAACAGATATTCCATGACATCATACAATAGGCACTATTATCAAAGTTGACAGTTCAGTTTCTATACCAGCTCTCCCACCCCCCATGAGATAAAGTCCTTAATACTAGTATTATTGAACTTTGGATTGTTTTCATTTTTTTTTACTGCTGTTCGATTTTATACTAAAAGGGTGTCTATAATAATTGTAATAAACAAATAAACAATAAATTTATATATAAAGTCAAAGGAAAAGAAAAATATAAAGAACTGAACCATTCTCTTTTTATGATTGATCAATTAAAATAATATCTGAATGAAGGAAAGTACTGTTCCCAGGGGAGGGGGGGGATATCGATAGACATATGTGGGAGATAAAGGTGGAATCAGCAATGTTAAGATTACTAAGAAAATAACATTTGATATGTATATTGAAATTATGATGGATTTTGATATTCTACCTATGTCTACAATAAAAAATATTTTTTAAAAAACCAAATAAAGTGAAGATAGTTAACAGTGAACAGAGCACTGTTCATCATATGAATAGATGGGCAGATCCAGAGCTCACATAACTCAACAGAATTTCAGTGAAATCTAGAAAGCTCTACTGAAGTTACTTATCAGATGAAAAGATAAGATTGTGTAGTAATTGTCTTTCATATTTAGCTTTCCATGTTCTGCGACAGCACATTTTGACTTACTAAACAGATAAACTCATGCTACACACTTTTCACATAATGAGAAGACAGGAAAGCTTGGATAAGATAATGATGCTGAGGAAAAAGGAAGGAAAAAGGAACAGGGGCCGGTGAAGGGCAAGATGGATGGATGGTATCCTTGAAGTGACTGGTTTGGCCTTGAAGGAGCTGGGTGTGGCGATGGCCGACAGGGAGCTCTGGCATGGGCTGGTCCATGTGGTCACGAAGAATTGGAAGTGACTGAACAAATAGACAACAACACACACTTTTTGTTCACCTCTGAACACTATTGAGCTATTAGTGAGTCAACAGACCCGTGTGTGTGTGTGTGTGTGTGTGTGTGTGTTGGGGGAAGGGGGGGAGTGGAGAGAATTGTCTTCTTTATCATAGGATTTAATTCCATTGCATTTATAATGAAAATGGAAAATATATTCACATGCAATGTACTTTTGTCGATTTCTACATTAATCCTCCATGTTCTGAGTTATCACATGTGTGAGTGTAGTCCCTGCCCATAAAACTTTCTTATTCTTTAATTAAAAAGGCAGAAACCTAGAAAATCTAGGTCTAAAAAAGGGGGAAATATAGCCAGTGCTAAGTGGTGATATATCAAAATTGTGTAATTCCTGACAAATAACTTAATTAAAAAAATTACCAGGCAACCGTCAGAAGTTGTTTTGCATTATATGATGGGCTCCATGAGACTCTTGTCTGTAACTGTTTCAAAGGTGTGTCGAAATGGGGCAAGGGGGAGGGGGCACTGCGTTTGATGAGGTCCAATGAGATCTACACTGGAGTATCCAGGAAGTGAGGACAGCATTCCTGAAGTTCTAATGTATTTCAATTGGAAGCAGTTAAAATATAGTTGAGCAGTTAGGAAAAACTATTTAGTTCTCAAGCTGCTTTTTATGAAATGAGGTTATCTTTTTGAAAACATGGAATGGAAAACTCCAAGGTCATGATCTAATCGAAGAGCATAAACACTTTTTTTATTAGTGTATAAAAACACCATGAGCAAAAGGGACATCTGCAGGGAAAGGCAGAACCAAATTCCTGTCCATGCTTCCCTCCCTCTGCCATTTTGGGATTTGTGGTTTTAAGCAAAGGAGGTTGGCAGGAGCCCTCCTTATTACGTTTGCATTTAATGAAATCATGTGGCTGTAAATCAAATAGGAATAGGAATAACCAAAGTCACCACATCCTCCAAGAAGGTTCATATTGACTCTCAACTAGAGCTGCTTGGGTGATGAATTATCAGTTGTCAAGTATAAAAAGGTCACCCAAAATTTGTCCAGCCCTTCCATAGCCACAAACATCTTCAGTTCCAAAATCTAACCTAACTCCAGTTGAAAAATGAGGATTTCATTCCACAAATTGCTGCTAAAAACCCAACACTTAGTCTTTTGCCAGAATACCTGCATGTTATCTAAAACTGCTTGTGCCTATAAGAAACAGTTCTGGCATAGAAGACTGCTAAGGAACATATGAAAAGTATGGCATGCACCCAAAACACTTGCTTTAAATGAGTGCAGCACAGCAGCATTGGGAAAATGAGGCAAGCTTGGTGATGGATAGACTGCCTGGAGTCCAATTAATTTGTCCATTAAAGAATGATTAAGTAAAGGCCCACTAGGAGTCCAACATTAATCAATGTAAAAGATCGGTAGCAATTGGATGAGGTGACTACATCCCAGCATGCTCCCACTGACATCATGGTGAGTGCAGTGTGAAAAAGAAAGATTCTCAGCTTGCAATGCTTCTTTAATCATAGGTGGGTTTATCATAGGGGATCATAGAATCATAGAATAGTAGAGTTGGAAGAGACCTCATGGGCCATCCAGTCCAACCCCCTGCCAAAAAGCAGGAAATCGCATTCAAAGCACCCCCGACAGATGGCTATCCAGCCTCTGCTTAAAAGCCTCCAAAGAAGGTGCCTCCATCACAGTCTGGGGGAGAGAGTTCCACTGCCGAACAGCCCTCACAGTGAGGAAGTTCTTCCTGATGTTCAGGTGGAATCTCCTTTCCTGTAGTTTGAAGCCATTGTTCCACGTCCTAGTCTGCAGGGCAGCAGAAAACAAGCTTGCTCCCTCCTCCCTATGACTTCACCTCACATATTTGTACATGGCTATCATGTCTCCTCTTAGCTTTCTCTTCTGCAGGCTAAACATGCCCAGTTCTTTAAGCCTCTCCTCATAGGGCTTGTTCTCCAGACCTTTGATCATTTTAGTTGCCCTCCTCTGGACACATTCCAGCTTGTCAACATCTCCCTTCAACTGCGGTGCCCAGAATTGGACACAATATTCCAGGTGTGGTCTGACCAAGGCAGAATAGAGGGGTAGCATGAATTCCCTGGATCTAGATGCTATGCCCTTTTGATGCAGGCCAGATTCCTGTTGGCTTTCTTAGCAGCCGCATCACATTGTAGGCTCATGTTTAACTTGTTGTCCACAAGGACTCCAACATCTTTTTCACATGTACTGCTGTCTAGCCAGGAGTTCCCCGTTCTGTATCTTTGCAATCCATTTTTTCTGCCGAAGTGAAGTATCTTACATTTATCCCTGTTGAACGTCATTTTGTTAGTTTCGGCCCATCTCTCTAGTCTGTCAAGATCGTTTTGAATTCTGCTCCTGTCTTCTGGAGTGTTGGCTATCACTCCCAGTTTGGTGTCATCTGCAAACTTGATGATCGTGCCTTCTAACCCTTTGTCTAAGTCGTTAATAAAGATGTTATACAGAACCGGGCCCAGGACGGAGCCCTGCGGCATTCCACTCGTGACTTCTTTCCAAGATGAAGAAGACGCATTGGTGAGCACCCTTTGGGTTCGTTCGCTTAGCCAATTACAGATCCACCTAACTGTAGTTTTGTCTAGCCCACATTTTACTAGTTTGTTTGCCAGAAGGTTGTGGGGGACTTTATCGAAGGCCTTACTGAAATCTAGGTACGCTACATCCACGGCATTCCCTGTATCGACCCAACTCATGGTGGCAACAAAATCATAAGGCAGTGGCAACAGAAAAAAATCCAGGGTAGGAATGGGCATGTATGACGACTGTTGGATTTTTCCTTAATTTCCTTAATTTTATCCCCGAGAAATCCTCCAAGTGTAAAAGGCACAGATCTAGGACTTTATTTCAATTATTCCATGGCAACTATTATTGACAACAGAAACATATCAGGATGAGCACCTTTGGTATTACCCCCCCCCCCCCCGTTGATTTGACAACCCATGGCTTTGTGATTGTACTTTCACATACATTCATAACCCCACCTTCTTGCACTTCCACTTCTGTAATGCCCAAAAAACCAGGTTTTCCCAGATAAACCAGGGAAACCAGGGAAACCCTGGTTTGTTCCAGATTAATTTGTTTTTACCGGAGGTGTTGTTTGGATGCCTCTGGTAAAAAAACAAGACAGATCTCAGGATATGGGACCTGATAGTTTTTATTAGTTACTGCTGTTACATGATCTACTGGCAGAACCTCAAAACTTAGTTTTCACTGAGAGATACCAAACAAAGAAACATAAACGGAATTATCCTTATCTGTAGAGTCCACTACAGCAACCTGAAAGGGAAGATTTCCTTCTCTTTGATCATTTCTGTTACCTTGTGTATGAGAAGAATCATGCTTTACTGGGCATAATTTTATCAACTCCTGTATTCTGATCCCACAGCAGTCAATCAAAAACCAATTGTCTGGAAATGTAAAAAAGGACAGAGGCGCAAGAGCACCATTTTGCTCCCCCCCCCCCCCCCGCCCAGCAATTGGTACTGGCGGATTCACCACACATAGGTTCATTTACTCACTAGAAGTTGATTCACATTTTGCCAGAGTTGCATGTTTGTTTTGATAGTCTAAAAGATTTACCACATATAGTCTATTATGGGCAAGTAATAGAGGCATTACTAGATGTAAAGGAAAAAGCCTGGGAAAACTAATGCCGCGAGTATGACCCCCATAGGCAATAAATATCATATCATGTACATAGGCTAAGAATCATGTAACACTACTCCATTATTATTTGGAATAGTTCTTCACAATGAGAAATGCACTTGAGGACTATCAAGCAACAGATATGAACAAATCTAGCAAAGAGCTGCATATCCTCAGGGAATTTTTTGCAGTTGGCCACAGTTGCTCCACCCGACTAGTGCACTGCAACAGGAAAAAAAATCTTGATTTAATTTAGATTTTAAAATCCACATATTGAAAACAGATACAGCTGTTGTTGCAGGATATTTTTAAGACTAGAATACAGTTGTTTTTACTAGGGTTGCCAAATGAGCAGATTAAAGGCTTGAGCTATAACATGTTACTTTATATGGCTTTGGCAGCAAGATTCTTCTATACTAAATGGAAGAATTCAGAGATAGCAACAAAAGAAATGGGATATTGAAGATTTTTGAAATGGCAGAAAAAGACAAAACTATTTTTGTTCAATGAGAAATCTTTGGACAGTGTTTTGAAAGTCCAGGAACTGTTTTTATCATTTATAAAGAGAAAAAAAGAGAAGAGAATAGTACTTATGGGTTCAGAATATTGAGACAGGAGTTTAAATGTTAGTTAAGTAGAAAGGATGAAGTGAATGATACTTTAACATTTCTTTTTATGGCTTGGAGGACAGAAAGACAAATATATTTTATATTTTTGTGGGCAGGAATGCTGGAGTAGATAAGTATTCACTGTGTTTGTCATTGCCAGAGTTTTAATTTCTTACTGTGGTTACTTGTAATGTTTTGTATATTATATACAATAAGGACAGAGGAGGTCCAAGGTAATTTTCAAATGTAGGCGAACAGAAATTTTGCCCCCCCCCCCCCCAAACCAATCACTGAAAAATAAAAGCATTGGTTCTGGTCATGACAACACACATTATTATTATTATTAAGATCCAAAGGAGCAGGGTGTGAAAATAGTTCACATTCCAGGATCCCATCCCAGGCTTTTGATGTTAAACTGGATTATATGAGTCCGCACTGCCAGATAATCTGGGATAAACAGAAAATTTGTGATTGGATCCTGGGATATAGGTCCTGTCTGGAAGGGCCCTAAGTGACATATAAACTTTGGCAAGCTGGGCATTCCTTCTGCATGCTACAGCAGGTAGAAATGCAAATCATGGGTCAGTTAAGCAACATGACAAGGAGGCAAAGAGAGAGGGCCCTTGGACACAGCCATATAACCCAGAATATCTGCTTTGAACTGAGTTATCTGAGTCCACACTGCCAGATATTCCAGCTCAGAGAAGAAAATGTGGGATTTTATTCAGCTATGTGTGGAAGGGGCCAGAGAGAGGACCCTTCCAGAGCCCTGTATCCCAGAATATCTGCTTTGAACTGGATTATCTGAGTCTACACTTCCAGATAATCCAGCTCAAAGCAGAAAATGTGGGATTTTATTCAGCTATGTGTGGAAGGGGCCAGAGGGAGGACCCTTCCAGATCCCGGTATCCAGAGCCGGCCCTAGGTACTGTATTTTTCGCTTTATAAGACGCACCTGATGATAAGACACACCTAGTTTTCAGAGGAGGAAAATGGGGATGCCACATTTTTTGAAGGATTTTATAATTGTTTCATCCTTCACTGACTGCCATGAAGACTTCACCCACTCGCTGCTTAAGGGCCTGAGGCTGTTAAGAATGGTGGGAGCTGAAGTCCAAAACACCCGGAGGGCCTAAGTTTGCCCATGCCTGGTGTTGAGTCACTCAAAGCAAGCTTTGGCGGCCCCGAGGAGGCACTGACCTGGCTGCACGGTCTTGAGGCGGACGGGCTCTCTGAAGTGGCGGATGACGGCCAGCGTGTCGCGGTGCGTGAAGCCGCTCACCGGGGTGCAGTTCACCTCCAGCAAGACGTCCCCCGGCGCCGGGGCTTTCCCCGAGAGCAGGACCGAGCCGGGAGCGCCGCCTGAGGAAGAGGAGAGTATCTGCTTTGAACTAGATTATCTGAGTCTACACTGCCAGATATTCCAGCTCAAAGCAGAAAATGTGGGATTTTATTCAGATTTGTGTGGAAGTGGCCAGAGGGAGGACCCTAGATAACCCAGTTCAAAGCAGATATTGTGAGATTTTCTGCCTTGATATTCTGGGTTATATGGCTGTGTGCCATATAACCCAGAATATCAAGGCAGATAATGCACATTATCTGCTTTGAACTGGATTATATGGCAGTGTGGACTCAGATAACCCAGTTCAAAGCAGATATTGTAGGTTATTCTGCCTTGATATTACAAGACAAACACACTGGCTAAGGCTAAACCTCCCCTCTCTCCCCCTCCACCCTCCCAATCCCTCACCAAAACAACTCCAAAGTGGGAAGGAGACTTTGAAACATTGGGCTTCCTTCCTTCCTTCCTTCCTTCCTTCCTTCCTTCCTTCCTTCCTTCCTTCCTTCCTTCCTTCCCTGGCTCTGCTTTGCTGCATGGCCTTCACCTGCTCTGCCCATACTTTACAGGTTTTTGGGTATCACTATCAGTTCTTTTTACAGTTTACTTACCAGATGGTGGGATCCGAGTGATCAGTCAGCCAGGCCCTAGGCAGGTGAGGCTTGTACGTGCCCGCGTGGGAAGCGCTCCTGTGCACACGCACAGCAGGACAAGCTTGCGCGGACGTCTGCCTGCTGCTTCAGAAGCCCGCGCGATCGATCTTCTAAGCCCTGCCACGTGGTTTGTGTGCACGCCTCCTTTCCCATCGCACATGCCGGCAGGGCTTAGAAGAGCACCGGCAGGGCAAAGAATAATCCAGATGGCAATGGCACCCTCTGTTGGTGTGCGCCACAAGCGGCCGCTTCATGTGGCCCACACCGTTGGACCGCCTCTTAATAAGGATATGTTTAAATATATATATTTAAAATCTACACCATGAAGTCTCTCTTTGTGCCTTACGGCCCTTCCACACAACCATATAACTCAGAAAATCAAGGCAGATAAACCACAATATTTGCTTTGAACTGGCTTATCTGAGTCCACGCTGCCATATAATTCACTTCAATGTGAATTTTATACAGCTGTGTAGAAGGGCCCTTTGTTTAAAATAATGCATACATGCAGAGTTTTCAAGCCCAATTGTTCTGTTATTCCCATGAGATTGGCTGTTCTTGCTTTGGATTTTTTTTTTTACCAAAGTCAACTTGTTGCTGAAGATCACTTTGCCTGATTAAATAAATTTATTTGATGCCTGCCATTTATGTGAATTTGCTAAACACCTATGCTTTTTAGAACTCACTACTTTCTCCACAATTTGTTAGCCTGCAGAGACCTTCTCTTCACAGTGGGTCTGGTGTTTTACAGGCCCCTTCTACACTGCTATATAATTCAGATTATCAAAGCACATAATCCATATTTTCCTCTTTGAACTTGATTATATGAGTCTACACTGCCAAATAATCCACTTCAAATCAGATAATCTGAATTTATTCTCAGTTTGGATATCAGCCAGCAAGACAACACCTTAAATCAAGAAATCACTTCCTAAGATCTACAGAGATACTTGCAGGAACACCTCAGTAAGCAAGAGTCCAAAAGTGGCAGGCTAAAACCCGGAACTTCAAGCCATGGCTGATACTGAATGAGGGACTCCCTCCTGGGCACACAGAAGACTGGGCAACTTGGAAGGTGTTGAACAGACTGTGCTCTGGCACCACAAGATGCAGACCCCGTCTTAAGAAATGGGGCTACAAAATGGAGTCCACGACATGTGAGTGTGGAGAAGAGCAAACCACAGATCACTTACTACAACCTGAGCCCTGCCACATGCACAATGGAGGACCTTCTCACAGCGACACCAGAGGCACTCCAAGTGGCCAACTAGTGGTCAAAGGAAATATAGTATAATGCCAAGTTTTTAACTTTGTGGGTTTTCTATACATTATAACTGTATTCTCAATTTGCTTCTGACACAATAAATAAATCTGAATTTTATATGGCAGTGTAGAAGGGGCCATAGAACCTTTTTCTTTTTTCTAGAAGTTTTCTCCCTATGAATTGCACATTCCACCTCTTTACCCACTTTTAAAAAATATTAATGTGACTACTGTGCATTGGTAGGGAAATGGGTTGCTGTGAATTTATTTCTATTTCAACACTCTTATTGTTGAAAACCCAGCTACTTTAATGCCATCTTTCTTGATAATTTGGTAGAAAGGATTGTGATCCGGCATTATTTTACTTGGTCTAATATTCCTTGTTCCTGTTTTCAACCCTAATACGTATGGTGCCGTTTTGGACAACATCACCCATGTTCTAGAACAGGGGTCCCCAAACTTTTTAAACAGGTGGCCAATTCACGGTCCCTCAGACCGTTGGAGGGCCGAACTATAGTGTTTTTTATTTTGAACTATGAACAAATTCCTATGCACACTGCACATATCTTATTATGAAGTAAAAAAACAAACAAAAAGGGAACAAATACAGCCTCAATGTTAATAATAATAATCATCATCATAAAAATAATAAAGAGGGTTGGAAGAGACCCCTTGGGCCATCTAGTCCAAACCCCTTTTGCTTTTGTGCAACAAAACATAATCAAAGCACCCCTGACAGATAGTCACTCAATAATAATAATAATAATAATAATAATAATAATAATAATAATAATAATAATAATAATGGGATCTGCACACATCATCCGAAAATACATCACACAGTCCTAGACACTTGGGAAGTGTTCGACTTGTGATTTTGTGATACGAAATCCAGCATATCTATCTTGTTTGCTGTGTCATACAATGATAGTAATAATCCATCATATATATCTCGTTTGTTGTGCCAAACTCTGTGTCAACAACAACAATAATAATAATAATAATAATAATAATAATAATAATAATAATAATACCATAATTAAAATGGTTGGAAAAGACCCCTTGGGCCATCTAATCCAACCCCCTTCTGCCTTTGTGCACCAAAACAATCAAAGCATCCCTGACCAACATAATTCAACCACCTACTAACACAGTTAACCTATTTCTATAAGATGTGCCTCTGTATTCATTTTGGAAACTGCCACTGGATACATTCTGTGCAATACAAAACGAAGTGTGCCATTTTCCCCAATGTACATTTAATGTGGTACCTCAAGCAAGGTCTTAAGTTCCTCTGTGGCAGCGGTGGCTGGAAAGGAGCGCACAGGGCGGGCAAGGAGGCAGGAAAGGTGAGTGCCTTTCTCTTCTTGTTTGCCCAGTGCTTATGTTCCTTGGCAACAGCGGCAGTGGGAAAGGAGCGCGCAGGGCGAGCGAGGAGGCAGGGAAGGCGAGTGGCTTTCTCTCCTTGCCCCGTGCACTCCTTCCTCGACAGCGGCGGCAGGAAAGGAGCGCGCGGTGCGAGCGAGGCGAGAAAGCCACTCACCTTCCCTGCCTCCTCGCTCGCCCTGCGCGCTCCTTCTTCGGCGGCAGCGGCGGGAAAGGAGCGCGCGGGGCGAGTGAGGAGGCAGGGAAGGTGAGTGGCTTTCTCTCCTTGCTCGCCCCGTGCACTCCTTCCTCGACAGCGGCGGCAGGAAAGGAGCGCGCGGGGCGAGCGAGGCGAGAAAGCCACTCACCTTCCCTGCCTCCTCGCTCGCCCTGCGTGCTCCTTCTTCGGCGGTAGCGGCAGCAGAAAAGGTGCACGCGGGGCGAGGGAGAAGGGAATGGCCTTTTCCTCTTTCTCCTTGCCACACACATCTTTCTTGGCAGAGGAGGAGGGAGCTACTGCCCCGCGGGCCGGATAAATAGCTCCGACGGGCCGCATGTGGCCCGCGGGCCGTAGTTTTGGGACCCCTGTTCTAGAATGACTTTTTTCAGCTTTGGAGCACTGCTGAATTGTTTGGGTAGTTGTAGTGCAGTTTAGAGGAAGTGCGTTTGGCAGGAGAGGAAGAAATAAATACTTGATCAAGTTCCACAGCCTAAAAATGCCTGAACTCTATAGTTAGCAGCTATATATGTCCTCATGTTAGAGTTAGTTCCTGGTGATCAATAACATATCTGTTGCACTTTATTTTACTCCCTCAGTTGGAAATAGTTCCTATGTTTACCTCATCCCAAGCCCCTTACCAATAATACTAGTCCCGGGTTACTTACTTCTTTCTCTAGTTTACATTCCTCACTGTATGCACTTTCTCTGGCCCAGTTCATTTTTTATGAACTTCCTCAGGTTCATTATCAAACCAGGTTTTATTTTAATGTGATTTTATTATGTTTATTGATCTGTTTTTAAATTAATGTGTTTTTATTACTATGTCTGTAACCACCTAGGCTAGTCGCCCCGAGTCCCTTCGGGGAGATGGAGGCGGGGTATAAAAATAAAGTTTAATAATAATAATAATAATAATAATAATAATAATAATAATAATAATAATTTACATCAATGTACATAATATAGAATTTGCATGATCTTCATGTGTTTACTGCACAAATTTCCTTTTGTAGTGTGATTTTTTCTTCCATTGCATACACCCCAAAGTCTGCATGCTCCACAAAGATATTTCAAACGTTACTGCACCCTTATCTTCCTTTTGTTCGCCAGCCAACCACCCCATTTTGTATCCATATGCTTTATAAGGCATGAACAATATAAAATGCTTGCACCTTTGAAGAAATCATAACACATTTTTACCTCTAAAAACTTAATCACAGAAAACAGGCAAAATGTGTCAATAGCTGCTAATCTCTAAGTGGGTGCTTTGGGTCCATTCCCCTTCTGTTCCAGCATATTGGCAGAGAAGTGATGTTAGGAGATAGGACCCACCCCCTCTCCTGCTCACTGTTTCAAGCTGGCTGTTTCCCTTTTATTTTTATGTATATTTTCCTTTTTTGTTTTAAGTGTTGAAATTGGCAATTGTACTAAAAATAAAATAAAAAAATTAAGGAATGGTAGTAGAGTGAGAAGGCGGCATTTTGAAAGTGTACTGAAGAACAATCGCAGGACCATGAATTGGTGAATCAGCACAATTACTTACTTACCGTGTTTCCCCGAAAATAAGACAGTGTCTTATATAAATTTTTGCTCCCAAAGATGCACTAGGTCTTATTTTCAGGGGATGTCTTATTTCTCCATGAAGAAGAATTCACATTTATTGTTGAACAATAAAAATGAACATTTATTATATACTGTACAGTGATTGTCATTACAAACCAGCATAACCAGACAAACTGAATCCTATCAAGAATTTCTTGTTACTACCATTATTTCCATGTACAACACTTTATGGTACGTACATTTACCGACCCTGCATGCTCTGGTGTTCTGTTCGGTGGGCATGTGTCCAAACAAAAACTTTGCTAGGTCTTTCTTTTCGGGGAGGCCTTATATTTAGCAATTCAGCAAAACTTCTACTAGGTCTTATTTTCTGGGGATGTCTTATTTTAGGGGAAACAGGGTACTTACTTACTTAGGTGATCCCTCATAGTTTGAGGATGATTGTCTTCCATCTTGGGGGTGTGTCCGTAGATGGCTGAAGAGACCTATTCTTGATCTGCATGTTCTCTCGCAGTGAGGACATCGGTTTCCAGGTGGAAGGCGGTCCCGGTTAGGGTTCGCTTGACACTCCTTCCTCTTGGCACGTTTCTCCCTTAAGCCCTCCATTCGTGCCTCTTCGAACTCCGCAGCACTGCTGGTCACAGCTGACCTCCAATTAGAGTGCTCAAGGGCCAGGGCTTCCCAGTTCTCAGTGTCTATGCCACAGTTTTTAAGGTTGGCTTTGAGCCCATCTTTACATCTCTTTTCCTGCCCACCAACATTACGTTTCCCGTTCTTGAGTTCAGAGTAGAGCAACTGCTTTGGGAGACGGTGATTGGGCATTCGGACAACGTGGCCAGTCCAGTGGAGTTGATGGCGTAGGAGCATCACTTCAGTGCTGGTGGTCTTTGCTTCCTCAAGCACGCTGACATTTGTCCACCTGTCTTCCCAAGAGATTTGCAGGATTTTTCTGAGGCAACGCTGATGGAAATGCTGCAGGAGTTGGGTATGATGTCTGTAGACCGTTCATGTTTCGCAGGCGTAGAGCAGGGTTGGGAGGACAATGGCTTTGTAAGCAAGCACCTTGGTATCTCTACGGATGTCCCGGTCATCAAACACTCTCTGCTTCATTCTGAAAAATGCTGCACTCGCAGAGCTCAGGCGGTGTTGTATTTCAGTGTCAATGTTGACTTTTGTGGAGAGGTGGCTGCCAAGGTAGCGGAAATGGTCAATGTTTTCTAATGTTAAACCATTAAGCTGTATTCCTGGCATTGCAGAGGGATTAGCTGGTGCCTGTTGGAAGAGCACTTTGGTTTTCTCAATGTTCAGTGAGAGGCCGAGCTTCTCGTATGCTTCTGCGAACGTGTTTAGAGTGGCTTGTAGGTCTTCTTCTGAGTGCGCACAGACTACGTTGTTGTCAGCATATTGGAGTTCTATAACAGATGTTGTAGTGACCTTCGTTTTGGCTCTCAGTCTGCTGAGGTTAAATAGCTTGCCATCTGTCTGATAGATGATTTCCACTCTTGTGGGAAGCTTCCCATCAACAAGGTGAAGTATCATAGCGATGAAGATGAAAAATAAGGTAGGGGCAATAACACACCCCTGCTTGACAGGGTCACTTTAGGAGCCGTTGCTGTCCAAGACTGTTGCCATCATGTCATCATGGAGGAGCCGCAGAATGTTCACAAATTTGTCAGGGCACCCGATTTTTTGGAGGATGGTCCAGGGAGCACTGCGATTCACTGTGCCGAATGCCTTTGCAAGGTCAATGAATGCCATGTACAAAGGTTGATTTTGTTCCCTGCATTTTTCTTGGAGCTGTCAAGCAGTGAAGATCATGTCCACTGTTCCTCTGGAGGGACGGAAGCCATTCTGGGATTCTGGGAGGGTGTCTTCTGAGACAGGGAGAAGGCGGTTTGCAAGGATTCTTGCGAGGATTTCCCCAGCGGAGGTTAGAAGGGAGATACCGCGATAGTTCCCGCAGTCTGTTCTATCCCCTTTCTTGAAAAGGGTGATGATGGTGGCATCCTTGAAGTCTGCTGGGATTTTCTCGGTCACCCACACCTTTTCAATGAGCTGGTGGAGTTGTTGTATCAGCTCAGGTCCACCTGCTTTGAAGATTTCAGCAGGGATCCCATCAGGTCTGCTGGCTTTGTTGTTTTTTTGTTGGCTGATGGCATTGCTAACTTCTTCCAAACTAGGCAGTGCTGCAAGCTCATCCCTGGTTTGTTGTTGCGGGATTTGTGAGAGGGTCTCTTCGGCCACATTGGAGCTGTGATTCAGCAGGTTCTGGTAGTGCTCTTTCCAACATAGTGCACAATTACTTTCATGATGAAAGATGCAATATCAAGGGTGCTTGATAGAATATGTTAAGAGACATTTGCCTTTGTCATCCTTTGAGGTTGAGAGAATGATTGATTTGCCCAGTGTCAACTAATGAGTTTCCATGGCCAAGCAGGGGATTCAAATCCTGTTCTGCCAGTCCAGTGCCCTAGTCCAAACCTCAAGCCACTACACCATGCTGGCTCTTAAATATGCCCTTTATGATTATAAATACCTTTATGCCTTATAAATATAGCCTTTGTGCCAGATATTACACAGATGAGAAAGTCATCATTATTATTACATTTATTTGTCCCATGCTTTTCCCCTCAAGATTGTGCCCAACGCATCTCATAGATTTAAAAAACTATACAATTAAAAGCATACAAGAGATAAACATGTAGCATCTCCTGGCCAGTTTTTTAAAACATTCTGTTTTATAGCCTGCCTGAAAAAAAGGTTTTAGCCTGGGAAGGAAGCTTCAGAGCCCAGAAGAAGCCACCAAAAAGACCCTCTCTTGTGTTTCCAATAACTGTGCTTATGATTGTGGTGGGACTGAGAGAAGGGTCTCTCCTGATGATCTCAGAGACCAGGCTCACTCATATAGAAAAATACGATCTTCCAAATAACCTGAACCAGAACTACATAGGGATTTTAAAAGTCTTTCATGCTACTTGATCATAAATTGAACACAATCTTTTTGGTTTTAAAATATTCCAGGGCAGGCTATCAAAGTATAAGGCCCCTTCTAAACTGCCCTATATCTCAGGATCTGATTCCATATTATCTGCTTTAAACTGGATTATATGAGTCTCCCCCTAAGAAGATAATCTGAGATCAGATCCTGGGATATAGGGGCCGCGTGGAAGGGGCTTAAGCCTGGGGGTAGTCAAAGTATACCCTTTGGTTGCCTATGGCCTTTGGTGCACTTATGGACTATGTTTCCTCTATCCTCCTAAGACTGAAGCATTTCTATTCAAATCATCCAGGAGTGACAACTGAACTTTAAAAGAATGGGGGGTGGGGCTTTTACAAATTTTTGCCCATCAGGTATGGGCTTCTGGACACTTTTTAAATTTTTAAATTATTTTTTATTATTTTGGGGGCAATTTTTTGCAACCTTTAAGGCCATTGGAAGCTACCAATGGTATAAATGAACACAACATGCAGTAAATGAAGAAGACCCTTTGGAAATATGTATAGAGAGGTCTGGTGAAGATGGAGGAGCAAGGAGCCTTGCTAAGAGAAAAAGGACAAGAGAGTTCCTATTTTCATCAGCTGAACATTGTCAGACACTCTTGTACTAATCCGTTTTCACATACACAAACAGTGTATGATAAAGTCTTTGTGTTTACAATATATGGCCAAATCCACCAAGGAGCAAAGGTCACACGGGTCAATTTCCTCACAAAATCAAGCCTTGCTAGTTCTAAGAGTCCTTCTGCAGCACAAATAATAAATAACAGACTTAACTTGTATGACAAATTAGAATCTGGAGGTTTTGCAGTTAGTGATGGAAATCTTTTGTCATAGCTCTTTTCTGTAGCAGACATACAGCTGTTGGCTAAGCTTGAGCAACTTTTTCTCCAGGCTTTTGTTTGTACAGATGGTTTTGCCTAGGCCTGTCATCAAATAGGTGGGTGACATTCAGGAGGAGAAAAAAGTGAAACAACCAGAAAATTGAAGAAATTACTAATAAATCTGGCACTCACTAAGCCAACACAAATAAGGTGTTGAGCTTGTACTTTTCAGGTTTGGTTTAAGGCTCACATAAATTCTAAGCTATTTTAAAATCCACCTTTAGTGGAGGTTGGGCAGAAAAAAAAAGCACAAGAAGGCAAATGTTACACAGTACATGAATCTTGCACTTCTCTTTGCACTTTTTTCTTTCTTTCCCTCTCTCTTCTTCCCAGTTTCTCTTGGCAAAATGCTTATTCAGAATTGCAAATACTATGCTAACATTTTGAACACAAATAGAGCTATATATAAAAAACAAGAAGAGCACTCAATGAAGCATACAAAATTAATAATATGTGAGAATGCAGAATGCCTTGCATACAATATGGTAGAGTCTCACTTATCCAACATAAATGGGCTGGCAGAACAATAGATAAGTGAAAATGTTGGATAATAATGAGGGATTAAGGAAAAGCCTAATAAAAGTTAAATTGCATTATGATTTTACAAATTAAGCACCAAAACATCATGTTTTACAACAAATCGACAGAAAAAGCAGTTCAATACATGGCAACATTATGTAGTACTGTATTTACAAATTTAGCACCAAAACATCACAATGTATTGAAAACATTGACTACAAAAACATTGACTACTAAAAAATTGACTACAAATAAAGGTAGAATTGATGTCTAGAGAAACAGCTGTGGTTCCGGGCGGGAAGCAGACTGTGTTGGATAATACAGAATGTTGGATGAGCGAAAGTTGGATATGTGAGACTCTACTGTAAATTATTCCAGTAGTTTTAGCTCCACTTTTATCATTACAATACAATCTGCATATCTGTAGATGCCCACAATTTTGTTTATCTACTTTTGACAAAATATGTATTTGCTAGGCATTTTCTAAGTCATTTAACAATTTTATGGTATACTTTTGCCAAATGTTGGCCATAGAGTCGCAATGGAGGACCTAATGATACCTAGAGAGATGTCCTTGGTGAGCATTTCATAGGTCCTTCAGCACATCTCTATGGTATGATTCCACTAGATGTTCTTCATTCAATAGGATTTGCTATTACTTATGATTTTGCATATCAACGAAAAGTCCTGGAACATATCCCCTGCAAGATACAGGGATCATCTAGAACTTCACTGTCAACTGAACATATTTACAATTATCCAGCCAAGACAGTGGAACATTTGCCAGGAAGTGTCAGGGATCTAAATAATTGTTATGTTAATTTTTGAGAAGATGTATTTTGTACCCACACACCTACTGTATTTCTTCAGTTCTAAGATGTACTTTTCCCTCTATATAAACATCTCTAAAAATAGGGTATCATCATCATAGGCTTTCACTCACAACTGAGTATGATTGCCTTCCAAGTGTAGGGTTTTGGCAGTGGGTCTGTAGGTGACTGTAGAGACCTATTCTTGATCCGCATGTTCTTTTGCAATGAGAGTATCTATTACCAGATAAAGGGTAGTCCCAACAAGGATTGGCTTGACACACCTTCCTCTTGACACGTTTCTCCGTTTCACCCTCCATTTGTGCCTCTTCGAATTCCACAGCACTGTTGGTAACAGCTGACCTCCAGTTAGAATGCTCAAAGGCCAGGGCTTCCCAGTTCTCAGTGTCTATGCCACAGTTTTTAAGGTTAGTTTTGAGCCTATCTTTAAATCTCTTTTCCTGTCCACCAACATTCTGTTTTCCATTACTGGATCGAGATTATAGTAACTGCTTTGGGAGATGGTGATTGGGCATTCAGACAATGTGGCCAGTCCAGTGGAGTTGATGGTGGAGGATTGTCCCCTTCAGGATCATTGCTTCAATGCTGGTGGTCTTTGCTTCTTCCAGCATGCTGACATTTGTTTAATAATTCTTTTTTATTATAAATAAGGTGAGACTCTTAAGGCCAAGGAGAGGAAATTGTCTCTACCTGCCCTTTTTCAAAAAGGGAGTTCCCTAAAGTTATTTTATTGAAAAAGTTGGATCACCTTCAGTCAAGTTATAGGCTGGGATTTGCAAAAATCCTTACCATCGATAAGAGTATTTGTTGTTAGAGTATTTCGAGCATTTCAAAGTTCAAACAGTTAAGTAAATCAGAAGGATTCTGTATCTGCTCACCAGTGCTGTCACCCAAGGAATGAAAGGAGAAGGCTAAATGAGGGAGGAATATGTAAGATGTTTTGCTTTTTGTAGGATCCTTCCTACTAAACACTGGGACATCTGGTATCAGAAGCAGTTTCTGCCTCTGCTGTCAACAGACCCACCTACCCAGCCCGTCTTTTCCCGCATTTATATATATATATATCTCAATGAAGGTAGTTTTAACCACCTCCAATTATATTATTCAGAATGTTTGCTAGCATATAATGAAATTCCTTTGAGTACAGCTTAATGGTGTCTTGCCTCTTCTTTCACCACTCAAAGGGAATTTATGTGGCCTTTTCCTGGATCATTTCCCTCCTAAAAGGGGAAGTTTATAGCTATTTGGCAGCAATTGATTTATAAATTTGGAAACTGAAGAAAGATGAATGAAAAGCAGGAAGCAGCATAGGCTATGTTGTCATCATGAGCAACTATGTTCCAGCACTATAGGTCAACTGGAGTAGTGCACACATATTCCTTTGAAGACTATCTTCCTAAAAAATTTTGAAATCAGCTTGACCTACTTATGCAATGTATCAGCTCAGGTTCTGCTCTCCTTCATCCCCCAAAATATCATGGATTCTACGCACTTGCTAGATGCCCCAATCAGGGATATACAAAAAGGAAATAGTTGTTATTTTTTAAACAACACAGTCATCGTAACTCAGATTGCTAATTGACTACAGGGAGTATGCAATTGTAACTGTTCCACTGGCTGTTGTCCATATGTAATTCAAGGTGCTTGTGATGACCTTGCTATTGTTGTGTGCCTTCAAGTCGGTTCTAATACATGGTGACTCTAAGACAAACCTATCAGAGACTTTGCAAGATTTCTTCAGAAGAGATTAGCCATTGTCCTTTTCTGAAATTGAAAGAGTGTGACTTGCCTGTGGTTGCCCAGTGGGTTACATGGCCAAGTGGTGATTTGAATCCTGGTCTCCAGAGTCATAGTCCAATACTCAAACTGCTACAACACATTAACTCCTGTTGATATTGATCATAACCATGTTCATAATCATATTAATATCTAGGGAAACATTGTCAACAAGAAGAGTCAACCTACTGGGATTCCAAAGTGAGGGGGCTGTCTTCTTTCCCAGATCAAACCTAACAGCTAAACAGTGCCTCAAGGGACACACTAAAATCAGGGAGGATTGGAGGTGTCTCTTCTGAAACAAAAGACCATTCCTAAACAGTAGAATGCAGAGTGATGTGATACCACCTCTACTTATCCAAGATGTACACTGCAATGGTGGGCTATGGCCAGGCCTGTAGCGAGGGGGGGGGGAGTTAGGGTTTCAAACCCTCCCTGAAAATTTTCAGGTTAAAAAATAAAACCTGGTTTACTATTGAATTTTAACTGGTTAACCAAATCCCCATGCTAAGTCTATGAGACGTAAAACATTAAGAGTCCCTCCAGGCACTATCTCAAGCAGATATTGACAGGTCTGAACCTGGGGGGCGGGTGGGTCAGGGGTTCAACCCCCCCGCTGAAATTTTCAAAACCCCTCCCGAATTTTTTTTCTGGCTACGGCCCTGGCTATGGCCAATTGGAGCTCTTAAGGAATTGAAAATTGGTGGTGATGACCCCCACACTATGAGATGACCCACCCCTGCACCAGTGCAAGTAGTTTTCAGTGTTGCCTAATACGTCACTACATAACAGGTCTTTACAGGCTGCTTAATGGCTACTAAACAGCACAGCTCCATCCCTTGTGCAAGTAGCTACTGGTTGACTGAGAATTGTAGTAGCAAAAGAGCTACATTGTGTCATCATTCACCTGCCAACTATTACCCTCCCAGACAGCTGTGACAAAATGCTGGCCAAAATTAAGTGGCTCTGAGTCAGAATTTTCTGAAAGTTGAAATGTTCTAATCATGGTCTCAAAATTGAGACTTGTGATATAGAATATTTCAAGTCAGAACATTAAGGTAAATGAGAAAGGAAGGACAGAGGAGGAATAATTGAATTTCGGACCTTTCTAAAAATAGTTTAACCCCTGGGCATGACTCAAATACTGATGGACATACCAAAATCTTATCCAGATGTTTAAAGGAGAATTAGCCCCTCAATCATTCAGTGGTCAACAGTATTTTATGAAAGAGTGTTAGTAGTTGTTTTTGTGGCTATTGGCAGACGGTTGCTCACATGGAGAATATATGTAGGACCACCTCACAATATTCACAAACACTATTAGGAGAGATAATATGGTGGGATATTAGTGTCTATGAGTGCCTGCTTATGGAGTCTACTCAAGGAATTCAGCTGCTTCTATATATCCCATACTGGGCCGACTACCCCCCTTCACCTGATTTATCCTGATTGTCCACTATATCTATAACCATCTTCCTTCCTTTCCACTACAACAGGTTGTTCATTCTCAGATCTTTTAGTAATGAGGAAAGGGAAGATAATATTGGTGTTCGTTTTTTCTGTGAGAGAGCTCAACTGTGAACTCCAATAAAATTGTATTTAGCAATGAATATTGCTCTCAAGGAGCCTCCAGTGGCTCAGTGTGTTAAAGAACTGAGCTGCTGAACTTGCAGACCGAAAGGTTCCAGATTCAATTCTGGGAAGCAGAGTGAGCGCCCGTTGTTAGCTCCAGTTTCTGCCAAACTAGCACTTCGAAAACATGCAAATGTGAGTAGATCAATAGGTACCACTCCGTCAGGAAGGTAATTTATTTCCGATATTTCTACCCAGCCCTTCTCCCTGAGGTAACGGCGGTACATGCAGTCATGCCGGCCACATGACCTTGGAGGTGTCTACAGACAACGCCGGCTCTTCGGCTTAGAAATGGAGATGAGCACCAACCCCCCAGAGTCAAACACGACTGGACTTAATGTCATGGGAAACCTTTACCTTTACTATTGCTCTCAAATGATTATTAGCCCCTCCCCATGATATCTTAAGCAACCTGATCCTGCATGTATTCAATATTAGGTAATACCTATATCTCACATCTCCCCCCTACCTCAGGGGAACATCTGTATCAATGTAATCCAGCTTAAGCGCATTTTCTTAAAAGACTCACAATTTACAAAGGGACTTCTAGGTAAATGTGTTTTTGGTTATGGCCTTTTCCCATTTCTTGTCCACAATTTATGGACAAAAGCTTTGAGCATGCATTTGGGCTTAAAATTAGAGAAAGAACTGGGTCCAAAAATTTATATGAAAATTTAATTTCATTAAATGAGTATTGCCATAGGGTAACTTTGCCACAGGAAGCATGCAATACATTTTCTAATAAGTCTTCTTTTGTATCTTCCAATGAGAAATTAACACCCGTTTCCAAGAAATACAAGTCATGAAGTCAAGTCACCAACCACCAATATTCTCCTATACAGCTGAACTGGGGGTTTAGCTGTCTAAACAATGGTAAGATATACTAGATAGATAACATCTTCCTCAGTCTCCACAGCACAGTGGTTGTTGCTAGTGGCTCAAAAATAGCAGTGGTCAGATGCCACTCCAGTTGCGGGGGGGGGGGGGGGTCTCCACAGGAAGTCCAGTGATGTTGTGGAATGGCCATCATGCCCATCTGTCACTGGTCCAGCACGGAATCATCCTAGGATGCTTCCCTAGCCCCATCTGATAAGGTCATAAGACCACCAAAGGGCATCCTCTGTTACTTCTTTGACATCAGCAAATTCAAAGGTCTTACTGTATATCAGGACTGCAAACATTTACAGCTAACAATATTGAAATGAAGGACCCCTGCATAAGAGTTGCACGGAGGACACAGAAAATGACTAGAGAACACATATTTTATCAGGAATTGATAAATGGAGTCATATTTTATCTGACCATATCATTGACGGCAGACATAGCAATATTATACCATCTGGAGAGATCCATCCAGCTCCTTCATAAATCTCAGCTGATGATGCAACAATTCTGCAGTTTTCACTACCAATGAAATAGAAGTGGGAAAATGTGCTATGGTTCAAAGGTAATTGCAGGAGTATTGAATGGACAGCTGTAGTGTAATTTTGCATGTGGAACTATCATGCTGTACTCTGGGCCCTTCTATACTGCCATATAATCCAGAATATCAAGACAGATAATCCACGTTATCTGCTTTGAATGGGGTTATCCGAGTCTACACTGCTATATAATCCAGCTCAAGCAGATAATTTGGATTTTATACAGCTGTGTGGAAGGGGTCTGTGTCACAGGTGATCTCTGCCATGGAGAGAAACCTCACAAGTGCCCATCTTGGCACTGAACAGATTGATATGCCTCACATGTAAAAATCAAAAGGTGGTATCTTTGGACTAGTTTTTGTGGCCAAAGATATATTTCTATAATTACTTTAAAGAACAAATCATATCTAGTTATTCCTTTTTCCAAAAACAATATTATGTTGGACAATGGGGAGTAAGTTAATGAAGTAATTGTGACTCAAAACTGTCCTGAATAGGAAATCGTGAGCTTTTATTATTTTTCCAAGGATTACCAAGGAAAGACTGCGAGAGGAAAATTACTATTTTCCTTCAACTTCTCTGCATTCTCAAATTACCTTAAGTTATCCCACTTTCTGCTCTGGCCAAATATCTTTTGCCCTCTTCCCAAGGGGACTTTATAGGTTTCACTACTGCTCAAAAACAGTTCAGATCTTAAAACCCATGATCACCACTTCCTTGGCCTCCTGGATTTATTTTAATAGGTGACATTTGAGCTCAGGGGGATTGTTTTAAATAACAGTGCACAGTCAAAATGGATCATTTTACTGCAAGGTACCTCTGGGTCAAGGGCATGAGGCAAGACCCTCTCACATTTTCATTAGCCACACATCGCATTGCCTTCCCAGGTCCATCAATCTGGGTTTGGGCTCCTATATTTTCCAGGTACACCGGTGGCCATATGATTCATGTGGTGCCATATCAACAGCATATTTCACCTCACCCCAACTCATTCCATTGTTTTTGTTTGCTTACATGTTCCCATTGCACTTCAACTCATAAATCAACCTCAGCTTATTTTTTTTACAGACCTACTGAAAATCTGAGCCAGTTTCCACTGTTTTGAAAGACTCCAAATACTACACATCCTTTAACAGGTGGAAAATGTCTTAAGAGAATGTTGGCTTGGAATGTTTTCCTAACTTCAAGACAAAGTAATACTTATTTATGGCTTATTCTAATTCCAAAACAAAATTATTGTTCCCTGCCTTGAATTTTACCTCATAAGATTTTATTTTTTAAAAATGCAAATGGAGTACTGAAGCCATATTTATGTAACTGATTACCATCAAACAATGTTCCTTAGAGGTCGGAGGATGCCTTTTCATTCACTTTTCATTCACTTCCCCTTTCCTAACAGAACAGCATGGCAAGTGAAGCCCCTGGTGGCATAGTGGGTTAAATCCTTGTGCTGAAAGGACTGATGACTTGAAGGTTGGGTTGTTGACCTGAAGGTTGCCAGTTCGAATCCAACCCAGGGAGAGCGTGGATGAGCACCCTCAATCAGCTCCAGCTCCATGTGGGCACATGAGAGAAGCCACCTACAAGGATGGTAAAAACATCAAAACATCTGGGCGTCCCTTGGGCAGGGTCCTAGCAGACAGCTAATTCTCTCATACCAGAAGCGACTTGCAGTTTCTGAAGTCACTCCTGACATGAAAAAAAACTCTGCCAATTATCTCTCGGAATACAAAAGATGCTAAAATGTGACTACTTCTGCATAAAGAGCAGATACATTAACCCTGTGACGCCTCAGGGCAGCGTGAGCACTGGGAACCAGACACGGAGGCCAATAAACAATCTAATATCTTTATTAAAGAAATAAAGGAGTCAAACAAAAATAAGCAGAGTATATAGTCCAGCAATAGTCCTTTCAGAAAAGGTCAAATATAGTCCAGTAATGTGAAAGTAGATGTCCAGTATTAGAGTTCAAAGTTTTAAATCCGATAACCGAAACACACTCAAACTTCTAGGCTGTTTGAGTGGGGATTATAGCAAGGTCTGTCAAAGAGTTCCAGGTTTCAGGTCCGAGGCTAGGATAACAAGGGAAGGCAAGGTTAGTCATGGTAGAGCTGAATCGCTGTCCAGACTTGGCAGGGAGACGAGATGCAACGCCCGGTCTACTCGAGAGTAGCGCGCCGCAGAAACTAGAGACGATGTGTTTTCCTCAACTGACATGTTGACACCGCAAAGGTCAGCCTGCGTGCAGAACTTTTATGGGACTTCAATCTCCCCTCAAACCAGGTGCCTGGACACTTTTTCCCAAGGGAAAGTGGACTAAAGTCAACAACTTGCCAGATGCAAGCCTCCCAGGAAACTCTCAAGGGAACTGGCTTAATTAGCGCTTGCTTTCTCCGCTGATCTAGCACTTTTTCTCCTATTCTCCTTCTCCGAGCGAGAAGTTTCCCAAAACAATTTTCGATCAAAAGGAGTGCTCTCTGGAGAACCACGCTCTGACTCAAGGGCCTTTGTAATTAACTGTGGACTAAAACTGTCAACAGGGGACATCTGGAAGGGAGCTGAATCTTGCTGAGTCGGCACAAACCCCATATCTTCTTCGGTCTGATCCATAATGGCTACGGGGTCATGACTCGAGGGTCTCTGAGACACTACAAACCCATACATTTTCATAACACAATGCTCAACTTTAAACTCATATTTGTTATGATGAAGATACAAGCTTCACATTATAAAGAATAGCAGTGGGGAAATTTGTGAAAAGATGCCATATTCACATGCTTGAAGAACAGGCAAATGATCGCACAATTTATCCATGGGTCATGGACAACATCATATTATCATAATATCATAGAAATGGGAAGAGACCACCAGAGCCATCCACCACAACTCCCTAATCTTTAGAAATACACAATTTCCCAACATTTCTGCACATTGGAATGGAGTCATCCACCCAAGTTCACTGAATTCTGCCCTTGTGCTAAAAGACACACTAGGTAGAGTGGGCAATTGCATGATGGGCAAGGGAAAATTTAAGCCACAACAAACCAAACTCCCCATTCACTGCACTTCATCTCAAAGTGGTAAAAGAAAATGGCATTGCACCATTTTCTGCTGCCATTTTGAGAAAGACTGGAGAAGAAAACATGGAGTATTTTTAAATGTTTTTGTGCATGGAGCAGACCGGGGGAAGGGGTGAGCATTTGTGTGGTTTCAGGGCAAAAAAATTCCAAGAATCATACTGAAAAAAATCCTTTAAAATGTCTATGTTGTAATGGTGTTGGCTCTGTAGGCTTCAGGAAGTACAAAAATGAGGCTGTAGGGCTGCATGCAACTCATTGTTGACATTTTGTCCATCTTGGTCTATAGAAAGGATGTGAAGGATTATTTAAATGAGGTTGTTTTTCCTCTCACATGTTAGCTCCTCTCAGGCTTCATCTACACAGCCATATAATGCAGTTACATAATACAGTTTAACTGCATTGAACTGTATTATGTGAGTCTATACAGCCATATAATGCAGTTCACTATAATTTAACTATTATATCTACACACTATCAGAATAAATTATTGGTTGATGATGTGTATATTTAACTCTTATAGCTAGTGTTTTTGAAACTACTGCAAATAGATATCAATTCTTGAAAAGGATTTTTGGCTCTCTGAGAAAAATGTGCATTCTAGGGCATTTCCATGTTTAGTTCTCTAGGCGTCTTCTATTCTTAGGTTGTCCATCATATTAAAAAAAAACATAAATTGGGACATTTTCCTTGTTTTTCTTTGATTAATTTATCTGATTTTCTATCTATTATTGGTGAAACTACGTACTCCATTCCAATCTGCCATCATTATCAAATTGTCACAGGAAGTTTCTAAAATACATCTTGTAAAACGCTAAAAAAAACCCCAATGTCTTATTTCTGATTGGTGCATGTACTCCAATAACTAATTTCTTTCTCCTTTTTGGATTTGTACTCCTACAAATAATCTTTATTGATCTTCGAATATGTTTTTCTGAGGTTATAGAAGCATTAATCCTCCCCCCCTTTCTTTTACAGCTGCAATATATTTCTTTCCCATTTTAGGATAGTGTAACAGTTTTATATCTGTCTTTTTTATTTTATTTTATGTTTTGAGTAGAAAGGAATGTGTGTCTGTCTTAACACACTCTTGATGTACATTTCCATTTCTGGCTGATATTAATGCCACTAAATATTTTTAAAAGGTGCAGTCCTAGACAGCTGCCTTGGAAATAGCTCTGCAGAAAACAATGTGATGTTCTTTTATATAGATAGGCATAGGATTTGGCTGTAATGTACCATGCACACTTTTTTCGTGTTTTTTAGATCCAACAATTATTCTTATTAAAGTATGGTATATAAATAAGAATAATTGTTAGCCTGGGGGTTAGGATATTTATTGGTAATGGAAAGATGGCAGAGGTGTAGCTTTGTGGTGGGAGAGGAAATAAGAGGATTGTCTCCCAAACAGAGATTTTGACCCCAAATAAAACATTTCTTTAATTTCCACATTTTTAGTATTGAAGTAACTTAAAACTTCAGTTGCTCATCGAAATATACATTTTAGTCTTCTAAAGAAAAGAGACAGACAAAGTTACAGAGGAAAGGTGAAAGCAAGAGGTATAAGAAATCCTGGTGTACGTGATTATTATCAGTGTCTCATGTTTTGCAATGGTAAAAATTTAGGAACAGGAAAAAACATTTATTTTGAGGCAGAATTTGTCATTGTTTTGCCCTCACATACTCCTAAATAAAGTGAAAGGAAACAAAACTTGGGCTGTTGCAGCAGAATGCCTTTTGCATAATATTTTAGCTGATACTTATTATGAATTCTTGTCACTGACATAGTAAAAAAAAAAGTAATGTTTAAAAATTCTGAAAACAAACAGCACATTAATTTGTGAAACAAACTATACCTAGATCATAATATATTTTGCTACCTTTTCTATTAGATTATCACACAGTACTGTGAAATCACAGTAACATTAAAATCCTGGAGGTCAAAATGATTTGTCTCTCCACCAAGGAAGGCAAAAATGCTGCCTTGGTCCTATAAAATCTCTCTTTCTACACAGACACATTTAAATGATTTTACAAATGTTCATTACAAACTGTTCAGAAGCTTTTTGTTTCAATAAATTCATTTTCATAATATGTCTAAAGTCAGACAAATTGTAATCCGTTTTCACCATAACACACTGAAATAAGGCAATTTCAGATACAGTAGAGTCTCACTTATCCAAGCTAAACGGGCCGGCAGAAGCTTGGATAAGTGAATATCTTGGATAACAAGGAGGGATTAAGGAAAAGCCTATTAAACATCAAATTAGGTTATGATTTTACAAATTAAGCACCAAAACTTCATGTTATACAACAAATTTGACAGAAAAAGTAGTTCAATACACAGTAATGTTATGTTGAATTACTGTATTTACGAATTTAGCACAAAAATATCACAATATATTGAAAAAATTGACTATAAAAATGGCTTGGATTATCCAGAGGCTTGGATAAGTGAGGCTTGGATTAGTGAGACTCTACTGTATTCAGGGCCGGCCCCACCATAAAGGCCAGTGACGCCGCCGCCTCGGGCGCAGGTCCCGGGGGGCGCCGTCAGGCTGGGAGGGAGGCGGGGCACCGCTCTGACGGTGCCCCGCCGCCCGACCAGTGCGCCCTGGCCTTGTGGCTCCCTCTTTCGCCGCCCGGGGAGGGGAGGAGGGATCGCCTCCTTCCCTCCCCGGGCGGCGAAGCCTGCTTCTTTCGCCGCCCGGGGAGGGGAGGAGGCGATCCCTCCTCCCCTCCCCGGGCGGCGAAGCCTCCCTCTTTCCAACCCTGGCCGCGCCTCCCACGCTGCGTGGGAGGCGGGGCCAGGGCGAATAGCATGGGAGGCGGGGCCAACCCTGGCCCCGCCTTCCACCCAGCGTGCCCTGGCCCCGCCTCCCACGCAGCGCGGGAGGCGGGGCCAGGGCACGCTGGTTGGGAGGCGGGGCCAGGGCGCAGGAGGCGGGGCCGGCGGGGGGCGCTTTTCAGCGCCCCCGCTTAATATTTAAATTTATCTCCGACCGGCCCTGACTGTATTGCTTTATGAAGCTGGCATGTTTCAATAAACTATTGTTGATTAAACATGTTCACATTTATTGCTAAACTGTGGCTAATTGAAAATGGATATTAGGCTCAAATGTCTTTGAACTCATGCAAATTGCAGCCCTGAAACACCTGCAGGGCTTCATAACATATTTTCTGAATTTCTTTTTGGGCTAATAGTTCTGCCAGCCCAAAGAGAACTGAATTAATCTCAGAATAGAATCTTACTCTCCTATTTTTGAACTATGCCCACAGCCACCCACTGTCCAACACAAAGATAAATTGACCAGGGAGAATTATAACATCAGCCCTGGTTACACATAACCTCCTTGACTTGCATATAAAAATTACTTCTTCAGACCTTTTTCAGACTCCTTAAGTGAAGAGTATGCTATTTCCAGTTTTAGCATTAAGGCTTAATACTTGGAAAATCACCATAATTACAGCCCTGTGGTTCTGACCCTGTACGTAATTGGCTTTCTGGGGTTTTGCATACCTCAGTTCCCTTCCCACATTCAGAGATCAGATGGTTTAATCCTGACCCATCCATAAAATAATTGTGGACACTGCAGAGGGTGTATGATGACATCCCATCATCTTACATCTTGATGTCATGAAAGAAGAATCCATGGTAGAGCAGGTCAGAAGAAATTAAGAATGATGTCTTCTGCTTTATCATGGCTGTGAGACTGAACATCTTATAAATATCTTGCCATAGCCTAAAGGCACACATTCTTGTCTGATCTTGAAAGTGAAGCAGGATCAGTCCTGGTTAGTACTGGGATGAGAGACCATCAACAAATACCAGTTACTGCAGGCTATATTTCAAAGGAAGGAACTAGCAAAAACCATCTATGAGTATTCCTTGCCTAAGAAATTAATGGGATCACCATAAGTTGACAGGCAGCTTGAAGGCGCGCACACACACACACACACACACACACAGTCTGAAGTGCTACAATGGTTTATGAAATTCAAACATGTAAATAACACAATAACATTCAAATTGTTGAGTTCAAATTCCAAAGTATAATAACATTGTAATTGTAATTAGAGGATTCTAAAGTAGCTTCCAAACTTTTCCCATGCATTTTCAGGATTCATCCTCAGACTGGTAGGACCTCCTGAATGCAGTGTCTTAGTGAAATTCAGGGCCCTTCCACACACAGCCATATAACCCAGCAGGGATCTAGCCAGAAAAAAATTTCGGGAGGGGTTTTGAAAATTTTGGGAAGGGGGTTGAACCCCTAGCAACCCCCCCCCCCTAAAAAAACCTGTCAATATCTGCTTGAGATAGTGCCTGGAGGGACTCTTAATGTTTTGTGTCTCATAGACTTAGCATGGGGATTTGGTTAACCAGTTAAAATTCATGAGTAAACCAGTTTTTTTTAATAACCTGAAAAAAAGGTGGTGGTGGGTAGTTGAACCCCTAACCCCCCCCCCCCCCCCCGCCTCGCTACAGGCCTGTAACCCAGAATATCAAGGCAGAAAATCCCACAACATCTGTTTTGAATTATCTGAGTCCACTTCCATATGTATTCCAGTTCAAAGCAGAAAATGTAGGATTTTATTCAGCGGTGTGGAAGAGACTGCAGAGGCTTCTCCTGCACTACATCTCTAAGCCCTGGCTAAATGAAACCTCTAAGAAATAATCAGATTTGCAAGAGCCATAATCTAATCAGCCCAATCAGCTCAAGTACAAATTGAGCATCTTTTATCTGAAATTTCAAAATCTGAAATACTCTAGAATCTAAATAAACAAATCAAAATATGCAAAAATAAAGAATTCTAAAATTTGGAAAAAAAAATAAATCCAAATACACAACACTTCTGGTCCCAAGCATTTTGGATAAGAGATATTCAACCTCTCTATAGCTGCAGGGTTCAAGATATGCACACCTAATCTTCATAGGTCCAAACACAATTTATGCGTTTAGACCAAAAAGAGTTTAACTTCCACAACCTTCTCCTATTAATTTGCCATTTTATGAACTACAAACGTTCATAACATGGTAAAGTAATAGGAGAACAGAATAATTAAATAAACAGTTGCCATCAACAGAAACCTACAATAGTCCCAATTGGATTTGTTTGTCTGAAGCTGCAAATAAATTGAAAAATGAAAGCAGAAACTAATTCAAATTCACTGAAAAAGATGTATGTCATTTTTGAACCACATTTCTTCTGTTTGTGGTTTACAGTTGTCTTCACAGTGCCATCTTAGCCCCTGTGGCTTACTCAGTGGCTCACTGAGATCCTCCCACAAAGCTGTGGAGCTCAAAGCTCCTTTATGCCTGTTAATTACAGCTGATTTAATGAGGCAATGCTAAAAATTTCTCAGACTTCCTCACTATTAAAGCTAATGGTATTCACAGAAACTACCCATTTTCATATTATTCTGTGGAACACACAGAGAGATTCTGCTAGCAAATTGGCAACTATTTTATTTAGATTTTGAACTATCACTCCATTATAAATCAAATTATTTCAATGTAAGGTAACTGGATGTCTTTCCAAAATGGCATGCTCATATATTATCAGTTTAAATATTTTCCAAGCCTGCTAGGATTCGAATAGCATTGCTTAAAAGCAGACATTTTGGACATACAAGTATTGCTATCACTGTGGATTTAATTAAGACAGTGTTGCATTTTCACCAGAGATTCTCAGTCCCTTATTACATGAGGCAGATAAACTGGCATTGCAGTTGATTTGTCAAAGGTGACGATCACGATCATATTACACCATGTTCATCCTACTAGAGTCCAAAAGTGGCAGGTTAAAACTCGGGACCTCAATCAGTGGCTGATACTAGATGAGAAACCCCCTCCTGGGCACACAGAAGACTGGTTGAGTTGGAAGGCGTTAAACAGACTGTGCTCTGGTACCATGAGATGTAGAGATAACCTTAAGAAATGGGGCTACAAAGTGGAGTCCACAACATGCGAGTGTGGAGAAGAGCAAACCACAGACTACTTACTACAATGCAGTCTGAGCCCTGCCACACACACCGTGGAGGACCTTCTCACAGTGACACCAGAGGCACTTGAAGTGGCCAGCTTCTGGTCAAAGGAAATTTAGTATAATGCCCAATTTTTAATTTTGTGGTTTTTCTATATAATATAACTGTATCCCCAATTCGCTTCTGACATGATAAATAAATAAATATCCTGACAACTATTTTGTCAGTGAGTCCCTTGCTATTTTTTGTAAAATTCGCCAGTGTCTCCCTACTTTGCTACGTTTCCATCCTGCTTCTGTACCAGCTTGTCAGCAGTAATGTCAGGAGTTCCTCTCCTCTTCTTTCTTGTTATTTCCAACTGCTTGTTTTTCTTTCTTTTATATCTTTTCTGCTTGCAATGGTAATATGCAACTGTAATGTATACTGGGGAGGGAGTAGAACAGGGAGTTAGGGTTGTGAGGTTACGCAGATCTCTGGGACCACAGATTGGTACAAATGGACTACTGAAATGTGTGATATCAAAGGTGCTCAGTGCAATGTGTATCCGTTATCTTTGCTCACGTGATTGCTGTGGAATAGCAGTTTGGTGTGATAAAGTGCTCAGATATAAGGAAAGGTGATTTTCCCCCTGTTGCTGAAGATAAAAAATAAGATCACCCAGCCAGTGTAGCTCTCATTTAGTAATACTCAAGTGTAGACAGATAATAAAGAATAAAACAAAATGGCACAACCCCATTTTGAATGTTTTTGGCTCTGATAGGGGCACAATCCCCAAATATGGGTGTGCACAATTCTGTTTGGCGATTCAGGATTCAGGAAAATTTGGTGATCCAGCAGCCAGATTGCCGAAAATGGAGTGGACAGAACCCAGCGAAAGCCTTAAATAGAACGGATCATGAGCAGCCAAATCTTTCAGCTAATGAGCGTAATGGGGCTGAGCGGCACTCTACCTGAGGCAGAGGCCATAGCATGAGGGCAGCCTCGCAAGAGCAGGCACCTGGCGGTGGCAGCTTCTTCTCTTCTTTCGTTCTGGGCAGCCTCCTCCATCCCTTCCCAACTCCCAACCCCCTGGCCCCAGTGGAGCGCCCGCTTGAGGTAAATAAGGCCATAAAGAGAGAAAAAGAAAGAGAGAAAGGTGGGAAAGGCTTTTCCTCCAGAGAGTGTCCTGCCCGGAACTCGCTTTCCCAGCAGTACTTTGCATGGTGCGGGCACTGAAGGAACCTCTGCACTCCTTCCAGGGCCATGATGGGAGTTGAGATTTCTCTCTGTGTGTGTTTCTCACATTTCTTTCTCAGTAAATTAGAGATCTGGTTAACGGTGTCCATTTTCCTCCCCTTTTGTAGTGCACACTGGCTGGTACTTCAATTCTCAGAACCCCCTCTTGAGATTTTTTTTAAAAATGTCATGGTAAAAACATTCTTAAATGCCCAAAAATCACTGGATTGGTGAAATGCTCTGAAACTTGGCATGTTTGCAGTCATCAATGTGGTCAACAAGTAAAGTAAGTTTCATCTTGATAGGTCTAAAAATGTTGGTGAAACGAGTCTCTAAAAATTTCCCATTGGAGCCAGTAACCTGAATCTTATCAGAACAAAAACATCAGCTCCCTCACGATTTCGGGAATTTCCCAGAAAAACAGAACAGGGAGCAGCCATAAATGGAATCAAAAATTCCATTTTTGAATTCCATTTTTGTGATGACTCATGGGCCTTGTAGTCCTGTTCCTAGTACTATTGTGGCAGACGAAGAGGAAAACATGGGGTTTTCGCCGGTTCAGCAAGAGCCGGAGTCTCTTCACCTGCAGGATGTTGATGTTTGACCTCAAGAATTCAGCCAAACAGGCCTTGAGCAGAACTCCCCTCCGTTTCCCAGGAGGGAAAATTATTCTAAAGACAGGGGAGTCAGGGAGGCTAATCGGAGAAGCCTGAGAATCGCTGCCAAACAAATGGCTGATTGGGTCTGCTTCCCTTGGGAAATTCTAAGGAGTCATGCATCTGGACAGAGTTGGGTTTCGCTTCTCGTTCTCTAGGGAAAGAGTTCTGTTGGCGGGAAAACGAGACCCAATATAGGTGTTTGGCGCGAGGGATTCTTTGCGGAGTCAATTGATCAGCTTGAGGAGAGAGATCGTGTGTGGACTTCGTAATCCCAGTTCCTTGCTTCCCGGATCAAGCTTCAAGCCTTGCTCTGTCTCATGGTTTTACCACGGACTCTGTACATGCTTCATGTTCGTCTTGTCTCCAGTCACGGATCTAGCCAAGAATCAAGTTTATTTCCAGCCTTGTTGTCAAGCTTCATTGGACTCTAAGACTCTGTTATTTCCCCACACTATTGCTTGGCAAAGTGTGTGTTTCGGTCAAGTGGATTAAAACTTTGAACTCTAATATCTTATATTGGACAATACATTTCTGGACTATATTTGACCTCTTCTGAAAGGTCTGCTTCTGAACTATATTCTTCACTTGTTTTTATTGATTTTATATATTTCTTTAATAAAGATATTAGATAGAGACTGGCCTCTGTGTAAGGTTATTGGTGCTCTGCAGCCAGGGACCTGACAATTTTTGCACACCCCATCCTCAAAGAAGGACCTGGTGTGCTATACCTACAAACAGGCATGTAGCCCAGGGGGAGGGGGGGGGTTGAGGGGCCTTCTCATGGACCACCCTGTGAATTTCCGGGGGGGGGGGCTGAAGCCCCTCAAACCCCCCAACTACATGCCTGTACCTGGTATTGTTCGGGTGTTGGAGGGGATTTGTTTTCATCCTTTCTTTCTCTTCTTTTTATCTTTCTCTCCCCTCCCCTTTCTCCTTTCTCCAGCTCTGAGAGGGCTTAATGTCACCATGGCAACTTGACTCTCTTTGTGTTTTTTTTTTCTTATTTACTCTTTTTTCCCCCATTCAGCTGTCCCTGTCCTGCTCTAAGGGTCTCTTGGAGCACAGCTATATTAATGTTAAAGTGCCTCAGCCCCCTTGCAATAATAGCAGTTCTGTGTTCAGGGTGTTCATTGTCTGTGTTATTCAACAATGTTTCATGTTCCAAAATTCATTTGTCTTTTTAAACCTCAAAGTGGTGACCCCTCTGGATGAAGCGGATGAAGCGGACTGGACTAGTCAGGGATAAAAGAGGCAGACTATGTTTAGGGCACTTTTTCTAGCCTCCTCCTGTATGGGGTGAGCAGAGCTGATCCTAAATAGAGCTACTCAGTTGTGGATACAGTTGCAGGACTGCTCAACTCCCTGGACATTGAGATAGAATGACTGAATCCATAACCACCGCCCATGTGCTAGTAAGTGGCTAGGGGCTTCCAGATTTCATAGTCCTGCCCCTGTCACCACTTGCTGATCACTTTATGACTTTTGTTTTATTTTCCTTTTTATTGGAAGACACCTGTGTGTGAGTCTTCATAGGAAGTAGTTCAGATCCAGTGGTGTGGACAAGCCAATGACTAGTGTCCTTCATCTGTTGCAACCTTCTTTCACCTTCACAGCCATTGTAACATGCACCATATTATCATTTGCATGCCATTGAAGACTTCAGATTGTGCTTGATCTGATTTTCCCACATGACCTTGCTGCCCTGGGAGCCCCTGACTCTGTCGGCTTAGCCCGCAGGTTTACTGGAACACATAAGCCCCCACATCATGACAAGGTGATAATCCATCAAGGGGTTATATAATTACCGATAGCCTGTATGAATCCCTTGCCTATCAACATAGAATTGTAGATTGTACTGTGCTCAACTAGGATGGAACAATGTGAGCATGCACCTATCATGTTGCCTTGCCAGAGGCAATGCTCTCCCTTCCCTTGCTTGCAATAGTGTGCTGCCAGTATACCGAACCAAGTGTGCAGGAATCTGCTGTGTTGACATGCCCCTTGCTGATGCCCTCTGGCAAAGTTAATTTCAGTAGATTGGTACCCCTTTTGAACTTTCAGTTAACTTTCTTTTAATTTAGCTTAATCTTCTTTAATGGTACTGATTTAATTAAATGTGCTTTACTGGCTGACTAAAATCAACTATATCAGAATTTCATCTCTGTGAACAAGTTTTCTCCTAATTTACTTAATCATTTAAATCTGGATGTCTCCCAACTTTCTGGTTAAGCTAAATTCTAATGGAGGCTAGGATCTAGATATCATACTCTATGTGGGGACAAATTTTCATTAGTGCCACCATGACTTATGAAAACTGTGTATTTCCTGCCAGTGTTGCTGTTTTCCCTGATGCTTGTTTATTTTCTCAAGCCTCACAAAAATCGCTGAGCCCTATAAACTGATCAAATCTTGAGAAAGACCTTTTTTCTTTCTTGAGTGGTGTGAAGGTGTTCTCTTTGTTATGGTTTCTCATTTTATAATTTCATTTCTTCCCATTGCTAAAATGCTATTCAATACAGAATATGTTGCAATGAACAAACTGCTAGTCTTGTAAAATTTAGTAAATCGCCCTTCTGCTTCATTTCTTGATCCTAAATCTACATTTTTCTACAATTTTTGCTTCTGCTCTGGTTCCTGTGATTTACAACAAGTCCTGTTTTGAGGTGTGATCAATTTCCTCCTGGACTCTAGCACATAATCTTTCAATTTTTTCTTTTTATACCTCTATAGTTTGAACACAAACTTGGATTAGAGGTATTTTGATTACTTTTATGTAATCATGGGGAGATTGTAACACAGACTTTGAACGAATAGTATCAAAAATTAGAATAAAACTAAAGAAGTACATTAACCAATCATTGTACCAAAATATCTGAACAAGATCGTATAATTTAAAGATCATTTTAAAAATAGATTTGCACTATTAAACGTAACTGACAGGGAGTCAAAAAAATCTGGACTGAAGTCAGGAATGTTGTCAGGGAAGAATGCAGGAAAAGTATTACACAGTATCTGCAGCTAAAAAGAAAGAGAATCCTGAATGGATGACAGGTGAATCTCTTCAAGCAGTTAAAAACAGATGAAAAACAAAAATGACAGAAAAAGAGTCAAAACCCAGAATACCACTCAGCACCTTGTGAATAAGGACAAAAGAGAGCTACTATAATAATCAATGGAGATAAATAGAAAACACAAAATACAAGAAATCAAAGGGAAATTCAAACCAAAAGTGATAGATTATGAAGACATTGTAATAGTTTTAGAGTTTCCATATCTTGGCTCTAGCTACTTCTACATAGCCGTGTAATTCAGGTCAAAATATGGATTAAGGAGATCTACTTCATTTTTGAGTGTCTACACAGGCACCCCACAAACTGATTGGAAGCTAGGACAGTAGCCATAAAGATTTGCTGAGGAGCAGTCTGATTCAAGAAGGTTTTCCCTACTGCTCTGGCAATATATGTTGGTAAAAAACAGCATCTCAGTGCTTGATCTCAGAAAGGCAAAGCAAGAAATGTCAGTCAAATGTTCCCATGGGTTTCCTTTCTGTATTGATCCAAATTTCCAATGAGTTTTGTAACATCTTGGTTCCAGCTGGAATTATGTTGTAGATCACATTGGAAGTGGACACCCTGACCTCGAGTTGGCTTTAAGATGGATTTTAGCCCTGTGTGGAAGAGTTGTCATTCATTAATCAGAATGGAGACTACAGTCAATAAATCAACTGAAGATTTAAACTTGAAGGGCAGCTATTAAGGAACTAGACAAGATCTTGAAGTTTAAGAAATATCATGAATACTATAATTAGAATGATCTGTACTAGTATGTTTGTGAAATATTAACAATGTTGTGACTCAGCGTGGATCTAGGGTTGACTCTGATGAGGAAAGAGGGATTCGGGTTCAGAATCTTCCTGAAAGGCCGATAGTTTTGGAAGATGAGGAACAGAGGGTGCAAGTTCACAGGGAGGGGTGGAGTTGATGATCCTGAACCCACTGAAGCCAGCCAGGTGCACACTGACATGGGAACGGAGGAAGGGAGGATGGAAGATTCCCAGCTTAATAATGAGCCTCAGCGAAATAACGAGCAAACTGACCTTGATGGGATGGGCTCCTTAGATAGAGCTGAGCGTTTGGAATTGAGGGTACGTCATAGTGTAAGGATTGCAAACAGATGGGGGGAGGTGAGAGGGCAGAGAAATCATGTTTGGCAGAGAGTGTTAAAAGGGGTGCATTGGGGAAAAGCTGTTGTCAAAGCAACATTCTCGCTACCGGAGAAGCAAGCTCCAGTTTTCCTGCCGTGCTTTGGATTATCTTTGGATTATCACATATTCCTAGTGAATATGTAGTGGAGGTGAAGAATAAATTTCAGGGACTAGATTTAAATAAATAGAGTCCCAGAAGAACTATGGACAGAAGTTCGCAACATTGTTCAGGAGGGACCAACAAAGTACTTCATCCCAAAGAAAAAGAAAACCAAGAAGGCAAGATGGTTATCTGTTGAGACACTGGAAGTAGCCCAAGAAAGAAGGAAAGCAAAAGGAAACAGTGATAGGGGGAGATGTGCCCAACTAAATGCACAATTCTAGAGGTTAGCCAGAATAGACAAGGAAATATTTTTAAACAAGCAATGCATGGAAGTGGAAGAAGACAATACAATAGGAAGGACAAGAGACCTCTTCCAGAAAATTAGAAACATCCGAGGTAAATTTCTGGTAAAAAATGGGTATGATCAATAACAAAGATGGCAAGGACCTAACAGAAGCTGAAGAGATCAAGAGAAGGTGGCAAGACTATACAGAAGATCTGTATAGGAAAGATAATAATATCGAGGACAGCTGTAATGGTGTGGTGAGTGAATTAGAACCAGACATTCCGAGGAGTGAGGTTGAATGGGCCTTAAGAAGCATTACTAATAACAAGGCAGCAGGAGATGACAGGTCCCAACTGAACTGTTTAAATCTTGAAAGATGATGCTGTCAAGGTGATGCATGTCATATGCCAGCAAACATGGAAAACACAAGAATGGCAATCAGATAGGAAAAAAAAACAATTTATATCCCCATACCAAAAAAAGGGAAACACTAAAAATGCTCAACAAGTTAAACATGAGCCTACAATGTGATGCGGTGGCAAAAAAAAACCAATGGGATTTTGGCCTGCATAAATAGGAATATAGTGTCTAGATCCAGGGAAGTCATGTTACCCTTCTATTCTGCTTTGGTCAGACCACACCTGGAATACTGTGTCCAATTCTGGTCACCGCAATTGAAGGGAGATGTTGACAAGCTGGAATGTGTCCAGAGGAGGGCGACTAAAATGATCAAGTGTCTGGAGAACAAGCCCTATGAGGAGCGGCTTAAAGAGCTGGACATGTTTAGCCTGCAGAAGAGAAGGTTGAGAGGAGACATGATAGCCATGTATAAATATGTGAGGGGAAGACATAGGGAGGAGGGAGCAAGCTTGTTTTATGCTGCCCTGCAGACTAGGACGTGGAACAATGGCTTCAAACTACAGGAAAGGAGATTCCACCTGAACATTAAGAAGAACTTCCTCACCATGAGAGCTGTTCGGCACTGGAACTCTCTGCCCCAGAGTGTGGTGGAGGCACCTTCTTTGGAGGCTTTTAAGCAGAGGTTGGGTGGCCATCTGTCAGGGGTGCTTTGAATGTGATTTTCCTGCTTCTTCGCAGGGGGTTGGACTGGATGGCCTGTGAGATCTCTTCCAACTCTGTGATTCTTTGAAAGCTTGGAGAAGACAATGATTCTGAGGAGAAAGGAAGGAAAAGGGAAAAGGGGCTGACTAAGGGCAAGATGGATGCATGGTACCCTTCAAATGACTGGCTTGTCCTTGAAAAAGCTGGTAGTGGCCACAGCCGACAGGGAGCTCTGGCATGGGCTGGCCCACAGGGCCGGTTGTTACTAGGCGGCCGCGTCAGCGGCCGCCTCGGGCGCAGGGCCCGGGGGGCGCCGTCAGGCTTCCCCCCTCCCAGCGGGGACCATGAGCTCACTCGCCGGCGAACAGGAAGGCCTGTTCGGTGACGAGCGAGCTCATGGCCGGCTGGGATGGCCCTGGATGGCCGGCCTGTGCGCCCTGGCCCCGCCTCTCACGTTGTGTGAGAGGCGGGGTCGGGGTGAGCTGCGTGGGAGGCGGGGCCAGGGTTGGCCCCGCCTCCCGCGCAGCTCAGCCTTGCCCGTCTGGCCTTTTCCAGGCGGGCAGACTGCACCGAAGGTCCCTGCAGGCCGCGATCGCGGCCTGCAGGGACCTCCAGTGCAGTCGGCCTGCCTGGAAAAGCCCAGGCCGCGCGGGGCGGGAGGCAAGGCCCCGTCTGGGCGGAGCCCTGCCTCCCGGCCTGTGCGCCCCGGCCCCGCCTCTCACGTTGCGTGAGAGGCGGGGTCGGGGTGAGCTGCGTGGGAGGCGGGGCCAGGGTTGGCCCTGCCTCCCACGCAGCTCAGCCTCGCCCGTCTGGCCTTTACCAGGCGGGCCGACTGCACCGAAGGTCCCTGCAGGCCGCGATCGCGGCCTGCAGGGACCTCCGGTGCAGTCGGCCTGCCTGGAAAAGCCCAGGCCGCGCAGGGCGGGAGGCAAGGCCCCGTCTGGGCGGAGCCATGCCTCCCGGCCTGTGCGCCCCGGCCCCGCCTCTCACGTTGCGTGAGAGGCGGGGTCGGGGTGAGCTGCGTGGGAGGCGGGGCCAGGGTTGGCCCTGCCTCCCACGCAGCTCAGCCTCGCCCGTCTGGCCTTTACCAGGCGGGCCGACTGCACCGAAGGTCCCTGCAGGCCGCGATCGCGGCCTGCAGGGACCTCCGGTGCAGTCGGCCTGCCTGGAAAAGCCCAGGCCGCGCAGGGCGGGAGGCAAGGCCCCGTCTGGGCGGAGCCCTGCCTCCCGGCCTGTGCGCCCCGGCCCCGCCTCTCACGCTGGGTGAGAGGCAGGGTCGGGGTGAGCTGCGCGGGAGGCGGGGCCAGCCCTGGCCCCGCCTCCCGCGCTGCTCGCTGTGACCCCGCCTCCCACGCTACGTGAGAGGCGGGGCCAGGGAGCAGGAGGCGGGGCCCGCCGGCGCCGCGGTAGGCGTGGCCATGTGCCTCCCGCGGCACATGGCCACGCCTCCCGCGGCGCCGGTGGGGGGGGGCGCAATTTCCCCCCTCGCTTTACATATAAATTTATCTCCGGCCGGCCCTGCTGGCCCATGAGGTCATGAAAAGTCGAAAACAACTGAATGAATAAACAACAAGAAGCAAGAGATTGAGATACCTCTCTTGCATGCTCTAGTCCAGAATGAAAACGGTTCCTCTGTGCTTTCTATTAAATAAAATTGAAAACCTTCTTACAATGCTGAAAGCAACACATTTAATGTAGCTCAAGATTAGGAACTTAGTAATTATTTTTAAGCATTCAAGAACTATCAGCCAATGTAAGTCAATAGTATAACTTGATCTAGCTCAGTACTGAAAATTTAAACCAAACAGGAATGATTAACACAAAAATTAGAAGTCTTTCCAAACTCAGGTGTTGCCTGTGGTTATGAAATAAAACAGGGAATTAAAATTCTGTTGGCACTCACATTACAATTTCCATGTTTAATTAACACGCTCCCTTGCGTTCATGTTGAGATTGCCAACATGAATACAATACAAAATCAGCCTTTTCCCAGGCTATCTCAATATATACTAACTCCCATTTCATGAAACATTATTAAACATTGGCTTGCACCCTGTTAGCATAATATGCCAGTGGAATGCCAGAGTATGCCAGGGGATTGGGTGTTAATTGCAGAGGGAGAAATGAACCATTTCCCTTGCACAGTCCCCACCCTCCCAATGACAGGCTCAACTACTGACCATTTAGAGGATGTGGGTAGCAGAGAAACATTCAACTATGTCTATACAGCTGAGCACTCAATTCTGACTCAACCTTCCTGGATCTCCTAAGGATTTTTGGAATGTCCTGAAGGACAATTTTATCATTGTGTATCTGCCTGCAGGTGTATATAAGGATATTGCCATAGGTGTCTTGCCTTCCCTCCGTTCTCCATTGCCTAGTAAATGGTGGGGGTAGCGGTGGCAGCTTCTGCATGTGTGTATGCAAGCAATTGGTCAGTCATGAAGAAACGCAGTAGGAGATAGGGAAGAGTTCCATCCAAATGGAAGTTTGCCATTCATGCCCCCATGCAAAACCTTGGCCACAATCTGTGTCATTATTTCCTTTCCCTTCTTGATCTCTGTACTAACTGTATGGATAATTATTTTAAAAGATACACTTATTCCATGCTAACAATCTCAAGAAGTAGTACTATTTCTACAAGACTTTTCCAAGAACACTAGACAGCAGCTTCTATAACATCCACATAGGACCTCTAGATAATGTGTTCCACTACTTTAACTGCCATGGCTTAAGGCTTTGGAAACAAAGGAGTTGCAGTGTGGTAAGGGGTAAGGGACCAGCATTATTTGGCAGAGAAGGCTAAAGACCTTGTAAAACTACAGCTTCTAGGATTTGACAGCATTGAGCCATGGCAGTGCCGTCAAACTGCATAAATTCTATAGTATAGATGCATCAAACATCCCTCAGCTATCCAGGTGAGCATCTTTCCTAAAGTTGTGGTTATCATTACTGCTAGCAGTAGAAAACTACATCAGCAATATGGCCTCTATGCTGTATCTCCAATGTTGTTATTTAATATTTCTCCAGATCATTGCAGCTGAAAATTCATGGCTACCACACATACAAATAAAATGAATGAGAATAATCAAACTCTTTTTGAGTCTATTTATGTGAATTTTCTGTTTCCTTCCACTCCATTTACTAGGCAGATGGAATGGAGGTATGAGAAAATTATCAGAAATATTTTTAGGATCATATCTTCTGAGAAATGGTACCTCAGCTCTGAAATGTAGGGTTTCAACACAATATGCCATTTGGTCCTGAGCTAAGTGGGTGAAGTTAATATTTCTTGCTGTTTATTCAATTCAAAATAAAGCTGCATTTTTCCCTTAAAAATAACTCTTTATATTGACTTTATTGGAAGCTCCTGAGGCAAATGGCATCCATAGCAAGTGCAGATTTCAAAATGATACTGCCTTTACCCCAAGTGGCTGTCGAAACTATCGACAGCCTGTTTACATGAATATTTTTATTGACTGTTCCAGGTTACGATTAGCTCATGTAAGAGAACATTACCAAATGAAACATGTAAAAAGAAGTGAACGCACACAAAACTTTCATCTCTTTGGAAAGAAAACACTCCTGTTAGGCTACTGGGAAGGAATTCAGTTTGAGTACCTGTATAGATAAACATTTCTTAGTGAGACTTTCAGGACGGGAGGAGGACTTTATTTATAGAGCCCTCCAGGGAACTGTACCTCATCATTTTCATCTCAGTGGATCCCTTATTAACAGTTACAGTGTGAGGTAAATGGATGTTTAGCCCAAATGAATTAAGGAGTTGGATGCTTAATGAATTCTTCTATTCATAGTGAAATGGACATCTGTAGTAGAGCCGTCCTCCTTTAACAGTCAGCTGCTGTAATAGCTGAACAGGTGTCTGCAGTCACCCAATGACGTCAGGCAGAATGATGGGAATTTAAAAGGTCTATTGCAGAAGGTTGTATAAGCCTGAATCCAAGAAAGGCAAGAGAGTCAGGAGGTATCCACACACAGAGAATGTGAAAAGGTCACTCCTGCTGCATTGGCTCAGTCATCACCAACTGTTTGGATACCTTCTTTAGAGAGATATAGTGATGTGATGGTACACACACAAAGCAATGCTTTAAAACAGGGGTTCTCAAACTTTTTCAGCTGTTGAGCCCTTTTTAAAGCAAAAGTTTATTATGGAGCCCCAAAAATGTTTATATATTACAGTATCTATTATGTGTATGTATCAGGCATGGGCCAGGCCAGTGGCAGATGGATGGAGAGTGTTTGTGTGAACCATTTCACACAATGGATGGCCTGTGAGGTCTCTTCCAGGACTCTTTAAGAGCTGGACATGTTTAGCCTGCAGAAGAGAAGGCTGAGAGGAGACATGATAGCCATGTTTAAATATGTGAGAGGAAATCATAGGGAGGGGGGAGCAAGCTTGTTTTCTGCTGCCCTGGAGACTAGGATGCAGAACAACGGCTTCAAACTTCAGGAAAGGAGATTCCACCTGAACATTAGGAAGAAATTCCTCACTGTGAGGGCTGTTCGACAGTGGAACTCTCTGCCTCAGAGTGTTCTATGGTTCCTCAGAGTGAGCCATCTTTGGAGACTTTTAAACAGAGGCTGGATGGTCATCTGTCAGGGGTGCTTTGAATTAGATTTTCCTGCTTCTTGCAGGGGGCTGGACTGGATGGCCCATGAGGTCTCTTCCAACTATGATTCTATGATTCTATTTATATTTCCATCCTTCTCACACAGAAGGAGACTCAGGGAGAATTACAATGTACATATATATGGGACCTCTGGTGGCACAGTGTGTTAAAGCACTGAGCTGCTGAACTTGTGGACCAAAAGGTTCCAGGTTCAAATCCTGGGAGTGTTAGCTCCAGCTCCTGCCAACCTAGCAGTTCGAAAACATGCAAATGTGAGTAGATCAATAGGTACCGCTCTGGCAGGAAGGCAACGGTGCTCCACGCAGTCATACCGGCCACATGATCTTGGAGGTGTCTACAGACAACACCGGCTCTTCGGCTTAGAAATGGAGATGAGCACCAACCCCCAGAGTTGGTCACAACTGGACTTAACGTCAGGGGAAACCTTTACCTTTACATATATATGGAAAACATGCAATGCCATTATTGGACATACAACATATAGATAGACATAGAGGCAATTTAACATTTTTTCCAGCTTCTGGCTTTTTCATGAGGGTATGCTCGATGACAGAGAAATGAGCCTTGAAATTTTTCCCATTGCTGCTAATGGAACAGATCTTTTAAAAAAGAAATTACGAAGCTTCAGAGATTCAAATTATGAATTGGAATAGGACCCCTATGAATCATTACAAATTGAAGCTGGGAACCAGCTGAATCTCCAAAACAAATTACTAATTGGATATCAGCTGTTTTGCACACCTCTGGTGTTCTGTTTCTCGAAAATTAGAGCTGATGGAGAAAACTGGTGCCATTTACCCAGAAATGGGGCTATCATTCGAGGCACTAAAATGTGTGTTGGCCAATGTAATTTTTCTTTTCCCATCATATTCTCCTACTCCTATGCATACAGCCTATCATCTAATCCTTTTCTCTCATTCTCTCTCTGACCCTGTATGTAGAGCTGGCATTGACTATATTTGATTGACTTTGCCCTACGTAGCAACCTTAACTCGGAGGACCAGTTACAAGTTATTAGTAGTCATATTCATATCAATCACAAATTTCTAACTTGCGTCTTGTCTTTGTTATGTGTATTATAATATGTATTTTGTAGAAATATGTTTTAATATGTCTGTTTTATAAAATGCTTTAGATTATTATGTTTTTTTAGAGGTGTTGTAACCTGCCTTGTGCCACAAGAAGAGGCGGGTAAGAAATAAAATTATCATCATCATCATCTTATTTCTACTCACAAAGTCCTCCTTTCCTGTAGTCATAAATTCAAGAACATGGTGCCTTTTAAAAAAAATTCCCTATTAAGGCTAGGTTTTGTCCCACCCAGAGGTGTGTCCTTCACCCCAAATTATGAATCTAAAGAGAAGAGAAGAGAAGAAAGGGAGAGACATGGGTTCAAAGGATTTCCAGAGGAGCAAAGAAAAGAAGAAAAAGAAATTCAGCATAGACAAAGATTTCCATAGAGATCCTGCAAAAAGAAATCCCAAGGTTCCAGAGATTTTCCACAGCAGCAAGAGCAGCAGAAATCCCCAAAAGTTCCTTTTATCCAGACCATGCTTTGATCTTTTTCTTTACACCACAGGGTAAGAAAATCTCTCTCTCTCTCTCTCTCTCTCTCTCTGTGTGTGTGTGTGTGTATGTGTATGTGTATGTGTATGTGTATGTGTTAGTTTCAAGCCCTTTATAGCTTAGCTTAGCTCATAGCTCTTTAGACTTGGTCAGAAGTAGGTTTTTTGCACCTATCTTTTTCTGTCTTCTTAATAAAGTCATAATTGTTTTTGCTTTACCTAACATTTTCCTTTTTGGAATCACATTTGTCTGTTTTTAAAACCTTCAGCATATAAGATCCTATAAAGGGTGCCTGGGAGAGCTTTAACCTAAAACTAGTAAAAGCAGACATTGCTTTTATGACTGTCTTAGGGACATATCGCCTCATGTCATCCATTTCCCATCACCTGAAAGAATGTGGGAACTGCCAGCAGGAAATACAATTCTAAGAGTAGAATGCTGACTTCCAGAAGCACATAGAGAGAGGTCACTGTGACCCTGGATGATGCTGCCAACATGAAGAAGAGACAGAGCAATTGTTACCGCTGGCTGACACTGATAATCTAAAGGAAAGAAAAAGGCCATTGTGACGTCAATGTGAGACAGCCTACCTGAGGGAGAGAGAATGGTCATTGTGACCTCTGGCTGATGCTGCCAGTGACAGGTGATTGTGCCCTCTGCTTGATACAACCTACCCGAGGGAGAGACATTGATCTCTGTAATCACAGGCTTATGCTACCTACCTGAAAGAGAGTGAGAGGCAATTGTGGTCATTGGCTGATACTGGCAGTAGGACAGAGGGAGACTGGCCATTGTGAGCTCTAGATGAAGCTGCCTACTTGAAAGAGTGATAGTGCTCACTGTGACCTATGGCTACTTCTGACTATGTGATGGACAGTGGCCCTTGTGACTTATGAACAATACTGCCTAAATGAAGGAGATAGACAGGCCTTTGTAATTTCTAGATTATGCTAGCTATCAGATGGAGAGAGAAATGCCATTAGGACCTCTGACTGAAGTTCTCACATTCTTTAAGAATGGTAACGGCATTGTGACATCTAGTCGATGCTGCCTATCTGAAGTTGAGGGACTGGACAGTGTACCCATGGGCTGGTGCTACCTACTTTAGGGAGAGAGAAAAGCCATTGAAGTCTCTGGTAGATGCTGCCTATTTGAGAAAGAGAGACAGGCCATTGTGACCTTGGAGTTTTGCTACCTACTCAAAGCAGAGAAAGTGTTGATTATGAGCTCTGATTGATGCAGCTTACTTAAGAGAAAGAAGAAAATTGTGACTTTCAGATGATGCTTCCTATATGAAGGAGAGGAATAGGACAGAGCAACTGCAGGCAGATCCTCCCTACCCAAAAAAGAGAAACAAGTCATAGAGATCTTTGGCTGATGCTGCCTATTTGAAGGAGATAGACTGGCCATCATGACCTTAGACTGGTACTCTCAGTCTCAGGAAGGGAGACTGACCATTGTGATTTTAAGGTGAGATTCCATCTCTGTGGGAGATATATTGGCCATTGTGACTTCTGCCTAATGCTTACAATCTGAAAGACAGCGAGGCAGTTGTGACTTTTGGCTGCTTTGAAATTAGGCTGATTCTATTTCCTGAATGTGATGACCCATGGGCCTTGTAGTCCTGCTCAGGACATTGTAATTCCTGATGAAGATGAAAACTTGGGTTTTTTACCTTCCCAGTCTGAACTGGATTCCTCTCAGCCAGATCTTTCCCAGGCAGATCTGGGAACCTTGCACCTGCAAGAAAGTTGTCTCCCAGAAGTATGTCAAACAAGCCCAGAGCCTACTTCTCCCGTATTCTTGCGCTGGGAGTTTTGTAAACAACAGAGAAGTTTGGATTCAGCTTCGCGCAGGAGTGCGAGGATTGCAGCTAAGAATGTGGCCAATTAAGACTGCTTCTCGTGAGAATCTTTGGGGAGTCTCACATCTGGTCTCAGAGTTAGCTTTCGGTTCTGATTCCCAGAGAACTGCTTCGGCGGGAAAGCTAGACTCTATTTAGGTGTTTTACCCGCGTAGTAACTTCGCGGAGTCAATTCGTCAGCCTACGGAGCGAGTTGTGTCTGGACAGCGCGCTCCGATTCAAGCCTCGCTCCTGCTCAAGCCTTGCCTTGCTATCCAGCCTTCGCCTTGCTTCCCAGCCTTTGTTTATCTACGGACTTTGCCTTGTTTCCCAGGATCAATCCTTGCCTTGTTCCACGGATTTATCAAGTTATTCCACGGACCTTGTTCTTGTTCTTAGTTACCTTGTTCCACGTTCAAGCCTTGTTTCAAGTATCAAGTTATTTCCTAGCCTCGCTCAAGTTTCATGGACTAAAGGACCTTGTCATCTCCCCTCACTTTGCTTGGCAAAGTGAGTGTTTCGGTTATTGGATTACAACTTTGGACCTTAATATTTCTTATTGGACATTGCTTTTTTGGACTAATTCTGACCTTTCCTGAAAGGTCTAATTCTGGACTATTTTCTACACTTGTTTTTATTAACTTTATATATTCCTACAATAAAGATATTAGATAGATTCTGGCCTCTGTGTATGGTTATTGGTGCTCTGCAGCCTGGGTCGTGACAGTTTGACTCCGCCACCCTAAGCACCAATTAACCTCGGCCAGAATGTCTACCGGAGTCGTACCTGGGCCGAGCGGCCAGCCGATTACCTACACCATCGACAAGGAAGAGGTGGACCGAATCCGTGATAAGCTCAATGCACAGGATGGAGAAATAAGGGGTTTGAAGGAACGCGGAGTTCGTCTTCCGGCCATGGCGTTGCCAACCAAGTTTACTGGAGAAGCTTCTAAGGTTCATGTCTTCCGTCGCCAATGTCAAGCTTATCTGGAGGCCCGTGCTGCCGAGTTTCCCCAAGAAGACATCAAAGTGGCATGGGTTTACAGTCTTCTAGACGGGCCAGCGGCCAGCTGGGCGACGGCACTGTTCGACCAAGCCTCTCCACACCTAAGATCAGCGCAACACTTCTTGGACCACCTCAAGGAGACTTGGGGAATCGAGGACAATTTGGAGGCAGCCGGTCACAAACTCCGTCGCCTTTTCCAAGGAGACAGACCTATGTCTCAGTATATAGCCGAGTTCCGAGTGCTGGCCCACAACACCGGCTGGAACGATGTAGCCCTCAGGGGACAGTTCCGGGAGGGTCTCAACATTGAAATGCTGGAAGAAATCTCCAAGGTGGATCCTCCCCAGACCCTCGAGGCACTCATTGATCAATGTTTACGGGCTGAAGTCATGATTGCCAACAGGAAACAGTGGGTTCGAGGCCAGGGCAGTAGAGCCGGGGCAAAACCCCCCGCTCCCGCCAGCGTTCAGCCACGTCCGGTGTGGAGACCCCCACCGCCAACCCCATACCCCAGAGGAGGCGAGGAGGTGCCGATGCAGTTGGGCAATGTGCGTCCCAGACTAGATGCCGCCGAGAAGGCCCGTCGTCAACGCTTAAACCTCTGCTGGTACTGCGGGAACGGGGGCCACTTCGCCAGAGAGTGCCCAGCCAAAGAGAAGCCTGCCGCCCGTCTTGCGGCGGCGTCCTCCACGGAGACGAAGGCGTCTGAGCCGACTGGCACACAGCCGGCGGGGGAAGCCAACGACCGGGTGTAGAGAGGCTCGCCAACCCGGTCAAAAAATCCATCCAAGAGCCGCCAACCGGGGTCCTGTTCCTTCTCGTGGTCACATTATGGTCAGCAAAAAGGGGACCCGTCATGATCCACGCCATGATAGACTCTGGAGCTACCAACAATTTCATCGATAGAGAGTATGCCGACTCTCTGGGATTACAATATCATGATTTCAAGAATGCCCGTGTGGTGCAAGCCATAGACGGCCGTCCCCTCAAGACGGGCCCCGTAAGTCAGTGGTCGGAACCCACCAGGATGTGGATAAGGGAACATATGGAAGAGATTTCCTTCTTTGTTACCGAGGTCCCCCATTTCCCTGTGATTTTGGGAATTCCATGGCTGACTCTCCACGACCCTAACATCTCCTGGTCCAACAGAGAACTGCAGTTTGCTTCACCGTACTGCCAAAACCATTGCCTCGTAGCCAAGGTATGCCATGCCACAGACACCGAGCCCATCATCACCTTGCCAAAGAAGTACTCCGAGTATTGGGATGTATTCAATGAGAAAGAAGCCGAAAAATTACCCCCACATAGACCTTATGACTGTGCCATTGACTTGGTGGAGGGGGCCCCGATCCCGCGAGGGCATCTCTACTCCCTGACTGAACCAGAGCAAGAAGCTCTCAGGGAATTCCTAGAGACAAACCTTCGCAAGGGATTCATCAGACCCTCTCAATCCCCAGCCGCCTCCCCAGTGATGTTTGTGAAGAAGAAGTCAGGGGAACTACGCTTGGTGGTGGACTACAGAGCATTGAACAATATCACCAAGCGGAACAGCTATCCCCTGCCCTTAATCTCGGATCTACTGGATCGGCTTCGAGGAGCCAAGGTTTACACCAAGCTGGATCTTCGGGGGGCTTACAACTTAGTTCGCATCAGGGAAGGGGACGAGTGGAAGACCGCCTTCCAGACCAAATTCGGATTATTTGAGTCCCGAGTTATGAATTTCGGTTTATGCGGAGCCCCCGCAACGTTCCAGCATTTTGTCAATGACATTTTTCAGGACTATCTAGACAGGTTCTTGATAATCTACCTGGACGATTTTTTGGTGTTTTCCAGATCACAATCAGAACATGAGAACCACGTCAAAATGGTGTTACAACGATTGCGGGATCATGGACTTTATGCCAAGCTGGAAAAATGCGCTTTTGATCTACAAGAGGTAGATTTCCTTGGTTACCGCATCTCGCCTCTAGGGCTTTCCATGGATCCAGCCAAAGTTTCAGCAGTATTGGAATGGCGGGCGCCAACTAACAAGAAAGAGGTGCAGCGTTTCTTGGGGTTCGCGAACTACTACCGCAAGTTCATTCCAGATTTTGCCCGCTGGTCCGACCCCATCACTAGCTGCATCCGTGGAAAGCAGCCTTTCCGCTGGACTGATCAAGCAGAGAAAGGGTTCCAGCAACTAAAGAAACTATTCACCTCCCAGCCAATTCTACAGCACCGAAATCCTGGAACCCCTTTTGTGGTGCAAGCGGACGCCTCTGATGTGGCAATTGGGGCTGTACTCTTACAACCGGTGGGAGATCACCTCCACCCCTGTGCCTTTTATTCTCGTCAACTAACCACACCAGAGAGGAATTACACCATTTGGGAAAAAGAACTACTGGCCATAAAGGCAGCCTTTGAAACTTGGAGACATTGGCTAGAAGGGGCCAAATTTCCCATTGAAGTCCACACTGATCATCGTAATCTAGAACATCTAAGAACTGCCCGCAAACTAAATCAGAGGCAGCAACGTTGGGCTTTATTCTTTGAACGTTTCAACTTCCAGATCCATTATGTGACCCCAGCCCAAACCAAGCAAGCAGACGCCCTGTCACGTAAACCGGAATACGCTGCAGGACGCAAGGAGACCTTTGAATCCCAACTGCTACAACCTGAGAACTTTGCCACGCTCACGGTGGGGAACACCAAATCCATTCCCATTGGTTCAACTTCCCCTACTCCAGGACCCATCTGTGCTCAAGAAATCAGGGCTAGTCAGCAAGCAGATGCCTGGGCGCAGGACCAACTTCGCCAAGGTCTGCATTTCCCCTTTTCGCTTAAAGATGGGCTGCTCTGCTATAGAAATCATGTTTATATCCCACCCGGACCGGGCAGGGAAAAAGCGCTTCGTCTGTGTCATGACTGCAAACCAGCAGGACACTTCGGACTATTTAAAACTATGCATTTGATCCTAAGGGATTTTTGGTGGCCCAAGATCCGCAAGGATGTGGAAAATATGTCAACACCTGCCCAGTATGCCAGCGCTCCAAGATACGAAGGGAGAAGCCCTCAGGGCTTTTACACCCCCTTCCTACCCCATCTCGCCCATGGGAAATAATTTCCGCGGATTTCATCACTGACCTACCACCTTCCTGTGGATTCACCACGATCTTAGTGGTGGTGGACCTATTCACCAAGTTAGCCCATTTCATTCCCTGCGAAGGCCTCCCCACGGCCAAGGAAACTGCGGATCTATTTCTTCAACATGTTTTCAGACTACATGGATTGCCCAAGAGTTTAGTCACAGACCGTGGATCTCAATTCACCTCTCGTTTTTGGAAGGCACTACAAAAACTATTGGGCATAGACTCTCGCTTATCTTCAGCTCATCATCCCCAAACAGATGGGCAAACGGAGCGCACCAATGCCACTTTGGAGCAGTATCTTCGCTGTTATGTAAACTATCAACAGGACAATTGGGCTTCTCTGTTACCACTGTCTGAGTTTGCCTACAACAATGGAGTTCAAGCTTCTACAAAAGAAACGCCGTTCTTTGCAAACTACGGCTTCCATCCACGTTTCTTCCCCCCTGTCATTGAAACTTCAGAGGTTCCCGCAGCAGAGGATTGGCTGCAGGAACTCACAGCGGTGCAACAACTTTTGCTCCAGCAACTGGACCAAGCCAAGGAGGACTATAAACGCCACGCTGACAAACATCGCCAGCCGGGCCCCGAAATCAAGGTAGGAGATCGGGTTTTCCTGTCCACTCGCTTTCTGCCCTCCCACCGCCCTTGCCGGAAGTTAGATGCCCGTTTCATTGGTCCCTATCCAGTGGTGGCGCAATTAAACCCCGTGACTTTCAAACTCCAACTTCCGCGTTCAATGCGCATTCACCCAGTGTTTCACCGTTCCCTGCTCCTTCCGGCGGATGGTGTGCGACCTGATACAGACCAACCGGCCCCCCCTCCTGTTTTGATGAATGGGGAGGAGGAGTTCGAGGTTGAGGACATTTTGGATTCTCGCTTTCACCGCCGCCGCCTACAATATCTCATTGACTGGGTGGGTTTTGGCCCTGAGGAACGCTCTTGGGAAGACGCCTCCACAGTCCATGCTCCTGATCTAACCCGTCGCTTTCATCAGACCTATCCCACCAAACCACGACCTCGCGCCTCGGGGAGAGGGCCCCAGTTTGGGAGGGGCCTTGAGGAGGGGGATAGTGTGATGACCCATGGGCCTTGTAGTCCTGCTCAGGACATTGTAATTCCTGATGAAGATGAAAACTTGGGTTTTTTACCTTCCCAGTCTGAACTGGATTCCTCTCAGCCAGATCTTTCCCAGGCAGATCTGGGAACCTTGCACCTGCAAGAAAGTTGTCTCCCAGAAGTATGTCAAACAAGCCCAGAGCCTACTTCTCCCGTATTCTTGCGCCGGGAGTTTTGTAAACAACAGAGAAGTTTGGATTCAGCTTCGCGCAGGAGTGCGAGGATTGCAGCTAAGAATGTGGCCAATTAAGACTGCTTCTCGTGAGAATCTTTGGGGAGTCTCACATCTGGTCTCAGAGTTAGCTTTCGGTTCTGATTCCCAGAGAACTGCTTCGGCGGGAAAGCTAGACTCTATTTAGGTGTTTTACCCGCGTAGTAACTTCGCGGAGTCAATTCGTCAGCCTACGGAGCGAGTTGTGTCTGGACAGCGCGCTCCGATTCAAGCCTCGCTCCTGCTCAAGCCTTGCCTTGCTATCCAGCCTTCGCCTTGCTTCCCAGCCTTTGTTTATCTACGGACTTTGCCTTGTTTCCCAGGATCAATCCTTGCCTTGTTCCACGGATTTATCAAGTTATTCCACGGACCTTGTTCTTGTTCTTAGTTACCTTGTTCCACGTTCAAGCCTTGTTTCAAGTATCAAGTTATTTCCTAGCCTCGCTCAAGTTTCATGGACTAAAGGACCTTGTCATCTCCCCTCACTTTGCTTGGCAAAGTGAGTGTTTCGGTTATTGGATTACAACTTTGGACCTTAATATTTCTTATTGGACATTGCTTTTTTGGACTAATTCTGACCTTTCCTGAAAGGTCTAATTCTGGACTATTTTCTACACTTGTTTTTATTAACTTTATATATTCCTACAATAAAGATATTAGATAGATTCTGGCCTCTGTGTATGGTTATTGGTGCTCTGCAGCCTGGGTCGTGACACTGAAGGAGAAAGACAGGATATTGTGATCTCTGGCTGATACTATCAATCTTAAGAAGGGAGACTCAAAATTGAACCCTCTGGTTGATGCTACCCAACTGAAGGAGAGAGACTGCTCATTGTGATCTCGGGCAGATACTCTACTTGAATAAGAGTGACAGGCCACTGTAATCTCTGGATGATGCCTCATATCAGAAGGAGAGAGACTGAACTTTCTAATTTATATACAATGTTGTCAACATGAAGCAGAGAGAATGGTAATTATTACTTTGAGTGATTTTGCTGTCTAACTGAAGGAGAGATACAAGCTATTTTAACCTTAGGACTCAATCAGATGGAGCAGGGGAAAACGGGGGGAAGCGGGGGAAGTCGTCTTCTTTGCATGGTACTTCATTTGGTTCTGTCTTTAAAGAAGACTAAGAATTTACTCAACTTCCACCGGACAAGATCGCCTTCTCTGGCTTTTAGTTGTAGACCCACTGTTTCTTGGCTTTTGGAAATTTGTCTCCCCTTACCCACTAACTTTCCTGTCTGTGTCTCAAAGACTGTAGGATGATAAGCTCTCCTTCAGTCAACTGTATGCATCAAAGTCTTCCTCAAAATAAATAAAGCATAGAAGCATTTTATAGACATTCTTCTATAACCAGGGAGAACTACTGTGGATTTTAAAACTTCTTACAAGGAGAATTTGTTTTCCAGATCCGATAAATATTTGAAAAATGCCACTCGTTCCCCCACCTTTCACTTTTCATTCTGTTGCAAACAGCCTTGGCTCTTCCACCAAGGCTGCTTTCAGCTGGTACTGAAATCAGAGCCTGTGAGCAAGAGTGTTGCGAAGTGACAAAGGGTCACTTGTAACAGGTGAGATGGAACACTAATCTAAAACTCCTTCTGGAAATCACGGTTATTGGATGGATCGCTTTGTGAGTTCATAAATAAGCCGCACTCGTTGAAAGTGTTTCCATAGCTGCCACTCATCAGGAAAAGAGGGAGGTTACCTCATACCCTCCAGTTCCCAAATATCCTTTGGTTAGTTTATACTAACCCCAAAATTAATTAGCCAATATTCCATGGGAATTAATAACAAGGTTTCCATTTTTCCATCTGACAATTCCTCAGTGCATTTGGGTTTTTAGCTTCCTTCAACCTTGGATCATTTTGATGTGTGGACAGACATTTCGTGTTTCCAATGGGTCATTTCCACAGGTTCAAATACTCTGTGTAGTAGGTATTTTTCCTGTGTACAAAAGTTGTCAGAGTTAAAAGAAGCAGTTGATTGATTAAATGGAGGATTCAGTAATAACTTTGTTTCATACTGACTCTGTTCTTTGGAATGATATGCATACGATGATTTTATGTTACAAATCTTGCACAAGGGATTTGGGATACAACTACTGTATACTGGCTGGCCTTTTGGTTTGATCAACAGTGGATTTGCCTGCATCTCTAAAGGGGAAAATGGAATGTAAAATTTGGAAGCAAAATGTAAATGGCAAGATCTGACTTGATCCAAGGTTAAACAACTCCATTCTGCACTTGCTTAGAGAAGTGATAAATACATATAGTGAATATGCATTGTATAGGGCCACTATAATTTGAGCATTAGATTAGGATTCTGGGAAGCATGGATTCCAATCCCCACTCAGCCATGAAACCCCACTGGGCAAGTTACCTGTCAGAGCCTTAGAGGAGGGCAGTGGCAAATCCCCTCGGTATAAATCTTGTATAGAAAACCCTAGGAACGATGCACTTTCAGATCATCATAAGTAAGAAATGACTCAAAGACACACATCATCAACATCAACAAGAAAGGAAGATATACAGAGAGAAGTTCATTTCATGAAAGAATAATAGATTTGGAAGGGGTTTTATGGGCCATCGGCTTCAACTGCCTACTCAATGCAAGACCTCCAGCTAAGTTATCCCCAGAATGTGGCTGTCCATTTTCTTTTTGAAGATGTTCAAAGAAAAGGACCCTTCCACCTCTCTAAGTAATTGATTCAAATGCCAGACCACTCTGACTCTGAAATTTATTTTTCCATAACTTCAAACCATTAGACCTGGTCCTATCTTTGGGGCAACAGAAAAAAGGTCTGCCCTCTCCACTCTAAGACAATCTTTGAAGTATTTAAAGGGCACAATCATGCCTTGCCTTAACTAAACTGAACATGCCCAGTAGGCTTGCTCAAATAATTCGTTTTCCCCGTTTACCGTTATTGCTTCGTTATTTTCGTTTGTTTTGAAGCAATATCGAACCTTGGTTGTCCACACGCCTGGATATCGCGGTTTCGAACCGCGATTGGCCGTTTTCCGTTATGGCGCCTTTTTTTTCGTTTTTAAAAAATGCTTTGGCAAATCATCCAAACTTGTTTAAGTCCACTGGGGCAATCTAGCATGTTGTTTGCACCTTGTAGCCAATCAGAGAGCACGTTTAACCAGGGGGAGGGGCTGGTAGGACGTCCTGAATGAAAACAGCGTGCACACGCCTCGTGGCTCAGTCGCACTGGGAATTTTGGAGAGGGTGGAAGGGAGATTTTGGTGCAGGCACTGGCAGGCAGGAAAGATTGCTGCGTCACAGCATGGCTGTGTGAAGACCGGGAGAAAAGGTGGGGTGGCTGGCTGAGTTTGGGTGGTGTGTGTTAGTTGGGTCTTTCTTTTTCTTTTGTTTTTGCAAAGGGCTGTCCTGTGGGTGTTTTTTTCCTGGCGCAGCAAGGGGTGGGCTTTCTCCTTTCTTTTTTCCACGCAAAAGTGTTTTTGGAAACAAGGGATCCGAGCCAGGGACGCTTCCTGATAATCCTAAGCCAAGTTTGGGAAAGAGTTGCATATCCCATACTTCCCTGTACAAAATACAACTCCTTTTGGGGAAAGAAGAGGGGGTGCCTTTGTCCCTTCACTGCTCTCAAACACAAGCGGGGCTGCTTGTGTCTCAGCCAGGGACGCTTTCTGATAATCCTAAGCCAAGTTTGGGAAAGAGTTGCATATCCCATACTTCCCTGTACAAAATATAACTCCTTTTGGGGAAAGAAGGGGGGGTGCCTTTGTCCCTTCACCGCTCTCAAACACAAGCGGGGCTGCTTGTGTCTCAGCCGGGGACGCTTCCTGATAATCCTAAGCCAAGTTTGGGAAAGAGTTGCATATCCCATACTTCCCTGTACAAAATACAACTCCTTTTGGGGAAAGAAGGGGGTGCCTTTGTCCCTTCACCGCTCTCAAACACAAGCGGGGCTGCTTGTGTCTCAGCCGGGGACGCTTCCTGATAATCCTAAGCCAAGTTTGGGAAAGAGTTGCATATCCCATACTTCCCTGTACAAAATACAACTCCTTTTGGGGAAAGAAGGGGGGGTGCCTTTGTCCCTTCACCGCTCTCAAACACAAGCGGGGCTGCTTGTGTCTCAGCCGGGGACGCTTCCTGATAATCCTAAACCAAGTTTGGGAAAGAGTTGCATATCCTATACTTCCCTGTACAAAATACAACTCCTTTTGGGGAAAGAAGGGGGTGCCTTTGTCCCTTCACCGCTCTCAAACACAAGCGGGGCTGCTTGTGTCTCAGCCGGGGACGCTTCCTGATAATCCTAAGTCAAGTTTGGGAAAGAGTTGCATATCCCATACTTCCCTGTACAAAATACAACTCCTTTTGGGGAAAGAAGGGGGTGCCTTTGTCCCTTCCCCAGTCTCAAACACAAGCGGGGCTGCTTGTGTCTCAGCCGGGGACGCTTCCTGATAATCCTAAGCCAAGTTTGGGAAAGAGTTGCATATCCCATACTTCCCTGTACAAAATATAACTCCTTTTGGGGAAAGAAGGGGGGTGCCTTTGTCCCTTCACCGCTCTCAAACACAAGCGGGGCTGCTTGTGTCTCAGCCGGGGACGCTTCCTGATAATCCTAAGCCAAGTTTGGGAAAGAGTTGCATATCCCATACTTCCCTGTACAAAATACAACTCCTTTTGGGGAAAGAAGGGGGTGCCTTTGTCCCTTCCCCAGTCTCAAACACAAGCGGGGCTGCTTGTGTCTCAGCCGGGGACGCTTCCTGATAATCCTAAGCCAAGTTTGGGAAAGAGTTGCATATCCCATACTTCCCTGTACAAAATATAACTCCTTTTGGGGAAAGAAGGGGGGGTGCCTTTGTCCCTTCACCGCTCTCAAACACAAGCGGGGCTGCTTGTGTCTCAGCCGGGGACGCTTCCTGATAATCCTAAGCCAAGTTTGGGAAAGAGTTGCATATCCCATACTTCCCTGTACAAAATATAACTCCTTTTGGGGAAAGAAGGGGGGGTGCCTTTGTCCCTTCACCGCTCTCAAACACAAGCGGGGCTGCTTGTGTCTCAGCCGGGGACGCTTCCTGATAATCCTAAGCCAAGTTTGGGAAAGAGTTGCATATCCCATACTTCCCTGTACAAAATATAACTCCTTTTGGGGAAAGAAGGGGGGGTGCCTTTGTCCCTTCACCGCTCTCAAACACAAGCGGGGCTGCTTGTGTCTCAGCCGGGGATGCTTCCTGATAATCCTAAGCCAAGTTTGGGAAAGAGTTGCATATCCCATACTTCCCTGTACAAAATACAACTCCTTTTGGGGAAAGAAGGGGGTGCCTTTGTCCCTTCCCCAGTCTCAAACACAAGCGGGGCTGCTTGTGTCTCAGCCGGGGATGCTTCCTGATAATCCTAAGCCAAGTTTGGGAAAGAGTTGCATATCCCATACTTCCCTGTACAAAATACAACTCCTTTTGGGGAAAGAAGGGGGTGCCTTTGTCCCTTCCCCAGTCTCAAACACAAGCGGGGCTGCTTGTGTCTCAGCCGGGGACGCTTCCTGATAATCCTAAGCCAAGTTTGGGAAAGAGTTGCATATCCCATACTTCCCTGTACAAAATACAACTCCTTTTGGGGAAAGAAGGGGGTGCCTTTGTCCCTTCACCGCTCTCAAACACAAGCGGGGCTGCTTGTGTCTCAGCCGGGGACGCTTCCTGATAATCCTAAGCCAAGTTTGGGAAAGAGTTGCATATCCCATACTTCCCTGTACAAAATACAACTCCTTTTGGGGAAAGAAGGGGGGGTGCCTTTGTCCCTTCACCGCTCTCAAACACAAGCGGGGCTGCTTGTGTCTCAGCCGGGGACGCTTCCTGATAATCCTAAGCCAAGTTTGGGAAAGAGTTGCATATCCCATACTTCCCTGTACAAAATACAACTCCTTTTGGGGAAAGAAGGGGGGGGTGCCTTTGTCCCTTCACCGCTCTCAAACACAAGCGGGGCTGCTTGTGTCTCAGCCGGGGACGCTTCCTGATAATCCTAAGTGTGCTGTGCCAGGACCATCTCCACATTGTATGTGTATGAGCCCCAATGGCGAAGTGTGTTAAAGCATTGAGCTGCTGAACTTGCAGACCGAAAAGTCCCAGGTTCAAATCCCGGGAGCAGAGTGAGCGCCCGCTGTTAGCTCCAGCTTCTGCCAACCTAGCAGCTTGAAAACATGCTAATGTGAGTAGATGAATAGGTACCGCTCTGGCGGGAAGGTAATGGCACTCCATGTAGTCATGCCGGCCACATGACCTTGGAGGTGTCTATGGACAACACTGGCTCTTGGGCTTAGAAATGGAGGTGAGCACAACCCCCAGAGTCAGACATGACTGAACTTAACGTCAAGGGATACCTTTACACACACACATATGCAGGGACTACACCAATTTAACAAAGTTTCAGCCACAAAAACAAAGTTTCTGAAGTAGAGCAATGACTTTCACAGTAAAGACAACCCAATTTAACAGGAAATAAGACTTTCAAACCAGGAACAGATTTCTGCAATTATTAAAAAATGGTTTATTATAAAAGCTATGAAAATTTGCCAAAAATCAGAGGATAAGGGAAACGTTCCACATTTTGGTGAGCTATCAGTGTTAAATGTGTTCTACCACTGTACCAAGTTTGAAGAAGATCACTCAAAAAATGAGGGCGGGAGAGCCCCCTAAGTCCCCCCCCCTTCGGGCTGTTTTTGGGCCACCGCGCATGCGCGTCCGCCATTAACGAATTAATTTCGAAAATAACGAATTTTCATTAATTTCGAAAAATTTTGGGGGCCAAATTCGTTATTAGCAACAAAAACGAAAAACTGCCCCCTCTAGTTTTGAAACGAGTTTAGAATCAAATTTTTCATGGATCGATCAAGCCTAATGCCCAGCCCCTTCAACTTCCCATCATATGCTTTCTTCTCCCCATAACACACCTGTGGTGTTTGTTTTGCTGCCTGTGCCCGTGTTCAGAAGATTTAACCTCACTTTCTGTCCCTGTGAGAATGGGTTTTGGAAAAACTGCCTTGTTGTGAAAACAAGGATTTGTGAGAAAGCTTTAGTTGAGACACCTTCTGCAAAGATGTCAGGCAGGGGGGAAATCTTTTTAAAATCCCACCGCTGCCACCAAATTGCAAAGATGTCAGGCAGGGGGAAAACTTTTTAAATCCCACCTCTGACACCAATTGCGGAGATGTGGAGGAGTTTCTATTAATTAATTATAATTATATTATTGTTATATATTTTATATCCACTGCCACCAGTTATTAAAGATGTTTTATTTAAAAGCTGCCACCAGAGGTAACAATGCTTATAATGCGGCCACTAGATGTTAAGGGGATTATCAACTCTTGCCACCACTATTGGAAGATATAGCCACTGGCTATTTAGAGAGGAGACTTTGAAAATTTGGTTTTTCTTCTTTCTTGTTTGCTTTTGATGGTAATATATATGCCGGAAGCTTAGATGTTAAAAAGAACAATAACACGTTTATTCAGGCACAAGCTTAATGGTTACAGTAACTTCTTTTTTTTAGAGGCACTTTGAATAACAGTTGCAAAAGCTATATTGAGATGTTTCAAACTTTAAAATACCACTTCCTCCTTTACTGCTTTAACCTGCAGTCACCCTGTGAATTTCAATCACAGACTATCTGTTCCTTATCTGGAAACAGACTACCTTAAAATAAGCCACCAAACTTATTTTAAACTGAATCAAAATCAAACATATGAGCCTCCCTGATCCCTTCACTGAGGATCAGCCTTCTCTGTATCTCAACATGGCACAGACTAACTTAAAATAAGTCACCAAACTTATTTTCAACTGACTCAAAATCAAACATTTGAGCCACCCTGATCCCTTCACTGAGGATCAGTCTTCTCTGTACCTCAACAGGGCACAGACTCTAAAAATCAACCTTCCCTGTGGTTCTCTGACCACAGACTGAGTTTTCCTCCAAATTCTGCTCTCTCTTCAGCTAAACGCAGTTGGCTCCGCCTACTTCTCCATGGCAACCAGCCTCTGAGTGCTGAGGTGGCTATTCCCTTCATGCAATAACAATAATACTTACCCTTTTAAAACATAACGATACAATTAAACATAACATCTGTAAACCAAAATTCATACTTCAATGCACCTTCCCACATTATAACTCTTCCAGAAGTAAATTTCCCTTCCTAGGGGAAGATTCCCACACTTCCTGTTGTCTCACCCCTGTTCTTAACTATGAGTAATTTGTAATTTGGATGTTTGTAACTTGGGGAAAGCTTGTATAGTCAAGCCTTAAAATCTAACGACATCATTTCCCATTATGACACATAATGGGGCCGGGCTGTGGTGCAGGCTGTTGAGCAGCCTGCTGCAATAAATCACTGACCATGAGGTCATGAGTTCGAGGCCAGCCCGTGGCGGGGTGAGCACCCATCAATTAAAAATAAAAAATAGCCCCTGCTCGTTGCTGACCTAGCAACCCGAAAGATAGTTGCATCTATCAAGTAGGAAATAAGGTACCACTTATAAAAGTGGTGTCACGACCCAGGCTACAGAGCACCAATAACCATACGCAGAGGCCAGATTCTATCTAATATCTTTATTAAGGAAATATATAAAGTTAATAAAAGCAAATGTAAAAGTTAGTCCAGAAGCAGACCTTTCAGGGAAGGTCAAAATTAGTCCAAAGAAACAATGTCCAATATGAAATATTAAGGTCCAAAGTTGTAATCCAATAACCGAAACACTCACTTTGCCAGGCAAAGTGAGGGGAGATGACAAGGTCCTTTAGTCCATGAACTTGAGCAAGGCTAGGAATTAACTTGATACTTGAAAACAAGGCTTGAATCGTGGCACAAGGTAACAAGGAACAAGAACAAGATCCGTGGAATTACTTGGTAAAATCCGTGAAACAAGGCAAGGTTTAGTCCTGAAAGGCGAGGCAAGGTCCGTAGGTAAACAAGGCTGGGAAACAGGAGCGAAGGCTTGAAAACAAGAACAGGGCTTGATCAGGAACGAGGCTTGGATCGGAGCGCGCTGTCCAGACACAACTCGCTCCGGAGGCTGACGAATTGACTCCGCAAAGTTACTCCGCGGGTAAAACACCTATATAGAGTCTAACTTTCCCGCCGAGAGCAGTTCTCTGGGAACCAGAAACGAAAGCTAATCTCTGAGACCAGATGTTTGACTCCTTAAAGATTCTCATGGAAAGCAGGCTTAATTGGCTAAATTCTTAGCAATTATTCTAGCACTCCTGCGCGAGGCCGCTTCCAAACCTCTCTGTTGTTTACAAAACTCATGGCGAGAAAACACAGGAGATGTAGCCTCAGTGTTTGTTTGACATACTTCTGGAACATAACCCTCTTGCAGGTGCAAGGTTCCCAGATCTGGCTGGGAAGAATCTGTCTGGGAAGAATCCAGTTCTGACTGGGAAGGTAAAAAACCCAAGTTTTCTTCTTCATCAGGCATCACAATGTCATGAGCAGGACTACAAGGCCCATGGGTCATCACACTATCCCCCTCCTCAAGCCCCCTCCCAAACTGGGACTCTCTCCCCGAGGCGCGAGGTCGTGGCTTGGCGGGATAGGTCTGATGAAAGCGACGGGTTAGATCAGGAGCATGGACTGTGGAGGCGTCTTCCCAAGAGCGTTCCTCAGGGCCAAAACCCACCCAGTCAATGAGATATTGCAGGCGGCGGCGGTGAAAGCGAGAATCCAAAATGTCCTGAACCTCGAACTCGTCCTCCCCATCCACCAAAATAGGGACGGGGGCCGGCCGGTCTACATCTGGCCGCACACCATCCGCCGGAAGGAGCAGGGAGCGGTGAAACACTGGGTGAATGCGCATTGAACGCGGAAGTTGGAGTTTGAAAGTCACGGGGTTTAATTGCGCCACCACTGGATAGGGGCCAATGAAACGGGCATCTAACTTCCGGCAAGGGCGATGGGAGGGCAAAAAGCGAGTGGACAGAAAAACCCGATCTCCTACCTTGATTTCGGGGCCCGGCTGGCGATGTTTGTCCGCGTGACGTTTATAGTCCTCCTTGGCTTGTTCCAGTTGCTGGAGCAAAAGTTGTTGCACCGCTGTGAGTTCCTGCAGCCAATCTTCTGCTGCGGGAACTTCTGAAGTTTCAATGACAGGGGGAAAGAAACGTGGATGGAAGCCGTAGTTTGCAAAGAACGGCGTTTCTTTTGTAGAAGCCTGGACTCCATTGTTGTAGGCAAACTCCGACAGTGGTAACAGAGAAGCCCAATTGTCCTGTTGGTAGTTTACATAACAGCGAAGGTACTGTTCCAAAGTGGCATTGGTGCGCTCCATTTGCCCATCCGTTTGGGGATGATGAGCTGAAGATAAACGAGAGTCTATGCCCAATAGTTTTTGTAGTGCCTTCCAGAAACGAGAGGTGAATTGGGATCCACGGTCTGTGACCAAACTCTTGGGCAATCCATGTAGTCTGAAAACATGTTGGAGGAATAAATCTGCAGTCTCTTGGGCCGTGGGAAGGCCTTCACAGGGAATGAAATGGGCTAACTTGGTGAAAAGGTCCACCACCACTAGGATCGTGGTGAATCCACAGGAAGGTGGTAAGTCAGTGATAAAATCCGCAGAAATTATTTCCCATGGGCGAGATGGGGTAGGAAGGGGGTGTAGAAGCCCTGAGGGCTTCTCCCTTCTTATCTTGGAGCGCTGGCATACTGGGCAGGTGTTGACATATTTTTCCACATCTTTGCGGATCTTGGGCCACCAGAAATCTCTTAGGATCAAATGCATGGTTTTAAATAGTCCGAAATGCCCTGCTGGTTTGCAGTCATGACACAGACGAAGTGCTTTTTCCCTGCCCAGTCCGGGTGGGATATAAACATGATTTCTATAGCAAAGCAGTCCATCTTTAAGCGAAAAGGGAAAATGCAGACCTTGACGAAGTTGGTCCTGCGCCCAGGCATCTGCTTGCTGACTAGCCCTGATTTCTTGAGCACAGATGGGCCCTGGAGTAGAGGGAGTTGAATCAATGGGAGTGGATTTGGTGTTCCCCACTGTGAGCGTGGCAAAGTTCTCGGGTTGTAGTAGTTGGGATTCAAAGGTCTCCTTGCGTCCTGCAGCGTATTCCGGTTTACGTGACAGGGCGTCTGCTTGCTTGGTTTGGGCTGGGGTCACATAATGAATCTGGAAGTTGAAACGTTCAAAGAATAAAGCCCAACGTTGCTGCCTCTGATTTAGCTTGCGGGCAGTTCTTAGATGTTCTAGATTCCGATGATCAGTGTGGACTTCAATGGGAAATTTGGCCCCTTCTAGCCAATGTCTCCAAGTTTCAAAAGCTGCCTTTATGGCTAATAGTTCTTTTTCCCAAATGGTATAGTTCCTCTCTGGTGCGGTTAGTTGACGAGAATAATAGGCACAAGGATGAAGGTGATCTCCCACCGGTTGTAGGAGCACAGCCCCAATTGCCACATCAGAGGCGTCCGCTTGCACCACAAAAAGGGTTTCAGGATCTGGATGCTGAAGGATTGGCTGGGATGTGAATAATTTCTTTAGTTGCTGGAACCCTTTCTCTGCTTGATCAGTCCAGCGGAAGGGCTGTTTTCCACGGATGCAGCTGGTGATTGGGTCAGACCAGCGGGCAAAATCTGGAATGAACTTGCGGTAATAGTTCGCGAACCCCAAGAATCGCTGCACCTCTTTCTTGTTGGTTGGCGCCCGCCATTCCAATACTGCAGAAACCTTTGCCGGGTCCATGGAGAGCCCTAGAGGCGAGATGCGGTACCCCAGGAAATCTACCTCTTGTAGATCAAAAGCGCATTTTTCCAGCTTGGCATAAAGTCCATGATCCCGCAATCGTTGTAACACCATTTTAACGTGGTTCTCATGTTCTGATTGTGATCTAGAAAACACCAAAAAATCGTCCAGGTAGATGATCAAGAACCGATCTAGATAGTCCTGAAAAATGTCATTGACAAAATGCTGGAACGTTGCGGGAGCTCCGCATAAACCATAATTCATAACTCGGGACTCGAATAATCCGAATTTAGTCTGGAAGGCGGTCTTCCACTCGTCCCCTTCTCTGATGCGAACTAGATTATAAGCCCCCCGTAGGTCCAGCTTGGTGTAGACCTTGGCTCCTCGAAGTCGGTCTAGTAGATCCGAGATTAAGGGCAGGGGATAGCTGTTCCGCTTAGTGATATTGTTCAATGCTCTGTAGTCCACCACCAAGCGTAATTCCCCTGACTTCTTCTTCACAAACATCACTGGGGAGGCGGCTGGGGATTGAGAGGGTCTGATGAATCCCTTGCGAAGGTTTGTCTCTATGAATTCCCTGAGAGCTTCTTGCTCTGGTTCAGTCAGGGAGTAGAGATGCCCTCGCGGGATCGGGGCCCCCTCCACCAAGTCAATGGCACAGTCATAAGGTCTATGTGGGGGTAATTTTTCGGCTTCTTTTTCATTGAATACATCCCAATACTCGGAGTACTTCTTTGGCAAGGTGATAATGGGCTCGGTGTCTGTGGCATGGCAGACCTTGGCTACGAGGCAATGGTTTTGGCAGTACTTTGAAGCAAACTGCAGTTCTCTGTTGGACCAGGAGATGCTTGGGTCGTGAAGTGTCAGCCATGGAATCCCCAAAATCACAGGGAAATGGGGAACCTCAGTAACAAAGAAGGAAATCTCTTCCATATGTTCCCTTATCCACATCCTGGTGGGTTCCGACCACTGGCTTACGGGGCCCGTCTTGAGAGGGCGGCCATCGATGGCTTGCACCACACGGGCATTCTTGAAGTCATGATATTGTAATCCCAGAGAGTCGGCATACTCTCTATCAATGAAATTGTTGGTGGCTCCTGAGTCTATCATGGCGTGGATCATGACGGGTCCCTTTTTTGCTGACCATAAGGTGACCACTAGAAGGAACAGGACCCCGGTTGGCGGCTCTTGAATGGGTTTCTTGACCGGGTTGGCGAGCCTCTCTACGCCCGGTCGTTGGCTTCCCCCGCCGGCTGTGTGCCAGCTGCCTCAGACGCCTTCGTCTCCGTGGAGGACGCCGCCGCAAGACGGGCGGCGGGCTTCCCTTTGGCTGGGCACTCTCTGGCGAAGTGGCCCCCATTCCCGCAATACCAACAGAGATTTAGGCGTTGGCGGCGGGCCTTCTCGGCGGCATCTAATCTGGGACGCACATTGCCCAACTGCATCGGCACCTCCTCGCTCCCTCTGGGGTATGGGGATGGTGGTGGGGGTCTCCACACTGGACGCGGCTGAACGCTGGCGGGAGCGGGGGGTTTTGCCCCAGCTCTACCGCTCTGGCCTCGTACCCACTGTTTCCTGTTGGCAATCATGACTTCAGCCCGTAAACATTGATCGATGAGTGCTTCAAGCGTTTGGGGAGGATCCACCTTGGAGATTTCCTCCAGCATTTCAATGTTGAGACCCTCCCGAAATTGTCCTCTGAGGGCAACATCGTTCCAGCCGGTGTTGTGGGCCAGCACTCGGAACTCGGCTATGTACTGAGACATGGGTCTGTCTCCTTGGAAGAGGCGGCGGAGTTTGTGACCGGCTGCCTCCAAATTGTCCTCGATTCCCCAAGTCTCCTTAAGGTGGTCCAAGAAGCATTGCGCTGATCTTAGGTGTGGAGAGGCTTGGTCGAACAGTGCCGTCGCCCAGTTGGCCGCTGGCCCGTCTAGAAGACTGTAAACCCACGCCACCTTGATGTCTTCTTGGGGAAACTCGGCAGCACGGGCCTCTAGATAAGCTTGGCATTGGCGACGGAAAACATGAACCTTAGAAGCTTCTCCAGTAAACTTGGTTGGCAACGCCATGGCCGGAAGACGGATTCCGCGTTCCTTCAAACCCTTTATTTCCCCATCCTGTGCATTGAGCTTATCACGGATTCGGTCCACCTCATCCTTGTCGATGGTGTAGGTAATCGGCTGGCCGCCCGGTCCAGGTCCGGCTCCGGTAGACATTCTGGCCGAGGTTAATTGGTGCTTAGGGTGGCGGAGTCAAACTGTCACGACCCAGGCTACAGAGCACCAATAACCATACGCAGAGGCCAGATTCTATCTAATATCTTTATTAAGGAAATATATAAAGTTAATAAAAGCAAATGTAAAAGTTAGTCCAGAAGCAGACCTTTCAGGGAAGGTCAAAATTAGTCCAAAGAAACAATGTCCAATATGAAATATTAAGGTCCAAAGTTGTAATCCAATAACCGAAACACTCACTTTGCCAGGCAAAGTGAGGGGAGATGACAAGGTCCTTTAGTCCATGAACTTGAGCAAGGCTAGGAATTAACTTGATACTTGAAAACAAGGCTTGAATCGTGGCACAAGGTAACAAGGAACAAGAACAAGATCCGTGGAATTACTTGGTAAAATCCGTGAAACAAGGCAAGGTTTAGTCCTGAAAGGCGAGGCAAGGTCCGTAGGTAAACAAGGCTGGGAAACAGGAGCGAAGGCTTGAAAACAAGAACAGGGCTTGATCAGGAACGAGGCTTGGATCGGAGCGCGCTGTCCAGACACAACTCGCTCCGGAGGCTGACGAATTGACTCCGCAAAGTTACTCCGCGGGTAAAACACCTATATAGAGTCTAACTTTCCCGCCGAGAGCAGTTCTCTGGGAACCAGAAACGAAAGCTAATCTCTGAGACCAGATGTTTGACTCCTTAAAGATTCTCATGGAAAGCAGGCTTAATTGGCTAAATTCTTAGCAATTATTCTAGCACTCCTGCGCGAGGCCGCTTCCAAACCTCTCTGTTGTTTACAAAACTCATGGCGAGAAAACACAGGAGATGTAGCCTCAGTGTTTGTTTGACATACTTCTGGAACATAACCCTCTTGCAGGTGCAAGGTTCCCAGATCTGGCTGGGAAGAATCTGTCTGGGAAGAATCCAGTTCTGACTGGGAAGGTAAAAAACCCAAGTTTTCTTCTTCATCAGGCATCACAATGTCATGAGCAGGACTACAAGGCCCATGGGTCATCACAAGTGGGGAGGCAAGTTTAACTAATTTACGACTTGGAATGAGGAAGTGCCGTCAGAGTGGATGATGAAGCAGCTGCTCCCCCTTGTGGCCAGAATCGGACATCCCCTCAGGAGAAGGTTAAATTGCCTCTGTGTCTGTCTGTCTCTGTGTGATGTGTTTATGCGCATTGAATGTTTACCCTATGTGTGTATAATGTGAGTCCCCTTCAGGATGAGAAGGGCAGAATATAAATACTGTAAATAAATAAATAAATAAATAGGTCAAAGATTTTGTACTTTATTTGAAAAACATAACTGTCTAAATTTGTGGAAGAATAGTGACTGTCAGGATATCAACCACAGATAACCCACAGACATTTGTATTTGCCTTTAAAATGCAGCACAGGAAGTTTAGGTGAAATGCAAAGTTGCACAGAAGTTGTGTTTCTTATGTTTTCCACTCAAAATGTCAACTAGCAATCCCAGTGCCAAAAAAATCTGATTTGTGTTGGGATGGGAGGATATAAATAAGAACACGACTATTTAAGTAACATGTGTATTGCTTAAATTAGCACAATATGAGCTGAATCCAAGCACTGCACCTGTTTTGGTCAGAAGCCTGTTATGTCTGTTTACTAAGATTTCAAAACCACAGTACTTCCAGACCTAAAATTTTTGTGGTACACATCAACTGTAGTCTATTTGAAAACAAAGTCAGGCATGAACTCTAGGTACTCCAGATGTGTATGCCATTCATTTGACAAGTATTTGGATGAATGACCAAGAGTTCATTCTGGCAAATAAAACTAGTGAACATCTGCCTTTCTCCTTGACAAAAGCATTTCTATTGCTTCATGGAAAATCTTCTGTAAATAAATGTCATTTGTTTGGTTACATCATAAGACACAGCAACACAAACCAGCTATCCACCAGCCCTTTTAACCCACAAAGACCTGCCAATATTGCATTTTGTTTATTCTAGGAAATAAGATGTTTTCTTAAAAAGGCAGCTGTCTATTTTGTCTAAGCATTTATGTCCTGCACAGTGACAGAAATGAACTGCTCTATTCCTATTTATAGAACTGAGGGGTTTTCCCCACATTTTTATCCCTTTTGTTTCGTTCTACAAAATTTATCCTTCAGGCATGAAAGATATTTTGTGTTGAAGCAGGCTGTCCAAGCTCTTAAGACAAGTGCAATATTTGAAACAATTGAGAAACTCCTCAAAAGTGAAAACAAATAATGGTGTCAAAGTGTATTTCAGGCTCTGAAAAAAACTATTTTCTATATTTGAGGTTTCTTCGTGATCTCCCCATCATTTGATCTAAAACAATTTATTGGTTCCAAGCAACAAATATATCTCATTCTTTTAAATACAGCTACAAATTCCGTTGGAGCCCCTGGTGGTGCAGCGGATTAAACCTCTGAGCTACTGAACTTGCTGAACGAAAAGAGCGGAGTGAGCATCTGCTGTTAGCCCAGCTTCTGCCAACTTAGCAATTTGAAAACATGCAAATGTGAGTAAATCAATGGGTATCGCTCAGGCAGGAAGGTAACGGCGCTCCATGCAGTCATGCCGGCCACATGACCTTGGAGGCGTCTATGGACAACGCTGGCTCTTCGGCTTAGAAATGGAGATGAGCATCAACTCCAAGAGTCGGACATAACTAAACTTAATGTCAAGGGGAAAGCTTTACATTGATTTATACACATTCTGTTAATCTTTATCTGCTACAGAACAACGTGGTATCTGCATTGGTTTAAATTTATATAGTCCCTTAAATGAGGAAAAAAAATAGTCACATAAGGTGCCTCATTTCAATTGAATGGCATCTTCCACTATAGCTAAGGTTGCCATATTCTAGCCCCTCAAATCTGGGCATTTAATTTGCACCTTATGCACATTGTTAGAGTCATGAATATCATTAATTCTTCAAATTCAACACATAAATACTTGCATTTTTTCTACTACTATGTTTTAGCCTTGATACTATTTTTAGAAGAACTACTGATCTGAGAGAACGAGTTTATAATGTTTAAAATGCAGAAACATAGACAATACTCACACCACTGCACACTGCACACATATTCCATCTTTTTCTCTTTTATAGCTTTTGTAAAATTTGAAGAAAGATAGAAGAAACCATGAAAAACCAAATGAGAGTTACAAATGAATGTCAGTGGTGTATGAAACTCCTGTAAAATTTAGTGAACAAGGGAGATTAATGGCATGATAAAAACTCTATTTGGTCTTGTTTTGAGGAGCTGGGCTGAGCTGAAGCATTCACAATACAAAACTTAGAATCAGAGTTGGAAGAGACTACATGGTCCATCTAGTCCAACCCCCTGCCATGCAGGAAAAACACAATCAAAGTTCCCCTGACAGATGGCCATTTAGCCTCTGTTTAAAAGTTTCCAAGGAAGGAGCTTCCACCACACTCTGAGGCAGAGAGTTCCACTGCGGAATGGCTCTTACAGTCAGGAAGTTCTTCCTAAGATTCAGGTGGAATCTTCATTCCTGTCATTTGAACCCATTCCTCCATTGAGTTCTAGTTTCCAGAGCAACAGAAAACAAGCCTGCTCCCCCTTCCTTATGACATCCTTTCACATATTTATACATGGCTATCATGTCTCCTCTCAACCTTCTCTTCCACAGGCTAAACAGCTCTTTAAGATGCTCCTCATAGGGCATGGTTTCCAGACCTTTGATCATTTTAGTTGCCTTCTGGCTTGTCAATATCTCTTTTAAACTGTGGTGCCTGGAATTGGGCACAGTATTCCTGGTGAGGGCTAACCAAAGCAGGATAAAGAGGCACAATTACTTCCTTTGATTGAGGTATTGAACGCTTTTTGATGCAGCCTAAAATCTCTCTTTTTTAGCTGCTACATCACATTGTTGGCTCATGTCCAACTTGTGGTCTACTAAGACTCCAAGATCTTTCTCACATGGAGTGTTGTCCAACCAGGCATCACTCATCCTGTATTTTTGCACTTCATTTTTTCCACCTAAGTGAAGTATCCTACATTTGTTCTTGTTGAAATTCATTTTGCTAGTTTTGGCTCAGCCCTCTAATCTAATCTAATCTAATCTAATCTAATCTAAAACCCCATTTACACTGCCATATAGAATCCAGATTATCTGCTTTGAACTGGATTATATGAGTCTACACTGCCATATATCCCAGTTCAAAGTAGATAATCTGGGTTTTACATGGCAGTGTAGATGGGGCCTAAGATGACAAGAATATTCTAAAATATTTGAAGCATGTTTTTCAAGTGTCAAGAAACACTGGCGAGGAATGGATGGATTTTTTTTTTGCAGTTCTTGATTTGTTTTACACAAAATTTGTGTTTTTTTCTGCCCAGAAAACAGTACATTCTGTACATGAATCTGTAGGAAATTGCATTTTTCAGCATGAAAGAATCATATATAATTTTTACATAGTATAAATCACAAATTGTGAGCAGTCTTTGAAAACAGTGGAACATTTAAAGACTTTCTTGCAGCAGGAGGACACTGCTTCCATTTCTTGTTGCTTGCTTTGAGAACAAAATTAGCTGAGAATTACATCCCTAATTCACAGAAAATGTGGGCTTCAGGTTATTTTTTCATCTTGTAAGAAGCAAGAATGTCACAGTATATGTTTTCTGGGCATTGGGGTCCAAGCATTAGGGCAGCAAAGAAAAATGCTGTGAAGAGCAGGAAGACAGATGTATGAGAAGAAGATTTCTCAGGAAGGGGACTAACAAAAGGAATTATAATGAGAAATATGGGTGCAAGGAAAAGAGCAGAGCTTTGTAAGGAAGAACAAGCTGCTGGTTACAGGAGGGTATGTGAAGAAGCTAGTGAAAATATTTGAAGAGAGGATTGTGGTCTGAAGGGGTGGGGGAAGATATAAATGACCTCAGAGGTCAAATTTTGGCCAAGAATAAAGCTCTTGAGATATAACAAGGGCCTCATCTGCATGTCATATAATCCAGTTTCAGAATACAGGTTAACTGCGTTTAACTGGATTATATGGCACTATAAACTCATATAATCCAGTTCAATGTGATTCAGTATTCACTATGAGTCAACACTGATCATTATAATGCAGTTTAAACTGGAATATATGGCAGTGTTGATGGGGCCAAGGATGAACACAGATACGTGATATCTCGCCCACCGTTACTAAAGAACATGAGACAAAAACTAGAAGGCAGAAGCAGCCAGTAAACACAATCTTGAAAATAATTAATTAAAAATAAATTTGTTATCACAATTTGTTATTTTTTTCACCCATAGGTATAAAATTCATTACTTTGTATGCTAGAATGCCAAACAATGCTACCTCGGTGTTTCCTGTTATCATGTTGTTAGGGGATATTTTAATGTTTTAAGGATGTATCAAATCTTCAATGGATGGACCAAAACTGTCAATTTCTTAATTTTTCAATATCAGTAAATTAGAAAATGAGAGAAAAGTAGAGAGAAAGAGAGGAAGAAAAAGGGTAGGGAGAGAAGGAGAGAGTGCATGGGAGAAGGAAAAAATCCAAGTTGTGCTTTGTAGCCCTGAGACATAAGGTTTTTGAAATGTAGCTTTAAAACCCTGATCTATTTGACAGAATGTTAGAAATGGGAAGACATTTGTTGCCTTGTTTCCCAGTCATCTTGAATATAAGTTGACCAAGAATGGGGATGGTTATTGGTTGAATTTCCAAATGTATTCGTAAAGTATTGTTTTGTATATCTTCTTTATACATTTGTTGATGTTATAAATAAACATATAAGATAAACATGTTTTATGGACCTAACATACTTCCAAGCCCCTGCTTCAAAATTATACTTCCAGTAAAACATTTTGTTAAATGTGGAAACAGTATGGAAAAAAATCACCCTGTGCTGCCTTGGCCTTTTCTATACTAAAATACATGTGCTTTAAAAAAAAATCAGTGTAGTTGAGTCAAAGCCATTATGTGTGAATCTAGCAAGATGTGCTATAAATGTTTCCCTAATATTCTCAAGGGAGCCCTTTCAACTTGGACTTCAGAGCAGGTAGACTTCCCAGAAAATATTGCAGTAAATGATTTTTTTACATCACAGGGTCCCCACCTTCCTCCCCACCGCTTTCCTGTATTTTTTCCCCTTTTGAAGTAGAACAGTACTCTTTTTCAAAGCAGATTTGTGATGAAAATGAAGGGAGCTGTCAAATTCTGCCAAAAGGGATTTCTCTCCTTAAATTTCTGCTTACATTATTGACTCGAGTAAATTATCTTTTCATTAAATGCTTCCCTGGTTTTTTCCCTGGGACTACTGCTGATAAATTACGCAATATTCCTGGGATTTCAGCCATGGACTGAACTTTTATAATTCCTTTCACTATAGCAGAGTGCTTAAGACATACCAAGGAATAAGAACCCGAGTTTACCTTCATCGTGTAACAAATATTATTTATCACAGATGAAAGAAAGTTGCTTTGGAAAGCACTGCTTTCATGGGACAATGGCATCACATGTAATTGTGATGAATGGTGTGACCTTCCAGATATTGTTGAACTGCAAGTGCAAGCATTGCTGGCTATGCTGGCAGATGCTGCAGGCATTAGTAATGCAACAACATCTGGAAGGGCCTGTGATTCCCACCCATACTATATCAGGAATTCTTGCCAATGCTATTTCAGAGGTCTCTTTTCTACTCCGGGACCCTCCAGGGACTATGTTTACTAACAAAAAATGCCACCCCGCTTAAAAAAAAACAAGAAAGAAAGACATGGGACACATATTCACTGACCACTTAAGTCAGTTTCAAAGTGGTATTGAATAAATTGTTTTCTATGCAAATGATTACACAGGGAATTTTGGAAACAGTTTGAGGCCCAGATGGTGATTACAAACCACAGAGCATTAATGCTCATTAGGGTTTTCTTTCTCGTGCTTTCCTGTGTGTTTGCTGTCTAGATCCCACAGTTTCAAGCAACTTTCAAGCTGCATTAAGTGTTCACTGGAGATAGGGCCATAGTTTCCTGGGCACATAGTATGCTTTTTCAATGTATGTTTCTGCAGACAAAGCCTGTGTTAATACACTTCACCAAGTAGAAAGAAAATTATGGTTGCCGTTAGTTTATCTGTCTCTCTGAAATCAAGAATGGGAAAACAAATTGAAAATCAAGATCTTTTCTATGCATTTTTGAAATATTTTTTAACTTGTCAGGCTCATGTATCCATCCATCCTTGAAAAACCAAGCCTCCATCCTTGAAAAACCAAGAAATAGAATAGGTGCAAGTCCAGGTCACTGTTTTTGTTTCTTCTCCATTTGCTCTAGTAGCAGAGTGTGGGAGAAAAGGAAAAAGGATGGGATTGTCTGTATAAAGCAGTAGCAAAGAGATCTGGCCCATTAGGATCCCTTGAGACCCACTGATAATTTGCTCAATGGTTGAATGTAAATAATTTGATGGAAGAAATAATCCTCACCCATGTCTGTTGCCAACCCATAAATTGGATCCAAACCTCTGCAGGAGTCTACTGTATACCATGCAGCTGTGGACAAGTTTACATAAGGACCATCAAACACAGAATTAAGGAACATGAAGGGCACTGCAGACTGATTCAACCAGAGAAGTCAGCCATAGCAGAGCACTTGATGAACCAACCTGGACACAGCCTATTATTTGAGAACACAGAAATGCTGGACCACTCTAACAACCACCATGTCAGACTACACAGAGAAACCACTGAAATCCAGAAACATGTGAACAATTTCAACAGAAAGGAGGAAACCATGAAAATGAACAAAATCTGGCTACCAGTATTTAAAAAAAACTATAAAATCAGAACAGTACATAAAGAACAACACTCTGAAAACAGAGGAATTACAGATATGAATGAATCAGAGGCAGCTAACACCTCAGAACAAAGGATTTCCCCAGGCAGGAATGAAGCTTGCAAGGCCATTAATGATAATCAATGTGATTAATTACAACAGTCACACTGGCCTTCAACAGACAAGAGTTCTTCTTCCACCGTGGACCTTCCACAGATATATAAACCTCCCTTGCTTAGCTTTCCACTATACCTCACAACCTCTGAGGATGCCTGCCATAGATGTGGGTGAAAGATCAAAAGAGAATGCTTCTGGAACATGGCCATACAGCCCGGAAAATGCACAACAATCCTGGGTCCAAACATCTTGTAATATTTTCCCATGAGGAGAATTGCATTATCCATACAATGATGAAATAAGCAACTATTTACTTTCCTCACATGGACATTCCTTTAATGTCAATGATGTTCAGTGATTAACCTACAGCTAGCATCTTTCAGAGAAATCACTCTCACAAAGATCTGGAGAACGGAATGAAAAAAACACCACTCATCCTGCTGAAAAATGGTATGGTTGTCTCTACCATTGCAACCTTGTAGTGTTTTCATCTTCCTAAAAAAACCCATGTCTGCCAACATTATTTCAACCATCATGGAAAAACGATTCCCATTGTGTATGACCTTTGAGATATGTTAAGGCAAGACTTCCGCCTCCCCTTCCTACTGCCCAGTCCTCTTCAGGGAGGTCCACATTATGCTTCAAAATTGGTGCTTTAATCCATCAGAATGTTAATTACATATTGCGAGCCTGGCATCTTGTTACACTTAACCACCTAAGAGTACGCCCACCACAGAACTTTGCCTGTTACAATTTTGGAAGACAAAGCTGGAGGCGATACAAATCACAAACTGTGGAGGAGGAGCCACTGATTGGTTTTCTCCATTGTTTTGCCTCCCAGCATCTCACTTCAAAAGAGCTGGTTGTCAGAAAAAGCTAGGAAAAGGGAAGGGAGTGGGTGGAATTAGCCACTAAGAGGTGACTAAGACTAGACTTTATCTCTTGTGGCAGTGAAATTCCTAGAATTCCCTTACCAGCATTTTCCAAGGTAAGATCCATCTGCCTACACTATGGATGAGCAAATATGCCTTTGGGCTATTTTTGGCACATAACTTTCAGCAACCCAAACCAATATTGCCAATGCTAGATTTATGAGTGTTACTTTTTCACTCAGAGCCTAAAGTCAGGAACATGGGAAGTGCAGTCAAAATATTTGGAGGTCCACAACTGCCCATCTGGGTTACACTAGGCATTGGTCTCCCACCTCATGAAACCCCCTTTGAACAGATGTCATGAAACTTGGAGCATGTCAGCAATTTGTCACAAATGCGGGAGGGGGGATGAAAAGCTTTCCATCTTTCCCCCCATCCTGAACCAAAAGAGGGATGTAGTGGAAACTCCTTATTCCCTCTGTGGAGACTTGAGTACAGGAAGGAATGATTTGGTTCTTAGTCATTCCATAGGTATATACTACACTGCACAACAAGTCCTTTATGTGCATTCAGTGAAGTAGTAGCTGTTTTAACTCTAAAACAAAATATAAGCGAGTTTGATTGTGGTTTGAAAAGAAAACTGAAAGGAACCTATTGGAAAGAAAACAGATCTCGTACTGAATGGGGTCCTGTGCGGGATTAACACACAGTTTGTGATTCTGACTGAATACTAACCGCTTTGTTAGCTGGCAAGTGTGAAGCCCTGAAGAGTTTTGTGATTTCATTGTACGGTTTCATGGTGTAAATTGACCTGGCTGAACTGGCTTCAAAGAACTGTAAGGATGGATCAAGTAGTTCTATCAAAACTACCTCCCCCCTCCTGCCCCCAGCCGCCAAGGAAAAGAATTAAAGAGTGGCTTGTTTGTTTTTTAACCATGGCCATTTGAAACTTTACAGGAAAAGAAGTTATATTCATTTTGATAAGAATGTCTACTCTGAAGTAAGTCCCACTGAGCTCAGTTGGATTTACTCCCAGTATAGGTAGAAGTGTGTCAATATTTTTATGGCAAACCTCTGGTTACATTAATAATATTACACTATGCTGTCCTCATTATTTCTCTCAGAATCCAGATATCTGAAAGACTGTGGTCATCCAGATATGTAAATTCATTGCATTTTGATAGTTTAGCATTATTAAACGCATTTTAGTGTTTAATACTTTGAGAATGGAGCCCCCGGTGGTGCAGCAGATTAAACCGCTGAGCTGCTGAACTTGCTGACCGAAACGTCAGCAGTTCGAATTCAGGGAGCGGAGTGAGCTCCTTCTGTTAGCCCCAGCTTCTGCCAACCTAGCAGTTTGAAAACATGCAAATGTGAGTAGATCAATAGGTACAGCTAAGGTGGGGAGGTAACAGTGTGTGATGACTCATGGGTCATGTAGTCCCATTCCTAGTGCTGTTGTGACTGACGAAGAGGAGAACTTGGGTTTTCCTCCATTTCAGCCAGAAAGGGAACCATTTCAGCCAGAAATTGAGCCTTTGCACCTGCAGGAGGCTTGTCTTCCAGAAATCTCCCAAACAAGCCCGGAGTCGAGTTCTCCCCCTTTTTCGCGCCGTAATTACATTCTCCAGCAGAAAGGAGTGCAACAGGCTAATCGCAGGAGTTTGAGAATAGCAGCAAAGCATTCAGATGATTAAAGCCTGTTCCCATGAGAAATTTTAGGGAGTCATACATCTGGACACAGAGATTGACTTTCGTTTCTGGTTCCCCAGAGAAGTGTTCTCTGGTGGGGAAAACAAGGCCTATTTAGGTTCCTTGCTCCCGGAGGGATCTTGCGGAGTCAATTCGTCAGCAACTGGAGTAGTGTGTGTGGACAGCTACTCCGCTTCCAAGCCTTTGTTCCTGATTCAAGCCTTCGTTTTCCAGCCTTGTTCTTCCACGGATATTGCCTTGCTTTCCAAGACCCAGCCTTGCCTTGTTTCCCGGATTTTGCCAAGTAAATACCACGGATCTTGTCCTTGCTCCTCGTTCCTTGCTGCCTTGTATCCAAGCCTTGTTTTTCCAAGAATCAAGTTACTTCCTAGCCTCGTTCAAGTTCATGGACGAAAAGACCTTGTCATCTCCCCTCACTTTGCCTGGCAAAGTGAGTGTTTCGGTTATTGGATTACAACTTTGGACCTTAATATTTCATATTGGACATTGCTTCTTTGGACTAATTTTGACCTTTCCTGAAAGGTCTACTCCTGGACTAATTCATACGCTTGCTTTTATTAACTTTACATATTTCCTTAATAAAGATATTAGATAGATTCTGGCCTCTGTGTATGGTTATTGGTGCTCTGCTGCCTGGGTCCTGACAGTTTGACTCCGCCACCCTAAGCACCAATTAACCTAGGCCAGAATGTCTACCGGAGCCGGGCCGGGAGGCCAACCGATCAGCTACACCATTGACAAGGATGAGGTGGACCGGATCCGTGATAAGCTCAATGCGCAGGATGGGGAAATAAAGGGTTTGAAGGAACGCGGAATCCGTCTCCCGGCCATGGCGTTGCCAACCAAGTTTTCTGGAGAAGCTTCTAAGGTTCATGTTTTCCGTCGTCAATGCCAGGCTTATCTAGAGGCCCGTGCTGCCGAGTTTCCCCAAGAAGACATCAAGGTGGCGTGGGTTTACAGTCTCCTAGATGGGCCAGCGGCCAACTGGGCGACGGCACTGTTCGACCAAGCCTCCCCACATCTAAGGTCAGCGCAACACTTCTTGGACCACCTTAAGGAGACCTGGGGAATCGAGGACAATTTGGAGGCAGCCGGCCACAAACTCCGGCGCCTCTCCCAAGGGGACAGACCCTTGTCCCAGTACATAGCCGAGTTCCGAGTGCTGGCCCACAACACTGGATGGAACGATGTAGCCCTTAGAGGACAATTTCGGGAGGGCCTCAACATTGAGATGCTGGAAGAAATCTCCAAGGTGGATCCTCCCCACTCTCTTGAAGCACTCATTGATCAATGTTTACGAGCTGAAGTCATGCTTGCCAACAGAAAACAATGGGTCTGAGGCCAGAGCGGTAGAGCTGGGGCGAAACCTCCCGCTCCCACCGGCGTCCAGCCGCGCCCAGTATGGAGACCCCCGCCACCAGCCCCATACCCCAGAGGGAGCGAGGAGGTGCCGATGCAGTTGGGCAATGTGCGTCCCAGATTAGATGCCGCCGAGAAGGCCCGCCGCCAATGCCTAAATCTCTGCTGGTACTGCGGAAACGGGGGCCACTTCGCCAGAGAATGCCCAGCCAAAGGGAAGCCCGCCGCCCGTCTGGCGGCGGCGTCCTCCACAGAGACGAAGACGTCTGAGGCGGCTGGCGCACAGCCGGCGGGGGAAGCCAGCGACCGGGCGTAGAGAGGCTCGCCAACCCGGTCAAAAAACCCACTCAAGAGCCGCCAACCGGGGTCCTGTTTCTTCTAGTGGTCACCTTGTGGTCAGCAAAAAAAGGACCCGTCATGGTCCATGCCATGATAGACTCAGGAGCCACCAACAATTTCATTGATAGAGAGTATGCCGACTCTCTGGGATTACAATACCATGACTTCAAGAATGCCCGTGTGGTGCAAGCCATCGATGGCCGCCCCCTCAAGACGGGTCCCGTAAGTCAGTGGTCGGAACCCACCAGAATGTGGATAAGGGAACATATGGAAGAGATTTCCTTCTTTGTTACCGAGGTTCCCCATTTCCCTGTGATTTTGGGTATTCCATGGCTGACACTTCACGACCCAAGCATCTCCTGGTCCAACAGAGAACTGCAGTTTGCTTCAAAATATTGCCAAAACCATTGCCTTGTAGCTAAGATCTGCCATGCCACAGACACTGAACCCATTATCACCTTGCCCAAGAAGTACTCAGAATATTGGGATGTATTCAATGAAAAAGAGGCCGAGAGATTACCCCCACATAGACCTTATGACTGTGCCATTGACTTGGTGGAGGGGGCCCCGATCCCGCGAGGACATCTCTACTCCCTGACTGAACCGGAGCAAGAAGCTCTCAGGGAGTTCATAGAGTCAAACCTTCGCAAGGGATTCATCAGACCCTCTCAATCCCCAGCCGCTTCCCCAGTGATGTTTGTGAAAAAGAAGTCAGGGGAATTACGCTTGGTGGTGGACTATAGAGCATTGAACAATATCACTAAGCGGAACAGCTATCCCCTGCCCTTAATCTCGGACCTACTAGACCGACTTCGAGGAGCCAAGGTCTACACCAAGCTGGATCTTCGGGGAGCGTATAATCTAGTTCGCATCAGAGAAGGGGACGAGTGGAAGACCGCCTTCCAGACTAAATTCGGATTATTCGAGTCCCGAGTTATGAATTATGGATTATGTGGAGCTCCCGCAACGTTCCAGCATTTTGTCAATGACATCTTTCAGGATTATCTAGATCGGTTCTTGATCATCTACCTGGACGATTTTTTGGTGTTTTCTAGATCACAATCAGAACATGAGAACCACGTCAGAATGGTGTTACAACGATTGCGGGATCATGGACTTTATGCCAAGCTGGAAAAATGTGCTTTTGATCTACAGGAGGTAGATTTCCTGGGGTACCGCGTCTCGCCACTAGGGCTCTCCATGGACCCGGCAAAAGTTTCAGCAGTATTGGAATGGCGGGCGCCAACCAACAAAAAAGAGGTGCAACGATTCTTGGGGTTCGCGAACTATTACCGCAAGTTCATTCCAGATTTTGCCCGCTGGTCTGACCCAATCACCAGCTGCATCCGTGGGAAACAGCCCTTCCGCTGGACAGATCAAGCAGAGAAAGGGTTCCAGCAACTAAAGAAATTATTCACGTCCCAGCCAATCCTTCAGCACCCAGATCCTGAAACCCCTTTTGTTGTGCAGGCGGACGCCTCCGATGTAGCAATTGGGGCTGTACTCCTACAACCGGTGGGAGATCATCTTCATCCTTGTGCCTTTTATTCCCGTCAATTGACCGCACCAGAGAGAAACTACACCATTTGGGAAAAGGAACTATTGGCCATAAAGGCAGCCTTTGAAACTTGGAGACATTGGTTAGAAGGGGCCAAATTTCCCATTGAAGTCCATACTGATCATCGGAATCTAGAGCATCTAAGAACTGCCCGCAAGCTAAATCAGAGACAACAACGCTGGGCTTTATTCTTTGAACGTTTTAACTTCCAAATTCATTATGTAACCCCAGCCCAGACCAAGCAAGCAGATGCTCTGTCACGGAAACTGGAATACGCTGCAGGACGCAAGGAGACCTTTGAGTCCCAGCTGCTACAACCCGGGAACTTTGCCACGCTCACAGTGGGAAACACCAAATCCACTCCCATTGAGTCAACTCCCTCTACTCCAGGGCCCCTTTGTGCTCAAGAAATCAGGGCTAGTCAGCAAGCAGATGCCTGGGCGCAGGACCAACTTCGCCAAGGACTACATTTTCCCTTTTCGCTTAAGGATGGGCTGCTTTGCTATAGAAATCATGTTTACATTCCCCCAGGACCGGGCAGGGAAAAGGCACTTCGTTTGTGTCATGACTGCAAGCCAGCAGGGCATTTCGGGCTATTCAAAACTATGCATTTGATCCTAAGAGATTTCTGGTGGCCCAAGATCCGCAAGGATGTAGAAAAATATATCAACACCTGCCCAGTATGCCAGCGCTCCAAGACAAGAAGGGAAAAGCCCTCAGGGCTTCTGCATCCCCTTCCTACCCCATCTCGCCCATGGGAAATAATCTCTGCGGATTTTATAACTGATCTACCACCTTCCTGTGGATTCACCATGATCCTAGTGGTGGTGGACCTTTTCACCAAGTTAGCCCATTTTATTCCCTGCGAAGGCCTTCCCACGGCCAAAGAGACTGCAGATCTATTTCTCCAACATGTTTTCAGATTGCATGGATTGCCCAAGAGTTTGGTCACCGACCGTGGGTCCCAATTCACCTCTCGCTTCTGGAAGGCACTACAAAAACTATTGGGCATAGACTCTCGTTTATCTTCGGCTCATCATCCTCAAACAGATGGGCAAACTGAGCGCACCAATGCCACTTTGGAACAGTACCTTCGCTGTTATGTAAACTACCAACAGGACAATTGGGCTTCCCTGTTACCACTGTCGGAGTTTGCCTACAATAATGGGGTCCAGGCTTCAATTAAGGAAACCCCGTTCTTTGCAAACTATGGCTTCCATCCACGTTTCTTTCCTCCTGTCATTGAAACCTCAGAAGTTCCCGCAGCAGAGGACTGGCTGCAGGAACTCACAGCAGTGCAGCAACTTTTACTCCAGCAACTGGACCAAGCCAAGGAGGACTATAAACGCCACGCTGACAAGCATCGCCAGCCGGGCCCCGAAATCAAGGTAGGAGACCGGGTTCTTCTGTCCACTCGCTTTTTGCCCTCCCACCGTCCCTGCCGGAAGCTAGATGCCCGTTTCATTGGTCCCTATCCAGTGGTGGCGCAACTTAACCCCGTGACTTTCAAACTCCAACTTCCGCGCTCTATGCGCATTCATCCAGTGTTCCATCGCTCCCTGCTCCTTCCGGCGGATGGTGTGCGCCCTGATGCAGACCGGCCGGCCCCCGCCCCTGTTCTGGTGGACGGAGAAGAAGAGTTCGAGGTTCAGGACATTTTGGATTCTCGCTTTCACCGCCGCCGCCTACAATATCTCATTGACTGGGTGGGTTTTGGCCCCGAAGAGCGCTCTTGGGAAGACGCTTCCACGGTTCATGCTCCTGATCTAACCCGCCGCTTCCATCAGGCCTATCCCGCCAAACCGCGGCCTCGCGCCTCGGGGAGAGAGTCCCAGTTTGAGAGGGGGCTTGAGGAGGGGGATAGTGTGATGACTCATGGGTCATGTAGTCCCATTCCTAGTGCTGTTGTGACTGACGAAGAGGAGAACTTGGGTTTTCCTCCATTTCAGCCAGAAAGGGAACCATTTCAGCCAGAAATTGAGCCTTTGCACCTGCAGGAGGCTTGTCTTCCAGAAATCTCCCAAACAAGCCCGGAGTCGAGTTCTCCCCCTTTTTCGCGCCGTAATTACATTCTCCAGCAGAAAGGAGTGCAACAGGCTAATCGCAGGAGTTTGAGAATAGCAGCAAAGCATTCAGATGATTAAAGCCTGTTCCCATGAGAAATTTTAGGGAGTCATACATCTGGACACAGAGATTGACTTTCGTTTCTGGTTCCCCAGAGAAGTGTTCTCTGGTGGGGAAAACAAGGCCTATTTAGGTTCCTTGCTCCCGGAGGGATCTTGCGGAGTCAATTCGTCAGCAACTGGAGTAGTGTGTGTGGACAGCTACTCCGCTTCCAAGCCTTTGTTCCTGATTCAAGCCTTCGTTTTCCAGCCTTGTTCTTCCACGGATATTGCCTTGCTTTCCAAGACCCAGCCTTGCCTTGTTTCCCGGATTTTGCCAAGTAAATACCACGGATCTTGTCCTTGCTCCTCGTTCCTTGCTGCCTTGTATCCAAGCCTTGTTTTTCCAAGAATCAAGTTACTTCCTAGCCTCGTTCAAGTTCATGGACGAAAAGACCTTGTCATCTCCCCTCACTTTGCCTGGCAAAGTGAGTGTTTCGGTTATTGGATTACAACTTTGGACCTTAATATTTCATATTGGACATTGCTTCTTTGGACTAATTTTGACCTTTCCTGAAAGGTCTACTCCTGGACTAATTCATACGCTTGCTTTTATTAACTTTACATATTTCCTTAATAAAGATATTAGATAGATTCTGGCCTCTGTGTATGGTTATTGGTGCTCTGCTGCCTGGGTCCTGACACAGTGCTCCATGCAGTCATGCCGTTCACATGACCTTGGAAGTGTCTTTGGACAACGCTGGCTTTTTGGCTTAGAAATAGAGATGAGCACCAACCCCCAGAGTCAGACACGACTAGATTTGATGTCAAGGGAAAACCTTTACCTTTACCTTACTTTGAGAACAACAATAGAAATCTAAGGAGGGAGAATACCAATGAATATGAACTGATGTGGGGTTCAGCATATTCACAGGAGAAAGTAGTACAAAGTCAATTTTTTTCAGATTCCCTTTCCATTTGTACCTCTCATGCTATTCTGCAGGAATGGGCAACATTGGTGGATGTAGGCAATATCTCACTGCCCTTGGAATCCAAAAATGCAAAATGTAAAAGGTTTCTGGTTTCGTGAAAACTCTAATTTTAAATGTCAAACCGTGCAAAAGGCCCTTGCAATCTATTTAGTAACCAAGGTATTTTCTGTGAGAGGAATCTCACTTCCTCTTTCTTTTGGGACACTTTTGGGCCCTATACACTATTCTTTTATAGCACTATTGTATTATTCCACTTTAACAGCCATGACAATACTCTGTGGAATTTTGGGATTTGTAGTATAGAAAGACCCTAAGAGATCTCTGACAAAAAATTCTAAATGTCCCTCCCTAAACTGAAAATCACAGGATTCCACACTATGTTGTCATGTCAGGTTGGTTCTACACTGTTTTTTGTCCCAGGATCTGATCCCAGATTATCTGCTTTGAACTGGATTTTATGAGTCTCGGCTGCAACAAGAAGATAATCTGGGATCAGATCCTGGGATATAGGACAGTGTGGAAGAGGCCTTAGTTAAATTTGAATAATAGCACTATAACAATTATTGTGATAGAGCTGTAAGAAAAATCAAAGAGACTCAGGGCCCATCAAACAATCACCAGAGATTGTGTCATTGTGTCCATTCTTGTTATTCCAGAAAGTTCACCAACACACACTAGAAAATATTTTAGAGCAGTTATCTGACATGGGAGACTGGTAGCTTTTCATCCACTGTTCTATGGACCAATTTCATTTATGTGTCTATTGACTACAATTGTTTCTTTCTTTCCTGAAAGCTCTCTGGAGATTAAAAACCTCATCATAAAGGCCGCTGGAATCATAATGCATTGTGGTGATTCCAGTGGTGCATGTCGAGGGGCGTGGGGAATCGGTCACCCCCTGCCCTGCATTGCCTGACTCATCCAGCTGAGCATCCCACAGGGAGAAGCCTCAACCATCCAGCTTCCCCCACACTGTTCCTGGCAGAACATGGGAAGCATCTCTGGGGATGATGGATCAATGAGTGAAGGAGAAGGAGGAGACACCATGGATTGGACTAAGATAAGAGAAGGGCAAGCTATTTGTGAGGCACCAACAACTAGTGATACCTTTATGGGGTTCTCTGGGAGTGAAGACTGGCAATCAGGGGATCCAACTGATTCTTGGGGGGATCTAAGTCTTGACAGAAGATGGAGGAATTGGAGGGAGAGTCAAAGGAATTCATGTGAAGAGCTGGGAGCAGCTGTGGGGGATGGTGATGGGGCAGTGGTCAGTTCATCTTCTGATGTTGATTTGTAGATAAAAGTGGATTCAGGGGTGAGGGGTCTTTGTAGAAGGCAAGGTGTTAATGTGTGTTTGTGTGCTGGGTGCTGTGTATTGGGAAAGTTTCTTGTAGTCTTGCTCCTGCCTGTTTCATGTTCGGTGTTGGACTCGGATTTGCAGTTTGGACCTGAACCGGTTTGGCTAAAGACGCTGCTTCTGCGGACACTGGAGCAACGCTGTTTTGGATTTCTCCCGCTTCGACCTTGGACTTCGGCTGACGACACTTCTCTTCTTCAACTCCTTTTGTTAACCATTTGTGTATTGTGCCTTTTTGTTTTGCCTTGGAGCACTTTGACTTGTTGCTTTTTGCATCCAGTTAATCTAGATTACATTCTGTTTACCTTTTGGACCAGGTCTGGTTTGGGTTTTTGAGTTTTGACCAGTGGAACTGCATTTAAGTATGCCTGCGTCCCTTTTCTTTTGTTTCAATAAACTCTGTTTTGAAGTCACTTTTAAGTCTGGCCCTTTAAGGCGTCTGTGATTCCAACACATGCAATGGTGGTGGTGAGATGCATGGGAAACAGTCACACCACTGGAGATGTTAAATATAACCATATCTTCAGTGTACAATCTATTTTATTTGCATTGCTAATTGCCAAAACAAAAGAACAAAAAAAAGTAGCAGCAACAACAACAATAATGTTCCATTGTTAGAGACACTTCTTAGGAAATGCCACAGTATCTGATCATACTTCAAGAAACAGGCCAAACCACCTTTGAGCGTTTCTTGCCTAACTGAACACTATAACACTCATAGGGTAGATGGACAACTCGAAGACACATACAAACTCCTCACTGATTCCTAGATTATTTAATAGAACCTGAATTGTTGGTGTTCAGGAGGTTCCATTAATTACATATGCTAGAATGTGAAACTGATGATGATAACAACAATGATGACAACATTGTCAATAAATCATGATCAGGGAAAAGACAGCCAACTAACAGTGCAAGCTTTCAAGGATGGGGCAATTTAAAACACGCTCACGAATAGCAAGGGGCAGTCCAAACTATAAGTTCAATTAACCAGAAGAGTAGCAAGACTGATGTGCTTAAGTACTACAGGAATGCAAACACTGCAGATCTGAGAGAGTTAATTCGGCCAGAATACATTCTAGTAATGTTTATGTTCTAGATAAAGTGCCTACAATGTTGCAGCCTGCCCTTTTGACCCGATTTCCTCCTTGGTGTGCTGCAAGGAGAAAGTGATACTTAATTCCTGGCCTTTGCTTTTATAAGCTCCCAGAATGGGATAGGGTTTCACTTCAACCCTTATCTCCCTGATATGAATGGTTACAGGATGTTTATAACAAAGTTATCTTTGTAGGAAATGATTAAGTACAGACACAGGCAACTTCCATCACTACACTATGTCCCTCACCTACTATGACACTGAGGTTGGGGATTTTCATTAAGGAAAATTGCCAGCAACTTGTTTTTCCCCTTACTTTTAAACACACTTGGAATGACCTAGCTTTGCTTCTTCCGGTATTCTGTTATCTAGATTGGAGTGTGTAAGGGGGGTGGGGGAGAGCCATTCAGTAGTAGCAATGACTCATAAGATTAAACATTCCCAAAAAATCTCATTGGTATTACACTAACCTTTCTCTCCTATTGTGACCCATATCTACTTATACTAAGTGATATATTGAGACTGCACTCCTAGTTATACATCAATGGAAGCAAGCTCACTGAACTTAATGAGACTTATATCTGAAGAGTAGATCTGCCTAGCTAGATTGCACTGTCAATTATCCAGAATAAAACAATTAAAATATGTTTATGAAAGATGGAATGTTCAAATACTTTACATGGATTTACAGTTTTCAGCATCTCAGTTCTTGTCTTCTTACACTTGTCTACTTCACTTGAATAGTATCAATAAGTAGCTAAATGTAAGGATAGAAAGAGTTTTCAGAATTTGTTAAAATGTGTTTCTTGACAAAGAGCGTCTTGGACTGATAAGTTCAGACTTATCTTTCCCACATTCAAACATGGTTTCTTTGTAGAGAAAACAAAATTTTTACAATGCACAAAAGTGATGCTTTCTGCCCAAGAACACTATGGGTGAATTCTATAGAGAATATGTCCTGAACTGTGGATAGGATGTGCTCCATTTTTAAATACTTACATAGAAACAAAATGGCTAAGATTTCTCATTGCTTCCTTCGAGAACATCCCTACTGGAGAACAAAAGGTAGAACAGGCATAGGAACCATTCCATTATATACAACACTCTCATGAATACTTTGATTGTGCTTTTCTTACATTACAGGGGATTGGACTGGGTGGCCCATGTGGTTTCTTCCACCTCTATGATTCTAGGAAATTGACCCCCCTCCCAAAAGCCACACCACTAGATATTTTCTCCATCAATAATAATTTAAATTAGGCAGTTTCCAAAAAAGGCATTCAGTTATCTTCCAAACAACAGAATCACAATCCAAACCAAATTATGTGGTCGGTGACTACCTCTAGCCTTTGCATTGTTATTTGCTGCCTTGGACACTATGTAGAAAGATGGTCAATCTTTATATTCTATTACAAATGATAGCTATGAAGAAGATGATGATGATGATGACGGCGACGACGATGACGACCTTTAAGGCAATGACAACAAGATGACAATGACCTGCCATCATGCATACTAGCCTATGGAGCATGGGTAGTAGCCCCTGGAGGCCATTTATGGTGGCAGGCAGAAGTCAGTGATTGCATGCTAGTAGTGGCCATTACAAGAGTCAATAATAGGAGGACCCGAATTCTAATTCTGTCACCTCTTTTTCATACATATACATTTACAAACAAGGATATGTTTGTAGTCACCATGTCTGCATTTATAAACAAGGGCATGTTTGTACTCATCTAAGCTACACAAGGTATTCACATTTTCCACTATGCTCCCCTTTCTCTCTCTCTTATATATATATACATGTATACTTCCCACATGCAATAAATTCCCTTTGTTTCCTTTTTAGCTCTGTCACTATCACAGTTTTCCTGCTTTGAGCAGAGGTCTATTTGCATGGAAAGGAAACGTTGCAGCTTTGAGCCATGATAAAGAGAGAACCTCTTTTGCTACTTAGGCCTGCTTATTTCATCATCTCCTTTTCAACAATATCATTGAGAGTGTCCAAAGATGATTTAGCTCTCCAGGGTCCATCTGTTATTTCCCACTCAAGAATATTAGTAAAGCCACAAATTATGCCCTGTGCCCCAAGTAAGAATTCAGCCAAATATAGTGGACTGGAAGTTCCAGCTTATGGTTTTATGCAGTCATGCTCATCATCATCATACATTTTATTAATACCCTCCTTTCCTGATGGCTCAAAAAGGTGGACAACAAATTATGCTTTGCCATTGTTCCCAGGATGAGATAATATTTGAAAGTGTCTTGAAAGTTAGTAGTGTTTTGAACCAGATACAGTGTCTTGTAGAATCTACTGAACTGGAAATCCGATATATGATCTGGAATAGCCTGAACCTGCAAACTGATTATGTACTCAATTAAATCATCAAGGGGAGGGGGGAGAGGAGCGGGCTGAATATTTTCTTTCCCAGGCTAAAGCAAAAGCAAAATGCTGCTGCCTTTCCCAGTCTGTGTCTTCTTCCTCATCAATAACTATTTGCCATCTTGACTACACTCTGATGTTGCTAACCACTTCATCACATTGAAGCTGGGAAGTGTAGAGCTCAGTCTGACTCAGTGTTGGAATGAAACGGACGATTTTCCTACCTTCATCATACCATTAAATGTATCAGTGGTGCTCATTCTTTCAGTACATTTGCCATCACACTTTAATCGATAGGCACCACCCATCACCCCCCCCCCCCAGTTCTTTGTGGGGGGAAAACCTCCTCTCTTTGAAATGTCAGCTGTTACATGTCTTCAATTCCAGAAGCAAGGAAGCAGGCAAGTAAAGCAGCTATGCTCTCTCTCTCTCTCTCTCTCTCTCTCTCTCTCTCTCTCTCTCTCTCTCTCTCTCGGCTGCCCCACAGAGAAGGGTGTGGACCTTGGGAAACTATAACTCCCAGGACTACATAGTATGGAGTTATGGTATTAAAATTAAGGTCCAGCTGCATTAATTCCATAGTGTAAATGCACCAAGAGAAGGGGGTGGAGCTTGGGAAACTATAACTCCCAGGAAGACTCCATTGCATGGAACCATGGCATTTAAAGTGGGGTGCAAGGGCATTTATTCCATATTGTAAATGCATCAAGAGATAGGTATGGACCTTGGAAAACTATGACTCCCCAGGACTGCACAGCATGGAAACATGGCATAATAATAATAATAATAATAATAATAATAATAATAATAATAATAATAATAATAATTGTATTTGAAATGAACCCCAACGGCCAGAGGAAAGAGCCCAGGGGGCCACATCTAATACACAGGCCTAGGATTGCCATGTGAGGAAAGTATTGCTCTGCTCGGTTGATTGGAATGGCCAGTTGTTAGGCCCTTTCTCCTTTTCTCCTAGGATTGTATTCCCAGTGTGAAAATGTATATTTCTTCTCATGACCTCCCTCCAAAGAATTTAGCCCCAAATCACCTGTCTCAATCTGCCGTTCCAACATAGCTGACTCTCTTTTCAAATGGTCCTTTCCAGTATTTTTTATCACCAGACAATGAATAAGTTTTATCAATCCGAAGCATCTTTTTATTGCATTTAAGGGCACTGGATTCCATTGGGTTTGCAAATTACTTAAAATTTTTCTGTGCTTCTATTTGAGTATATTTTTGTACATTTCAGTGTGCTTTAGCAAGTTGTAGTAACGTCTGACTTAAATTTCATTAAATGAATTCAATATAAAACAAATGGGTGCTTTTAAATTGCAGCTAATATTGTTTTTATTTGTTCTCTCGTGCCTTTCCTACACCTACAAAAAGTTGTATATTATTAAGAAACAAATGCTCATGTTTCACAAATGTAGTATGTGTTTAAGGTGTAGAAATCAATGTTAGCTATTCAAGTGTCAAAGGGAAACTTCCCCAAACTATTTTCGTCCATGCAAACATACCCAGGCATTGCTTCATGATTGGCAGTGTGCTTAGAGGACTAGGAATTATCAGATTTGCAGTGCAGAACCAAGCATGGTTATCTGAAACTAAGTGCATTTGAGTTCAGTAGAACTTAGCTCCAACCTAAATGCATACAAGGTCCAATCTTCATGCATATGGCTATTCTCAGTGTTAGGTGATCTGGAGGAACTCTGTTTATTCCAACAAAAAAACAAATATAGGAACTAGAAATGTTTTAATCCGGTTCTGTTTCTACTGAGCCTTCAAACCAACCCATTTCCCTTCCCCAAATCAAGAAACCACTGGTCATGAGTTTTATTACATACCAATTTACACTTGTTCTGCTCCAATTATTGACCATATAAGTGGGCCCAATTCTTTTCTCCAACTCTCCCTATCTCTCATGAGCTTGCTATCTCCCATCCACCATCTCTCTCAGCAGATAAGCAGGAAGGAAAGTGGATTCTTTAATCTCTCCAGCACTACTTTTTCCAAGTATCAGTAACCTCAGTGCTGTAGGCAAGAGGTAGATATCTCTACCCCTCCAGTGCCATGATACGAGGGTGATAGCAGCTCTGAAAGCAGTTTATTTGGGAGGCTGAAAGGAGAGGTAAAAGATAGTTACAAACCACAAAGAATCATTTTCCAAGTCTGGAAATCGGAAGCTTTGGTTGCTTCTCTGGAACCAAGCAATATTTTGTTAAGTTTGCCTCCCCTGCCCTGAAAATTCAGTCAGGGAAAAGAACCAATGAAGTGGGGGGAAGGTGTGTGTAACGTGTTTCAAAAAGTTGGACCCAATATAGAATTCCTATATTTCTGCAACCACAAACTGTCCAAGAATATAACTCTCACCACTCAAAAGGGTGGGGCACAGAGTTTGAAATGATTACCACTAAATAGCTCTCTTAGCACACAAATAGTCCCTGGCCTCGGATAATTTGGTAACTCATTAAACCATTTATAATTTTTGTGTGTTTGTAATATATTGCCATCATGAAACACATTGCTTTGAAATTGGGGCCATCAGTTTGAAATACCCTGGACTGTGTGTGTACCCGTCAGGACATTTGTTTTTTTAATGAATTTCATATGGTTTTTTTTTACACAGGGAATACTTAGTGGTGATTTTGCCAGTGTCTTCTTAAATATCACCCACATCACCAAGTATTAACTGTAAGTCTCTCATCCAAGTACTAACCAGGGCTTATGCTGCTTGGCTTCCAAGATATGATGGGATCTGCTACCACTAGGATATTTAGGTCCCTATTGCTATGGAATTAAATCCGTTTGAAGCTCAGCATTATTTAAGCTTTACAGACATTATCCACTTCTTCATGCAGGGCATTTTTACCCCACTTTGCTACTTTGCTTTGTGGCACAGACAGGGCTTGCTGTGCACCATCACACGACACATGGCAGGCCTCACCCACTTTCCACCCAACTATGGGGAGGAAAGTGTATTTTGGCTTTCCTCCCCATTTCCCCATTTGATGGTAGAAAGGATGGTGGGGCACCGCACATTGCCACCCTTTCTGCCATCTTATGCGGGGAGGAAAAGGATGCTAAAGTACCTTCTCCCATCCCTTCTGTGTGATGAGGGGAGGAGGGAGGGCATGCGGGATGCCACAACCTACTCCACATACCTTCTCTTTTGTCGGCAATTGCCAGCACAACAGCACAGCCCGAAAAGCCATGTGAAGCGGTCCTTAATCTAACTGCAGTGTGACCCAAACCTCACCACTCCATGCAATAACAGTTACATTCAGTTTACCAGGCTAGACAATCTTAGTGGCTGTTATGGAAAAAATCTTTCTTAGAGGAATAATGTTCCCTATGTCTGTCCTGGCATGAGTTGAATTGTTGTGGGGGAGAAACAGTTGAGAAATAATAATATTTAAAAAGCAAGACAATATATTGTCAAACAGCTCGAGTAGACTAGGAAATGCATAAACAGAATCAACATATCCCTAGAAATGTCATACAGACCTTCAGCTTCTTTCAGTTGCACAACAAGAAAGATATTTTTTAGTAACAGAGACAATATTTTGATGTCACAGCTTTGAATTCTGCCAGTTTCATTTTCTCAAAATGCACACCATCCTGCATTGAAGAAGTGAATGGGTGCAAAGTCACATCCTTGTTATCTTCTTGCAGTGATAATGTATGTCCGGTAGGGAACATGCAAAATATGCAGCAGGAACTCGAGAGCCAGTTCCATGCCAGGCATCAATTAGGAAAAGATTTGAAGAGAAAACTACCCATATAGTCATGCCTTTGTACCAATCCAAATGTGTAGACCCAGTGATTTTTCCACTGAAAGCACTTTATATGACTGGTTAGTTGCTATTTATTTTCTGTCCATATTTATTGTAGTGTTTATTGATGTTTATTTTAGGATTTTATTGTTATTGTTTTATATATTGATGATGTAAATTATGTTCTTACTTTTGGTATTGATGTATTTGTATTTTATTGCACTGTGTGTATTGTTACATTACGAGTGCTCTGTAAGCTGTCCCACCAAGCTGGGAGATGGTGGTGGGATAAAAAATAAAGATGATGATGATGATTATGATGATGATGATTATGATGATTATTGCATAGTCCAACTTTTCTTTAAACAGTGTGTGCTTTAGAGGGCTGCAGGGTGTGTGAGCAAGGAAGAGATTTGCCACTTTTTTCTCTTTCCCGCTCCACCATCCATGGGGGAGCTCTTGTACTATTCACGACCTTTGGCTGCTTCACTAAGAATTTGCAATCATTTTTAGTTAAGAGTAATTGGCAGCAGAATACATTTTGTTCTGCACAGTGTTAAAAATGGGTACTTTGTTTTGCCAACCTTTCTGAACTTCCTTTCACTTCAGTAAAGAAGCACAACATTTGTTTAAGAAAGAAATATTGTCTTCAGTGGGAAATGTGTTCCATGTGTGTTATGATTTATATCATGACAGAGCTTTCCTAACATACAATCTTGTTATTCACAGTGTGGAGAGAAAAGGAGAAAGAAAACCACTTGCTACCATAATTTTTGTTGCAGAAATGATAAATTTAGATAATTGGTATGAACTCCCATAAGCATTTGATTTCCTTAATAAATCTGTAGAAGATGTCATCTGACTGGCTTATATATGTGAAACTTAAGAATAAATACAGCATGTCTAATTGAAAAGTCTATCTTCATCTAACACCCTGGGCTGAGCTTAAGAATGAAAGATGGGGGCTTTATTTAATGCTGGTTGCCATTGCCGTCATGAATGCTATTCTTCTGTCTCCTTCACCATCGCAGCTCTGTGCTCCCAAAGTGGTCTTAAAGGAAAATAAATAAATAAAAGATGACAGTTGAAAAACTCAGTATCTGCAGAGTGGTTTAACCTACTTATGTTCCAAAGTGTTAATCCTACTGCACTTAGAGGACGGAGGAGAGATTCCCAACTGTACTCACTGGCTGCCGTTCAAAATTTACAGCCAATGTAATAAGCTCACAGTTGGGAACATTTTTTTAGGATGGGAGGCAGTGAGCCAGGGGTCAAGCCACAGGGTCATTCTTTGTATCACCAGAGGATGAAGCCACAACTGTCACAAGAGATAAAGATGAAAGGTGAAAGGGGAAGAGGGGAAGGTAATGGATTTTTGCAGACAAAAAACACCACCCCCAAAAATGCATGCATATTTTCACAGTGTCTGGTATTTCCCTAGCTGATTTAACACTTGGCAAACAAAAGCAAGAAAATCCCCTGCCAAACCCACTGGAGTTCCCTAGCTACACTAACCTTTCACATCATTTCACTATAGTTACTGAAGTAGCTGGACTACAAAGAAGGTGGGAGGGTTACATGGATCACCTCAAAGGGGATCAGCTCACCGTAGTTAACAGCTCCCAGGATTTAGGAGGCTAGAAAGCAGACATAAAAAGAAATGGAAAGTGGTAAACCAAAAGCCTTGTGAGCGCACAAGATACCACAAAAATGAAGATGCACAACAGATGCTGATATTTCCTGAAACACCCTGCTTTCTGCAGAACTTTGCCAGTAATGATTTCATCTCTCTCTTATTTTTCTCTCAGATGCCCCCCCCCCCACAAAATCCTTACTCTCAAGCAGTGTCATCTTCACATGTTATTCATATGCTCCAGAGGATCTTGTTTTGCTCTATCAACTTTGCTCTACCAAGATTTCAAGGAGAGTAATACAGAATTTAATCTCCTATGGTTGAGAGTGAAAGGAGGCATGCAACACCTTTGAAATTTTGATTTACAAACCAGCATATATCTTTAGCATTGCCTGGGTGTCAGAGGGGCCGCTCCCCTTTCCCTGCTTGTCCTTCTTTCTCTTTCTCTCTCCTCATACCATTTCCCCTTTCCTTTCTCTTCCTTCCTTCCTTCCTTCTCTCCTTCCTTTTTCTTCTCCACTCCCTTCCCTTTCACCCTCTTCCAACTCTGAGAAGGTCTACCTTAGAAGCCACCATGGCAACATGTCTCTCCTTGGGGTTCTTCTCTTCTTTCCTCCCTTCCCCTCATACGCCTGTCAACTCTCTTTTCCAGCATCATCACAGAGGGCCACTTCACCTAGCAACAGCCTTTGTGGTACAAACAGACAAGTTGATAGACAGACATACTTTGATTTTTAAATATATAGATATAAAACTACATAATGGAAACCACCAGACACAGATTAAGCGGGCAGCAAAGCAAACACCATCAAGAACCTCTCTCTTTTCTCTCTACCTAAGACCTCCAACCAATTTCTATCCATTCACACTGCTAAGCTTTAATTTATCACCTTTTCTGTTTTTAAAAAATACCACTCAAATGACACTGATTAAGGAAAGGAAAAGAAATTGCGTTATTTCTTCACCCTTTGTCCATATACCTCTAGTTTTGGTGTCTTGTACTCCTCAGAACAGGGGCAAAGGCTGTGCTTAAGAAGGAGATGCATGAATATATGTCCTTTAATATATTCATCATTCATTCATTGATGTTGGAGCTCCTGGGGGTGACAATTCACATTTCAACTGCTACATGCTTGTAGTAGCTCGAATCTGCATTGAACTATGGAAGTGTAGTACTAGAAACACAATAAAAATATTTGATAAAGGCAGAGAAGAATGTCCTTATTGACTTTGGATGTCTATATGTGTGATTTCAAGTAACATGTTGACATACAGTAACTCCATGGATTTCATAGGATCAAATGGGAGCAGGTAATCTTTGGATAACAACAGCATAAACCTGCACTGAGACAATGTTTTTGCAACATTGTATGCAAAGCAGTCCTATTTACAAAAGCAGATACGTTATGGCATCAGCTGGTTTGGGACTTAGTCTAGATCATATAATTGAAATACATTTCTTACATTAAAAGATACTTTAAAGACCAAACAGAATAAAACATGTAATTAGCCAATGGTAAGTAATTTGCCCACCCCAGGAAATTTCCAGGTTCTCTAGACATCTACCATTACTATAAATTCAGACATCAATTAACATTTAGACAGATAGTGTAAGCATCCAAAGAAAAGTGCCAGGCAAAATTACCAAGAGAAAGCAAACATAAAATATAATAGTTCCAGGGTTTTTTTTATAATGTCAGAAGTGACTTGAGAACATGCTGCAAGTTGCTTCTAGTGTGAGAGAATTGGCCATTTACAGAGACGTTGCCCAGGGAACGCCCGGATGTGTTACTAGGAGGCTTCTCTCATGTCCCCACAAGCTAGAACTGACAGAAGGAAGCTCACTCCATCTTGCGGATGTGAACTGGCAACCTTCAGGTCAGCAACCCAACTTTCAGGTCAGCAGTTCACAAGGGTTGAACCCATTGCGCCTCCATATAGTTCCAGGTGTAAATGATTTTTCTGTGTCTCAATCTCTGCAATGCCATAAATTTAAGCACTAAAGGAAACATTTTGTTGTGGGTAGGATTTTTATTTGCAGAACAATGGACACATTCCCCTACTCCTCAGCCAGCTTTACCCTGTAAATCGTGGAGGTGAGCCCCTAATTTGATCAGAAACCAAGTGTGTAAAATTTCTTTGTCTGTGATCCCAGTTACGTCCCTGCTACGTTCATTGCTAAAAGTGGCAATATGCATCAATAGAAATCCCTCTAGGTGCATGGACTCCGATTTGGATTGGAGCAACAATGCATGTGAAAGGGTCAATTTCCCCAGCCTTCCCTGCTCTCTACAGCAGTTCCAGACTGAATTGGGGAGGAGGGGCTGCACCGGCTATTTGCTAATTGTATGACGGGTATCTTTTCTAATTTGGCCATAAGCTGTTCATGTCTGGTACTTCAGAAACCTGTGGCCAGACTACACAACACACAGCTGGCTTCAGTACTAAAAACAGCATGAGTATAAGGAGAGACAAAATATAAAACCAAATTACAGTTTACACTCTTTTAATTGTAGAACCATGCTGCAACTGTTAGAAAAAGGACGGATTTCCTCCTTCCCACTCAATCCTAAATAAAATTGGTGGCATGCTTTCTCTTTTCCTTTCAGTAGTGATGTAGTATGAACTCACAATACTGCAATCATTGTACCCTGTAAGCAAGTATAAATAACAAGGAACATCATGTGAGAGGGAGGTAATTTCGGAATTACACCAGATATATAGATAAAGGAGCAAAACCATTGAATTCTGCTTCAGAACAGGCTGGTGGATCTTTCAGTGTTTCATAAAATAGAGTTTCATAAAAGTCCATTCTAGACTAATGACATTAGAATGTATGTTAAGCTCAAGTCATCTGCTTATCTTAAATGGTTGACATTTCTTCTTCAATTTTCATGCTTCCCTCTTCTGACTCTAATTTTGCCTTATGTATGATATGTTCACCATACTAATTAAACAGATAGGGTGATGAAATACAGCCTTGCCTGACTTCCTTGCCAATTGGAAACCATTCCATTTCTCTGTATACTGTGCTGATGGTAGCCTTTTATCCTGACTACAGGTTACAGTTAAGACAATTAAGTGTTGTGGCACAACCATTTCTGCACGGGCAATCCATAGTTTTTCATGATCTACCTAATCAAGATCCTAAGATGTGTAGAAAATAGAAAAAACTTGGAATGACTACTGAAGAAAGCCAAGAAGGAAAGTGCAAAGGTATGGTTACAGTTGAACATGAAGAAAACAACAATAATGATTATTGTTAAAATGGATGATTTACGTTGTTTTAGAGTAGATGGAAAGCCCAAACATTGCTCTTCTGCTTGACATTCAGTGGTTGAAACTGCTGTTTTCAATAGTATCAAAAAAAGATTCCAGAGTGTTGTCGAAGGCTTTCATGGCAGGAATCACAGGGTTGCTGTGTGTTTTCTGGGTTGTATGGCCATGTTCCAGAAATTTTCTCTCCTGACGTTTCAGCCACATCTATGGCAGGCATCCTCAGAGGTTGTGAGGTATACCTCACAACTGTGACACCTCAGGCAGCGTGAGCACTGGGAATCAACCACGAAGGCCAATAAACAATCTAATATCTTTATTAAGGAAATAAAGGAGACAACAGAACATAAGCAGAGTATATAGTCCAGCAGTAGACCTTTCAGGAAAGGTCAAATATAGTCCAGTAATATGGAAGCAGATGTCCAGTATTAGAGTTCAAAGTTTTAAATCCATTAACCGAAACACACTCAAACCTTTAGGCTGTTTGAGTGGGGAATTAAGGCAAGATCTGTCCAGAGTTCCAGGGCTCAATCCGAGGCTAGGATGCAAAGCAAGGCAAAGACAATCGTGGTAAAGCTGAATCGCTGTCCAGGCTTGGCAGGAAGATGAGAGGCAGCCGGACTACTTGAGAGTAATGCGCTGCAGAACTAGAGACGATGTGAATCCCTCAACTGACACATTGAACACCGCAAGATCTATTTGGTGCCCAGAACTTTTATGGGACTTTGCTCTCCTCCTCAGCCAGGTGTCTGAGCTCTTTCCCAAGGGAAAATGACCAAAGTCAACAACTTTGCCAGATGCAGTCCTCCCTGAAAACTCTCAAGAGAACCAGCCTAATTAACGCTGGCTCTCTCTGCTAAACGAGCGCTCCTTCTCAAAACCTGTTTTTCCGCGCGCGAAGCCTCCCAAGATAATCGGCGGTCAAAACTAACATTCTCTGGAGAACCGGGCTGAGAGCCAAGGCCCTTTCTTGTGAACTGTGGGCTAGAACTGTCCACATTAGGCACCTGGAAAGGGACGGAATCAAGCAGAAATGGCGGAAACCCCATCTCTTCTTCGGTCTGCTCCGTAATAGCGACGGGGTCATGACTCGGGGGTCTCTGAGACACTACAACAACCTCTGAAGATGCCTGCCATAGATGTGGCTGAAACGTCAGGAGAGAATACTTCTGGAACATGGCCATACAGCCTGGAAAACACACAACAACCCAAAGATTCCAGAGTTCTTGAAAAACTTTGGCATTTGGAAGAGGGATATGAGTTAGGTAAGATATAGCACTGAATACTAAAGTGATGATTTGTGCCATCGTATTTTCAATTTCTATGTATTTTTGTGAAAGCCAGACAGTGAAGAAAACTGATAGAAAAAATAAACTTTGAAATGTGATATTGGAGAAGAGGTCTACAGAGAACACAAAGACAAATAAATGGGTTCTATAGCAAATCAAGCCCAAAGTCTCCCCAGAAACCAAGATTACTAAAAAAATATTATTGTATTTTGGACATACCAAGAGAAGACAAGACTCACAAGAAATAACAATAATGAGATGATAGAAGATAGCAGGGGGAAAAGAAGACCACAATAAAGATGAATAGATGCGATTAAGGAAGCCACAGCCCTGAGTCTGCAAATCTGAGCAGGGATGTTGAGGATAGAGTCACTTGGAGGCCTCTCATTCATAGGGTTGCCATGAGTCAAAATCCACTTGATAACACTTAATAACATAGTAAATATATACTAAGCTGCTTAAATTGTTCCGGCCATAATCCCCCATACTGGATATAAGAATTCACTGGCTACATTAGTGCAAGCTTTTCAAGGCCTAGCGCAGAATGGGCTCCATCAGAATCTGCTTTAATAATTTCTACAGATTTTGGAAGGTGCTCGGTTCTGCTGAAGTATGGCAGATGTTCAGTTTTGTGGTAGACTTTAGCAGCATTTTCATGCATAAGAATAGCTGTGTTTTCATAACTGTTTCCCTGGAATCAAGATAGTTTGCTGAAGCAACTAGTAGTTCTGTGGCACCATAAAGACTAGAAAATTTATTATAACTTAATCTTTTGGATCACAAAGTGAAAATAAAAAGGAGGATGAGCGTTATCTGGGATTCATTCTAAGAATTCTAAGAAGTAGCATGCTAAGAAGTATGGTTTTAGTCAAAGATATTCTTCTAAAAGAGAGGGAGCATGGGCTCACCAGCTGAACTTCTCATTTGTGCAACTGTGAGTGCACATCTATGGAATTATGTGAGAATGTTCTATCTTGCTACTTGAATTAAGAATTCTCTGATCTTGCTTCAACATAGCCATTGGGCCACTCATTACTAAGGCCTTTCAGTTAGGAAAAGGCTGGACAAGTCATTCACAAAGATTTGCATATGTTCTCTTGGCTCTCTGCATAAAATTAAGTAGCTGCACCTGATTTTTAAGGACACTTGAAATGTAGAAGAGATACATTTAGAATGCATACTATCACAATTAAGCTGGAGAGATTAACATCCTTCACTGTAAGATTTATAATATAAATACCATAATCCAATGATATATTTCTAGCAGTTTTTCTGACCTTTTAAGAAACCAGGAATTAAATATATAGCATTACAGTTCCCATCCAAAAGTAAATAAAGCTGATTTTACAAATATGCAGATATAATAATGATGTTTTGCATTGAATTTTGAGAGAACTACTCCATCTCAGACAACTTCCACACAGCTAAATAAAATCCAACATTTTCTGTTTTGAACTGGAATATATGGCTGTGTAGACTCAGATAACCCAGTTCAAAGCAGATATTGTGGGATTTTCTGCCTTGATATTCTGGATTATATGGGTGTATGGAAGGGCCCTTAGAGCAGTGGTTCTCAACCTGTGGGCCCCCATGTGTTTTGGCCTACAACTCCCAGAAATCCCAGGCAGCTTTTTTCATTTTTTAAAAATTATTTATATACATAACCATAGTTACTAGGCTTGCTCAAATAATTCGTTTTCCCCGTTAACCGTTATTAATTCGTTATTTTCGTTTGTTTTGAAGCAATTTTGAAGCATTGGTTGTCCACACGTCTGGATATCGCGGTTTCGAATAGCGAGAGGCCGTTTTTCGTTATGTCGTTGTTTTTTTCGTTAGGAAAAAAAAGCTTTTGCAAATCACCCAAACTCCCACCATTCAGGCCCTTTCCTTTTGCCCCTCAGCAAAAGGGGCGTCACGGGCTCAGCCAATGGGAGGGGGCGAGGGGGAAGGAGGCCGAGGAGGAGGAGGAGGAAGACGGAGGGGGGAAATGGCCGCCGCCGCCTCGCCTCAGCTCAGGCCTGATACTCAGAGGTTTGGCATCTGTGCGAAGCTAGGCAAGTGGGGTTTATATATCTGTGGAAGGTCCAGGGTGGGAGAAAGAACTCTTGTCTGTGGGAGGCAAGTGTGAATGTTGCAATTGGTCACCTTGATTAGCATTGAATAGCCTTGCAGCTTCAAAGCCTGGCTGCTTCCTACCTGGGGGAATCCTTTGTTGGGAGGTATTAGCTGGCCCTGATTGTTTCCTGTCTGGAATTCCCATTTTCTGGGTGTTGTTCTTTTACTGTCCTGATGTTAGCTTTTCTGTAGCTAAAAATGCATATAAAATTGATTCTACAGGGAGGATAAATGATTGGATTTCAACTCCTACAGCTTAGCTTTCTCTGCCAATAATGGTACCATATCAAACTAAACCTCCCAAGATTCTGTAGCAGTGAGCCATCTTGGATATTGTAAGGGATTTTTTATTATTATTATTATTATTATTATTATTATTATTATTATTATTAGACCTTGCTCCCAGGAAGGTGCCTTCGCTGTGGCTCCCAACTTATCTATCTACCTTTCCACATATTCTCCACATTGTGTGTATGTGTATGTATATTATATATACATGAGCCCCGATGGCGAAGTGTGTTAAAGCACTGAGCTGCTGAACTTGCAGACCGAAAGGTCCCAGGTTCAAATCCCGGGAGCAGAGTGAGTGCCCGCTGTTAGCTCCAGCTTCTGCCAACCTAGCAGCTTGAAAACATGCCAATGTGAGTAGATCAATAGGTACCGCTGTGGCGGGAAGGTAATGGCACTCCATGTAGTCATGCCGGCCACATGACCTTGGAGGTGTCTATGGACAACACTGGCTCTTGGGCTTAGAAATGGAGATGAGCACCAACCCCCAGAGACAGACATGACTGAACTTAACGTCAAGGGATACCTTTACCTTTACCTATACACACACACACACACACACACACACACACATTATGCAGGGACTATATATATATTATATATACACAGTATATATCACACACACACCAATTTAACAAAGTTTCAGCCACAAAAACAAAGTTTCTGAAGTAGAACAATGACTTTCACAGTAAAGACAACCCAATTTAACAGGAAATAAGACTTTCAAACCAGGAACAGATTTCTGCAATTATTAAAAAATGGTTTATTATAAAAGCTATGAAAATTCGCCAAAAATCAGAGGATAAGGGAAACGTTCCAAATTTTGGTGAGCTATCAGTGTTAAATGTGTTCTACCACTGTACCAAGTTGGAAGAAGATCACTCAAAAAATGAGGGTGGGAGAAAATCCCTCTGTGCTGTTTTTGGGAATTGCGCATGCGCGTCCGCCATTAACGAATTAATTTAGAAAATAACGAATTTTCGTTAATTTCGAATTTTTTGGGGGGCCAAATTCGGAAATACCATCAGAAACGAAAAGCTGCCCCCCTCTAGTTTTGAAACGAGTTTAGAATCAAATTTTTCGTGGATCGATCAAGCCTAATAGTTACGATACTTTTGTTTTTTTATTCCCTTCTCCCTCCCCACACCCACTCCTCCCCCTTCCCTGTTGACAACTTAATCCTTTTTTTCTCGTTACATGAGCCTTTTTCCATTCTATACCATTTTTTCTTCCAGCTTTCATCATCTGGTTTAACAGTCTATAGCCATCTTCTAAATGGACTGCATATTTCTTTAATTTTCTTCTGTTTGACCATGTTTTTTGCTTCTTATAATGTCCGTAATATCCAGTTGTATTTGATCCCACATATATTCATACCATTTTTCAAGTGTACATTTCTTTTTATCTTTCCACCCCTACGCTATTACTGCATGTACTGCTCTAAAAATTATCATCATTAATTTTTGGTCTTGTTCCTTAATTCCTCTATCCCCATATATCCCTATTAACAAAATTTACATATTTATATTAAATTTTGTTTTAGTATGTAATACAACCTGGTTTAGGATTTACCAGTTTACCAGCAGTTAGGATTTCTGGAAGTTGAAGGCCAAAACATCTGGGGACCCACAGGTTGAGAACCATTGCCTTTGATTGCTCTAGTCCAACCTTCCAACTCTTAAATTCTCATGGAATACAAGTTCTATATGAATTAAATGAGAGCAGAAAATACTATCTACTGAATTGTCTAACTCCCTTGCCTTCCAATTCCCTTATCTAGCTTTGATAATTTGGAAAGACCTGGAGATTTTGTTTTTCCTAATAAGCAATTCTGTGGGTTGAGGAAAAATCAGAGAGTGGATTATACAATCTATTTTAATTTATCAAAAGGGATGATATATTTTTGACTTTAAATAATTAATTGTGTAAGTTTGGATCAGCAACTCAATGGCAATACATTAGCAATGGAGTTGCTAATATGTTCGTGTGTGTATAAGCCACCATGGGACTATGATTGCAATGTGAAAATACACATAATTACTCTCTGAATCCATAGCCACCAAAAAATATTTTCCCAAAGTGTCGGGATAGATAAAGTGCAGCATCAGATTTTGTTGGATAGCAGCTAGCTACCATGGGCCCACATGAACATAGCCAATAGTGAGAATTGCTGGTAATTAAAACCCAAGAACATCTGGAAATCTATACTTTACCCTTTAGAGGAGGGATGTCATCCCAATTATATGAAAAGAAAGATGCCCCCACCCCAAACCTAAACAGTAGAGACTGTTAAGTGGAAAGTCTCTCTTGACCTGGATTCAGCGATATCACATGGATATGTTCATATGTTAATATACACCACCTATAAAGGTTCCTGTTCGTTCATGTGGACAACAAAAGAAGAAAATCGAATTAAAATAGTTACAAAATGTTTCTATTTACTGATCAGTAATTCTCAATATCATGAAACAGTTATCAACACATTTCAGTGTTCCTTTTGTAAGAAAAACTTATTCACATAATGCTTACAAAGTGGCACACATGGTTGCCTATCCGTCTTTTGGAACAAAAGATAAAGAAAACCAACATCTAAATATTTTGGGAAATGTATCAAAATATTGGGAACAATTAACAGTATCCAAACACATTTTTTTGCTCTCATTAGCTGTTCCACTTGATCACACTGTGGTGAGAAACTCTTTTTTCTACTTTTTTTCCTTCATCCAACAAAAAATGGTGGTAGGAACGCAGGGACAAAATTGAATAATTTGAAGTCTCAGGGGCAACCAGGCAAGATGGGGTGCAAACACATAATTAAACTCCCCTCACCACTCATTCTATGTTGAGTAATGACACAACTTTCTTCACAGTCTGATCACAGACAGCTAATGAGAAGGCAAAGAGACACAGAATATTGTGACATCAGGACAGAAGCTATTCTGCTGGCCATTCCAAACAGGATGGATGGCCACAGAGGGATTACAAGCACAGCTGGAATCATGCCTCTCATGGGCATTCATAAAGAGAACCCATGAAAAATCAGACACATTCCAGGTGCAAAATTGAGGTTTATGCATGAAGTATAAGTTATCAAGAAATGTTTGTTTTGCTGAAGCATGCAAACAGAGCATTGAACTAGGCTTTTCTTTAAACACAAAATTGCTTGAGGACCTGACAACAACTGCTACTTGCAGGTAAGAAACTGGCAGGGATTTCTGGGAATTGTAGGCCAAAACACCTGGGGACACATAGGTTGAGAACCACTGAACTAGAAGAAGGAGTTTCATGTGTTGCACATGTCCATACTTCACCCAAGTGCTAACTCTGCCCAAATAAACTGTGCCATCAGATTCCACTGGTCTTGACACATAAACCCTCAAAATAAAACCCTGAGAATTTTGAGTGCCCTTCCTTAAACTGCAAATCCCAGGATTCCACAGGATGTTGCTATAGCAAGTAAAGTGGAATCAAGGTGCAATAGCTGTTTGCTGTAAAAGGGCCCCTGGTCAAATACGCAGCACTTGGAAAGGGCAATTTCATTCTCCCCAGCTTTGGGAGGAACCATCAAGGCTAATGCCTTTGCAAAAGGATTAGGTTTTGTTTTGTTTTTTTTTTAAAAAAGTGAACACAAGAGTGTACTCCAAAGAGGAGATAAAAGGATGTAGTGGTATTTGATGAGGGCAGTGTTACAGCTGCACCATTTCAATTTGATACTGTAATTTACACTGTGACCTGTCTATTAACCCCAACCCCCTCTTGCTCTTCAAGATGTTCCTACTACGGCGATTCAGGTGCAGCTGAATAGCCTCTGTCATTGTCCTGGCCTGCCATGAGGTTTCTCAGCTCAATGCTACCCCTTGAATGACACTCTGTCATTATACTATATTTAGGTAATGAAAGGTGTAATTTAGCTTTGTTCTGTTGCAAGCCAATCCAGGCCTGTATGCATTGGAATAGGTAATAAAATAGGCGTGTGGATATAAAAAGGCTGAATAAGCATATTATTCAGTGTAATTTCACAAGCCAAAACTGATGAAAGAACTGGGGGCACAAAAGCCTTTGCCACTTCAATACCTGACAACGAGAACTGTCATTAGAGGCCTGTACAAAGGGCCAGATTAAGGCTTGCCACGGTATCTATGTGGCCCACAATTAATCAGTCCCCGTATGCTATGGAAGCTGTTCTATAATTGATGGCATTTGGTGATGATTGCATCCCTATTATGGGACTCTCTCCTATCGCTCATGGAGAATATTGTCTAGTAAAAGGCTTTGTATGGCTATCATCGGCATTTCCAGAAACAGCATTGTCCTGGGACTGGCCTCTTTTTGTATAGCTGTCATCTTGTCATCATAATTGTTCCGCCGGACATTGTTTGAGAAGACTTCAGCCATCTGCTTTATCACACCCCACCCCATTCTCTACAGCAATGAATGTAGCTGATAAAGCAATCCCCCTGGCAGCCGAGATAATGAGACAGAAGCACCTGATGGCCAAATTAGTCATCACACGTTCCTTTAACCGGAGTAACTTTATCACAGAGAAAAGAGCTCCAGGGCTTGTGCTAAATGAAATACTCCTGCTAATGGAGAGCAAAAGTCAGGTATTCTTCTGATGCAAACCCAAACGATATTACCTAAGGAACTCTCTTGAATAAGAGGAAAAATGTGGAAGCAAATAGTACAAAATATAACATGATCTGAAGTGTGAGAGAGGGATAAGGAGGAGAGAGTAATCTTCAATATGAATGTCTGCAGGTGGACTGAATTCATCAAGCAGTCCTCAAAAGCAACCCAATTGAGATTTATGGCGTGATTCCACTTTCAGCCTAACTCTAAGAGTCGCCATACAACTGCCTGAAGCAAGGTTTGGAGCGAAACTACAGGTACTTGACTAGGATAAAAGATCCAAAGGATAACTAAGGAAAGCAAAAGATGTTTCAATTGGCTGTCATTATTTATTTATTATTATTTATTATTTATAAGATAAATCAATTATTAGTTATCAATTATTATTTATCAGATAAGGCCATACATGAATGGCAGTATCATTTCTCTTTCATCTTGCTTCTTTCTTCTTCCCCATTTCACCTGATGTATCAAGGGTAGTGTTGTGAATGAGTCTTCTGAGACTGTTAGTAACAATGGTAGGATCAGGAGGGGAAGGAAGACTCCTCGCGAGGAGGGCTCGTTGGAAGACTTACACAGGAAAAGGGTCAGGGAGATACTTAAGGAATCCTCAGATGAAGATTCATTTGGGGATTTGGAAGGGGATCCTGAGGTGGAAATGACTGTTGAGGACCCGGTGCTGGCAGAAGGGGTTGGCATAAACTGGGCACGGGCTCTGGAGGATCTTGGGGAGGAAACTGGGCCCATGGAGCTGAGGACGCAGGAGAAGCTTGGGGTCCTTCAGAAGCAGACCCCACATGGTCTGCCTGGAGAAATGAGGATAATTCCGCAGGTGTGTACAGGCTTGGGCGTGGGCAGGGCGATTCTGGCTCAAATGAGGAACTTGGGACGCCTTATCCTAAGGCGTTGGCTATTTGGAGCTCGGACTCTGATGAGGAGCTTGGGACACCTGATCCTAAGGCGTTGGTTGTTTGGACGCCCAAGGAAACCTAAATAAACTGGGGACTTTTGGTCATTGTTCCTTGCGTGTGGCAAAGTGTTGTTGGGCGCCATTGGGTTTCTTGTACGTGACTCTGAAGACTGGCTTGGGACTTTGCAACCGATGTAAGTTTGATGCGGGTTATTCTATGACGGAGGGCTGGAACTGTGTGGGTTTTCTCTTTGGACTGCATTGTTATTATTATTTTGCATTAGCTGCCGCTTGCCTCCGTCATTTTGGCTCTTTGTGTAACCCCGTGACGTGGACCTTACTGTGACAACTTCATTCCTCGGACCCTGGACTGGACTATGACCTGGTGTATCTCTTCGCTCCCGAATTTGGCTTGGCTTCATTCCCGTCCCCGTGGCTGCTTCCTGTGCTGACCGTTGGCTTTGTCTCCGACCCTGACGTTCCTCTCCTGCCCTGACTCCGGACCGGCTTACAAATACTGTGACTACGTTCCGTTCCTTTGACCACTGGCCCAGCTTCCGACTCTTCGCTTTTGTCTCAACGTTTTTCGGCTTTGGTTTGTTTACCCTGCTTTCAGCCCGGTTTGGGCTTCCTTTTAGTTTTGGGACCTTTTCCGTATATTTTGGGTTTCAGAACATTTTGGAACGCCGGGGCGCTTTGTCTTGTGTTTGTTTTGCTATTTTGACCCTGTGCTGCAATTTTGAGCTGAATTTAAGCAACCTAGGTTTAATTCGAATTATATCTCTGGATAATCCGGATTATATTCCGGTTTGCGTTTTTGGGGGTTCTTTGTTTCAGACTGTTTAATCACACTGAAGGCTAAGTGTTGCAAGCTCCCGGGACCTTTTGTTGAGCTTTTTTGAGTTATTACTAAATAAACTGAATTTACCTATCTGGCTGGAGTCTGACTGGTGGTTTTGTGTTTGGAACATGCACACGCACACACACACATATCTCCAGTCATGCATGCATGCTTTGGACAGCATAGGGAAGGATTAACACCCCATGGATTTTTTTTAAAAAAAATTGTCTTGTTGTGGAAACAAGGATTGGTGATAAATAAAGATACTATTGGAGATACAACAGAACTTAAAAGCTAATAAATAAAAACTAAGCACACTTAAATACCCTAAAAGGCACCACATCTCATCTGACCTTGGGTGCATTTGCAGTATAGAATTAATGCAGTTTAACTGTCATGGAAGCTGTACTCTGGTGAAGCAAAGCTTGGTGAAGATGACTAAAGAGTTTGTAAAATTACAACTCCCGTAGTTCTGTAGCATTGAACCACAGGTGGCTCAAAGCAGTAATTTTGCAGTGGAGATGCACCCCTTGATGCTAAACAGTGTTATTACTTGGACCAATGAATACAAGGTACTGTAGACTAGATTTCAGCTGAAAAAAACAAGGAAAACCACTGCTTGAGTATTTCCTGTATGCATTTCATACAGGAAATACACTATAAACAAGTACTAAGTCATAGGACAGAGCAAGGATGTAACTACATGACGCTTCATACGTTAGAAAAAAATGATAAGACATTGGACATTTTTTATAAGGAGCACTGCTGTTCTCAAGACACTATAAGAGGTGAATAATACTAGGAATTTTGTTCAAGAGTATTAATATGTCTTGACTACTCCTGATGGTGGGGATCAAATGGATTTAAAGCCAAATATCATCCCTAACACATAGTGGGAAATAATGAAGGATGTTGTCAACAGGAACAACTGAAGAGAGGAAAACATAGGGAAGAATACATGGTGGGTTTGTGTTTGGGATTACAATGAACCAGTGAAGGGACAACCATGGTTTTCATTGGATTACCATATTATAATTATTTCTGGAAAATTTAAAAGAAAATTAATAATAATTTAAAGCATCTAAGTTGTATGCCAAGGTCATTCCTTGTAAACATTTCCAAAACCCCCGAGAAAGAAATTCTTTTCACTGGGAGGTATAAAAACACCAAGAGTTTCGGCAAAATAGAAAAGAGAGAACTTGATTAGGGTGAGAAGGAGAAAATTAACTTGCTTGCAGACCATTTTTAAAAAACATACACACACACAAGCATCTGAAAAGAAGCGAAGAACTAAAGGAAGAAGAAATTTAGGCTCCTTCCACACAGCTGAATAAAATCCCACATTATCTGCTTTGAATGGGAATATATGGCAGTGTGGACTCAGATAACACAGTTCAAAGTAGATATTGTGGGATTTTCTACTTTAATATTCTGGGTTATATGACTGTGTAGAAGGGCCCTTAGAGAAAGTAAATGTGCTTTGTCTACATTTGGTTTCTGTTAGCCATAAGCCTTGCCTAACCTGCCCACCTAGCTCCCATAAAAATTGTGATGAAATGATTGTGTGATCTTATCACGTCTTAGGCTTTGATCCATGCCAGCTGTTACTACCTTTAGGGACTACTTGCTTTGATAATTTTAGTTTATCATCCTTTATCATTTTTGACCTATCAACTTCAATACAAACAGCAAGAAAGTAGTTGGAATGACAGGAATTTAAACAAATGAAGGCATTTGTGAGGTATTCAGGCAATTTTGTTCTTTTAAACAGGAATTTTGCCCCAAGTGCTGAAACCTGTTGTTTTAGAGTAGATGAGACATCAAACATCAGAGAAACTTCTTCAGTAGATGTAAGTTGATTTCAGTTGATGTAACAGAGCTCTAATATTCAGTTGATCTCCAATATACAAAAATGGAAGTTACATTTGCCAAAAATCAGGATGAATAATGAAATGTTGCTGGAAAGAAAATATCTGTTGTCCACAAAGGTCCCCAATGCATTATCCTTTTCTGGTGTGACTAATCTTTGTTTAGGAAAAGGTTTACATTTAGTAACATGTCCCTGCATCTGTTTTTTACTGTATATGAGCAGTCTGGAAAACCAGCAGAAATGTCAGGGTCCCAACTGCTATACAGCAAAAAAAGATTCATTTTCATGCTACTACTAATCTATAATGTTTCCAATATGGATTGGGGAATCTTTCTTTAAAGGTAAAAGTAAAAGCAATACAAAAGAGCCTTAAGTGTTAATGGTAATAGACAAGATCAAGTATGTTCACAACAAATGGCTATAGCTGACCATTCTAATGATGAATTATTTCCCAAAATTTTCAGAAACCCATTTAAGCTAAGTGGTGCCTTCACAGAGTATTAGACTTCTCTGCACAGTATGAGTGAGAAAACTATCTTTAAGGAAGGATCCAAAGATTTGTTATCTCCGCACCTTTCCCCTTGACCCTATACCTATTTATTTTATTTTTACTTATTATTCTACAAAAGCATTAATAAAGATTATTTTTTTTAAAAAAAGATCAGTGGAAATGTGGTGTCCAAAACTCACAGGTAGGTCTGACTTCTCAGATCCTCCATCGTCCCTAGATAGACATTATTTTTTGGTAATGATTTAAATATTTCGAATCAGATAAAGGAAGCCGGCTTTGCTTTGAACAGAATGATGAAAGGATGGAAACAATGTTAACTCTTTCTCTAAATATTTTGAGAACATGAAGCATTTTATGTCCCATTAGCAGTAGGTGTTCTGCTTGTCTCCCGGGTTGTTTCATTATCTACCTATTTCCTTTAACATTAAACAGTGCAGAACTAATCCTAATGACTCAAACTTAAAGATGACTTTAAGTACTTAAAAGGATTTTCTTGTCAAGAAGCACATAGCTGGCTCATTCTTTTGACTGCTACTTCGCATCTCTGTGTAAATGGAGAGGAAAAACATAATTAACCTGTCTAAACTTCATGGGGGGAATATTTGCTGCTGCTCTTGTTAACAGCTTGGTGAAAACTGTTAAGCAAAAGCATCAGTTCCCATCGTTTGCAGAGGAGGTAGATTCTTCACATCAGCATGAGGTCTGGTTATCCTGTAAATCAGTTTACCATTGAAGTGGGTGGAGAGGGAGGAATAATAATTTTTTTTAAATATTACAAGAGTATTCAAATTCTACAGGTTTTTGACCTTGCATTTTTTATTTTCGTGGAAAGGAAAATAGGGAAGGGTGCGGAGATAACAAATCTTTGGACGCTTCAATAAATATAGTTTTCTCAATCATACTGTGCAGAGAAGTCTAATATTGATCTTTTAAAACTAAATTCCTTTTTGGAAAGTGAAGGAAGTTGCTGTTTAATTTCAGAATTGCAAAAATGTGAGTAATCTGGAATTAGACATCTGGATTGTTTCTTCTTACATTACAGTTGTATTTTTTTCACTAACAATCTGAACAATCAAAATGAAGGTAGCCATTGACTTCTGCCTTCCTTTTATTTACTTTTCCCTAATAATAATCAATCAAAGGTAATAATGTGGAAGAACAAAGCAAAGCAATGCATTCACCTCCATTTTATTAAAGCACAGTCCTGCACTGGTGACAGAAGAAAAAAAGGAGAAAACTTAATGCAATTTGAAACTACTTAAAGTGGCATGTCTCAATGCTATGGAATCCTGGAAATTGTAGTTTGGTGAAGCACAAGCAGTCTTCAGCAGAGAAGTCCAAAGATCTTTTAAAACTACAACTTACCGGATTCCAGAACATTGAGCCATGCCACTTAAAAATGTTAAACTTCACTGATTCTACTATTCAAAGTAATTTGTGTTATTTGTTCCCTTTGTTAAGTAGATTCATATATTAATAGGTTAATCAATAGCATGTGTTTGACCTAGCCACACCAATGCATTCAATAGATCTTATTCCTTAGTAAGGATGTTTAAGATTGCATGTGCAAATAATTTTACATTGCTAGACAGGTACTTGAAGACTACTCCGATTCTGCCTATACAATACAATGCCTGTATACACTGCAGATACGTCCGTGAACTTACTGTGCAAATAGTAAATCATGGATAATAGTGAATTCTTTTGAAATGAATGATTTCCACTTTTAAAATAGACTCACCTTGGAGGATTTAGCAAATTTCTCAAGTGGCATCTTTACTGGGAATCCTCCAGGACAAATACAGAATACCATAGAATCACTTTGAGGACCTAGAAAATTCACACAAAATTTTTAGATATGGGTAGGAGAAATTATGGGTAAGATTTTCTGGCCCTCTCTGACTCAAGAGTCTTGGAAAATGTTATTTTTGGACTGTATCTCCCAAAGTGTTGCACACCAAGAGCTCAGCTGTCTGGAAAATTCTGGGAATTATAGTCCAAAAAGTAACTTTAACTCCAAGTATGTAAGTTCATAACCCTGTTTGTTCTTACATTGCCACCCATCTATTCTGGACAACAAATTAGGTAATCTGCCAGGACCCTTCCACACAGCCATATAACCCAAAATATCAAGGCAGATAATTCACAATATCTGCTTTGAACTGGATTATGTGAGTCCACACTGCCATATAATCCATCAATGTAGATTTTATACAGCTGTGTGGAAGGGGCCCCAGTGTCCATGGCCCACATGAGGCCCTGGGAACATACTTGGACCACACCTCTATTGGGCACAAGGCAATATAGCTTATAGCTGTACAAAGATGTATCAGGTCTACAATTCATGGTAGCTTTATATTTCTAGAAGGCACTGCCACTTGAAGAACAGTTTCATACATTACATGGGAAGTACAAGGAAGATATACAAACTAGCAAGTATGTCTGCTTCAAAGCAAAGCCAACATAGCCATTGATCTTCTAACTAAAAACGTTTTCAGTATGGTAACTAATTGGGGCAGGGAAGGTTAATAACAGACAAAGAGAATCCCCCTCAGAATTTTTTTTTGCCAATATTATCGAACTATGGCACCCTACTTTCCCAAGTGGTTATAATATGGAGACTTCAATCAAGAATATAATTTTCTTTATTTTTAAAATGTTTTCTGATATTTCAAAGTTTCACAATATCGAAGTCACTGAAGGTTCTGATAGGACCCAGCAGCAACCATACTCCAAACTATATCAAAGCTGAACCCTTTCAATAAATGTATAAAATTATATTTTCTTTATCATTTCTATTGCTTGTGTACTGTATCAATTTTCCCCAGTATTGCATTTTCCCAGGGGGCATCTCTATAATGGATTGGACCTTTAAACTGACCAGCCATCAGCTGTTCTTCTTCCCACCACAGGGATCTCCTCCTCCTGTCAGTGAAGTCAGGGAAACCCCCGGGCAATTCCTGCATGGATCCTAACTGGCACGGTTTCTCAGCCAATCGGGAAAAGCATGGGAAGACTGAACAGCTTTCAGAACTGCATAAAATGTTTTGTATTTTGCTGTGAATTTATGCTTGTACATTTGAAGCATTTGTTCATACTTGCATCCCTTTTGGCCAAACTGAATAGACCTCTGTAGCTTTGCCTTCAATCTGGAGTACGTGTTTTCTGTCCTGGCTGACGTGGTTTCGTGGAAGCTCACCGGGCATGGACCTCTCTATTCACAGTCTGAGCTGATATCTCAACACCAAGAAAACATCATGGTAGGTTCACCTTGGAATTGTCATAAGTTGGAAACGACTTGAAGGTATACAATAACATTTAAAAGTCAGACACTCAAAGGTATCATTACCTTTGTACCTGGGTAATCATTCCCAATAAGGAAGAAAATGGATCACATATGAATGTATAGAAAGTGGCAGGGATTATGACTCACTTGCCCTTTTTTCTTATGGCCTCCAATCCTGGAAAGCATTAGTTCATGTTCCATTGAACAGGGCTCGTTCAATGGAACAACACACCAGAAAATTTCCACATGAACTTCTCCTTTGATCTGAGTTTCAAATGAAAGAGGAAACAGCTAATACACACCTCCAGCATACAAACACACACCGTGGAGAAGACACCAGCATTGTCTGAATCATCCAGGTGAGAAGAGACATGAAAATGTTTAAACATTTGGAGACAGCTTAACTCCTCAAATGTTGCTTTACATGCTTAAGATGACATCTGCATCACACTCTTTCACTTTCCTTTGAAAATGCTACAACAATTTCAAGATGAATTTATTTGACATAATGATTGTTAGTGGCCAAACAAATTCTCTACAGTATTTTTTTAATCTCTAAAAAATTAATTGACTCATTAGCTCCCGTTTCAGTTTCAGTGAGGAGGAAAAAGAAAGCATATACAATATAGTGTTCTCTTTATTTCTACGAAAAATAAAATGGGCCTTCATAAAGTAATGGTATATAATTGGTTAGAGCTGAAGGCTGCAGTATGTTTTTATTATTTTAATTGCCTCACAACCTCTGAGGATGCCTGCCATAGTTGTGGGCAAAACGTCAGGAGAGAATACTTCTAGAACATAGCCATACAGCCCGGAATACATACAACAACCCTTTAATTAGATTGTTTAATGTTTTCTAAACTTTCTAAACGTTTGTACTATATATATTGTTTTAGCTATTTTGTTTTAAATTGCTCTAAGCCACTTTGGGCGACACATTGGGAGAAAAGCACACCAAATGAAAATAGTTGCCAGAATCCAGTTGAGTAGTTATGGAATTAGTTATGGAACCATGCAGTGATTCCTACAGTCCTCATTTACTGGGCAGTAGCCATAATGATTGGGTCTGCTTCGTTGTCAATCAAAAAGTATCTGTCTGACATAATCACACTGCTTGTAAGCAATGCAGAAAGAACTCTGGCATCCAGGATTGCTTGCACACAGGCCGGTCCAACATGGAGACCACTGAAGCACCCGCTTCGGGCGCACGGTCCCCAGGGCGCTGTCGAGGTTCCCCCCCCCCTCGGCGGGGACCATGGGCTCACTTGCCGCTGAACAGGAAGGCATGTTCAGTGGTGAGCGAGCTCTCCTGCTGCAGCCTGGTTGGCTGGCCAAGGCCAGCCGGGCGAGTGGCGTGGGAGGCGGGGCCATGTCTGGGCGGTGCCCCGCCTCCCACGTTGCACGGTCACACCACGCACCCTGGCTCCGCCTCCCACGCTGTGCAAAAGGTGGGGTTAGGGCGGGCCAGCCGGCCAGGCTGCAGCGGGAGTACTTCCAGGCCGCAGTGAAGGCCCAGCTAACTTGGCTGGGCCTTCACCACGGCCTGGAAGGACTTTGGTCAGCTGGGCCAGGGTGCACGGCGCGGGAGGCAGGGTCATGTCTGGGCAGTGCCCTGGCTTCCGCGCCACGTGCCCTGGCCCCACCTCCCATGCTGCACGAGAGGCGGGGTCAGGGCGAGCGGCACGGGAGGCGGGGCCAGGGTTGGCCCCACCTCCCGTGCCGCTCGCCCTGGCCCAGCTGGTCTTGCCCAGCTGACCAGGCTGCAGCGGAAGTCCTTCCAGTCCGCAGTCGCCGCGGCCTGGAAGGACTTTCCTGCCGCTTCCTGGCCAGCTGGGCCAGGGTGCACGGGGCGGGAGGTGGGGCCCCGTCTGGGCGGGACCCCACCTCCCGCGCCACACGCCCTGGCCCCACCTCCCACGCTGCACCTCCCGTGGCGCATGGCCATGCCTCCCATGGTGTGGGGGTGGGGTGCATTTCCCCCCCCTGCTTAACACTTAAAATTACCTTGAGCCAGTCCTGCTTGCACATTTAGCTACTTCCTGAATGACAGAGGAATGGATCCTCATTCATTGCTGTGGCTGCTGCAAATGGGGACTGGGTGATTTTTCTGGTCTCTATGTATCTCCCAAATTAGGTGCTATGTGGAGATCATAAATATGAAACATTTGCAAGTCTAGGTAGCACATTCAGGATTCTGGCCAGTATTTTTTTAAAAAAAACTTTGCATTGTTGAGTCTTTCTAAAAAGGTGCTTCTGGCTGCTTGGGTGTAACCGCAAAGCCAGAACTTGGCAATTATGTTGGGTCTAGAGGCAAAATTTCTTCCTGGGCACCCCAGGCTGGTTACATCACTGCCAAAAACATAAAAACATCAAACACAAAAATCACAGGTGGCTGGAAGTTTATTTCTAGTTTGGAGAGGAAAAGGATTTTTTATTATGTCAAGTAGTACGTGGGTATTGGGGGGGGGGGGGGCAACCTATCTTAAAAGATTACTTTTTCCTGGAGGCTTCCAAGAGAGGCAATTCACCACTTTTTTTTTCCAGAAATGGGTGTGATCAGGTGTGAAAAACAACTTAGGGATCTGCAGGTGGCTCCAGAACAGCACTTTAGAGACTGACATATAGATTGAGAGTGCCATTTAGGATCATGTAGGCCCCATCTACACAGGAATTAAAATTTGGCTTGAAGCTGTCTTGAGGTCAGGGTATTCAGAAAATGCTCTCCCACCCCAATATGAGCTCCAAAATGAATCCAATATGATACAAAAAAACTCACCAGAAATTCCGATTAAAGCCATACAATCTGCTGCATCCCTCCTGGGTCTAAACCAGGCTCAAGAAGGAGAAGAAGGCAAAAATGGTGTGCAAATGTAAACAGGGCTAGAGCCGGAACAATTGGAGTAAAAAAAAAAAACAGCTGCACAGCCCAGTTGGAAGGCAAACAAATCTCTCCCTTTTGATAATGAAAGCAAAGTGGTCCCGTGGGTATGCTAGATTTTACAGTCTCACCTTGCTGTCTCTGCCAGGAGGTTAGAAAAAATTCCTGGACTTTAACTGAGTCAATTACACTGGATCAGAATGTAGATTATAGAGATCTGGTAGATCTGTGCGGACTCCTTTGCAGCTTGTAGCTGGTTTTTGTAAAGCCCGTGTAGGTGCTCTGGAGCAAACTGGATCTCTGTAATCTTCATTCTGATCCTAATTACCTGTCTGGAAGCATCCACGGTCACACTGATGAATTATGGTTGGCTGTGGGTGTGTATATCATTTTTCCACATTAATTCTTCTCTTCTTATTCCACCAACACTACCCAGATTAAGTGAAAAACTGGTATAGTCCTGAAGTTACATTCAAAATTCAACAGGACTATTAAATGGAGCCTTGATCCAATCAGAGCCTTGGTCTGGTTAATTTGATTATTTCCTAATCTACTCCAGATCAATCTGGACCCAACCCAATCCATGTTCTAGATCATAATTCATGAATCCAATTTATTGCTCCTCCCATTCAGTGACAGCGTATCTGTATCCTCCTTTAGCAAACAATAATGCTGTGTCTATGACTTTCTTCACTGATCTATTAGGCAGTGTGTGGGAGAGAAGTACAGTGTGGTAACTTCATCCACTTGTTTCCAACAATGGGGGTGTGGTAAATATTTTCTCCTATACTTTGTTCATTTTGAATTCCAAAACGTAATGTATTTTCTGGATAACCCTCGTATATTCACAGTCTGAGAATGCAGTCATCAGTTTTACCCTTTCTATACATTAAGAACACTTTATAAGGGGGGAGGACATATGTTCCTGATTTCTGAGATTTTATGTCAGTATTTGTTTGTTTTACGGAGGCATTGAATGTTTGCCATTGTATGTTGGAATTCGCCCTGAATCCACTCAGAGAGATAGGGCGGAATACAAATAAAGATTATTATTATTATTATTATTATTATTATTATTATTACTATTTCTCCATGTACTCCCAGTGCAACCTACTATCTTGTATGTCACACAGAACCCCCTGCTGTCAGAAGGTAACGATAGGGACAAGAAAAGTAACATGGCTCTTTGAATCTCGGCTACATTTCCCAAAGTGAATTGGGTGCCTTTGCCATTAACAGAAATAGGGACTCCATAGGCATTTTATTTTACAAGATCATGTGGCCCAAATGTGCTTTCAGAGGATGGCAACTGTGTAGAGGTATTGGAATGCTGTGTGTGTATGTGTGTTACATTTTGTAATATGGCTGTAGTGACTCACTCAGAGCAAGCATACTGCTGGTAGTTGCATACAATGATCCTATAGATGTGTTTTTTCATTCTTATTATTTTTCTATGTAAAAGTCAAAATATGCATGCATGTATGTATGTTTGATCCATAAATGCTCCTACATGGCTTGATGGATCTGGACCAAACTTGGTACACATACCCATGATGATCCAATTGAAAATATTGGTTGGGTATGGGGGAAATATAGAGGATGATGGGAGTGGTAATCCAGTTACATCCGAAGAACCGTGTGATTCTTACCCACAACTGAAGGCACAGCTTTTCTCTTAACAAATTGGATGGCTCAGACTACCTACCAGGTTGCATCTCCCAAACTCCTTACCCCTTCACTAGGCAAGCTGGTGATGATAGAAGTTGCAACCCAACAAGAAAGCTGAACTTGTTAGAAGGAGAGATGCAAGTTACAGCCCAGTCAGATCTGGAGCTGATGGGAGTTGCAGCCTGAGCACGTCTTGGGCTGATGTGAGATACAGCTAGGCAGATGTGGGGCTAATGTGAGTTTCAGCCAGTTACATTCCTTGGCCTTACAATTTTATAAAACATCCCATTATATGGGTATTTATTTTCTAATGAGATCATTCATAAAATTGAAAAACAACCAATGAGTATTTCTAATATATAACATTACAAAATGCCTCATCCTGGGAGCCCCATCACCTTCCCCACCTTATGTTGATTCATGTAGGTACCAATGACACCGCTAGGCATGCTTTTCAAAAGATCACAAATGATTTTCGAGCTCTGGGAACAAAGCTAAAACTGTATAATGTACATGTGATCTTTTCATCCCTCCTCCCCGTTGTAGGACACGGCTCTACAAGGGCCGAAAAAATAGTACAGGTCAATAACTGGCTCAGAAAATGGTGCCAAGAGGAGCATTTCGGCTTCCTTGACCATGGTCTACTCTTCCAGGAGGATGGCCGATTGGCAAGTGATGGGGTGCATCTCACACAAGCAGGAAAACATCTTTTTGCACACAGACTCACAAACCTCATCAGGCGCACTTTAAACTAGATCCACTGGGGGAGGGGAACAACAGCCTGGCGAACACTATATTACCCACGACCACAGGGAACCGCCAAAAGGCTAAACGGAGGGCTGCACAAACACAGCAAGGACCAAGTACAGAGAGCACAATAATCCCAAATAAACAGCTCAAGAGGAGGTCACAGGGGCTTACATGTCTTTACACCAACGCTCAGAGCATGGGAAATAAGCAAGACGAACTCCAACTCTTAGCACAGCACCACACATACGATGTCATAGGCATCACTGAAACCTGGTGGGATGACTCCCATCACTGGAATGTAGCCATTGAGGGCTATAACCTCTTTCACAGAAATAGAACAAAAGGGAGAGGAGGGGGAGTAGCTTTATATGTCAAAAACAGTTACGTTGCAGAAGAAATGCAAGACTGTAATCCGGGAAACCAGCTTGAAAGCATCTGGATAAGAATCAAGGGAACCGGGACTCAAAAAGATATTGTCGTGGGTGTCTACTACAGACCTCCGAGTCAGGATGAAGGACTTGATGAAGCCTTCTGTCAACAGCTGACCAAACAGGCACAAAGAAGAGATATAGTAGTCATGGGCGATTTCAATTATTCCGACATCTGCTGGAAAACATACTCAGCCAAGAGTACAAAGTCCAACAAATTCCTCACTTGCCTTGCAGACAATTTTATGGTCCAGAAGGTAGAGGAGGCAACAAGAGGATCAGCAACTCTTGATCTAATCTTAACAAATGTGGAAGACCTGATCAATACAGTTGGTTGGATCCTTAGGGGCAAGTGACCATGTGCTCCTGGAGTTTGCAATACAAAGGAATGCTGAAACTAAGACAAGTCAAACACGCATTCTCGACTTTAAGAGAGCTGACTTCCAAAAAATGAAGGAATTACTGAGCGGCATTCCATGGACGCCAATATTAAAAAACAAGGGAGTTAAGGATGGATGGGAGTTTTTCAAAAGTGAAATACTCAAGGCGCAAATGCAAACAGTGCCAACAAAGAAGAAAAATAAGACAAGTGCAAAGAAGCCAGAATGGATGTCCAAAGAACTTCTAACTGAGCTAAAGCTCAAAAGTGACATGCACAAGAAGTGGAAAAGGGGAGAAATCACCAAAGAAGAATTCAAACATATAGCCAACACCTGTAGGGAAAAGGTTCGCAAGGCTAAAGCACAAAATGAGCTCAGGCTTGCCAGGGACATAAAAAACAACAAAAAAGGCTTTTTTGCTTACGTTGGTAGAAAAAGGAAGAAAAAGGAGGCGATAGGGCCATTGCAAGGAGAAGATGGGGTGATGGCGACAGGGGACAGGGAAAAGGCAGAACTGCTCAATGCCTTCTTTGCCTCGGCCTTCTCACAAAAAGAACGCCATCTTCAACCTCAGCAACATGGAATGGACGAAGGATTGGGGGAAATCCAACCCCAAATAGGGAAACAAGCTGTCCAGGAACACCTGGCCTCTCTAAACGAATTCAAGTCCCCAGGGCCAGATCAGCTACACCCAAGAGTACTGAAGGAACTAGCGGAAGTTATATCAGAACCACTAGCAATTATCTTCGAGAGTTCTTGGAGAACGGGAGAAGTCCCAGTAGATTGGAGGAGGGCGAATGTGGTCCCTATCTTCAAGAAGGGAAAAAAGAACGACCCAAACAATTACCGTCCGGTCAGCCTCACATCGATACCAGGCAAGATTCTGGAAAAGATCATCAAGGAAGTGGTCTGTGAACACTTAGAAACAAATGCGGTCATTGCTAATAGTCAACACGGATTTACCAAAAACAAGTCATGCCAGACTAATCTGATCTCTTTTTTCGATAGAGTTACGAGTTGGGTCGATACAGGGAATGCTGTGGATGTAGCGTACCTGGATTTCAGTAAGGCCTTCGACAAAGTCCCTCACGACCTTCTGGCAAATAAACTAGTAAAATGTGGGCTAGACAAAACTACGGTTAGGTGGATCTGCAATTGGCTAAGCGAACGAACCCAAAGGGTGCTCACCAATGCGTCATCTTCATCTTGGAAAGAAGTGACAAGTGGAGTGCCGCAGGGCTCCGTCCTGGGCCCGGTTCTGTTCAACATCTTTATTAACGACTTAGACGAAGGGTTAGAAGGCACGATCATCAAGTTTGCAGACGACACAAAACTGGGAGGGATAGCTAACACTCCAGAAGACAGGAGCAGAATTCAAAACGATCTTGACAGACTAGAGAGATGGGCCGAAACTAACAAAATGAAGTTCAACAGGGACAAATGCAAGATACTTCACTTCGGCAGAAAAAATGGAAATCAAAGATACAGAATGGGGGACGCCTGGCTTGACAGCAGTGTGTGCGAAAAAGACCTTGGAGTCCTCGTGGACAACAAGTTAAACATGAGCCAATAATGTGATGCAGCAGCTAAAAAAGCCAACGGGATTCTGGCCTGCATAAATAGGGGAATAGCGTCTAGATCCAGGGAAGTCATGCTCCCCCTCTATTCTGCCTTGGTCAGACCACACCTGGAATACTGCGTCCAATTCTGGGCACCACAGTTGAAGGGAGATGTTGACAAGCTGGAAAGCATCCAGAGGAGGACGACTAAAATGATTAAGGGTCTGGAGAACAAGCCCTATGAGGAGCGGCTTAAAGAGCTGGGCATGTTTAGCCTGCAGAAGAGAAGGCTGAGAGGAGACATGATAGCCATGTACAAATACGTGAAGGGAAGTCATAGGGAGGAGGGAGCAAGCTTGTTTTCTGCTGCCCTGCAGACTAGGACACGGAACAATGGCTTCAAACTACAGGAAAGGAGATTCCACCTGAACATCAGGAAGAACTTCCTCACTGTGAGGGCTGTTCGACAGTGGAACTCTCTCCCCCAGGCTGTGGTGGAGGCTCCTTCCTTGGAGGCTTTTAAGCAGAGGCTGGATGGCCATCTGTCGGGGGTGCTTTGAATGCGATTTCCTGCTTCTTGGCAGGGGGTTGGACTGGATGGCCCATGAGGTCTCTTCCAACTCTACTATTGTATGATTCTATGATTCTATGATTATTATAAAACATACATTCTATAGGAGGCTGCTGTTTTATAGTTCTGGAATTTATTTCAGAAACCCTTTCACATCTGGATATATATTGAATAAGTTATACTTTTTTTACTTGAAGATAATGATGGACCCAGAGCTTTCTCTGAAATAACCTTATTCATAACAACTTGTGATTTATATTGAATTTATACTGTTTTTTCAGCCAATTCATTAAAATTTGCACATCTGACAATATCAGTGTCAAAAGTGGACACAATCTTTCTTCACTTGTTTTTCCATGCCTTCAAACTGACTCCAGTGTATGGAGGGCCCGTCACAGGGGCCCCTTCCACACAGCTGTAAAAAATCCACATTGAACTAAATTATATGGCAGTGTAGACTCAGATAATCCAGTTCAAAGCAAATATTGTGGATTGTCTGTCTTGATATTCTTGGTATATGGCTGTGTGGAAGGGCCCCCAGTGGGGATTTGAACCCTGGACTGCCAAAATCCTCGCCCAGCAGTAAAACCACCATGACATGCTGGCTCTCAACAATCAATGTAATCTACATGCATAAATTGTATTAATTACATTTATATGTTACCTAGCAGTTCAAATGGAGCTTCATAGAGACTTCAAAAGGTTCTAGAACATTTTAACTATAAATGGATGCTGCTTCCAATTGGCCAACATCACTGGGTGCCAGTGTTACTCTTTCATTTCCATTAGCAATGAAAACTGATCAGACTCTTACAATAAACCAGCATTCAGACAACAATGACGCTACAGCGCACTCACTACCGAGTATTGTTGTCACTACATAGCTGTGCAAGAATGAGAGTGGAATAAGCCAAGTAATCAACTTCCCCACTCTGATGCCATCTCTACTCCATGGCTATGTGGTCAGGAGGGGAGTGTGGGAGAATAACTGAACAAGTCCCATCCATCACTGGCTAATCGGTTAAGGATGGTGCTCCTTGCTTGGCTGCCCATCCCATACCTCCAGCCAAGCATGTGGCTATATGATTAGAGATGGGGGAACCAAGTAAGATGAGTCCCACTTCAGCAGTTAAAGCATTTGGCAATGGGTGAGCCTCCTCATTTGGTTGGTCCTTACATCCCCTTCCACTACTTGGCAGGAGGCCAGGAAAGAGTTGGACGAGAAGAAGAGATTTCCTCCCTTGTGTGAGGCTCCTCCCTCTTTGTGCAGTAAGGAAAATATGGCTTATGCTACCCATTTTCCTTTCCAAAAAGAAATAATTTAAACAACATCACGAGTACCAAGAAAGGTCTCATTACATCGGGGAAGAACAACCACACTGGGGCGAGAAAGGGCACATCCTGCCCCTGCCTCCAAACACACACACACACACATACACACACACACACACCTAATTTGCTTTCCTTTTCCATGTTAACCATTTTTGGCATTCAGGAATTTTTTTGGAGAGCGACAGAACAATCACATTGTGCAGTGCTTCCGACATCATGTTACCTATTTGCTGAGAAAAGGAGACCTCCTGAAGGGACCATAAGCCAGAAATTAGTAGACTTTTGCATATATAGCTTTGCCTCTGTTTATATCATATTAGCTTTTATATAGACAATAAGCTCTTTGTATGAGCCAAAGTAACAAAGCACCTGTGCCCCTCCCCTTCTCTTGAGCTGGTAACTTTCTCCAGAAAGTTCCAAGGCCAAATGCTAGCTTGAGATCATAGAATCATAGAATCATAGAATAGTAGAGTTGGAAGAGACCACATGGGCCATCTAGTCCAACCCCCTGCTAAGAAGCAGGAAATCGCATTCAAAGCACCCCCGACAGATGGCCATCCAGCCTCTGCTTAAAAGCCTCCAAGGAAGGAGCCTCCACCACGGCCCCGGGGAGAGAGTTCCACTGTCGAACAGCTCTCACAGTGAGGAAGTTCTTCCTGATGTTCAAGTGGAATCTCCTTTCCTGTAGTTTGAAGCCATTGTTCCGTGTCCTAGTCTGCAGGGCAGCAGAAAACAAGCTTGCTCCCTCCTCCCTATGACTTCCCTTCACGTATTTGTACATGGCTATCATGTCTCCTCTCAGCCTTCTCTTCTGCAGGCTAAACATGCCCAGCTCTTTAAGCCGCTCCTCATAGGGCTTGTTCTCCAGACCCTTAATCATTTTAGTCGCCCTCCTCTGGACGCTTTCCAGCTTGTCAACATCTCCCTTCAACTGTGGTGCCCAAAATTGGACACAGTATTCCAGGTGTGGTCTGACCAAGGCAGAATAGAGGGGGAGCATAACTTCCCTGGATCTAGACGCTATTCCCCTATTGATGCAGGCCAGAATCCCATTGGCTTTTTTAGCAGCCGCATCACATTGTTGGCTCATGTTAAACTTGTTGTCCACGAGGACTCCAAGGTCTTTTTCGCACACACTGCTGTCAAGCCAGGCGTCCCCCATTCTGTATCTTTGATTTCCATTTTTTCTGCCGAAGTGAAGTATCTTGCATTTGTCCCTGTTGAACTTCATTTTGTTAGTTTTGGCCCATCTCTCTAGTCTGTCAAGATCGTTTTGAATTCTGCTCCTGTCTTCTGGAGTGTTAGCTATCCCTCCCAGTTTTGTGTCGTCTGCAAACTTGATGATCGTGCCTTCTAACCCTTCGTCTAAGTCGTTAATAAAGATGTTGAACAGAACCGGGCCCAGGACGGAGCCCTGCGGCACTCCACTTGTCACTTCTTTCCATGATGAAGACGACGCATTGGTGAGCACCCTTTGGGTTCGTTCGCTTAGCCAATTACAGATCCACCTAACCGTAGTTTTGTCTAGCCCACATTTTACTAGTTTGTTTGCCAGAAGGTCGTGGGGGACTTTGTCGAAGGCCTTACTGAAATCCAGGTACGCTACATCCACAGCATTCCCTGTATCGACCCAACTCGTAACTCTATCGAAAAAAGAGATCAGATTAGTCTGGCATGACTTGTTTTTGGTAAATCCGTGTTGACTATTAGCAATGACCGCATTTGTTTCTAAGTGTTCGCAGACCACTTCCTTAATGATCTTTTCCAGAATTTTGCCTGGTATTGATGTGAGGCTGACCGGACGGTAATTGTTTGGGTCGTTCTTTTTTCCCTTCTTGAAGATAGGGACCACATTTGCCCTCCTCCAATCTGCTGGGACTTCTCCCGTTCTCCAAGAACTCTCGAAGATAATTGCCAGTGGTTCTGAAATAACTTCCGCTAGTTCCTTCAGTACTCTTGGGTGTAGCTGATCTGGCCCTGGGGACTTGAATTCGTTTAGAGAGGCCAGGTGTTCCTGGACAACGTGTCTCCCTATTTGGGGTTGGATTTCCCCCAATCCTTCGTCCATTCCGTGTTGCTGAGGTTGAAGATGGCTTTCTTTTTCTGAGAAGACCGAGGCAAAGAAGGTATTGAGCAGTTCTGCCTTTTCCCTGTCCCCTGTCGCCATCACCCCATCTTCTCCTTGCAATGGCCCTATCGCCTCCTTTTTCTTCCTTTTTCTACCAACGTAAGAAAAAAAGCCTTTTTTGTTGTTTTTTATGTCCCTGGCAAGCCTGAGCTCATTTTGCGCTTTAGCCTTGCGAACCTTTTCCCTACAGGTGTTGGCTATACGTTTGAATTCTTCTTTGGTGATTTCTCCCCTTTTCCACTTCTTGTGCATGTCACTTTTGAGCTTTAGCTCAGTTAGAAGTTCTTTGGACATCCATTCTGGCTTCTTTGCACTTGTCTTATTTTTCTTCTTTGTTGGCACTGTTTGCATTTGCGCCGTGAGTATTTCACTTTTGAAAAACTCCCATCCATCCTTAACTCCCTTGTTTTTTAATATCAGCGTCCATGGAATGCCGCTCAGTAATTCCTTCATTTTTTGGAAGTCAGCTCTCTTAAAGTCCAGAAAGCGTGTTTGACTTGTCTTAGTTTCAGCATTCCTTTCTATTGCAAACTGCAGGAGCACATGGTCACTTGCCCCTAAGGATCCAACCACTTCAACTGTATTGATCAGGTCTTCCACATTTGTTAAGATTAGATCAAGAGTTGCTGATCCCCTTGTTGCCTCTTCTACCTTCTGGACCATAAAATTATCTGCAAGGCAAGTGAGGAATTTGTTGGACTTTGTACTCTTGGCTGAGTTTGTTTTCCAGCAGATATCGGGATAATTGAAATCGCCCATGACTACTATATCTCTTCTTTGTGCCTGTTTGGTCAGCTGTTGACAGAAGGCTTCATCAAGTCCTTCATCCTGACTCGGAGGTCTGTAGTAGACACCCACAACAAGATCTTTTTGAGTCCCGGTTCCCTTGATTCTTATCCAGATGCTTTCAAGCTGGTTTCCCGGATTACAGTCTTGCATTTCTTCTGCAACGTAACTGTTTTTGACATATAAAGCTACTCCCCCTCCTCTCCCCTTTGTTCTATTTCTGTGAAAGAGGTTATAGCCCTCAATGGTTAAATTCCAGTGATGGGAGTCATCCCACCAGGTTTCAGTGATGCCTATGACATCGTATGTGTGGTGCTGTGCTAGGAGTTGGAGTTCGTCTTGCTTATTTCCCATGCTCTGAGCATTAGTGTAAAGACATGTAAGCCCCTGTGACCTCCTCTCGAACTGTTTATTTGGGATTATTGTGCTCTCTGTACTTGGTCCTTGCTGTGTTTGTGCAGCCCTCTGTTTAGCCTTTCGGCGGTTCCCTGTGGTCGTGGGTAATATATTGTTCGCCAGGCTGTTGTTCCCCTCCCCCAGTGGATCTAGTTTAAAGTGCGCCTGATGAGGTTTGTGAGTCTGTGTGCAAAAAGATGTTTTCCTACTTGTGTGAGATGCACCCCATCGCTTGCCAGTAGTCCATCCTCTTGGGAGAGTAGACCATGGTCAAGGAAGCCAAAATGCTCCTCTTGACACCATTTTCTGAGCCAGTTATTGACCTGTACTATTTTTCCGGCCCTTGTAGAGCCGTGTCCTACAACAGGGAGGAGAGATGAAAAGATCACATGTACATTATACAGTTTTAGCTTTGTTCCCAGAGCTCGAAAATCATTTGTGATCTTTTGAAAAGTATGCCTAGCGGTGTCATTGGTACCTACATGTATCAACATAAGGTGGGGAGGGTGATGGGGCTTTAGGAGCCTGCTGAGCCTCTGAGTGATATGGTGTATTTTTGCCCCCGGGAGGCAGCATGTTTCTCGAGCCATCCCATCCGGTCTGGAAATGATGGCTTCCGTTCCTCTAAGGAGGGAGTCACCTACTACCAAGACCTGTTTCCTTTGAGGATTGACAGGGTCCCTTTTGTGCAAGACAGTGTGTATGTCCCCTGAAGAGTGTTCCTGTTGAAGTGAATCATGTAGGTGTAAAGTGTTGTCCTCCTCCTCAACATCCCCAGTGCATTCATCAATGACAATCCATTGAGATACATCCGAGAGCCCATTACTCTCCCAAGGATGTTCCTGTTGCTCCTGGTCTATGATTGGGGATGGAGCATTTGCATGATTACATAAGTGTGACTGTGGTGATGCACTGTCCCCGTCAGGGCTATCCCCTGCGCATTGATCCAGGGTGGTCCACTGAGGGTGGTCAGTGGACCACCCTGGGTGGTCACTTTCATCAACAAGTGAAATCATAGACACCACTTGTGTCAAAGAGGTGTGGAGGTGAAGAAGACCCTCAGTAATTGGTCAAGTTTAGATAAGCCGAGATATATATCCTTTGTTTACAACACCACGCTTCGCAGCAGCCATTTGCAAGTACAAACCTTTTGGGGTGTACGGCTGTCCCGCCTTCTCATAGCTATGTGAAAATAAACTTTGCTTTTGTACTCTCACGAGACTGGATTTTCTGTCTCATTGCCTCCTGTGCCAGAACTCCTTTTTGAGATAAATTGTCTTACACTCCGAATAAAACATTGAGCCTGGGTCTTTGAAGGGTATTTTGTGAAGGATAGCATGGGCTGACTAGAAGGGTTTGGGACTATATTGACCCTGTGGCCTACACACTGTCCTCCTACAAGCTTATCAGAAGTCAACACTCCCACGCCTTCGTCTCAGGCCTCTTCTACAGTACTTTATAATCCAGATTATCAAAGCAAATAATCAACATTATCCTCTTTGAACTAGATTATATGAGTTTACACCACCATGTAATCCAGTTCAAAGCAGATAATCTGGATTTATATGGCAATGTAGAAGGGGCCTCTGTTGCAGCCATACTACTGCAATGTTATAGCTGTATACTTACTGAAATCCCACATAAAGGAACGTTTTTGGTGCTCTGTTCTTCTCATAAATACTTCCGGAAGGGGACCAAGTTATTAATGTTCCATTTAGCTATAATAGTGGATATAATTTCCACCTGTTATTTAAAGTCCAAGAATAAGGGCATCAGCAAGACAGCATATCACTGAAACACAAAAGGAGACTAAAAAATTCAGCTGAATTGTGCCACTGACAGTGGGTGTAACTACTATAAGTCAAGTCTATTCTATTTCAAATACCCTTTAAAATCTATGTTTTTAGACATTGTACATGCAAAAAAGTCACAGTGACATGTGGGATTACTGTTATGGTTTTTACAAAACAACAACTACAACAACATCACTTGCAAAGTCCCATATAGAGATCTGGCCAATACAAATATTGGAAGGTTTATATAGCCAGAGGTCCCTTCTACACTGCTATATAATCTAGGTTTTCAAAGCAGATAATCTACATTATCTGTTTTGAACTGGATTATATGAGTCTACACTGCCATATAATCCAGTTCAAAGCAAACAATCTGGATTTTATACGACAGTGTAGAAGGGACTGTAGAAAAATGCAAAGGATCAGTACTGGAAGACTTTGGGGCAATCATGTACAACATGGCTTGCTTAAATAGGTGTCACAACATACAGAAGAATGTCAGTCAAGAATAGGAGCCATATCTTTATTTTTAACAAGAAAACAAACTTTGAGTAAAGGGAATCAGCAGCTCACTGCAAATGTAACAATGATAATGCCACCTAGTGGCTATAGTAGACAAAGCCTCATCCATCATATAGTAGGAACAGTTCTTTGGCCCCTTCTACACTGCCATACAAAATAACAGATATTCTGCTTTAAACTGGATTATGTGGCAGTGTAGACTTATATAATCTAGTTCAAAGCAGGTAATGTGGATTATTTGATAATCTGGATTATCATAATAAACTTTATTTATAACCTGCCTGTTCTAAACAGACAATCTGAATTTTATACAGCAGTGTAGAAGGGGCCTAAGTGAACAACTGAAATGAAAACAGGCTATGTAAAGGAATTGTAATACAGGAAGAGCCCCATAATCACAGAACCCCTATCTCTAGTTTCATTTACCCCCACCTGGGGTAGCAGCCATGGGAAGGTGATCTCTCTAGGAATTTGCTAGGTCCTCCAAGCACTTGTATAGTATACTTCTCGTGAAAGTTACCACAGAGTTGCACTAAAGGACCTAACAAATTGGTGAGAGACTACTTTCTCATTGGTAAATGGTTGATAAGTGAAACCATGGGCATAGGTTACATGGATCGGAGTGGGGAGCAGTGTCTTATTATAATACAACGCCTCTCTAGGAATGTCTAGGTCCTCCAATGCAATTCTGTAGCATGGTAGGATCATAAATCATATTATTTAATGGCATTCAATAGTATCTGCAGTTTCAGGTTGGATCTACACTGCCCTATATCCCAGAATCAGATTCCAGATTATTTTCTTATGCCAGATTATTTGGCTATGTAGAATCATATATTCCAGTTCAAAGCAGGTAATATAGAATCACAGCCTGGGATATAGGACAGTGTAGATCCAGCCTCCGATGACCGATCCAGCTAGAAACCAATCCCCATGAAAATATTGTCCTTACTGCATATCAGCACATTAAACTGCTGGCATATGTCATGTCATAGCATATAATAGATATGGATGTTCAAGAAATTTATCAGAGAGAGAATCTAGACAGATGCCTTTTTAGCACTGCAATAATTTATTGTCCTGACAAGATATTTCCATTGCATGATATTTCTTTCCATTTCCTTCCACATTACTACTCTAGGCTAGTGTGGGGCCATGAACTCAAATATACAGTACCAATGATTCAGGCCAGTCTGGAGGAGACCATCTCTTGGGGTCACTCTTGTTCTCCCCACCACCATTGCAACAATTCTCACAGTATTTCTTCTTTCCAGCAACTCTTCCCTATAATCCAGCCTTAAATCCACATTATCTGCTTTGAATTGGATTATATGAGTCTGCACTGTCATATAATCCAGCTCAAATCAGATAATCTGGATTGTATATGGCAGTGTAGATAGGGCCTCAGTCTCCCTCTCCTACCTACCTTCCTTTCTTCCTGTCTTCCTATCTTCTGTCCTTCCTCCAAACTCCTATTCCTTCCCTTTTGAGCTGCTCTCCCCTTTTCCTGCTGAGAAAAGGAACCCAGTATGGCACTGTTGTAATTTTATATTTGAGACTTAGTGCAGAGAGAGAGAAAAAAGACTTCTCATGCTGACTACATGGAACGAAAAATGCCATGTGGATTCTAAATAAAAAAGTGGGAAAACATTTAAGGTATCCTTCCAAGACATGCTTTCCAAGACAGAAACAAGCAGACAGACTTTAAAAATAACAGTCTATCTTTTTAGTATCAGGACAAAATAAGACATTCTAAGGTTTACCAAAAAAACAAAGCAAAACAGAAAAAAACACTCCACAAATTACATTTGTATAGAATCTAAACTGGTGTCAATTTTATGAGAAAAGCTTTATTGACATGATTCATTTTGGTTCATTTAAATTGATGATGTCCCATATGCTCAACTGCATGAGAAAAATCTTGAATCATTCTGTATACAGTGCAATGGTGACCCATGTATTGCTTTTTGTGCTAATGATGGCTCTTTCTCACCCCATCACACAACCCTGTTCTTATGCTCTGTTTGGGCTCCAACATCATTGGATTAAGGTGAGAAGGAGGCCCGAGGCAAGTAAACATTTGGGAAACTGTCGTTTAAGGACCTCATCACACTAGAGTTTGGAACCACTTTAAATCCAGTTTAGGGAGTGGGCTTTAAACAGCTCAGCCAGAAAGGTCCTTGACCTCACCAAACTACAAACCCCAGAATTCTGCAGGAGGCAGAAACTGGATTTAAAGTGGATTCATGTTCTAGTATGATTAGTTATGTGATACAATTTGGATAATTTGTTTTCACTTTTCTCCAAAATATAGGAACGCTTTCACTTCTAAGTATGACAATAATCATTGACAAAAGAATCCTCCATATTAGGGAATAGATCAAGGTAGATAGCCCTGGAAAAAGGAAAGAAGAAAGGGAGAGGAAATAGAAGTCAAACCACACTCAATAACTATCTTGACTACAAGACTTATAAGCTGAGAAGTTGACTGTATTTGGGGGCAAATGAATGCAAAAGAAAAGATAACTAAAGCCCAAAGCACAATCACTTGTCTTTTCTAGATGCTTCTAAAGAAAGCAAGTACCATTTCCTAAATTACTAGAGATCTTTTGAGACTAAATTTTTATCACCTTAACATACACGTATAATGGTATATCAGCCTCTGGTAGCTTACTGCTGAGCTCCTATTGCATTGCCATTATTTTTGTATTTGTGTTCATTTTATTGCACTACCATCAGAATTTAAAAACAAACAAACAATTCTTTCTGGAGAAATATCCAAATTTTATTAGTTGATGGAATACTTTAAAGCAAGCATTTACAATGTGTCTGAACATTTCAAAATGCTTTGAAATACTTTCCATCTGTCATTATAGAAATGCCATTTCAGCAGACATTTAATTTAGCATTTCAAATTTTTTTGTTTTACTGCTTTATTCCACTCTGTATTGCTCTTTGTTGAATGTGATCTGCCTTCATTGCAGCATCATAAAGATGGTTTCTTATAAGATTTCTTGTGTCTACTTTATTGAAAAAAGTGTGTTAAAATTGCATTACAAATAAAATTACAGACTGATTATGTAACAATTTTCTTATTGAAATAAGCAAGTTGGGGACTTCTCTCTTAAAGGGGGGAGGGTGGGGATGGGAAGATAATTAAATGGGAATTCTTGTGATGGGGATAATGTTCCAAGTTCTAAAACCAATTACTCAGTTTTGCAAGATAGATGAAACTGTTGTAGTATTAACCTCAAATTGTTGAACTATGATCAGATGCTATTTCAGGGACGGGCCCATCATCAGACAGAATGAGGTCAGCCTCTTGGCTGTCTCCCCAAATCCCCCCCCCCTCAGCAATGCCCCACTGTTGGGGGATGGAACTGCATGTGCCAAGTTTGTTTGGTACCATCTGACTCACAACTTCATTAGACATGGCTGTTTCTGCTTTAATTTGGCCACAGAGTCCCCGGTTCCCATCCCTCGATGTATAGGTATTTCTGGCAGGTCTTCATGGCTAAATTAAAGTGGAATTTGTTGCGCATAAGCAGATATCAGTCAGGTCCAATGCAAAGACACACAAACAAGAGGAAAAGGAACAAAAAAAATCTTTACTCTTGTCAGCAGAGATACAAAATCAAATAGCTCAACAAACTTACACAGTCCTTGTAAGATGCACAGAGTAAGGCTTCTTCATCCAAAAGAGTAGAACATAAAACAAATAGCTATTCCATCACAGCAAAGCAAAGAGCATTGCTGGTCAGTCATTGTTCATTTAGCATCACCATCACCAACTGTATTCTATCCATACAGTTATACCCCACCGGGTGTGGTCCAAGCTTGCTTGCTGACCTGCATCAGTAGCTGCTCATAATAATTAACACCATAAGGTTTTCTTTAACACACATATATACCTGATCCTGTTACTACTTACTGTAACAGAATTGGCATATGCTGTTGTAACGGCAACACAGGAGGCTTCCCGTGTTGCATTGGTAACAATGGGGAAAACTGAGTAGTAGATGCTTGGGATGAGGTTTCTGGTAAGTCGGGTGATGCAGGGCATGGGATGATGGGTTCTCCATGCCCCTCTACAGGCACCGTCGGATTCACCACAATTTGTGGCAACTCCAACAGCCAATATGATAACGTTCTTAGCCAGGGAGAGTGGAGGGCATAAGCTGCCCACTAGAACTCAAGATTCAGGAAATAAAGAATGTGAGAAAGACAAAGCAATTCTGCTCCATGTGCTAATTTCTTCAAAACAGTACATACGTGTTAATTCACTGATACTATCTCTCTAAATGGATTGTGATTGTCATGTCTGACCTTTACCATCTTGACTGCTTTGCAAAGCCATGGAGGACTTTCCCCTCTTGATCACCTTTAAAACGTAGTGTATCACAAATGTTCCTGCTCTGTAAGTGCAGACAACCACCGTATTAAGGGCAATAAAGGAAATAAAGGGAAGAGAAACCAAAGTGTAGGCACATGTGAGACAAAATGGGGCAGAGTGGGATGCTTTCAGTTTTCACTAGATTCCTACATTCAGGACAAGTGCACTGGGTTGGAGGCCCACTTCTTTCTTCATGACAAATTGTACTTCTATCTTGCATTGAAGAGACCTCTTTCTTGGTTCACTTAAGCATCCTCTGCACTTTGTCAGTATCCTCCAACAATAGACACATTAATCAAAACATCTGGAATATATTTCAAAGTGCATCTTTTTGCAACTGTGTTATATGCATTGCTAACTGTAATATCTGGGGAAGAGTTAATTTATTATATAGTCTCAACTGTCCTGGAGAGTATTACTTTGGGTGCTCAGAATTTTGCATGTTGCACATTCATCTCGGTGACCTTGAGAGAATGCGTCAACTGCCCATTAAACATACTAGTATGAAAAAATAACTGGGGTGCCCTTCAGTTAAATTGCATGTACACTATATTGTCTGTATGTTAAGTTAGAACATCCTAAACATCCCCTCCAAACTTGCTAAAAATCAATCCAGCAACAAACAGAGATAAACTTAATTTTATTTACATAGATATGTTGTGGTAAATATTTTCTAATATTAAAATCAACAACTGAATGCTGGATTTCAAAGAACTGCATTTGAATGTTTCTATGATTTTCCCTCTGTGGCATAGTGGGTTAAACTGCTGAACTGCTGAACTTGCTGACCAAAAGGTCAGTGGTTCAAATATAGGGAGCAGAGTGAGCTCCCGCTGTTAGCCCCAGCTTCTGCCAACCTAGCAGTTCAAAAACATGCAAATGTGAGTAGATCAGTAGGTACCACTCCAGCAGGAAGGCAACAACACTCGATGCAGTCATACTGGCCACATGGCCTTGGAGGTACCTCTCTATGGACAGCGCTGACTCTTCGGCTTAGAAATGGAGATGAGCACCAACCCCTCCGAGTTGGACACGACTAAATTTAATGTCAGGGGAAAACCTTTACCTTTACCTATGATTTGCGGTGGGAAGTCATATTCCTCTCAAGCTATTTATCCAGCAGGATCTTCCATAGGACCCCATCCCAGCCACTTACTGGTCTTCAAGAAATGGACAGATTTGATCTGTCAAGATAGCATCTCTGTTGAAACTGCTGAGGAGAAAAAAAATTCTTTCCTCTTTCTCCCACCACAGTTTTAATGATCTGGGTACAGAAGCAGATCTTGAAAACAACCCTTCTTGGCCAGATCTATTCTGAAAGGTAGAAGTTATCCTTGCACAAACTGCCAACAAAGTCTTACTCCAAAGGGACCTAATTTAGTCTCCTGTAAGCTTGATGAATGAAGAATTTCCTCTCAAGACTAAATTACAGACCTCGTCAGGGTTACTCTTTCATGATCTGTTATTTAAGACGTAATTTTCCAGTAGAGACGAAACACATCAGCCTGAGCTAGAATGGTGTTTGTCGCTAACAGCTGCCACACAGCACAATCTTTTTTTCCCAGCCCTTGAGAGTCATTCCTGGCCTCAACACAACAAGAGAGCCCCACTAGGTATATGACAATACATTCAGAGAGAATCTAAGGAAAGACTTTAATTAAATTGTAAGAACGGCATTCCTTCACATTTCCACACACCAAAATCATGCAAAAAAGTACCCCATCCTGTTAGAACTTGATAAAAAAGAAGAAAGAAACAGAGAGACAGAGATGATTACAAGCCTGTGTTAACCCTGCCCCCCATCCCTATTGGCTTTAACACAAGCCCTGTGATCGTTCTTTTGGTTTTTTGAAGTGTCAAAGGCTGTATAAACACAGTGCACTGGTGCTTAGCTAACCTGACAACAGAGGACTCATTAAGCACTACTATCAGCAGTCTTTTTGACATCATTATTAACTAGACCCTTAAAAAGTGAAAGCAGATTAATTTTAACCACTCATTAATGAAAAACTCATTAAAGAAAACAAACAAACATGTGAGAGTGAAAAAGATGTACATGTTTTTAATTCAAAACAACTGTACAGCCAGCTTCCTAATTTATTACCATAAAAAAAGAAAATAGCAAGCGTTAAATGCCATTTTTCTTTCCTGCATATTGGGGTAGCTGGAATAGATTCTCTGCTTTTGGATCTAGGTTTTGCAATTCCAGCGTTTTTCATTTAAATCATTGACATAACGTTAATAGTTCATTTCAGGCACGTCTAGAACTTTGTTTATGCCACATCTGCCTTTCTTTCCAGTATGGTCTTCACTCTTTCCATTATCACACCAAATGACCTTCACTTGATATTTTGTATATGGCAGCTCTTTCTACCAGCCTCAAAGACAAAATAGCAAGGTAAGTAAACATGCCTCTTGGCGGTTCACAGAGTTTTCATGTAAGTGACCAAAATACAACTCACGTCTCATCACCTCCACAAACTTTACATTGAGTCACAATGTGGGACTTACACTATCCCCAGAAAACTCCATTTCTTCCTTCCAACTATTTAGTCAATAGAAACCTGGTAAGTCAATATTAATGAGAAAAAAGGCAAAGGTTTCCCCTGATGTTAAGTCCAATCATGTCTGACTCTAGGAGTTGATGCTCATCTCCATTTCTAAGCCAGAGAGCTGGCGTTGTCCGTAGACACCTCCAAGGTCATGTGGCCGGCATGACTGCATGGAGCGCCATTACCTTCCCGCCGGAGCAGTACCTATTGATCTACTCACATTTGCATGTTTTCGAACTGCTAGGTTGGCAGAAGCTGGAGCTAACAGCGGGCACTCACTCCGCTCCCGGGATTTGAACGTGGCACCTTTCGGTCTGCAAGTTCGGCAGCTCAGTGATTTAACACACTTCGTCACCGGGGCTCCCGGTGATACATTGCATTAATTCAGCGGGTCTATTTTAGTTTTCAATTTTTTTCTTGAAGAAAGCAGTTTTCTTCCCACTGTGGAAAAGTCTTTGAAAAATTCAGTTGTCAAAGACTATTCACAATTGGGGTGAACTGCGCAGAAATCACACACGTTAAACATGCCCCAAAACTATGCATGTTCTTTTTATAGAATAAATCCTGAACTCAAAAGATTCTCACCAGTCCTGGATTCTTCTCATCAGGGCTTCACAACATTTGAGAAACACGTTTTTCAACTGTTATTTTGAATATTTTTGAATTGTCTTTCCATCTCGAGTTTACTGCAGTTGGGACTAACCAACCATTGGACATGTGCCATTGTATGCTTTTTCTTTACTACCGAAGTAGCATCTCATTTGAGCTAGTGGTTCACGGCTTTATCCTGAACACAGGAATGAAAGCATTCTAGGTGTGAACAGTTCTGAATATCTCATTGTCTGTAATGGTAGACATTTGGGAACTGGAGGAAATTTCATAGAAGGGGCAGCATTCTTATTTGAGAGCAACACCATCATTTTGCCCCTCTGTACCAACACCACTAGCACCACTACCTACCGATTGTCTCAAAAGGGATCATGTTCACCAACCTCACATTCCCTCTGCAATCCTGCTTCCTTCCATAATTCTGGCCAAAAAACAAAGAAGTTACTAAACACAGCAAGAAGACAGTTTATAGAAGACACCTCCCCCTCTTCACAATTCTCCTGCAGGAAATATGCTTCCTCACTTCCCAATCCATGTGAAAAATGAGGCTGACTATAGGTGAGCAGGGAAATCATCTAGTGGGATATTTTATAATACTAAATATGCAATTCAACATTTAACAAGTACACTATAATGAAGGAAAGAAGAGAGAGAATGTCCTCTTCCCCCTTAATAAAGATGTTCAGACCTATGCCAACATAAGGCAGAGCAGCAAACCTGAGTATACATGAGAAGAGCATGTTTCAAGATCAACAAAGGTTCCCTCCTGCTAGACATGTGTCATCAGTTCCATGGACGTGCAAGTTTACAACCCAGACCCTCATTTTATCCATTTTGCGCAGTTCCACTATGCAAGCTAGGTCATGTGCTCCCAGGGAGAAAGTTACACAGTTTACTTAGCTGTAAAGATGGGAAAGATGGTGCGTAAGTGACGATGACCAAATAGTCTGAAATAATTCTCAGCCATAATGCTGGCGGCACGGCTGCAATCAACTGTATAGTTAACAGCAAAAGATATATGCCTAAAATATATACGTAGAGACTCTTAGAAGAGCTTGAGGGAGGTTAAGTAATTTTAATGGTGGTATAGTCCAAGTTACATACATGAAAGGTTATATGTTAGCTCATACAGCAGGGCAATTCTGACTTGTGGTAACCCTACCCTCAAGTTTTCTAGGCCAAGATATAATCATAGGAAATCTGCCATTACCTTCCTTTCAGGCAGAGAGAGGATAGGATTTGCTCTAGAATTTCATCAGCATAATAGAGAGTCAAATCGTAGTTTCCTGGAGTCATAGTCCATTGATTGTTGGCTCTCAATAATCAATAATCAGTCTGTGTAGGCTGCATGTACTGGCATCTGTATGTACTCAGAGGTGACCACTATTGATACTGACATGCATCGTTCTGCATATATATTTTTTAATTTGTAGTTTTTATGTGCTGTCAAGTCAGGTTTGCATTATGGCAACTTTATGAATAGGAGACCTCCAGAAGATCCTGCTATTAACAGCCCCGCTCAAGTCTTGACAATATTGGAACCTGAACTTTGTTGTATTGTCTTACTCTTTTCTTACTGCTTTTATGCTTTTAGGAGCCAGGGAATCAAATCTTTACCATTTATCTTTGCCTAAACAGAAGAGATCCAGAAGTATTCTTTGAAAGTTACTAATCTAAATTAAAACCCAAAACAAAAAAAAATCAGATGACTCACTAGTGAAGAATAATAGCATGTCCAGAAAGTGAGGAGGATGAAAAAGGAAAAAAACATGTAACATGGTGGCACACTCATTGGCCCCAGCCAGAATGAATCATGCACATAAAAATAGTATCTGGGTGGATTTTTTAAAATTGATTTCTACAGGTCAACGTACAGTGTCCCAGTTGTGAAAGGAAAAGGATATATCTTAGAAATGTTATATTTTGGATTATAATTCCCAGGATGATTCTAGGAGCTGTAGTCCACAATGTGACTGATAACTGATCTGCAGAAAAGGAGAAACACTTCTTTAAGTCTGTATTCTGTCCTAGCCAACTCCCATAGCAGATATGAGAAATAAACATTACTGCTTATAGCAGAATGCCCTCCCAAATGTGTAATTCTCAGCCGTCACCAATGGAAGAATTGGATGATTTTTTTCCCCAAGATACATGTATGCCCATGTATCCCTTATCAGAGAAAGTGCATTTATCAGCCTCATCATACTAGAGCATGGATCCACTTTAAATTTGGTTTCTGCCTCCCGCAGAATTCTGGAGTTTGTAGTTTAGTGAGGCCCAGGACCTGTCTAGATGAACAGTTAAAGGCCCCTCCCTAAACTACAAGTCCCAGAATTCTGCAGGAGGCAGAAACTGGATTTAAAGTGGATCCATGCTCTGGATGTAGGCACTGCAGAGTGCAGGAAAAGCCAATGGTTCCGGTTGGAAAGGATGTTGTTAAAATTAGACCTGTAAAATAAATAATATATACATTTTGCCACAGGAACTAACTGCTTCAGTTGTACCAAATGTTTTATTGAATACTTAATGATCACAATAGAATCAATCCACATGCAGACAAAAGCACTTAGTTTGGATTTTTTAGCCATAATTGGGGGGGAGGGGGGGTAGATAAATTTCTTTAGGTTTGGTTTGGGACCACAAATCACAACTGGTATTGAAAAAAATATTTTGAAGAAGGGAATTCCCCCCCCCCCTGAAATTTGACATTTATATGTTTATTATACAGTACACATAATTGTAGAAGCTCAAGGAAGGATACACAGAAAGCTGAAGCTGGGATTTTTATGAATAAGCTATTACTTATTCACTGTTGTGATGGTGGGAAGGAGAAAGGTGAGAAGATCTGCCTTTCTCATTGTTAAGTCTTGCCTGTTTTCTCCTCTAAAATACTATCTAAGGTTTTCTGAATAGTATGGCCCTAAGGGAAACAGACAAAATTATATATCCTAGGGATCTGGGGCCCAAATGGTGGAAGAGGAAATACTGTAGTTGGCAGCAACAATCATAAGGAAGTAAAGGGCTTAAAAACATCCTGGGAAATTAGAACCAAAGAATGCCAAATGGTGGTGTTTCCCAAAATCCCAGGTCAAATAATGGCCAGCATGGGAAGGCAGGAACATGGGGACACTATACAGTTTTAGAAGATGCTCTATAACTACAGAGTAAATAGCTCATCCTTGTTCTGGCTCAGATGATTCCTGGCAGACAAACAGAGAAAGGGAAGATGAGAACTGGGGGAGAGAAGTGAAGAAAAAAAACTTTTTTGTTTTCTGTTACAACTGCCAGGTGAGAAGGGAAGGTGGGGAAAAATAATTCCTTGACACAGCCAGAGAAGAACTTTACTGCTCCAAGAGATAGGACCCAAACCAACATAATCAAATTACAAGGGAAATAATGTTGATTTAACAGGAAGGAGAAATTTACAGGCAGCATTATCTGTTTGACAAGGGAGCAAATTGTAACAGGAAGTCATGGCCTCTTAGTAAGAATGCTGGATTCTTGAACCTGCGACTTCACTAGTCATGTTATCATTGCTAGTGGATGCATACCAGGTTAATTTCGCATCTCTCTTGAATAATGCAATTGCACAGATCCAGCAATTCATGGTTCTATGATCATATGTGCCCAAACCTTCATAACCCCATCTTCCTGCACTACCACTGTTCCTTTTTTAGCACAATTGCACAATCCCAGCATTTTAAAACAAAAAAACTGCAAATATAACTATAAAATATAAAAGAAAAAAAATGACAGTTTAGGAATAATAAGGAAGAAGAGAAGGAATATCCCACCCTCTAACATCACTTTACTGCCAGCATGCCAGAACAGTAACGGAAGGGACCCAACTCAGAAAGGGAGATGACATGGTGTTGCTGAATTTGGAGTTATTGATGGGTATTACATGTTAATAACTAGAGACAGGAGAATCATGGAGAGGAGGAAGATCAGCAGGGGAATGCACATGGCTTCATGTAATAGGAACCATCACAAAAGAAGACAGTCCAGCTGCAGTTATGAACTGCGTTATGAAACTGCGTTATGAAACTGCATTATATGGTAGTGTAGATGGAGCCTATAACTACATGTAAAAGAATGATCGTCAACTCCTTAAACTGTTGTAATCTCAAATACTTCAAACACACAGGCACATGCAAAGACATACTTTAGAACCATTTTGAAAAATTATATCATTTTGTACATAATATTGGGGAAACAATCATTGTATGAACTATATTTTTCATGATGGAAAAGTGACTTATCTTATTTGAGCAGCTCTACTGTTGCAATATTTCACAGGCTAGGACTACTTTGCGATCATCTGGAATATGTCTGAATTTAACTGCTTTATTTTGATGCATTTACAGCTGTGTGACATAAGCAGCACATCCCAAGAGTTTATAATTTTAATGGAACTGTGAGTCAGCAAGACCCAGGAGCTCGAACACCATTGAATAAGGGATGCATCCTTCTGAAACAGCTCCACCTGCTGGGTCCCCTTTGTGAAATAAATATCAATATTTTCTGTTGAGTGCCACTCTCCAATTTCTTGGAGATTTTTTTCCCTTGGGAGTGACGGACACTAATACTCTTGCCTCAGTCCTCCTTAGCACTAGATAGGGTGGGGCCAGACCTGTTTTTAGCCCATATTCCTTTGGTCTGAAAGGTTGTTTAATCTGAGTCACATTTAATTGTCTCAAGGTAAACAGATGAATCATCAGGGGAGGTGGGTATACCTCCAAAAGGTCAGGGGTTCAGGGTAAGAGCTTTTTGTTGTTTCTTCTTCAAGTTTAAATGAAGGAAAACTGAACTGGTTGGAAAATTAAATTATTTTAGTTGGGAGTTGAGCAGACAGTGACTCAGATTCTTGCTTTCCTGAACCTTTTACATATGACTCTTTCACAAACAGGTACTGGGCCCACACCTGCCTGCCATGGAAAGAGCAGCAAAAGGTCAGCACACCCATCTAACAGAAGCGCTCTTGTTCTGATGGTGAAGTTTACTGGTTGACTACAGTCAGGGTTTTGATAGCCACTGCAGCTGCTTCCGGAAGTTCATAATAAGCTCACTTGCAGGCCTTTGCAGTTTACCTTCTGGATAGATTTTGATCAGCCCATGCAAAAACTCCCCTTTCAACAAATTAAGTGAGAGAAAGTATTCAATTTGCCTAGAAAGTATACTATGATGACTGGAAATCATAGATTTCCATTCCTGGCTCCATGTTTTGCTTGTCACAGACCAGTAATTAAAGTTAAATTTAGTACTGATTTATCTAGTCCAACTCCTGTTTAGTCCTGATCTATCAAGTCCAACTCCCTGATATCCAGGAACAGAATCATGGATCATAGAGTTGGAAGTGACCACATGTGCCATCTAGTCCAACCACCTGCCACACAAGAAAAGTACAATCAAGGCACCCCCCGACAGATGGCCATCCAGCCTCTGTTTTAAAAGCCTCCAAGGAATGCACAACTAAAACATCACCGATAGATGCCAATCCAATCTATGTTTAAAGATCGCCAAAGAAAGAGAGTCCATCACCCTTCAAGACAGTTTATTACACAGTTGAACATATCTTAACTGTTAGGAGTGTTCTTCCTAATATTTTGGTGGAAATCTCTTATTTTGTAATTTGAATCCATGGGCACATATTCTAGTTGCTGGAGCAGCAGAAAACAAACTTTATTTGGTATTTGATTAGAACATTTATACCCTACTCTTCTATGAAAAAAACCCTCTCAGAGCAGTTTAGCAATTAACAAGTAAGCAGATCAGCCATTTTATATTTTAGCATTACCAAAGAGGATCAGTATATGCCATCAGCTATTAAAGTTTTTAATGCCAATGCAAAGGATTGCCAATGCAAAGGATCGTTACCTTGACGTGGTGCTGGGGCTTGAGTGCCTCGATGATGCCATGAGCTAAACCATGCAGGGCCACCCAAGATGGGAAGGTCATGGCAGGGAGATAAGACTAAATATGATATCTGGGGAAGGTAACGGCAACCCACCCCAGTGTTCTGGCCATGAAAACTAAATGGATCAGTACAACCAGAGAAATGTCGGTATACCATCAGAAGATAGGACTCCTAAGTTGGAAGATGGTCAAAATGCTACTGGGGAGGAACAGAGGACTAGTTCAACTGGCCCCAGATGTGATGACGCAGTTAGCTCAAAGCTGGAAGTAAAGCTAACAGCCAACGGTGCTGTAGGTGAATGATGAATCCAATATTCTAAAGATCAACACACTATAGGAACCTGGAATATAAGATCTATGAGCCAGTGCAAACTGGATGTGGTTATTGGTGAGATGTCAAGATTAAAGATAGACATTCTGAGAGTCAGTGAACTGAAATGGACTGGAATGGGCCACTTCACAACAGATGACCACCAGATCTACTATTGTGGACAAGAGGAACACTGAAGAAATGGAGTAGCCTTCATAGCCTTCTAAGCAGTGCTTGGATACAACCCAGAAAATGATAGAATGTCAAGACCCAGGCTGCAGAGCACCAATAACCTTGCACAGAGGCCAGAATCTATCTAATATCTTTATTAAGGAAATATATAAAATCAATAAAAACAAGTGAAGAATAAAGTTCAGAAGTAGACCTTTAAGATAAGGTCAAATATAGTCCAGAAATGTATTGTCCAATATAAGATATTAGAGTTCAAAGTTTTAATCCACTTGACCGAAACACACACTTTGCCAAGCAATAGTGTGGGGAAATAACAGAGTCTTTAAAGTCCAATGAAGCTTGACTACAAGTCTGGAAATAAACTTAATTCTTGACTTGATCCAAGACTTGAAACGAGGCAAACATGAAGCATGAACAAAGTCCGTGGCAAACTGTGAGACAAGGAAGACTTGAAACTTGATCCGGGAAGCAGGGAACAGGGATTACGAAGTCCACACACGATCTCTCTCCTCAAGCTGATCAATTGACTCCGCAAAGTTTCCCTTGCGACAAACACCTATATTGGGTCTCGTTTTCCCGCCAACAGAACTCTTTCCCTAGAGAACGAGAAGCGAAACCCAACTCTGTCCAGATGCATGACTCCTTAGAATTTCCCAAGGGAAGCAGACTTAATCAGCCAGTTGTTTGGCAGCGATTCTCAGGCTTCGGCGATTAGCTTCTCTGACTCCTCTATCTCTAGTATAATTGTCTCTCTGGGAAAACGGGGGGGGGGGAGTTCTGCCCAAGGCCTGTTTGGCTGAATTCTTGAGGGCAAACATCCTCCAGGTGGAGAGGCTCCGGCTCTGGCTGAACCGGCAAAAATCCCATGTTTTCCTCTTCGTCTGCCACAATAGTACTAGGAACAGGACTACAAGGCCCATGAGTCATCACATAGAATGATCTCAATTCGAGTTCAAGGCAAGCCATTTAACATCACAGTGATCCAAATATACCCCCAACCACAGCTGCTGAAGAAGCAGAATTAGATCAGTTCTATGAGGATCTGCAACACCTACTGGATAACACACCAAAAAGAGACATTATTTTCATTACAGGAGATTGGAGTGCTAAGGTGGGCAGTCAAAGGACAACTGGGATACAGGCAAGCATGGTTTGGAACAACAAAATGAAGCGGGACGTAAGCCGATAGAATTTTGCCAGGAAAACTTACTGTGCATAACAAACACTCTCTTCCAACAACCTAAAAAACGGCTTTACACATGGACTTCACCAGATGGTCAACACCTAAATCAGATTGACTACATCCTCTGCAACCAAAGGTGGCAGACATCCATCCAATCGATGAAAACAAGACCTGGAGCTGACTGTAGTTCAGATCACAAACTTCTTATTGCTCAATTTAGAATCAAACTAAAGAGAATGGGGAAAATACACAGACCAATTAGATATGACCTAACAAATATTCCTAGTGAATATGCAATGGAAGTGAAGAATAGATTTCAGGGACTAGATTTAAAAAATAGAGTCCCAGAAGAACTATGGAAGAAGTTCACAACATTGTTCAGGAGGGAGCAACGAAGTACTTCATCCCAAAGAAAGAGAAAACCAAGAAGGCAAGATGGTTGTCTGCTGAGACACTCGAAGTAGCCCAAGAAAGAAGGAAGGCGAAAGGAAACAGTGATGGGGGAGATATGCCCAATTAAATGCACAATTCCAGATGTTAGCCAGGAGAGACAAGGAACTATTTTTAAACAAGCAATGCATGGAAGTGGAAGAAGACAATAGAATAGGAAGGACAAGAGACCTCTTCCAGAAAATCAGAAACATTGGAAGTAAATTTCAGGCAAAAATGGGATGATCAAAAACAAAGATGGCAAGGACCTAACAGAAGCTGAAGAGATCAAGAAAAGGTGGCGAGAATATACAGAAGATCTGTATAGGAAGGATAATAATATAGAGGATAGCTTTGACGGTGTGGTGAATGAATTAGAACCAGACATCCTGAGGTATGAGGTTGAATGGGCCTTAAGAAGCATTGCTAATAACAAGGCAGCAGGAGATGACAGGATCCCAGCTGAGTCGTTTAAAATCTTGAAAGATTATGCTGACAAGGTAATGCATGCCATATGCCAGCAAATATGGAAAACACAAGAATGGCCATCAGATTGGAAAAAATCAATTTACATCCCCATACCCAAAAAGGGAAATGCTAAAGAATGCTCAAACTTCTGTACAGTGGCACTTATTTCTCATGCCAGTAAGGTAATGCTCAAGATCCTGCAAGGCAGACTCCAGCAATGCATGGAGTGAGAGTTGCCAGATGTACAAGCTGGGTTTAGAAAAGGCAGAGGAACAAGAGACCACATTGCCAATATCCGCTGGATAATGGAGGAAGTCAGGGAGTTTCAGAAAAAACATCCATTTCTGCTTTATTGACTTCAAAGCCTTCAACTGCATGGATCATAATAAACTGTGGCATGTTCTTGGTGGTATGGGGATACCAAGTCACCTTGTCTGTCTCCTGAGAAATCTGTATAAAGACCAAGTAGCTACAGTAAGAATAGACCACGGAACAACAGACTGGTTCAAGATTGGGAAAGGAGTATGGCAGGGCTGTATACTTTCACCCTACCTATTCAACTTGTACGCAAAACACATCATGCGACATGCAGGGCTGGACGAATCCAAGGCTGGAGTTAAAATTGCTGGAAGAAACATTAACAACCTTATGTATGCAGATGATACCACTCTGATGGCTGAAAGTGAGGAGGAGCTGAGGAGCCTTATCACCAAGGTGAAAGAAGAAAGTGCAAAAGCCAGGCTGCAGTTAAACATCAAGAAAACCAAGATCATGGCAACCAGACTGATTGATGACTGGCAAATAGAGGGAGAAAACATGGAGGCAGTGACAGACTTTATATTTCTAGGCATGAAGATCACTGCAGATGCATACTGCAGCCAGGAAATCAGAAGACTTTTACTTCTTGGGAGAAGAGCAATGGCTAACCTCGACAAAATAGTGAAGAGCAGAGACATCACACTGGCAACGAAGGTCCGCATAGTCAAAGCAATGGTATTCCCCATAGTAACCTATGGATGTGAGAGCTGGACCATAAGGAAGGCTGAATGAAGGAAGATAGATGCCTTTGAACTCTGGTGCTGGAGGAAAATCCTGGGAGTGCCTTGGACCGCAAGAAAATCCAACCAGTCCATCCTCCAGGAAATAATGCCTGGCTGCTCACTGGAGGGAAGGATATTGGAGGCAAAGTTGAAGTATTTTGGCCACATCATGAGAAGACAGGAAAGCTTGGGAAAGATCATGATGCTGGGGAAAATGGAAGGAAAAAAGGAAGAGAGGCCAACCAAGGGCAAGATGGGTGGACGGTATCCTTGAAGTGACTGGCTTGAACTGGAAGGAACTGGGGGAGGTGACAGCCGACAGGGAGCTCTGGCGTAGACTGGTCCATGAGGTCACAAAGAGTCGGAAATGACTGATCGAATGAAGAAGAATGCCAAGACAGCTACCCAGATGCTGTATGCATCCAGCATCTGATTGGTGGCTTAACACCTAAGATAGATCAGCAGCAATCACATTTCTTGAGTGCTCTCTTCGAGTTCCCCAGATGTGTGCCATCCTGTGTCTTGCTGCTAGAATCCAGGGAAATCCCCCTGTCAACAAGAGCTTGGCAGTGGACCCTTCAGTATTAGCTCAAGGTCAGTGTTTTCAGACTGGGCTCAGGTCTGATTCACCATCTAGCCAGAATGATTACACTAGCAACTGGATCAAGCTTAACTCTAAAAAAGCATTTTCTGTTGGTCTTTCTTCATCCCTCTTATCTCATCTGGGTTATGATATGGCACTGAAATCTATTTAAATAGACTGTGGGACATTGCCTTCTGTGAGCTATGTTCTCGTTCGTATGTTTCTTGTTCCCCAAGCACCCTAAATATACACTATGCTGGGCTTCTTCATGAAACAAGTGGCCAAATATTGTTACCTATTCTACAAAACAAGGTGCAATGTGTTCCCATCTGAAGTGCTACGAAGTAGATTTGTGGGCATCCCATACAATGCAAGACTTTGCCTATGTAACAACCAGAATGTTGAATGCATCACATCTCATTGTCTTGCAGTTTTTTATAAGCAGGTTTGGCTACATATGATTAACTCCCTACTGAACAACCTACCTGGTAGATCAGCACAATTCCAACTTTTTACTAGGTGACAATTTTCCCCATGTGACCTTGGCTGTTGCCAAGTTTTTCTCTGAGGTAGCCAGGATAAGACAACTTTTTGTATTAGACCCATATTGTCTATATTTGCAGTGTTTTTACCCTTGTTCATATGCATCTAGCATTGTACTCATCCTACTTTTAAGTGATCTTATCAGTGTTTTAATCTGCTGTGCACTTTCTGACAATTCCCAGCCTTCAAGTTTATAATCTAATAAGGCTTGACATGAAAGGAAAATAGGATGGCAGTCATGGGGAAAATTAAGCTCAAGAATGATCTCCACTACCACAATATCCATACCAATGGCAGATGGAATGGAGAGAGGTCTTCTCACCAGTGAGTGCACCAAGACTTAATGGGGTTGTGCCTAGTGACTGTCATCTATGGTTTCATTTATTCTCTTTCAACAAAATATAATTTCTAGCTATTTTCTAAGTCTTCCATCATGGTATCCTTGAACCAAATGTCCATGATTTCAACAGAGTTTGCTGTTACCTGTAGTTTTGATTCTCAGCATATGTCTGGGAGTATATCCCCCTTAGATATGAAATTGTAGTATAATTTAAATATGTCTATAATATCATTTATAGATCCATATGCCCTCATTAGAAATATGCCTTTTTTTTACTAACACTGGGCAGTATGGTGGAAAACACTTCACAAAGCCCATATGGAGGAAAATAGTAACTCATATTTTAGCAGTAGAGCTCAATGTTCCTGAACAACAGTACTAGACTTGTTCAGTAACCATGCCAAACAGCATAAAGAAGCAAGAGGAAACAAGATTTGACAAGACTATTGAGGTCGAGATTCAGTTACTCGCCAAAGGAGCAAGCTGAGAGTCTGGTGCCCAGTGCAACCCTCTAACTTGACCAGATAAGCATGCAAATCAGGGTTGAAGGCAACAGGAATAGAGGTTTATTACTTTCAGGCCTGAAAGGATGTCTGATACAGAGTCTGTGCTCAAAAGAATTGGATATAAAGCATATAGTACAGCACAAGACATTTTATTCTCTTCAACAGTCATTTAAAAACCCACTTTCTCTCCTGATCGGTCAGAAGATGGCATGGTTTCAATCCGAGTTCCTGTTGAATGGGGAATCCTTTTGACGTCACAGATAGTTGGAGTTTCCTCTTTGGCAGAAAAAATTGACAGCTGTCATTTGCTGGTTTAAAGCCAGAGTAACCTGAAAAGTCCCCCATGAAAAGGGGCAGACAGGTAAAATGTGAGACAATATGTTAAATATCCATGATGAGATTATTTGCTAATTCCAGTTTGCACAAAAGGTGAACCTTAGAGAAAACAATGGGCTGTTATGTAAATATGAATAGTTCAATGTAAAGCACACAGATTTTATCTATTCTCTGCTAAACTCCCTCAGGAGATTGAAACTTTGCTTGATAGAATTAAATTCCCAGGCTGCCATTGTGTCCTTCTGATGGGCCCAGCTCACAGTAGGTGGGGAGCCAGAAAAGCTCCGCAGGGATACACACACAAGCATATTATATTATTTAAGTTTATCCCAAGAAGCAAATACTAGACTGCATAAGTGCAGATATGATCCCTCACTCCAAAGCATAGTTATCATTATTATACAATATATATGTGGAGATCCCAAAAGGTTCTGATTTTTAGAGAGGACAAATGTATAGTTCTGAGACAATGAGGAAAACTCCTTTTGTGAAGGAATTTATAGATATGCTTTTTGTCTGGAATTAGTGGGTACATATTTCCTCTTCAGTTCCCCTAAAATGTTCTGTTTGAGAAAGGTTGGTTATTCTCCTTTGGAATGTGTAGTTTCCTGGCCAGGTTACTGAAAATGAAGCCCAATGTGTGTGTGTGTATGTGGGGGGGGGATGCTATTTTTTCGATATTATGAAACCTTATAAATGTAAAAAATATAATAAAACTTATATGATTTCAAAATTCATGTTGAGTCCATCTTTTGGGAAGGGGGTGTCATTTTTATAACACTATTATATTTCAAGTTCTATCTTGAGCTGGATCCATGGATCAATTTGAGTCCTGATACCTTAACTTTTATAAGAAACGGGTCAATTCTCTTCTCTAAACAGAGAGGGAAAAGGTAAGAGCTTAGTCCATCCCAAAAGAATCTAAAAGAAGCACTTTTAGTCCCCGTTTTACTTTCTCCACTGTGCTTGGCCTTCCTGAATGCCTGGATATCTATAATTTTTCCCCAACACCTTCCCTCAACCTATACTTGAAATCAATGTACCCATAAGTATATATGGTATGTGTGTTTTAGAATGAATCCTGAGTTTTAGGGCTAGAATAGAATTAAAATACCAAATCCCTGGTTTTCTCAGTTTTGCTACATGCGCACTGTTTAAGTGCCATAAGGACAGTTATTATATTCAGAAAATATAGATAAACATAAATACTTATTATAGATTGTAGGTGGAGTGGAACTTATCCAAATATTGTACTCTAAGGAATGAACAACTCTCTGCTCAAGCCAAAAAATATTATAAATCCCAAACACAGATTGTATGAGCTAACTGTAAAATTAAACAGCCAAGGAACCTTCCGCTGGAAATATTGAAATGCCCAGTTTGTTTAAATACTCCAGATCAAAAAGACAACAGCAAGCTGAGAAATGGAAAATACTACAGAAACATATGTCACTCAGCAACACTCACCTGTAACCATGAGAAAGTTCTGCTTAGCTTTCGGGGAGGAGAGCTTGGAGCTGGTAGATGAGTTAAATAAATTTGTAAGGGAAAGATGGGTTTATGGATGACTTTAGTTCTGACAGATAAAAAAGCTGCCAGGTCCAGAAGCGAGGCTTTCAAACATTACACAGAAAAGTGATGTGTTTTACTTGTATATAGATTTTTTTTTTACAAGTAACTCATTACTCATTGAAATTACTTATCAGTTATTAAGACAGTAGCATGCTATTGACATGCTGCTTTTATTGCTAAAATACCCAGCACTGCACCAAATAATGGAGCCCTGGTGGCGAAGTGTGTTAAAGCACTGAGCTGCTGAACTTGCAGACCGAAAGATCGCAGGTTCAAATCCCAGGAACGGAGTGAGCTCCCACTGTTAGCTCCAGCTTCTGCCAACCTAGCAGTTCGAAAACATGCCAATGTGAGTAGATCAATAGGTACCGCTCCGGCGGGAAGGTAACGGCGCTCCATGCAGTCATGCCGTCCACATGACCTTGGAGGTGTCTACAGACAATGGTGGCTCTTCGGCTTAGAAATGAGCACCAACCCCCAGAGTCAGATATGACTGGACTTAATGTCAGAGGAAACCTTTACCTTTACCTTACCCCAAAGAATGTTTTTGCAATAACAGGCATTCGGTATGTAGAAACTACTTTTAGTAAAATGACAAAAAGTAGGAGCAATCTTTTTAATTAGAAAACAACAATGTGTTACAGGCAACCCTGTTGCTTTTGAAAATAGTAATAACACACATTTTCCAAGTTCTAGTCAGATGTAGCATGATTCTGAAAACCAGTTGCTGGGGAAACAACACACAGTGACTGATGGCTGGCTGTAACCTTTATGATGTTTTCATAAAGTTTCCAGTTTCTTGGAGGCATTTGCCTGACTTAGCTGGTTCTTTGGTTCGAACCATCATGGCTCTTTCTTGTTAATCTGAAATCTAACATTGCAAGATCCTCTTAAAAAATGAAGACAGCTAAGAAAACATAATAGCATCAGAATCAGCAAGTATAGTTTTGCCCTCAAGCATGGAGACAGAAGAAGACACTGAATTTTGCTTCACTAAAAGGAATCGATCCACAACAAACTAGATAGGTTATTAAACAGATCATTGAAAAAGAATGGCCAAATAAATTTTTCCACAAGTGATGTGTTGACTTTCACTACAATGTTTATGGTGCTGACAAGGAAGTTTCCCCACATAATCCATTAAACATTATGATAGAAATGGGCAACAGGAGCCCATCCCCACTATAGACTAAGGATCTTACCTCATTAAGTGAAGGATTCGCCACACATGGGGTCATGTCGGGGTGTGTGGAGAACTCGTTGCCCCATGGCCCCAATTACCCAACCTATCGCTGGCCCCATCCCACGGGGCGAAGCGTCCGCCACCTGGCTTCCCCCCATTGTAGAAAAGACAACACAGGAAGCCTCCAATGTTGCCACCATCATAGTGTACATCGCTTCCTCTTCCCTTTCACCACAGAGCCTGGCCAGAAGTAGATGTGCATTGTGTAATGAGCTACATGGCGAGGGGTGAGGAAGCGGCGTACTATGGGCATATCAGCCCATATGATGACGTCACAAAAGCAGGCAAAGCAGGCAAACTGGGATTGCAGCTGGACCATCACCCTTGGTGATAGTCCCTGCCATATGATGTCATCACCATGTGCATCCTGTTACCAGTTTGTGCACCTCCCACCATGGCTCACCCATCAATAGCTCCCAATATCACTATGTTCTCACAACCTACTTTAGTGTGAAGAGTTCCTTTTGTATCTGTGCTGGCATACAGGCAGTAAAGTGAAATCAGGGGGTGGTATTCTCCTCTCTCTTCTCATCTTCACTATTACCAGAATTGTTTTCTTTACATTTTACATTTTTTATTTATATTTGCCTTTTTTTGGTTAAATTGCACAATTGTGCTATAAATCAAAATAATGATAATAAATAAAGGAATTACAGTAATGTGGAAATATGAGGTTACGAGTGTATAATTGTGGGACCGCTGAATGGTGAACTGTTGTCATTGCACTAATGGAGAGAGGTGTTATATTGAAGGTGTTCAACTTGGTATGGATATCCATTGTCTAAACTAACATGACTATAACAGGATAGCGAGCTGGTGTGATAAAGTCCTATAAAAATAAAGCACAATGATTCCACTTTAACTGCTTCCTATGAAATCCTGGGTCATGTAGTTTTGTTAGAAGCACCAGACATAAAATTCTAATTGCTCCCACTCACCTGGCATGGCAATTAAAGTGGAACATAGAGCTATAAACTTTTACTGCAGGGGTCTTCAAATGTTGAGGGGGTGGACTATAGTTTGAAAAAAGCATGAATGAATTTCTATGCACACTGCACATACCTTATTTGTAGTGAAATGAAAGAACAATACAATATTTAAAATGAAGAGCAATTTTAACTAACATAAACATACCAGTGTTTCAATGGGAAGTGTGGGTCTGCATTTGCCTGATGAGATAATGATGTAATTAGGCACACAACAATAACAATCCTAATTAACTTGACTACTGGGATTGATATTGTTACATGCCTTCAAGACATTTCAGACTTTAGGCAACCCTAAGTCTAAAGTTAAGGGCGGAGGCTGGATAAATGCCCTTGGAGGACCATTTACAATCCTCAGGTCTTAGTTTTGGGACCCCTGGTTTAGTGTGAATGGGTCCCAAGTCTCCTACACAAGTTCTTCATTGGACAGTAATCTAGTGTTGCTTGTTTCATTTGGGGGTTGCAGATTTGGAATGACTCGCTCTCTGCACCATTTCATTGAGTGATTACTGGCCCTTGAACTTCTTTAAGAAATAAATGTTTCCAGATAATAACTTACTACTAGCATTGCCATATTCTGGAACTTTACATGTGGGAATCTAGTTTGCATATTATGCAAATTATTGCAATTCTACATATTATAAATTTGCATTCTAATTATGTAAATTCAACACAAAAATGTAGTTTTCCTCCCCACTGTGATTCAGCCTTGACATCATTTTTTAAATAGTAACTACCCTTCTGAGATAACTAACATAATGTTCAAAATGCTGGGCTTAGAACAGAAAAATGCAAATTTAAATCCCTGTTTAGTCATGGAACATACCATCATAGTCTATCTTTGCCTGTCAACAAACCTACCTTTCAGAGTCCCTGTGGGGGTTAGCAGGAAAACAGGAACCATAAAAAGTAGCTGAGTACCTTCTTGGCATCATAGTCACAATAATAGTAAAAATAATACCATTTTTGTCATCAAATTAGTACAGTATTTTTCCCACCAGATTTTTTAACTGATAGCAAAAAGATACAGATTCATGAAAACACCACAGGAAGATTCTGAAAATGACAGCTATTGATTCACAGAAGGAAATACAGAACAAAGTATAACTCCCATATCTGCAGGGGATATGTTTCAAGACTCCCCATAGATACTTGAAACTGCAAATAATCGTGAAATCCTATCCTTTAACTATATTTGGGCCAGAAGCACGCCATAGAATAGCACAGAAGCACTGAGAGACCCACAGACAGTTCCTGTTTGAGCCTTTTTAGGGTTGGATCTACACTGCCATTTTTCAGATATCCTGCTTCAAAGACTTTTAGCGTTTTGTAGGTCAAAACCAAAAACATACAATGAGTTCTGAAACAGACTGGCAAACAATGCAGAGTAAGAGCTGTGGTGTCACGAAAGTAAAGGCAGTCCTAGAGTGATATACAGTAGAGTCTCACTTATCCAACACTCGCTTATCCAACGTTCTGGATTATCCAACGCATTTTTGTAGTCAATGTTTTCAATACATCATGATATTTTGGTGCTAAATTCGTAAATACAGTAATTACTACATAGCATTACTGTGTATTGAACTACTTTTTCTGTCAAATTTGTGGTATAACATGATGTTTTGGTGCTTAATTTGTAAAATCATAACCTAATTTGATGTTTAATAGGCTTTTCCTTAATCTCTCCTTATTATCCAACATATTTGCTTATCCAACGTTTTGCCGGCCCGTTTACGTTGGATAAGCGAGACTCTACTGTACATCCAATTTACGAATGACTCATCACTCCTGGAAGAGTTATTATGGGGAAAGGGGTCTCCACTGAAGGTTTCTCACTAATCTCTGTTTCCATAACAATCCACATTTTGAAAATCAAATTATCACAGGAACAGAAAATTATCTGTGCTGACTTACATACAAATTCAACATTAGAACAAACCTTCAGAACCTATCTTGTTCGTAACCAGGGGTCTACCTGTACCTGATAACAATCTGGCACTGCATTTTGTGGCAACTATAGCTACAAATACTTTTCAAAGTCAGCCCCACCCAGAGTGCATTATAGTCTAATGGAAAGGTAATAAAGATGTGAACCACTCCAACTAGATTTATCCTCCCAAAAATTCAGTTTAAAGACATTTAAGCTTTTAACTTCAAACTAAAATTCAATGAAGAGTATTTGTCAAATATTTTTTTTCAAAAAAGTACCTGAAATAATGAAAACAATGCCGAAACATAAAACATTCACAAGAGTAAATGCATGCAAACATTTCCCGCAGTTTCCCTGAAGGTATGAAATTGATACTCCATGTGTAAGTAAAAATTGGCTTAAATATTGAGCAATTTTGAAATGTTAAAAGAAATATTGAAAGCAATTTCTACAGGTATAGCTTTGACAGATACTCCAGCAATTTGAAACCGCTTCATTCATCTTTGATTTCCAGTTCTACTACATTTTGCTTGTTCCCTCCCCAAGGCTGTGCAAACGAAAAACAGCAGGCAGATACCCTCATGGGAGGGAAAGAACGCCAATGCATTTGTCTGTCGAGTACAAGGAAAACAGCACTCAAGTTAGTGCACCTTCAACATTTTGGAAACTCCAGAAAGCTGCATAGCAACCAGCAGGGTCTGTTTGTGTTTACATTTTCGTTACCAGAGTCGCCTTGTGCTTTTCATTCCTGGCTTGCCTTTATTTATACTTGTTATTTGCAACATTGGAGCTCTTCTGTACGGTGCCTTAGTCCTGCCTCTGTTGGTAGCTTGCGAAGGCTCTTCCAGACCCAAAAATCCTGGCACTGAGAAGATCAAACAAACACAGCTGCTTCTGTGTCACTCCTGCTGTTATCTGGCTGGCTGCTCCAGAATTGGTCAGCGGAGCACAGAGCAGTACCTAATGCAGGTGGAGACAAATAGGTTTGAGGCCCAAGTCAGTGCATGAAAATAGCTATTAATTAAATACCCATTGACAGTGGCAACAGTGGCTGGTGAACCAGAGGGCAAGCGAGGCAATCCCCTCCACCTCCTCCCTTGTTAAGATTTCTTTCGCTCCAGCAGCTTCCTGGATGCAGGACTCAAAAGGATTGTGAGAGAGCCTTCTGTAGAAAAGCAGATTTCTCCCTAAGGGCCAAGCAAGACCTGATTGGGACGACACGTGCATCAAAGGCACATGTTGGCCTTGTTCATGTACAAAGTGCTTATGGCAGATGGGGGAATGGGTTGCAAAATCTACTTTTTTGCACAAAAATGACCATGCATGGCAGAAGGGAGGCATCCCCTCAATCCATCTCTATTTTTCTCTGGGTTGCTTTATCACAACTTTTTCAACGTCAAAATATTCCTGACTATTGACTTTATCCCACAGGCAGGAGGGAAGTGGGGGTGGGGGCGGGGGGGACAAAAGCTGGGGAAAGTGTCAATAGTGAAGATATGACCTACCCAGTCAAGATCTGTCTTCAGGGATGGCCAGTCAACCCACAGTGTTTCCCTGTTTTCCTCTGCTTCCTGCTGCTGTCTTCAATTAAGAGTCAGGAGAACAACCGGCTCCTGAAACTGGACTTCTCTCACTGTCTTCACACACTGATGAAATGGATTTCAATGCACAGCCACCAGAAGTGGCTGTGTGCCATGAGAAGACCTCCGTTAGATTAATGCCAATGTAAGAAGACAGTCAGAAAACAGGAGAAATGTAGGGTGGGATAAGGTCTATTGAAACTGGACCAGGTTTAAAGCAGGCGTTTACTCTGGGCTCATGAGAGCAAAAGGCCAAAAAATAAGAGGAGGCAATAAAAAGGCTCAATGAAGGAATCCTACGTGAACAAGGGAATGATTCAGTGTTTTTATGTGAACACATTGTTCTCATCCCAGACTTCTTCATGTATGCTTCTCTTTTTTACAGTAGGCCTTTGTTATCTGAAGGGACTTGCCTCCAGGATCTCGCATGAATACCAAAATCAACTGATGCCCAAATTCCATTATATGTGTTATATTTGCTTTTTGGAATTTTGGGGTGGGGTGCGTGGGGCATATTTTCAAGCAGTAGATGGTTGACTCCATGGGTCCTGAATCCATGGAGGGCCCAATTCCCTTCACCAGCATGGTTTAAAGAATTAACTTTCTCAAATTTTTAGTTAGTCTGCATGACAGGAGGAATGGTTCCAGGTTCATCCAAGAGTTTTGTTGTACAAAACTATGTGTAGAATGACATTGATGGTGCCAAAGCCAGGAGAACAAGTGGAATATTTGACTCTCAGTTGATTCTCAAAGAGAGGAAACAAATACTATATATATATGCGCCCCTGGGGCGCAGTGGCTTAAACCGCTGAGCTGCTTAACTTGCTGACCAAAAGTTTGGTGGTTTGAATCTGGGGAGCAGGGCGAGATCCCACTGTTAGCCCCAGTTTCTGCCAACCTAACAGCTTGGAAACATGCAAATGTGAGTAGATCAATAGGCACCACTTTGGCAGGAAGATAATGGCACTCCATGCAGTCATGCCAGCCACATGACCTGGAGATGTCTATGGACAACGCCGGCTCTTCGGCTTAGAAATGGAGATGAGCACCAACCCCCAGAGTCAGACACGACTAGACTTAATGTCAGGAAAAACCTTTACCTTTACACATACACACACACACACACACACAGATACAGATAAAATTTAAATCGTCAACTATTTCATCTTAGTACATTTCCACATGTTTTCTCCCTGCTGTGGAAAAAGGGAATATTTTAGCCTGTCATTCAGCGATCCCAAGGTGGAAACAGTGTTTTGCATGGAACATAATTTTACAGAAACACCTATGATTTTTAAAATTAGAATTGTAGAATATTTTCAGGATCTACAAAATCTGGGTAAACACTGTGCAAAATTATTGCCTCTGTGTTATTCTACTCAGCTGGGTTGCCCAAGTATCAGGACCTCCTGTTTTTCCTGAAAAATAAATGATTGTGGATATTCCTTCCATCATATGGGATCTCATTGGCCCCTCGGTTCATCTGTTTGCGGCTAGCTAGAAGATTGTTGTGGCACATTCCTGTGGCAACCTACAGCTTGCCCATGTTATTAGAAAGCAACTTGATTACACCCATACTTCCTCCTGCTTGCTGTCCTTGTGGTACAGGGATTCAAGGCAAAAAATATGGGAGTTGCAGTAAAAAAAAATAACTTTTCCATGTAATATATGGACAGTGTTGCCTACATCTGATTCAAAATCCTTTGCAATTATGCTACCTGATTTCCTTCACACCAAGGATCTAGCATAATAAATGTGAAATAAAGTCATTTTCTGATAAAAAATGCGGATATTTTCTGATAATATCTGATCCTCTGCTGTCATGAAAGGATAAGCAGGTTCTGTGAACAATACCAGTTCATCTTCCAACACTGAAAGGCAGAGCTTTACACTCTGTGTCTTTCCTTCCCTCTTTCTCCTCTTGCTGCAGAAGTAGCTTTCTCTGCCATTTTTTAACAAACTACAATCAGCATTACATATTCATTGGGGTTAGGTGTGCAGGACTCCTGCAAAACATAAGTAATAAACACTAGTTTTTTACTCAATAGAATAACTCTCTAAGAATCTTTAGGTCCTCCAGTCTAATTCTATGGCAGACATTGACCACAGAATCATGCTGGAGGACCTAGAGATTCCTCGAGTAAACATATTTATCAAATCCATAAATAATAATCAAATCTACTAAAGTGAAACTCACAGATCTGGAGGGCCAAAGGCTAAATGTCAAAATTTTACTAGTGATTAATAGATAACACAGAATAATAGCAATAGTCACAAAGAACTACAGTGTCTACTTAGAAGCCATATAGTAATGAATTCTAAATGGTTTTGACTCTGTATAATTATTTTTAAATAACACATATTCATTTATTTTAATAATCTGTAAGTTGCCTTTAGTACCTTGGGGAGTGGGGACAAGATATAAATGAAATGAGGAGAAGGAAAGCTCCAAGGTCCCCCGCCACTCTTACTCCCATTCCATTATTAATTATACTCAATTCAAAATGCTTCCTGCTTGTTGTAGAGGGGATAGAGAAAAAGTGCACCACAATGTGGTCCTTTCTGGTTTTGAACCTCCTCTCAAATGTTTTGTGCTTGGGAGAATTTTTTTTTAAATGGAAGCAAATTCTGATTTACTTCCAAGTTTAAAAAAATGCCTGCTCCTGAATCCACCGCTTGTTAAACTTTCCTACATATCCTTTTGAGAGAGGGAAGTAATATTTTGAATAAACATTGATTGATTTCCCCCTCTTTAAGAGATGAAAGTGGGGTACAATATATATATTATAATAACAACAACAATATATTTGCCATTTTAAAAATTTGAATTTGTTTGTGTTGGGACAGTAAGCAGTCCTCAGAGGTCCAGTTAATGGCACATGTGACCCTAAGACCTCAAGTGATTGCATGTCACTGCCTATGGATAAAAGCTAATAACTTAGTATATATCAGGAGATTCAATAACTCTTGTACGCAAAGTATCTGAAGGCCCATGTGTTTTCCTCCATGTACACATCTGATTTCGAAGAAGAAAGCATTCAGATTTTCACAATGTCTAATCTAATGCTATTCAGCTACAGGCACACTATCATTGATATTGGATGCATACCAGGCTGGGCACCATTGATATCACTTCTCATCAATAGCTTAGTTGTACCAATTTGACAATTCATGGTTCCACACTCATAGTTTGATCTACCCACTTAACCTAGCCTTCCACTGTTCCATATTTTGAAGAGCAATTTTCCAGTTCCCACTTTGGTAGGAGGGGGGTGAATTATAAAAATAAAAACTAACATAAAGAGACAATGGACAACTTAAGAATAGCAAGGGGGGGTGTAGAACGGGAGAATCCCACTCCCTGATGTCACTCTATTTCTGGCATCCCAGCACAGAAATGGAAGGGCGCATCACACCAAGACAGGTGAAGGGAATTTTGTGAGTTTGGGAGAGACAGCATAATCATAAGGAAAAAGCAGAACAGCAGTGAGATACACATAGTGTGATGTGATAGGGACCGTCTTTGAAGGGATGATCCAGTGGCAATGCCAATTTGCCTACCTCGTGTGATAGATCCTTATTCTACTTTCAGGCTAAGATGTTCTTTGTAGAACTCTTCTTCTTTCTTTCATTTAGTTCTTTTGTTTCTATTTTTGTTTTGCTCTTTCTCTTTCTGAATTCTTTCCCCAGCACCTCATGGTTCTTCAGAAGTGCCCCCCCCCCCCCCCGGTAACAATTGAGCAAGAAAAGTCAGCACTGAGAGTTGAATGATGGCAACTCTCATAGTTGTATCTGTGTCCCCTCTCATTCCCGTCGGGAAAGGTGTTCCTCAAAAGGCCTCTTGTTAGCAGATCATGGAAGTACACTGGAGGCCAACTCAATCTACTGTCAGCCCTCTCTGTCCACAGAATCTGTATCCATAAATTCAAACATACATAGCTTGAAAATATTCAAAAATAATTCCAAAAAGCAAACTTTGATTTTGCCATTTTATATAAGAGACTAGATTTTCCCATGTCATTATGTATATAATAGGACTAAAACATGCAAGAATTTGGGTATCCATGGGACTCCTGGAATCAAACTCCAGCAGATACCAAGAATCCACAGTATGAAGGTAATCTTCTATTTAGGATTATCTTGAAGCTACTTTATGTAGCTAAATTTAGAAAAGGCTGTGGCAGAAAGGACTGAAAGAAAGAAGAATGTGGAAATGTATTGTCACCTGCAGTTTATGTTTTTCCTAAGGACAACAAAACCAAGAAAAAAAGGCAACCACTAAACTGAGACTCTCACAGAGATTACATCAAATACCTCAAACACAACAGGGCTCTCAGAGCATTCTCCTGCAGGTCACTGGTTGCTTTATCACCTCTTTTCCAATCTACTTCTGCAGGGAGCTTTCATATTTTGACCTCTGAGCTGACTTCTAAATCACTCAAAATGGTTTCTGCAAGACTGACGTATAGGACTTTCTATAAAAACCTTTCCACTGATGTGCAAACAGATCAAGGTGGAAAAGGGAAGTTAAAAGGTAACCATGCAAAGGTGGTAAATTGAAAGAAATCCTTTATGTGAAAGGGTGAATAACTCATTTTCTTTCCATCTTTCCAGAAAAAAAGAAAACTTGTGCCAAATCCAGGATGCTTGGCCTAGTAAGGATGAATAGTTCACAGTTCATACATAAGTATCTATCCACTAGGGCAAACATCAATATGTCAATAAATAAAATTTGGGCACTGGATTTCTAGTATGTATTTTCATGCCTCTAGTATCTTTATGTTTACATTGCCAGGAATGATGAACATACTACATAGAATGTGACAGTATGATTTCAGTCACCTCTAATCTATATATATAAAACTGTAATGTATGTTTTTCCAACGCAGTAAACAAATAAACCTCTGGAAGAAACTACACCAAATTTGGCCACAATACACCTACTAATCTAATGTATGTCCTTCACTCAAAAAAACATTTTAAAATGGAAATGACTTTAACCCCCCCCCCCCAAAAAAAACAAACAAAAGTAATGCTACAGCGCATGCACAACTGGACCCACCCCTCTCCTGCACGAGGGAAAAAAACACATCAACCATTGCGAGCAGATAGAAGCCTAGCTATGGAGTCCCTTTCCACGCATGTAGGCAGCATCCTCTTTCTTTTGGGGAGGGGGGAGTGAGGGAAGGAAGGAAGGAAGGAAGGAAGGAAGGAAGGAAGGAAGGAAGGAAGGAAGGAAGGAAGGAAGGAAGGAAGGAAGGAAGGAGAAGGCCTCCATCCCCCCAGGACCCATTGGGGGAAGGGAAGATGCAAACCATGGGAAGCCCAGCAAGTCCCCTACTTGGAAACAACATCCCCCCTTCCACCCTTTAAAAATATTTAAAACCTTTAAAAACTTCACAAGGCCCAGGCGGAGGAAAGCCAACCACCTTCCCTCCCCCGGGACCCATTAGGGGAAGGGTGTGTGTGAACTGGGCCTCCCATGTTCTGCCAGTGAACATTTGACAATGATTTGTTTTAGATACAAATATCTATGTGTCTGTGCATTCTAAGATGAAGGCTTTAAAAACATACATATGTAGCCAGGTAAGTAATTAATCAGCAATTTTATTGAAAGCCATACTTAATTTTAGATTCCGCACCCCCGGCTTTGAGGAGGGTTTTGAAAATGGTATATAGTCAGCCTGTCTTATCCATGGATTTTGAACCCATGGATTCTGCCATGCATAATTTGAAAACTTAAAAAAAAAAAACAAAAAGCAAATCCTGGTTTTTATTTTATATCAGGGATACTATATTACTATGCTATATTACTAGATAGATAGGTGAGCATCCACAGATTTTGGCATTCGCAGTGCCGTGGATCCAAACCCCAAGAGATACTAAGGGCTCACTGTAGTTTTTGAAAACTATTTCCAGTTCAAAGCTTATTCTGTGCAAAATTTACACAATAGAGTGGTCCTCAAAGCATTTTCTATACAGAAAACATTTTCTCCACAGAAAATTCTATAGTAGTGGACTTACAGAAAACAGCATTTTCTATGCATGAAACATATTTTCTATACAAAAAAAAACCCGCATGTGTGAAATTTGTACAGAACAAGTCCTGAACTATGAAGATCCCTTTTAGTTCAGGGCTTTCTTCATTAGGGTTTTGCAACACTTAAGATACACATCTTTGACTTCTGTATACATACCTATATTAGTCAACCTCATTATAAGTAAAGAGTGGGCTCTAAGGACAACATTATAGATTTTGATATCACCCATGAACAAATGGAGAGTCATTTCCCTTTTCGTATCCATTCATTCAAAAAGGCCAAACATGGTGCCACCATTGAAAGTAGAGGGTATTGATACTTCTTTTAGTTTATTTCGGGATGGAGTAAACTCTTGACTTTTTGACTAAGATTTCTAAGCTGATATACACACACACACACAGTAGAGTCTCACTTATCCAAGCCTCGCTTATCCAAGCCTCTGGATAATCCAAGCCATTTTTGTCGTCAATGTTTTCAATATATCATGATATTTTGGTGCTAAATTCGTAAATACAGTAATTACAACATAATATTACTGCGTATTGAACTACTTTTTCTGTCAAATTTGTTGTATAACATGATGTTTTGGTGCTTAATTTGTAAAATCATAACCTAATTTGATGTTTAATAGGCTTTTCCTTAATCCCTCCTTATTATCCAAGATATTCGCTTATCCAAGCTTCTGCCGGCCCGTTTAGCTTGGATAAGTGAGACTCTACTGTATATTCTTTCCAACTCAAGAGGAACAATACATGCATCAGGTGGGGGAAAAGCAAATAAAGGGCAATCAGTGTAGCATACTCTTGGATAATAATACTATTGTAGTGAAGGACTCTGAGGGGGTTCCAAATAATGTATTTTCAATTTTACTCTTTCTCAGGAGCTGCAAACCACATTGTGCTCTCCTGTGGAAAAAATAGCAGCCAAGCTAAAATTAGTTCTCAGAAAATCCTTTCCATTCAGAGTTTCCAGAGAACCAGGACAGAACATATACACAGGAATTATAACACTGTGCCAGTTCCTTGGGGTTATGGTGGCCTTCATTAGAATGCATTATATTGCAAGAGCTGGAACTCAAAATAAAATTGCACAGCATAATAATCACTCCAAAAGAGTAGAGACACAAGCTTTGTGTGTTCACAGCTTTAAAATGGGTTTTGAATTTGGTTACTAGCAATAGCATTATGATGGAAATTTTTGGAGATTCTGAACCAATTTCATAGTTTGTTTCGGTGTAAAAAGAAGGAATAAGTTCTTTGCCACCTTTAAAACTTAACAAGTTTATGCAGAAATATAAAATCATTAGTATGAAAGGTGACGCATGACTTTCCCCCCTTTTCATCATGAGCGAGGAACCCGAAATTCTGCATACTTCATAAAGTTGGCAAACAGTTAATTTATTTTCATGTTCATGTTTAAGGTACAATTTATTTGTTTCTTTGGTTCCTCCTTTTCTGCCCTCTTCACTCCTAAATTCTTTTTTCAGGGGATGGGAAGTTTACCCTGACTATTGTAGGTCAGGGTAGATAAAAATGAGGGAAAGAATGCCACAGACCGAATATAGTATGGAATTGCTGGGACTTGCTGATTTTAGTTTTATGATATTTTCCTACCAGAAAACATCTGAGCAGCCAAAACCTACAATCAAACATTAGACCTAGGAACATCTGGTGAGTCCTACTTGGGTGGTAACAACCTCCGTCAAAACAGTGCTATCTCTGCTTTTACTGTCAGAACCAGAAGGAGGAGAGTTCTCCGTAATGGAGTGGGAGCAAATTCCAGGTTGATAAAACCTAAGACTACCCGATAAGTTGGTTTGGATGTCACAAAAAGTCAGGGTTCCAGATGTTTGTGAACAGTGTGGTGATGCATGCTATAGATTATAATGATGAACAAACTCTTGCTTTTATGTCCCTTGACAAGCTAAAATAATTCTAACTGGTTATGATATCTAAATATGTCCAATGTATTTTCAAATTTCATCCTACAAATGTCAGACATTGGAGCCCTTTTTCGTGTCAGGGGCAACTTGAGAAACTGGAAGTCGCTTCTGGTGTGAGAGAATTGGCCATCTGCAAGGACATTGCCCAGGGGACACCCAGATGTTTTGATGTTTTACATCCTTGTGGGAGGCTTCTCTCATGTCCCCCGCATGGGGAGCTGGAGCTGACAAAGGGAGCTCACCCTCTCTTCCTGGATTTGAACCGCCAACCTGTCAGTCAGCAGTCCTGCCAGCACAAGGGTTTAATCCATTGCACCACCCATTAATCAAGCATTAATCAGCATGTTTTGGTTTTTTCAACAGGGGAGTAGGGTAGTGGCTGGCATGACAGTCCTCCATTCTTATTTTCCTTATGTGGAAGATGACACCTTTGAAGAGGAGACATTGCTTTTCCTGTTGAAGTTCTCCATGTGAGCTGGCTCTTCAAGAGGGCTCTTTTTGTCTATTTAAAGTTGTCATCCTCCAGCCTAGATTTTTTATCTACATGGGCTACTAAGCACATAGAGGAACTGTCAGTTTTAGGAAGGTTCTCCCAAGGCATGAGGCTGAATTTTCCAATGTCCTCACTTCTGTTGGTCACTTTTATGCATCTCTTTTTTCTTTTCACATCCACTAGCAAATACACTTTACTAAGGTTAATGGAGAAGTATTTATTTAAATTAATGAGCACTGGTCCACTGCATGTATGGCAATTGTAGATATCTACAAAGAGCAGTCACTGACTCAAGAATAAAGAATTCTCTGTGAGTCTTTTAGCATATTCTGAATATTTTCCTGCAGAATTCAATAATGACATCATTTTTGGCTTTCTACTCCATATCGGGAAGTGTGATCTACAAAAATCAGTGATCAAGTACAGGTTTCACATACAGGAATTAAATGCAATCCATACCACTGAAAGTTTTTAAAAAAAATCAAATCTTAACAAAAAAACACAAATAAATAAAATAACAATACTTATAAATACATACATGCATACATACAGAGAGAAACATACTTGAGCAACTACACAATTTGTCTTACCAACATACATCTCTACTCTTAATTACAAATAACTCTAAAAACATACATACATATAGTTTTAAAAGAAAATATCCTGCTTCCATTTTTTCGGTTTTCCTCTAACATTTTTTATTCCTCTTCATATCCAGCAGATTATTTACTTCTGTTGTTTTTACATTGACAAATGAATATCTCAAAAGTTTATATATCCAAATATGTACATAAAGTCCTTTCCTCTCCCTCAAATATATATTGCTAGAAAGGTTTCCATAGTTGGTATTTCTGTCTTTTTCTTTCACTGAGCATACAGGATTCTCTGTCATCCTGTCCCTTTAAGAATTCCCTCAGGGGTGGAGCTTCAGATAAGACACTTCTGGTTCTTGGAAAAGTCAGCCTTTCAGCCTTCCAGTCAGAGCTGTATTCAAATCCAGTCAGAGTTAAATATTGAAACCATCTTGGAGAAGGTTTAGCACCATATAAGAAAGAGACAATAAGAAAAAAAGATTCAAGAACCTCAGTTCAGCCAGAACTGTGTCTATCTCTCAAAGACTTTACCTCTCCTCATAAAGACTTTGTAGTGAGACTCAGGAGGAAAGACAGTCTAAAATTCTTGTCAGTTGATAAATTCTTGTTTGATTTAACTATATAGTTACCAATCTGTTCCCTGCATAGCCAGTTCACCTTCCAAGTATTTAAGTGCGAGGTAGAACAGTTATTGTGGCCATTAACATGTATTGCAGTATTCTTTCATGTTCTTAGAGTTTTAATGATCAAGTATCTAATAAGCCCAATCTACTCTGGACCCCTTCCACAATAACTGTACAATTAAAAGTAGATGGATAAGGAAGGGAAGGGCTCAGTAAAAAAGAGAAGAAAAGAAGACAAGTGTAAAGAAACCAAGAAAGAAATGGGCTATGGGTTTAAGAGAAACTTTCCACTTAATTATCCAATAGCCTAGCACTATGCAACTAATATGCTAAAGAACTGCAAAGTGGTCAATAGCAAACTACCTCACATAATAGTATATAACAAGCTTATAGCATAATCACCAATGAGTAAACTTACTAAAGACTCATAGAATCATAGAATCTCTTCTTCTTTTTGGTTCTTTTTCTTATTATTATTTTCCTCCCCCAAACTTAGCTGTCCTTACATTCCATAAACCTAGCTACATGCTATGGGCGCTCACCCCCGCTTTTCCCTGCTGTCTTCCCATAGAAATTGCACACATGAGCCTGCCTTACAAAATAATCATGTAATACATAGACTTCACTTTGTTCTTATGGAACAGAAGACCCACCTGTTTTACTGTTTGCAACAGTAAGGTCCACCTGCACTGGCCATATAATGCAGATTGAAGCTTACTCTAGAGCATGGTGGCTATATAATGCTGCATGGTGGCTATACAATGCACATTGCAGCATAGATTAAACAGGAAGCACACATTTTTTTTTAAAGTTGACATCATTTTGTCCATAATTTGTCAAAATGTTGACAAAATGTGGAGTGCATTGTAGACAATCACCCACCATATTTTAAAAACATTCCAATTGGGGTAGCCCAAAACACCCTAAGGGCATGGCAGGGCAGCAGGGTATAAAGGAGTTGTGAGTGGAAAAAGTTTAGATGAATGAGAATACCTCTGGAGAGTAAAAATAAACAGATTCAGAAACTATTCACTTCTGGAAAATTTCTACAAAATGTTTTATCAATCTATATAACACCTGTTAAAGAAGCGAAAATGCAGCTACAATTGAAAAACACTTGTTGGAAATGCAAACAAGCAACAGGATCATTTTTCCATATGTGATGGTCTTGTAAGAAAGGCAAAAACCTTTTGGATCGAGATCCATAAAACTATTGAAAAAGTCCTAAAGCTTAAAATACTCATGCACCTAGAAATAACAGATAGATTACTTCTGAAGACGCATGACAAACTCTTCATCCTGATGACAACTTCTGGGAGAATCATTTATACATGAGCTTGGAAATTGGAGGAAACACCAGAAGTGGAGGAATGGATTGTGAAAGTGGCAGCGGTGCCTGAGATGGACAATCTTATGGGATACCATCAGTCAAAAGACTCTTCGGAGTTTGGAAAAGACTGGGAACCCTTCAAAAGGTTTCTAGAAGGAAAGACTATTTCAACATGGGGATTTCATGTTTAAAATGGAAAATTTGATCATTATAAAATCTAAATTTCCAACATATTGTTTAATTTCCTCCTGAAGAAAGACATGATGAAGAACCCTTTGGAACTATTTGATGTGACTTTCTTTTCCATAGTATATGTATTATGGCAGAATTTTTGAGATGAGAATGTTAAGCTTGTGTTCTGAAAAGGTATTATGAATAGTTTTCAAAAAACTATTTTGAGTGTTAAATTTAACACTAATCAACATTGTTCTCTAAAAAGCTGATAAAGGTAAATGATGGATTCATAGAAGGATAAAATCCAGAGAATGATGATTTCAACAGAGCATTACATTCAAAGTCAAATAGAGTGGAAATGCATATCAATTAGAATGCAGATATTGCCTAAGAAATTGATCAATGATTTAAAAACAGATGTGTTGAAAAAGTTCACCATAATGAAAGAGACAACTCCCCCTCATACCCGAATAGCCTTTCTCCATATGCATATATTGATTTCTACTGTTCCAAAAGTATCAGAAAAGATGGAAAGTACATAGATAGATAGGTTTATTTCTTTGTGTAGATCATTTTCTTTCATTTGAATTTGGAACACTTTTAATACTTGGGGGGAAATGATATATAGGTGTTAGCAGGCATGTAGCTGGGGGGGGCTGAAGGGCTTCACCCCCCCCCCCGAAATTCTCAGGGTGGTCCGCAAGAAGGCCTTACTGGTACGTGGCACAGTGGCATCCTTGTCCACACCTAGGCCCTTGGCGCACTCTCTTTCCTTTTTGGTGCCCCTGGTTTCAGCCTTTGGTGCCGGGAGAGGAAGGGGAGTGCATCTTTGCTATGTAGATTAAAGGAAAGCTTACCAGTCATCCGAGAAGATTTTGTAGGATTTATACCCATATATGACCAATTGGCAGAAAATGTCACTAAAGTTATCCTAGAAAAATGCAACATGTTGAAATTGGACATGAACAAGTGTCTAGGGCAGGGCTACAATGGAGTTGCCACCATGGCTAGCCATCTAACTGGAGTTCAAACAAGAATTCGAGAAACATACC